>NC_134483.1:292521756-293148964 GCF_040206685.1 Ascaphus truei | reverse complement strand
AGGAAGGTCTAGGAGCTCTGAAAATGAACGTGCGCGTCTTTCACTCTTCCCGAGGGACTTAGAAGAATTGTGTGATATTTTTTTATTAAAATGGTGTATAAGGGTATATATATATATATATATTTTATGCACTGTATATGAGCTGGCGATTTCTAAGTCTGTGGTTCCGAGAGGGGGTAACCAGGCTCACTAATAAAGGTCAAGCCACTTGGCTGCCAGAATGCCCTGCTTCAGCACAGACCAGAAAGGCATTGTGATAAGCGTATCCCCGGTATAGTCAGGGGTTAATGGGAGTCGTCCCCGTCCCCCCAGTATACGCCCAGAACCATGGACCCGGTACTTGTGGTTCGGACTGTCTCAAACCAGCCATAATGTTGTGAGAGTGATATTATGTCTAAGTCCAGCTTTGGTACATTAGAAGCAACTCTGAAACTTACCCTAAGCGTTTTTCGAAGCTACTTTTTGGCTAACTTCTTATAGGAAGGTCTAGGAGCTCTGAAAATGAACGTGCGCGTCTTTCACTGTTCCCGAGGGACTTAGAAGAATTTTGTGATATTTTTTTATTAAAATGGTGTATAAGGGTATATATATATATAAATATATTTTATGCACTGTATATGAGCTGGCGATTTCTAAGTCTGTGGTTCCGAGAGGGGGTAACCAGGCTCACTAATAAAGGTCAAGCCACTTGGCTGCCAGAATGCCCTGCTTCAGCACAGACCAGAAAGTCATTGTGATAAGCGTATCCCCGGTATAGTCAGGGGTTAATGGGAGTCGTCCCCGTCCCCCCCAGTATACGCCCAGAACCATGGACAAGGTACTTGTGGTTCGGACTGTCTCCAACCAGCCATAATGTTGTGAGAGTGAAATTATGTCTAAGTCCAGCTTTGGTACATTAGAAGCAACTCTGAAACTTACCCTAAGTGTTTTTCGAAGCTACTTTTTGGCTAACTTCTTATAGGAAGGTCTAGGAGCTCTGAAAATGAACGTGCGCGTCTTTCACTCTTCCCGAGGGACTTAGAAGAATTTTGTGATATTTTTTATTAAAATGGTGTATAAGGGTATATATATAAATATATTTTATGCACTGTATATGAGCTGGCGATTTCTAAGTCTGTGGTTCCGAGAGGGGGTAACCAGGCTCACTAATAAAGGTCAAGCCACTTGGCTGCCAGAATGCCCTGCTTCAGCACAGACCAGAAAGGCATTGTGATAAGCGTATCCCCGGTATAGTCAGGGGTTAATGGGAGTCCCCCCCGTCCCCCCCAGTATACGCCCAGAACCATGGACCCGGTACTTGTGGTTCGGACTGTCTCCAACCAGCCATAATGTTGTGAGAGTGAAATTATGTCTAAGTCCAGCTTTGGTACATTAGAAGCAACTCTGAAACTTACCCTAAGCGTTTTTCGAAGCTACTTTTTGGCTAACTTCTTTTAGGAAGGTCTAGGAGCACTGAAAATGAACGTGCGCGTCTTTCACTCTTCCCGAGGGATTTAGAAGAATTGTGTGATATTTTTTATTAAAATGGTGTATAAGGGTATATATATATATATATTTTATGCACTGTATATGAGCTGGCGATTTCTAAGTCTGTGGTTCCGAGAGGGGGTATCCAGGCTCACTAATAAAGGTCAAGCCACTTGGCTGCCAGAATGCCCTGCTTCAGCACAGACCAGAAAGGCATTGTGATAAGCGTATCCCCGGTATAGTCAGGGGTTAATGGGAGTCGTCCCCGTCCCCCCAGTATACGCCCAGAACCATGGACCCGGTACTTGAGGTTCGGACTGTCTCAAACCAGCCATAATGTTGTGAGAGTGAAATTATGTCTAAGTCCAGCTTTGGTACATTAGAAGCAACTCTGAAACTTATCCTAAGCGTTTTTCGAAGCTACTTTTTGGCTAACTTCTTATAGGAAGGTCTAGGAGCTCTGAAAATGAACGTGCGCGTCTTTCACTGTTCCCGAGGGACTTAGAAGAATTTTGTGATATTTTTTTATTAAAATGGTGTATAAGGGTATATATATATATATATAAATATATTTTATGCACTGTATATGAGCTGGCGATTTCTAAGTCTGTGGTTCCGAGAGGGGGTAACCAGGCTCACTAATAAAGGTCAAGCCACTTGGCTGCCAGAATGCCCTGCTTCAGCACAGACCAGAAAGGCATTGTGATAAGCGTATCCCCGGTATAGTCAGGGGTTAATGGGAGTCCCCCCCGTCCCCCCCAGTATACGCCCAGAACCATGGACCCGGTACTTGTGGTTCGGACTGTCTCCAACCAGCCATAATGTTGTGCGAGTGAAATTATGTCTAAGTCCAGCTTTGGTACATTAGAAGCAACTCTGAAACTTACCCTAAGCGTTTTTCGAAGATACTTTTTGGCTAACTTCTTATAGGAAGGTCTAGGAGCTCTGAAAATGAACGTGCGCGTCTTTTACTCTTCCCGAGGGACTTAGAAGAATTGTGTGATATTTTTTATTAAAATGGTGTATAAGGGTATATATATATATATATATATATATATATATATATATATATATTTTATGCACTGTATATGAGCTGGCGATTTCTAAGTCTGTGGTTCCGAGAGGGGGTAACCAGGCTCACTAATAAAGGTCAAGCCACTTGGCTGCCAGAATGCCCTGCTTCAGCACAGACCAGAAAGGCATTGTGATAAGCGTATCCCCGGTATAGTCAGGGGTTAATGGGAGTCGTCCCCGTCCCCCCAGTATACGCCCAGAACCATGGACCCGGTACTTGTGGTTCGGACTGTCTCCAACCAGCCATAATGTTGTGAGAGTGAAATTATGTCTAAGTCCAGCTTTGGTACATTAGAAGCAACTCTGAAACTTACCCTAAGCGTTTTTCGAAGCTACTTTTTGGCTAACTTCTTATAGGAAGGTCTAGGAGCTCTGAAAATGAACGTGCGCGTCTTTCACTCTTTCCGAGGGACTTAGAAGAATTTTGTGATATTTTTTTATTAAAATGGTGTATAAGGGTATATATATATAAATATATTTTATGCACTGTATATGAGCTGGCGATTTCTAAGTCTGTGGTTCCGAGAGGGGGTAACCAGGCTCACTAATAAAGGTCAAGCCACTTGGCTGCCAGAATGCCCTGCTTCAGCACAGACCAGAAAGTCATTGTGATAAGCGTATCCCCGGTATAGTCAGGGGTTAATGGGAGTCGTCCCCGTCCCCCCCAGTATACGCCCAGAACCATGGACCCGGTACTTGTGGTTCGGACTGTCTCCAACCAGCCATAATGTTGTGAGAGTGAAATTATGTCTAAGTCCAGCTTTGGTACATTAGAAGCAACTCTGAAACTTACCCTAAGCGTTTTTCGAAGCTACTTTTTGGCTAACTTCTTTTAGGAAGGTCTAGGAGCACTGAAAATGAACGTGCGCGTCTTTCACTCTTCCCGAGGGATTTAGAAGAATTGTGTGATATTTTTTATTAAAATGGTGTATAAGGGTATATATATATATATATTTTATGCACTGTATATGAGCTGGCGATTTCTAAGTCTGTGGTTCCGAGAGGGGGTAACCAGGCTCACTAATAAAGGTCAAGCCACTTGGCTGCCAGAATGCCCTGCTTCAGCACAGACCAGAAAGGCATTGTGATAAGCGTATCCCCGGTATAGTCAGGGGTTAATGGGAGTCCCCCCCGTCCCCCCCAGTATACGCCCAGAACCATGGACCCGGTACTTGTGGTTCGGACTGTCTCCAACCAGCCATAATGTTGTGAGAGTGAAATTATGTCTAAGTCCAGCTTTGGTACATTAGAAGCAACTCTGAAACTTACCCTAAGCGTTTTTCGAAGCTACTTTTTGGCTAACTTCTTTTAGGAAGGTCTAGGAGCACTGAAAATGAACGTGCGCGTCTTTCACTCTTCCCGAGGGATTTAGAAGAATTGTGTGATATTTTTTATTAAAATGGTGTATAAGGGTATATATATATATATATTTTATGCACTGTATATGAGCTGGCGATTTCTAAGTCTGTGGTTCCGAGAGGGGGTATCCAGGCTCACTAATAAAGGTCAAGCCACTTGGCTGCCAGAATGCCCTGCTTCAGCACAGACCAGAAAGGCATTGTGATAAGCGTATCCCCGGTATAGTCAGGGGTTAATGGGAGTCGTCCCCGTCCCCCCAGTATACGCCCAGAACCATGGACCCGGTACTTGAGGTTCGGACTGTCTCAAACCAGCCATAATGTTGTGAGAGTGAAATTATGTCTAAGTCCAGCTTTGGTACATTAGAAGCAACTCTGAAACTTATCCTAAGCGTTTTTCGAAGCTACTTTTTGGCTAACTTCTTATAGGAAGGTCTAGGAGCTCTGAAAATGAACGTGCGCGTCTTTCACTGTTCCCGAGGGACTTAGAAGAATTTTGTGATATTTTTTTATTAAAATGGTGTATAAGGGTATATATATATATATAAATATATTTTATGCACTGTATATGAGCTGGCGATTTCTAAGTCTGTGGTTCCGAGAGGGGGTAACCAGGCTCACTAATAAAGGTCAAGCCACTTGGCTGCCAGAATGCCCTGCTTCAGCACAGACCAGAAAGTCATTGTGATAAGCGTATCCCCGGTATAGTCAGGGGTTAATGGGAGTCGTCCCCGTCCCCCCCAGTATACGCCCAGAACCATGGACCCGGTACTTGTGGTTCGGACTGTCTCCAACCAGCCATAATGTTGTGAGAGTGAAATTATGTCTAAGTCCAGCTTTGGTACATTAGAAGCAACTCTGAAACTTACCCTAAGCGTTTTTCGAAGCTACTTTTTTGCTAACTTCTTATAGGAAGGTCTAGGAGCTCTGAAAATGAACGTGCGCGTCTTTCACTCTTCCCGAGGGACTTAGAAGAATTTTGTGATATTTTTTATTAAAATGGTTTATAAGGGTATATATATAAATATATTTTATGCACTGTATATGAGCTGGCGATTTCTAAGTCTGTGGTTCCGAGAGGGGGTAACCAGGCTCACTAATAAAGGTCAAGCCACTTGGCTGCCAGAATGCCCTGCTTCAGCACAGACCAGAAAGGCATTGTGATAAGCGTATCCCCGGTATAGTCAGGGGTTAATGGGAGTCGTCCCCGTCCCCCCAGTATACGCCCAGAACCATGGACCCGGTACTTGTGGTTCGGACTGTCTCCAACCAGCCATAATGTTGTGAGAGTGAAATTATGTCTAAGTCCAGCTTTGGTACATTAGAAGCAACTCTGAAACTTACCCTAAGCGTTTTTCGAAGCTACTTTTTGGCTAACTTCTTATAGGAAGGTCTAGGAGCTCTGAAAATGAACGTGCGCGTCTTTCACTCTTTCCGAGGGACTTAGAAGAATTTTGTGATATTTTTTTATTAAAATGGTGTACAGTATAAGGGTATATATATATAAATATATTTTATGCACTGTATATGAGCTGGCGATTTCTAAGTCTGTGGTTCCGAGAGGGGGTAACCAGGCTCACTAATAAAGGTCAAGCCACTTGGCTGCCAGAATGCCCTGCTTCAGCACAGACCAGAAAGGCATTGTGATAAGCGTATCCCCGGTATAGTCAGGGGTTAATGGGAGTCGTCCCCGTCCCCCCAGTATACGCCCAGAACCATGGACCCGGTACTTGTGGTTCGGACTGTTTCAAACCAGCCATAATGTTGTGAGAGTGAAATTATGTCTAAGTCCAGCTTTGGTACATTAGAAGCAACTCTGAAACTTACCCTAAGCGTTTTTCGAAGCTACTTTTTTGCTAACTTCTTATAGGAAGGTCTAGGAGCTCTGAAAATGAACGTACGCGTCTTTCACTGTTCCCGAGGGACTTAGAAGAATTTTGTGATATTTTTTTATTAAAATGGTGTATAAGGGTATATATATATATAAATATATTTTATGCACTGTATATGAGCTGGCGATTTCTAAGTCTGTGGTTCCGAGAGGGGGTAACCAGGCTCACTAATAAAGGTCAAGCCACTTGGCTGCCAGAATGCCCTGCTTCAGCACAGACCAGAAAGTCATTGTGATAAGCGTATCCCCGGTATAGTCAGGGGTTAATGGGAGTCGTCCCCGTCCCCCCCAGTATACGCCCAGAACCATGGACCCGGTACTTGTGGTTCGGACTGTCTCCAACCAGCCATAATGTTGTGAGAGTGAAATTATGTCTAAGTCCAGCTTTGGTACATTAGAAGCAACTCTGAAACTTACCCTAAGCGTTTTTCGAAGCTACTTTTTTGCTAACTTCTTATAGGAAGGTCTAGGAGCTCTGAAAATGAACGTGCGCGTCTTTCACTCTTCCCGAGGGACTTAGAAGAATTTTGTGATATTTTTTATTAAAATGGTTTATAAGGGTATATATATAAATATATTTTATGCACTGTATATGAGCTGGCGATTTCTAAGTCTGTGGTTCCGAGAGGGGGTAACCAGGCTCACTAATAAAGGTCAAGCCACTTGGCTGCCAGAATGCCCTGCTTCAGCACAGACCAGAAAGGCATTGTGATAAGCGTATCCCCGGTATAGTCAGGGGTTAATGGGAGTCCCCCCCGTCCCCCCCAGTATACGCCCAGAACCATGGACCCGGTACTTGTGGTTCGGACTGTCTCCAACCAGCCATAATGTTGTGAGAGTGAAATTATGTCTAAGTCCAGCTTTGGTACATTAGAAGCAACTCTGAAACTTACCCTAAGCGTTTTTCGAAGCTACTTTTTGGCTAACTTCTTATAGGAAGGTCTAGGAGCTCTGAAAATGAACGTGCGCGTCTTTCACTCTTCCCGAGGGACTTAGAAGAATTGTGTGATATTTTTTATTAAAATGGTGTATAAGGGTATATATATATATATATATATATATATATATATATATATATATATATATATATATATATATATATATATTTTATGCACTGTATATGAGCTGGCGATTTCTAAGTCTGTGGTTCCGAGAGGGGGTAACCAGGCTCACTAATAAAGGTCAAGCCACTTGGCTGCCAGAATGCCCTGCTTCAGCACAGACCAGAAAGGCATTGTGATAAGCGTATCCCCGGTATAGTCAGGGGTTAATGGGAGTCGTCCCCGTCCCCCCAGTATACGCCCAGAACCATGGACCCGGTACTTGTGGTTCGGACTGTCTCCAACCAGCCATAATGTTGTGAGAGTGAAATTATGTCTAAGTCCAGCTTTGGTACATTAGAAGCAACTCTGAAACTTACCCTAAGCGTTTTTCGAAGCTACTTTTTGGCTAACTTCTTATAGGAAGGTCTAGGAGCTCTGAAAATGAACGTGCGCGTCTTTCACTCTTTCCGAGGGACTTAGAAGAATTTTGTGATATTTTTTTATTAAAATGGTGTATAAGGGTATATATATATAAATATATTTTATGCACTGTATATGAGCTGGCGATTTCTAAGTCTGTGGTTCCGAGAGGGGGTAACCAGGCTCACTAATAAAGGTCAAGCCACTTGGCTGCCAGAATGCCCTGCTTCAGCACAGACCAGAAAGTCATTGTGATAAGCGTATCCCCGGTATAGTCAGGGGTTAATGGGAGTCGTCCCCGTCCCCCCCAGTATACGCCCAGAACCATGGACCCGGTACTTGTGGTTCGGACTGTCTCCAACCAGCCATAATGTTGTGAGAGTGAAATTATGTCTAAGTCCAGCTTTGGTACATTAGAAGCAACTCTGAAACTTACCCTAAGCGTTTTTCGAAGCTACTTTTTGGCTAACTTCTTATAGGAAGGTCTAGGAGCTCTGAAAATGAACGTGCGCGTCTTTCACTCTTCCCGAGGGACTTAGAAGAATTTTGTGATATTTTTTATTAAAATGGTGTATAAGGGTATATATATAAATATATTTTATGCACTGTATATGAGCTGGCGATTTCTAAGTCTGTGGTTCCGAGAGGGGGTAACCAGGCTCACTAATAAAGGTCAAGCCACTTGGCTGCCAGAATGCCCTGCTTCAGCACAGACCAGAAAGGCATTGTGATAAGCGTATCCCCGGTATAGTCAGGGGTTAATGGGAGTCGTCCCCGTCCCCCCAGTATACGCCCAGAACCATGGACCCGGTACTTGTGGTTCGGACTGTCTCCAACCAGCCATAATGTTGTGAGAGTGAAATTATGTCTAAGTCCAGCTTTGGTACATTAGAAGCAACTCTGAAACTTACCCTAAGCGTTTTTCGATGCTACTTTTTGGCTAACTTCTTATAGGAACGTCTAGGAGCTCTGAAAATGAACGTGCGCGTCTTTCACTCTTCCCGAGGGACTTAGAAGAATTGTGTGATATTTTTTATTAAAATGGTGTATAAGGGTATATATATATAAATATATTTTAGGCACTGTATATGAGCTGGCGATTTCTAAGTCTGTGGTTCCGAGAGGGGGTAACCAGGCTCACTAATAAAGGTCAAGCCACTTGGCTGCCAGAATGCCCTGCTTCAGCACAGACCAGAAAGGCATTGTGATAAGCGTATCCCCGGTATAGTCAGGGGTTAATGGGAGTCGTCCCCGTCCCCCCCAGTATACGCCCAGAACCATGGACCCGGTACTTGTGGTTCGGACTGTCTCCAACCAGCCATAATGTTGTGAGAGTGAAATTATGTCTAAGTCCAGCTTTGGTACATTAGAAGCAACTCTGAAACTTACCCTAAACGTTTTTCGAAGCTACTTTTTGGCTAACTTCTTATAGGAAGGTCTTGGAGCTCTGAAAATGAACGTGCGCGTCTTTCACTCTTCCCGAGGGACTTAGAAGAATTTTGTGATATTTTTTATTAAAATGGTGTATAAGGGTATATATATATATATATTTTATGCACTGTATATGAGCTGGCGATTTCTAAGTCTGTGGTTCCGAGAGGGGGTAACCAGGCTCACTAATAAAGGTCAAGCCACTTGGCTGCCAGAATGCCCTGCTTCAGCACAGACCAGAAAGGCATTGTGATAAGCGTATCCCCGGTATAGTCAGGGGTTAATGGGAGTCGTCCCCGTCCCCCCAGTATACGCCCAGAACCATGGACCCGGTACTTGTGGTTCGGACTGTCTCAAACCAGCCATAATGTTGTGAGAGTGAAATTATGTCTAAGTCCAGCTTTGGTACATTAGAAGCAACTCTGAAACTTACCCTAAGCGTTTTTCGAAGCTACTTTTTGGCTAACTTCTTATAGGAAGGTCTAGGAGCTCTCAAAATGAACGTGCGCGTCTTTCACTGTTCCCGAGGGACTTAGAAGAATTTTGTGATATTTTTTTATTAAAATGGTGTATAAGGGTATATATAAATATAAATATATTTTATGCACTGTATATGAGCTGGCGATTTCTAAGTCTGTGGTTCCGAGAGGGGGTAACCAGGCTCACTAATAAAGGTCAAGCCACTTGGCTGCCAGAATGCCCTGCTTCAGCACAGACCAGAAAGGCATTGTGATAAGCGTATCCCCGGTATAGTCAGGGGTTAATGGGAGTCGTCCCCGTCCCCCCCAGTATACGCCCAGAACCATGGACCCGGTACTTGTGGTTCGGACTGTCTCCAACCAGCCATAATGTTGTGAGAGTGAAATTATGTCTAAGTCCAGCTTTGGTACATTAGAAGCAACTCTGAAACTTACCCTAAGCGTTTTTCGAAGCTACTTTTTGGCTAACTTCTTATAGGAAGGTCTAGGAGCTCTGAAAATGAACGTGCGCGTCTTTAACTCTTCCCGAGGGACTTAGAAGAATTTTGTGATATTTTTTATTAAAATGGTGTATAAGGGTATATATATATATATATTTTATTCACTGTATATGAGCTGGCTATTTCTAAGTCTGTGGTTCCGAGAGGGGGTAACCAGGCTCACTAATAAAGGTCAAGCCACTTGGCTCCCAGAATGCCCTGCTTCAGCACAGACCAGAAAGTCATTGTGATAAGCGTATCCCCGGTATAGTCAGGGGTTAATGGGAGTCGTCCCCGTCCCCCCCAGTATACGCCCAGAACCATGGACCCGGTACTTGTGGTTCGGACTGTCTCCAACCAGCCATAATGTTGTGAGAGTGAAATTATGTCTAAGTCCAGCTTTGGTACATTAGAAGCAACTCTGAAACTTACCCTAAGCGTTTTTCGAAGCTACTTTTTGGCTAACTTCTTATAGGAAGGTCTAGGAGCTCTGAAAATGAACGTGCGCGTCTTTCACTGTTCCCGAGGGACTTAGAAGAATTTTGTGATATTTTTTTATTAAAATGGTGTATAAGGGTATATATAAATATAAATATATTTTATGCACTGTATATGAGCTGGCGATTTCTAAGTCTGTGGTTCCGAGAGGGGGTAACCAGGCTCACTAATAAAGGTCAAGCCACTTAGCTGCCAGAATGCCCTGCTTCAGCACAGACCAGAAAGGCATTGTGATAAGCGTATCCCCGGTATAGTCAGGGGTTAATGGGAGTCGTCCCCGTCCCCCCCCAGTATACGCCCAGAACCATGGACCCGGTACTTGTGGTTCGGACTGTCTCCAACCAGCCATAATGTTGTGAGAGTGAAATTATGTCTAAGTCCAGCTTTGGTACATTAGAAGCAACTCTGAAACTTACCCTAAGCGTTTTTCGAAGCTACTTTTTGGCTAACTTCTTATAGGAAGGTCTAGGAGCTCTGAAAATGAACGTGCGCGTCTTTCACTCTTCCCGAGGGACTTAGAAGAATTTTGTGATATTTTTTATTAAAATGGTGTATAAGGGTATATATATATATATATTTTATTCACTGTATATGAGCTGGCTATTTCTAAGTCTGTGGTTCCGAGAGGGGGTAACCAGGCTCACTAATAAAGGTCAAGCCACTTGGCTGCCAGAATGCCCTGCTTCAGCACAGACCAGAAAGTCATTGTGATAAGCGTATCCCCGGTATAGTCAGGGGTTAATGGGAGTCCCCCCCGTCCCCCCCAGTATACGCCCAGAACCATGGACCCGGTACTTGTGGTTCGGACTGTCTCCAACCAGCCATAATGTTGTGAGAGTGAAATTATGTCTAAGTCCAGCTTTGGTACATTAGAAGCAACTCTGAAACTTACCCTAAGCGTTTTTCGAAGCTACTTTTTGGCTAACTTCTTATAGGAAGGTCTAGGAGCTCTGAAAATGAACGTGCGCGTCTTTCACTCTTCCCGAGGGACTTAGAAGAATTTTGTGATATTTTTTATTAAAATGGTGTATAAGGGTATATATATATATATATATTTTATGCACTGTATATGAGCTGGCGATTTCTAAGTCTGTGGTTCCGAGAGGGGGTAACCAGGCTCACTAATAAAGGTCAAGCCACTTGGCTGCCAGAATGCCCTGCTTCAGCACAGACCAGAAAGGCATTGTGATAAGCGTATCCCCGGTATAGTCAGGGGTTAATGGGAGTCGTCCCCGTCCCCCCAGTATACGCCCAGAACCATGGACCCGGTACTTGTGGTTCGGACTGTCTCAAACCAGCCATAATGTTGTGAGAGTGAAATTATGTCTAAGTCCAGCTTTGGTACATTAGAAGCAACTCTGAAACTTACCCTAAGCGTTTTTCGAAGCTACTTTTTGGCTAACTTCTTATAGGAAGGTCTAGGAGCTCTTAAAATGAACGTGCGCGTCTTTCACTGTTCCCGAGGGACTTAGAAGAATTTTGTGATATTTTTTTATTAAAATGGTGTATAAGGGTATATATATATATAAATATATTTTATGCACTGTATATGAGCTGGCGATTTCTAAGTCTGTGGTTCCGAGAGGGGGTAACCAGGCTCACTAATAAAGGTCAAGCCACTTGGCTGCCAGAATGCCCTGCTTCAGCACAGACCAGAAAGTCATTGTGATAAGCGTATCCCCGGTATAGTCAGGGGTTAATGGGAGTCGTCCCCGTCCCCCCCAGTATACGCCCAGAACCATGGACCCGGTACTTGTGGTTCGGACTGTCTCCAACCAGCCATAATGTTGTGAGAGTGAAATTATGTCTAAGTCCAGCTTTGGTACATTAGAAGCAACTCTGAAACTTACCCTAAGCGTTTTTCGAAGCTACTTTTTGGCTAACTTCTTATAGGAAGGTCTAGGAGCTCTGAAAATGAACGTGCGCGTCTTTCACTCTTCCCGAGGGACTTAGAAGAAATGTGTGATATGTTTTATTAAAATGGTGTATAAGGGTATATATATATATATATATATATATATATATATATATTTTATGCACTGTATATGAGCTGGCGATTTCTAAGTCTGTGGTTCCGAGAGGGGGTAACCAGGCTCACTAATAAAGGTCAAGCCACTTGGCTGCCAGAATGCCCTGCTTCAGCACAGACCAGAAAGGCATTGTGATAAGCGTATCCCCGGTATAGTCAGGGGTTAATGGGAGTCGTCCCCGTCCCCCCAGTATACGCCCAGAACCATGGACCCGGTACTTGTGGTTCGAACTGTCTCCAACCAGCCATAATGTTGTGAGAGTGAAATTATGTCTAAGTCCAGCTTTGGTACATTAGAAGCAACTCTGAAACTTACCCTAAGCGTTTTTCGAAGCTACATTTTGGCTAACTTCTTATAGGAAGGTCTAGGAGCTCTGAAAATGAACGTGCGCGTCTTTCACTCTTCCCGAGGGACTTAGAAGAATTGTGTGATATTTTTTTATTAAAATGGTGTATAAGGGTATATATATATATAAATATATTTTATGCACTGTATATGAGCTGGCGATTTCTAAGTCTGTGGTTCCGAGAGGGGGTAACCAGGCTCACTAATAAAGGTCAAGCCACTTGGCTGCCAGAATGCCCTGCTTCAGCACAGACCAGAAAGTCATTGTGATAAGCGTATCCCCGGTATAGTCAGGGGTTAATGGGAGTCGTCCCCGTCCCCCCAGTATACGCCCAGAACCATGGACCCGGTACTTGTGGTTCGGACTGTCTCCAACCAGCCATAATGTTGTGAGAGTGAAATTATGTCTAAGTCCAGCTTTGGTACATTAGAAGCAACTCTGAAACTTACCCTAAGCGTTTTTCGATGCTACTTTTTGGCTAACTTCTTATTGGAACGTCTAGGAGCTCTGAAAATGAACGTGCGCGTCTTTCACTCTTCCCGAGGGACTTAGAAGAATTGTGTGATATTTTTTATTAAAATGGTGTATAAGGGTATATATATATATATATTTTATGCACTGTATATGAGCTGGCGATTTCTAAGTCTGTGGTTCCGAGAGGGGGTAACCAGGCTCACTAATAAAGGTCAAGCCACTTGGCTGCCAGAATGCCCTGCTTCAGCACAGACCAGAAAGGCATTGTGATAAGCGTATCCCCGGTATAGTCAGGGGTTAATGGGAGTCGTCCCCGTCCCCCCCAGTATACGCCCAGAACCATGGACCCGGTACTTGTGGTTCGGACTGTCTCCAACCAGCCATAATGTTGTGAGAGTGAAATTATGTCTAAGTCCAGCTTTGGTACATTAGAAGCAACTCTGAAACTTACCATAAGCGTTTTTCGAAGCTACTTTTTGGCTAACTTCTTATAGGAAGGTCTAGGAGCTCTGAAAATGAACGTGCGCGTCTTTCACTCTTCCCGAGGGACTTAGAAGAATTTTGTGATATTTTTTATTAAAATAGTGTATAAGGGTATATATATATATATATATATATATATTTTATGCACTGTATATGAGCTGGCGATTTCTAAGTCTGTGGTTCCGAGAGGGGGTAACCAGGCTCACTAATAAAGGTCAAGCCACTTGGCTGCCAGAATGCCCTGCTTCAGCACAGACCAGAAAGGCATTGTGATAAGCGTATCCCCGGTATAGTCAGGGGTTAATGGGAGTCGTCCCCGTCCCCCCAGTATACGCCCAGAACCATGGACCCGGTACTTGTGGTTCGGACTGTCTCCAACCAGCCATAATGTTGTGAGAGTGAAATTATGTCTAAGTCCAGCTTTGGTACATTAGAAGCAACTCTGAAACTTACCCTAAGCGTTTTTCGAAGCTACTTTTTGGCTAACTTCTTATAGGAAGGTCTAGGAGCTCTGAAAATGAACGTGCGCGTCTTTCACTGTTCCCGAGGGACTTACTGTAGAAGAATTTTGTGATATTTTTTTATTAAAATGGTGTATAAGGGTATATATATATAAATATATTTTATGCACTGTATATGAGCTGGCGATTTCTAAGTCTGTGGTTCCGAGAGGGGGTAACCAGGCTCACTAATAAAGGTCAAGCCACTTGGCTGCCAGAATGCCCTGCTTCAGCACAGACCAGAAAGGCATTGTGATAAGCGTATCCCCGGTATAGTCAGGGGTTAATGGGAGTCGTCCCCGTCCCCCCAGTATACGCCCAGAACCATGGACCCGGTACTTGTGGTTCGGACTGTCTCCAACCAGCCATAATGTTGTGAGAGTGAAATTATGTCTAAGTCCAGGTTTGGTACATTAGAAGCAACTCTGAAACTTACCCTAAGCGTTTTTCGAAGCTACTTTTTGGCTAACTTCTTATAGGAAGGTCTAGGAGCTCTGAAAATGAACGTGCGCGTCTTTCACTGTTCCCGAGGGACTTACTGTAGAAGAATTTTGTGATATTTTTTTATTAAAATGGTGTATAAGGGTATATATATATAAATATATTTTATGCACTGTATATGAGCTGGCGATTTCTAAGTCTGTGGTTCCGAGAGGGGGTAACCAGGCTCACTAATAAAGGTCAAGCCACTTGGCTGCCAGAATGCCCTGCTTCAGCACAGACCAGAAAGTCATTGTGATAAGCGTATCCCCGGTATAGTCAGGGGTTAATGGGAGTCCCCCCCGTCCCCCCCAGTATACGCCCAGAACCATGGACCCGGTACTTGTGGTTCGGACTGTCTCCAACCAGCCATAATGTTGTGAGAGTGAAATTATGTCTAAGTCCAGCTTTGGTACATTAGAAGCAACTCTGAAACTTACCCTAAGCGTTTTTCGAAGCTACTTTTTGGCTAACTTCTTATAGGAAGGTCTAGGAGCTCTCAAAATGAACGTGCACGTCTTTCACTCTTCCCTAGGGACTTAGAAGAATTTTGTGATATTTTTTTTATTAAAATGGTGTATAAGGGTATATATATAAATATATTTTATGCACTGTATATGAGCTGGCGATTTCTAAGTCTGTGGTTCCGAGAGGGGGTAACCAGGCTCACTAATAAAGGTCAAGCCACTTGGCTGCCAGAATGCCCTGCTTCAGCACAGACCAGAAAGGCATTGTGATAAGCGTATCCCCGGTATAGTCAGGGGTTAATGGGAGTCGTCCCCGTCCCCCCAGTATACGCCCAGAACCATGGACCCGGTACTTGTGGTTCGGACTGTCTCCAACCAGCCATAATGTTGTGAGAGTGAAATTATGTCTAAGTCCAGCTTTGGTACATTAGATGCAACTCTGAAACTTACCCTAAGCGTTTTTCGAAGCTACTTTTTGGCTAACTTCTTATAGGAAGGTCTAGGAGCTCTGAAAATGAACGTGCGCGTCTTTCACTCTTCCAGAGGGACTTAGAAGAATTGTGTGATATTTTTTATTAAAATGGTGTATAAGGGTATTTATATATATATATTTTATGCACTGTATATGAGCTGGCGATTTCTAAGTCTGTGGTTCCGAGAGGGGGTAACCAGGCTCACTAATAAAGGTCAAGCCACTTGGCTGCCAGAATGCCCTGCTTCAGCACAGACCAGAAAGGCATTGTGATAAGCGTATCCCCGGTATAGTCAGGGGTTAATGGGAGTCGTCCCCGTCCCCCCAGTATACGCCCAGAACCATGGACCCGGTACTTGTGGTTCGGACTGTCTCCAACCAGCCATAATGTTGTGAGAGTGAAATTATGTCTAAGTCCAGCTTTGGTACATTAGAAGCAACTCTGAAACTTACCCTAAGCGTTTTTCGAAGCTACTTTTTGGCTAACTTCTTATAGGAAGGTCTAGGAGCTCTGAAAATGAACGTGCGCGTCTTTCACTCTTCCTGAGGGACTTAGAAGAATTTTGTGATATTTTTTTATTAAAATGGTGTATAATGGTATATATATATAAATATATTTTATGCACTGTATATGAGCTGGCGATTTCTAAGTCTGTGGTTCCGAGAGGGGGTAACCAGGCTCACTAATAAAGGTCAAGCCACTTGGCTGCCAGAATGCCCTGCTTCAGCACAGACCAGAAAGGCATTGTGATAAGCGTATCCCCGGTATAGTCAGGGGTTAATGGGAGTCGTCCCCGTCCCCCCCAGTATACGCCCAGAACCATGGACCCGGTACTTGTGGTTCGGACTGTCTCCAACCAGCCATAATGTTGTGAGAGTGAAATTATGTCTAAGTCCAGCTTTGGTACATTAGAAGCAACTCTGAAACTTACCCTAAGCGTTTTTCGAAGCTACTTTTTGGCTAACTTCTTATAGGAAGGTCTAGAAGCTCTGAAAATGAACGTGCGTGTCTTTCACTCTTCCTGAGGGACTTAGAAGAATTTTGTGATATTTTTTTATTAAAATGGTGTATAATGGTATATATATATAAATATATTTTATGCACTGTATATGAGCTGGCGATTTCTAAGTCTGTGGTTCCGAGAGGGGGTAACCAGGCTCACTAATAAAGGTCAAGCCACTTGGCTGCCAGAATGCCCTGCTTCAGCACAGACCAGAAAGGCATTGTGATAAGCGTATCCCCGGTATAGTCAGGGGTTAATGGGAGTCGTCCCCGTCCCCCCAGTATACGCCCAGAACCATGGACCCGGTACTTGTGGTTCGGACTGTCTCCAACCAGCCATAATGTTGTGAGAGTGAAATTATGTCTAAGTCCAGCTTTGGTACATTAGAAGCAACTCTGAAACTTACCCTAAGCGTTTTTCGAAGCTACTTTTTGGCTAACTTCTTATAGGAAGGTCTAGGAGCTCTGAAAATGAACGTGCGCGTCTTTCACTCTTCCCGAGGGACTTAGAAGAATTGTGTGATATTTTTTATTAAAATGGTGTATAAGGGTATATATATATATATATATATTTTATGCACTGTATATGAGCTGGCGATTTCTAAGTCTGTGGTTCCGAGAGGGGGTAACCAGGCTCACTAATAAAGGTCAAGCCACTTGGCTGCCAGAATGCCCTGCTTCAGCACAGACCAGAAAGGCATTGTGATAAGCGTATCCCCGGTATAGTCAGGGGTTAATGGGAGTCGTCCCCGTCCCCCCAGTATACGCCCAGAACCATGGACCCGGTACTTGTGGTTCGGACTGTCTCCAACCAGCCATAATGTTGTGAGAGTGAAATTATGTCTAAGTCCAGCTTTGGTACATTAGAAGCAACTCTGAAACTTGCCCTAAGCCTTTTTCGAAGCTACTTTTTAGCTAACTTCTTATAGGAAGGTCTAGGAGCTCTGAAAATGAACGTGCGCGTCTTTCACTCTTCCCGAGGGACTTAGAAGAATTTTGTGATATTTTTTATTAAAATGGAGTATAAGGGTATATATATAAATATATTTTATGCACTGTATATGAGCTGGCGTTTTCTAAGTCTGTGGTTCCGAGAGGGGGTAACCAGGCTCACTAATAAAGGTCAAGCCACTTGGCTGCCAGAATGCCCTGCTTCAGCACAGACCAGAAAGGCATTGTGATAAGCGTATCCCCGGTATAGTCAGGGGTTAATGGGAGTCGTCCCCGTCCCCCCAGTATACGCCCAGAACCATGGACCCGGTACTTGTGGTTCGGACTGTCTCCAACCAGCCATAATGTTGTGAGAGTGAAATTATGTCTAAGTCCAGCTTTGGTACATTAGAAGCAACTCTGAAACTTGCCCTAAGCCTTTTTCGAAGCTACTTTTTAGCTAACTTCTTATAGGAAGGTCTAGGAGCTCTGAAAATGAACGTGCGCGTCTTTCACTCTTCCTGAGGGACTTAGAAGAATTTTGTGATATTTTTTTATTAAAATGGTGTATAATGGTATATATATATAAATATATTTTATGCACTGTATATGAGCTGGCGATTTCTAAGTCTGTGGTTCCGAGAGGGGGTAACCAGGCTCACTAATAAAGGTCAAGCCACTTGGCTGCCAGAATGCCCTGCTTCAGCACAGACCAGAAAGGCATTGTGATAAGCGTATCCCCGGTATAGTCAGGGGTTAATGGGAGTCGTCCCCGTCCCCCCAGTATACGCCCAGAACCATGGACCCGGTACTTGTGGTTCGGACTGTCTCCAACCAGCCATAATGTTGTGAGAGTGAAATTATGTCTAAGTCCAGCTTTGGTACATTAGAAGCAACTCTGAAACTTACCCTAAGCGTTTTTCGAAGCTACTTTTTGGCTAACTTCTTATAGGAAGGTCTAGGAGCTCTGAAAATGAACGTGCGCGTCTTTCACTCTTCCCGAGGGACTTAGAAGAATTGTGTGATATTTTTTATTAAAATGGTGTATAAGGGTATATATATATATATATATATTTTATGCACTGTATATGAGCTGGCGATTTCTAAGTCTGTGGTTCCGAGAGGGGGTAACCAGGCTCACTAATAAAGGTCAAGCCACTTGGCTGCCAGAATGCCCTGCTTCAGCACAGACCAGAAAGGCATTGTGATAAGCGTATCCCCGGTATAGTCAGGGGTTAATGGGAGTCGTCCCCGTCCCCCCAGTATACGCCCAGAACCATGGACCCGGTACTTGTGGTTCGGACTGTCTCCAACCAGCCATAATGTTGTGAGAGTGAAATTATGTCTAAGTCCAGCTTTGGTACATTAGAAGCAACTCTGAAACTTGCCCTAAGCCTTTTTCGAAGCTACTTTTTAGCTAACTTCTTATAGGAAGGTCTAGGAGCTCTGAAAATGAACGTGCGCGTCTTTCACTCTTCCCGAGGGACTTAGAAGAATTTTGTGATATTTTTTATTAAAATGGAGTATAAGGGTATATATATAAATATATTTTATGCACTGTATATGAGCTGGCGTTTTCTAAGTCTGTGGTTCCGAGAGGGGGTAACCAGGCTCACTAATAAAGGTCAAGCCACTTGGCTGCCAGAATGCCCTGCTTCAGCACAGACCAGAAAGGCATTGTGATAAGCGTATCCCCGGTATAGTCAGGGGTTAATGGGAGTCGTCCCCGTCCCCCCAGTATACGCCCAGAACCATGGACCCGGTACTTGTGGTTCGGACTGTCTCCAACCAGCCATAATGTTGTGAGAGTGAAATTATGTCTAAGTCCAGCTTTGGTACATTAGAAGCAACTCTGAAACTTGCCCTAAGCCTTTTTCGAAGCTACTTTTTAGCTAACTTCTTATAGGAAGGTCTAGGAGCTCTGAAAATGAACGTGCGCGTCTTTCACTCTTCCCGAGGGACTTAGAAGAATTTTGTGATATTTTTTATTAAAATGGAGTATAAGGGTATATATATAAATATATTTTATGCACTGTATATGAGCTGGCGTTTTCTAAGTCTGTGGTTCCGAGAGGGGGTAACCAGGCTCACTAATAAAGGTCAAGCCACTTGGCTGCCAGAATGCCCTGCTTCAGCACAGACCAGAAAGGCATTGTGATAAGCGTATCCCCGGTATAGTCAGGGGTTAATGGGAGTCGTCCCCGTCCCCCCAGTATACGCCCAGAACCATGGACCCGGTACTTGTGGTTCGGACTGTCTCCAACCAGCCATAATGTTGTGAGAGTGAAATTATTTCTAAGTCCAGCTTTGGTACATTAGAAGCAACTCTGAAACTTACCCTAAGCGTTTTTCGAAGCTACTTTTTGGCTAACTTCTTATAGGAAGGTCTAGGAGCTCTGAAAATGAACGTGCGCGTCTTTCACTCTTCCCGAGGGACTTAGAAGAATTTTGTGATATTTTTTATTAAAATGGTGTATAAGGGTATATATATAAATATATTTTATGCACTGTATATGAGCTGGCGATTTCTAAGTCTGTGGTTCCGAGAGGGGGTAACCAGGCTCACTAATAAAGGTCAAGCCACTTGGCTGCCAGAATGCCCTGCTTCAGCACAGACCAGAAAGGCATTGTGATAAGCGTATCCCCGGTATAGTCAGGGGTTAATGGGAGTCGTCCCCGTCCCCCCAGTATACGCCCAGAACCATGGACCCGGTACTTGTGGTTCGGACTGTCTCCAACCAGCCATAATGTTGTGAGAGTGAAATTATGTCTAAGTCCAGCTTTGGTACATTAGAAGCAACTCTGAAACTTACCCTAAGCGTTTTTCGAAGCTACTTTTTGGCTAACTTCTTATAGGAAGGTCTAGGAGCTCTGAAAATGAACGTGCGCGTCTTTCACTCTTCCCGAGGGACTTAGAAGAATTGTGTGATATTTTTTATTAAAATGGTGTATAAGGGTATATATATATATATATATTTTATGCACTGTATATGAGCTGGCGATTTCTAAGTCTGTGGTTCCGAGAGGGGGTAACCAGGCTCACTAATAAAGGTCAAGCCACTTGGCTGCCAGAATGCCCTGCTTCAGCACAGACCAGAAAGTCATTGTGATAAGCGTATCCCCGGTATAGTCAGGGGTTAATGGGAGTCGTCCCCGTCCCCCCAGTATACGCCCAGAACCATGGACCCGGTACTTGTGGTTCGGACTGTCTCCAACCAGCCATAATGTTGTGAGAGTGAAATTATGTCTAAGTCCAGCTTTGGTACATTAGAAGCAACTCTGAAACTTACCCTAAGCATTTTTCGAACCTACTTTTTGGCTAACTTCTTATAGGAAGGTCTAGGAGCTCTGAAAATGAACGTGCGCGTCTTTCACTCTTCCCGAGGGACTTAGAAGAATTTTGTGATATTTTTTATTAAAATGGTGTATAAGGGTATATATATAAATATATTTTATGCACTGTATATGAGCTGGCGATTTCTAAGTCTGTGGTTCCGAGAGGGGGTAACCAGGCTCACTAATAAAGGTCAAGCCACTTGGCTGCCAGAATGCCCTGCTTCAGCACAGACCAGAAAGGCATTGTGATAAGCGTATCCCCGGTATAGTCAGGGGTTAATGGGAGTCGTCCCCGTCCCCCCAGTATACGCCCAGAACCATGGACCCGGTACTTGTGGTTCGGACTGTCTCCAACCAGCCATAATGTTGTGAGAGTGAAATTATGTCTAAGTCCAGCTTTGGTACATTAGAAGCAACTCTGAAACTTACCCTAAGCATTTTTCGAAGCTACTTTTTGGCTAACTTCTTATAGGAAGGTCTAGGAGATCTGAAAATGAACGTGCGCGTCTTTCACTCTTCCCGAGGGACTTAGAAGAATTTTGTGATATTTTTTATTAAAATGGTGTATAAGGGTATATATATAAATATATTTTATGCACTGTATATGAGCTGGCGATTTCTAAGTCTGTGGTTCCGAGAGGGGGTAACCAGGCTCACTAATAAAGGTCAAGCCACTTGGCTGCCAGAATGCCCTGCTTCAGCACAGACCAGAAAGGCATTGTGATAAGCGTATCCCCGGTATAGTCAGGGGTTAATGGGAGTCGTCCCCGTCCCCCCAGTATACGCCCAGAACCATGGACCCGGTACTTGTGGTTCGGACTGTCTCCAACCAGCCATAATGTTGTGAGAGTGAAATTATGTCTAAGTCCAGCTTTGGTACATTAGAAGCAACTCTGAAACTTACCCTAAGCGTTTTTCGAAGCTTCTTTTTGGCTAACTTCTTATAGGAAGGTGTAGGAGCTCTGAAAATGAACGTGCGCGTCTTTCACTCTTCCTGAGGGACTTAGAAGAATTTTGTGTTTTTTTTTTATTAAAATGGTGTATAATGGTATATATATATAAATATATTTTATGCACTGTATATGAGCTGGCGATTTCTAAGTCTGTGGTTCCGAGAGGGGGTAACCAGGCTCACTAATAAAGGTCAAGCCACTTGGCTGCCAGAATGCCCTGCTTCAGCACAGACCAGAAAGGCATTGTGATAAGCGTATCCCCGGTATAGTCAGGGGTTAATGGGAGTCGTCCCCGTCCCCCCCAGTATACGCCCAGAACCATGGACCCGGTACTTGTGGTTCGGACTGTCTCCAACCAGCCATAATGTTGTGAGAGTGAAATTATGTCTAAGTCCAGCTTTGGTACATTAGAAGCAACTCTGAAACTTACCCTAAGCGTTTTTCGAAGCTACTTTTTGGCTAACTTCTTATAGGAAGGTCTAGAAGCTCTGAAAATGAACGTGCGCGTCTTTTACTCTTCCTGAGGGACTTAGAAGAATTTTGTGATATTTTTTTATTAAAATGGTGTATAATGGTATATATATATAAATATATTTTATGCACTGTATATGAGCTGGCGATTTCTAAGTCTGTGGTTCCGAGAGGGGGTAACCAGGCTCACTAATAAAGGTCAAGCCACTTGGCTGCCAGAATGCCCTGCTTCAGCACAGACCAGAAAGGCATTGTGATAAGCGTATCCCCGGTATAGTCAGGGGTTAATGGGAGTCGTCCCCGTCCCCCCCAGTATACGCCCAGAACCATGGACCCGGTACTTGTGGTTTGGACTGTCTCCAACCAGCCATAATGTTGTGAGAGGGAAATTATGTCTAAGTCCAGCTTTGGTACATTAGAAGCAACTCTGAAACTTACCCTAAGCGTTTTTCGAAGCTACTTTTTGGCTAACTTCTTATAGGAAGGTCTAGGAGCTCTGAAAATGAACGTGCGCGTCTTTCATTCTTCCCGAGGGACTTAGAAGAATTGTGTGATATTTTTTATTAAAATGGTGTATAAGGGTATATATATATATATATATTTTATGCACTGTATATGAGCTGGCGATTTCTAAGTCTGTGGTTCCGAGAGGGGGTAACCAGGCTCACTAATAAAGGTCAAGCCACTTGGCTGCCAGAATGCCCTGCTTCAGCACAGACCAGAAAGGCATTGTGATAAGCGTATCCCCGGTATAGTCAGGGGTTAATGGGAGTCGTCCCCGTCCCCCCAGTATACGCCCAGAACCATGGACCCGGTACTTGTGGTTCGGACTGTCTCCAACCAGCCATAATGTTGTGAGAGTGAAATTATGTCTAAGTCCAGCTTTGGTACATTAGAAGCAACTCTGAAACTTACCCTAAGCGTTTTTCGAAGCTACTTTTTGGCTAACTTCTTATAGGAAGGTCTAGGAGCTCTGAAAATGAACGTGCGCGTCTTTCACTGTTCCCGAGGGACTTAGAAGAATTTTGTGATTTTTTTTATTAAAATGGTGTATAAGGGTATATATATATAAATATATTTTATGCACTGTATATGAGCTGGCGATTTCTAAGTCTGTGGTTCCGAGAGGGGGTAACCAGGCTCACTAATAAAGGTCAAGCCACTTGGCTGCCAGAATGCCCTGCTTCAGCACAGACCAGAAAGTCATTGTGATAAGCGTATCCCCGGTATAGTCAGGGGTTAATGGAAGTCCCCCCCGTCCCCCCCAGTATACGCCCAGAACCATGGACCCGGTACTTGTGGTTCGGACTGTCTCCAACCAGCCATAATGTTGTGAGAGTGAAATTATGTCTAAGTCCAGCTTTGGTACATTAGAAGCAACTCTGAAACTTACCCTAAGCGTTTTTCGAAGCTACTTTTTGGCTAACTTCTTATAGGAAGGTCTAGGAGCTCTGAAAATGAACGTGCGCGTCTTTCACTCTTCCCGAGGGACTTAGAAGAATTGTGTGATATTTTTTATTAAAATGGTGTATAAGGGTATATATATATATATATATTTTATGCACTGTATACAGTATGAGCTGGCGATTTCTAAGTCTGTGGTTCCGAGAGGGGGTAACCAGGCTCACTAATAAAGGTCAAGCCACTTGGCTGCCAGAATGCCCTGCTTCAGCACAGACCAGAAAGGCATTGTGATAAGCGTATCCCCGGTATAGTCAGGGGTTAATGGGAGTCGTCCCCGTCCCCCCAGTATACGCCCAGAACCATGGACCCGGTACTTGTGGTTCGGACTGTCTCCAACCAGCCATAATGTTGTGAGAGTGAAATTATGTCTAAGTCCAGCTTTGGTACATTAGAAGCAACTCTGAAACTTACCCTAAGCGTTTTTCGAAGCTACTTTTTGGCTAACTTCTTATAGGAAGGTCTAGGAGCTCTGAAAATGAACGTGCGCGTCTTTCACTCTTCCCGAGGGACTTAGAAGAATTTTGTGATATTTTTTTATTAAAATGGTGTATAAGGGTATATATATATAAATATATTTTATGCACTGTATATGAGCTGGCGATTTCTAAGTCTGTGGTTCCGAGAGGGGGTAACCAGGCTCACTAATAAAGGTCAAGCCACTTGGCTGCCAGAATACCGTGCTTCAGCACAGACCAGAAAGTCATTGTGATAAGCGTATCCCCGGTATAGTCAGGGGTTAATGGGAGTCGTCCCCGTCCCCCCCAGTATACGCCCAGAACCATGGACCCGGTACTTGTGGTTCGGACTGTCTCCAACCAGCCATAATGTTGTGAGAGTGAAATTATGTCTAAGTCCAGCTTTGGTACATTAGAAGCAACTCTGAAACTTACCCTAAGCGTTTTTCGAAGCTACTTTTTGGCTAACTTCTTATAGGAAGGTCTAGGAGCTCTGAAAATGAACGTGCGCGTCTTTCATTCTTCCCGAGGGACTTAGAAGAATTGTGTGATATTTTTTATTAAAATGGTGTATAAGGGTATATATATATATATATATTTTATGCACTGTATATGAGCTGGCGATTTCTAAGTCTGTGGTTCCGAGAGGGGGTAACCAGGCTCACTAATAAAGGTCAAGCCACTTGGCTGCCAGAATGCCCTGCTTCAGCACAGACCAGAAAGGCATTGTGATAAGCGTATCCCCGGTATAGTCAGGGGTTAATGGGAGTCGTCCCCGTCCCCCCAGTATACGCCCAGAACCATGGACCCGGTACTTGTGGTTCGGACTGTCTCCAACCAGCCATAATGTTGTGAGAGTGAAATTATGTCTAAGTCCAGCTTTGGTACATTAGAAGCAACTCTGAAACTTACCCTAAGCGTTTTTCGAAGCTACTTTTTGGCTAACTTCTTATAGGAAGGTCTAGGAGCTCTGAAAATGAACGTGCGCGTCTTTCACTGTTCCCGAGGGACTTAGAAGAATTTTGTGATTTTTTTTATTAAAATGGTGTATAAGGGTATATATATATAAATATATTTTATGCACTGTATATGAGCTGGCGATTTCTAAGTCTGTGGTTCCGAGAGGGGGTAACCAGGCTCACTAATAAAGGTCAAGCCACTTGGCTGCCAGAATGCCCTGCTTCAGCACAGACCAGAAAGTCATTGTGATAAGCGTATCCCCGGTATAGTCAGGGGTTAATGGAAGTCCCCCCCGTCCCCCCCAGTATACGCCCAGAACCATGGACCCGGTACTTGTGGTTCGGACTGTCTCCAACCAGCCATAATGTTGTGAGAGTGAAATTATGTCTAAGTCCAGCTTTGGTACATTAGAAGCAACTCTGAAACTTACCCTAAGCGTTTTTCGAAGCTACTTTTTGGCTAACTTCTTATAGGAAGGTCTAGGAGCTCTGAAAATGAACGTGCGCGTCTTTCACTCTTCCCGAGGGACTTAGAAGAATTGTGTGATATTTTTTATTAAAATGGTGTATAAGGGTATATATATATATATATTTTATGCACTGTATACAGTATGAGCTGGCGATTTCTAAGTCTGTGGTTCCGAGAGGGGGTAACCAGGCTCACTAATAAAGGTCAAGCCACTTGGCTGCCAGAATGCCCTGCTTCAGCACAGACCAGAAAGGCATTGTGATAAGCGTATCCCCGGTATAGTCAGGGGTTAATGGGAGTCGTCCCCGTCCCCCCAGTATACGCCCAGAACCATGGACCCGGTACTTGTGGTTCGGACTGTCTCCAACCAGCCATAATGTTGTGAGAGTGAAATTATGTCTAAGTCCAGCTTTGGTACATTAGAAGCAACTCTGAAACTTACCCTAAGCGTTTTTCGAAGCTACTTTTTGGCTAACTTCTTATAGGAAGGTCTAGGAGCTCTGAAAATGAACGTGCGCGTCTTTCACTCTTCCCGAGGGACTTAGAAGAATTTTGTGATATTTTTTTATTAAAATGGTGTATAAGGGTATATATATATAAATATATTTTATGCACTGTATATGAGCTGGCGATTTCTAAGTCTGTGGTTCCGAGAGGGGGTAACCAGGCTCACTAATAAAGGTCAAGCCACTTGGCTGCCAGAATACCGTGCTTCAGCACAGACCAGAAAGTCATTGTGATAAGCGTATCCCCGGTATAGTCAGGGGTTAATGGGAGTCGTCCCCGTCCCCCCCAGTATACGCCCAGAACCATGGACCCGGTACTTGTGGTTCGGACTGTCTCCAACCAGCCATAATGTTGTGAGAGTGAAATTATGTCTAAGTCCAGCTTTGGTACATTAGAAGCAACTCTGAAACTTACCCTAAGCGTTTTTCGAAGCTACTTTTTGGCTAACTTCTTATAGGAAGGTCTAGGAGCTCTGAAAAAGAACGTGCGCGTCTTTCACTCTTCCCGAGGGACTTAGAAGAATTTTGTGATATTTTTTATTAAAATGGTGTATAAGGGTATATATATAAATATATTTTATGCACTGTATATGAGCTGGCGATTTCTAAGTCTGTGGTTCCGAGAGGGGGTAACCAGGCTCACTAATAAAGGTCAAGCCACTTGGCTGCCAGAATGCCCTGCTTCAGCACAGACCAGAAAGGCATTGTGATAAGCGTATCCCCGGTATAGTCAGGGGTTAATGGGAGTCGTCCCCGTCCCCCCCAGTATACGCCCAGAACCATGGACCCGGTACTTGTGGTTCGGACTGTCTCCAACCAGCCATAATGTTGTGAGAGTGAAATTATGTCTAAGTCCAGCTTTGGTACATTAGAAGCAACTCTGAAACTTACCCTAAGCGTTTTTCGAAGCTACTTTTTGGCTAACTTCTTATAGGAAGGTCTAGAAGCTCTGAAAATGAACGTGCGCGTCTTTCACTCTTCCTGAGGGACTTAGAAGAATTTTGTGATATTTTTTTATTAAAATGGTGTATAATGGTATATATATATAAATATATTTTATGCACTGTATATGAGCTGGCGATTTCTAAGTCTGTGGTTCCGAGAGGGGGTAACCAGGCTCACTAATAAAGGTCAAGCCACTTGGCTGCCAGAATGCCCTGCTTCAGCACAGACCAGAAAGGCATTGTGATAAGCGTATCCCCGGTATAGTCAGGGGTTAATGGGAGTCGTCCCCGTCCCCCCCAGTATACGCCCAGAACCATGGACCCGGTACTTGTGGTTCGGACTGTCTCCAACCAGCCATAATGTTGTGAGAGTGAAATTATGTCTAAGTCCAGCTTTGGTACATTAGAAGCAACTCTGAAACTTACCCTAAGCGTTTTTCGAAGCTACTTTTTGGCTAACTTCTTATAGGAAGGTCTAGGAGCTCTGAAAATGAACGTGCGCGTCTTTCACTCTTCCCGAGGGACTTAGAAGAATTTTGTGATATTTTTTATTAAAATGGTGTATAAGGGTGTATATATAAATATATTTTATGCACTGTATATGAGCTGGCGATTTCTAAGTCTGTGGTTCCGAGAGGGGGTAACCAGGCTCACTAATAAAGGTCAAGCCACTTGGCTGCCAGAATGCCCTGCTTCAGCACAGACCAGAAAGGCATTGTGATAAGCGTATCCCCGGTATAGTCAGGGGTTAATGGGAGTCGTCCCCGTCCCCCCCAGTATACGCCCAGAACCATGGACCCGGTACTTGTGGTTCGGACTGTCTCCAACCAGCCATAATGTTGTGAGAGTGAAATTATGTCTAAGTCCAGCTTTGGTACATTAGAAGCAACTCTGAAACTTACCCTAAGCGTTTTTCGAAGCTACTTTTTGGCTAACTTCTTATAGGAAGGTCTAGAAGCTCTGAAAATGAACGTGCGCGTCTTTCACTCTTCCTGAGGGACTTAGAAGAATTTTGTGATATTTTTTTATTAAAATGGTGTATAATGGTATATATATATAAATATATTTTATGCACTGTATATGAGCTGGCGATTTCTAAGTCTGTGGTTCCGAGAGGGGGTAACCAGGCTCACTAATAAAGGTCAAGCCACTTGGCTGCCAGAATGCCCTGCTTCAGCACAGACCAGAAAGGCATTGTGATAAGCGTATCCCCGGTATAGTCAGGGGTTAATGGGAGTCGTCCCCGTCCCCCCCAGTATACGCCCAGAACCATGGACCCGGTACTTGTGGTTCGGACTGTCTCCAACCAGCCATAATGTTGTGAGAGTGAAATTATGTCTAAGTCCAGCTTTGGTACATTAGAAGCAACTCTGAAACTTACCCTAAGCGTTTTTCGAAACTACTTTTTGGCTAACTTCTTATAGGAAGGTCTAGGAGCTCTGAAAATGAACGTGCGCGTCTTTCACTCTTCCCGAGGGACTTAGAAGAATTGTGTGATATTTTTTATTAAAATGGTGTATAAGGGTATATATATATATATATTTTATGCACTGTATATGAGCTGGCGATTTCTAAGTCTGTGGTTCCGAGAGGGGGTAACCAGGCTCACTAATAAAGGTCAAGCCACTTGGCTGCCAGAATGCCCTGCTTCAGCACAGACCAGAAAGGCATTGTGATAAGCGTATCCCCGGTATAGTCAGGGGTTAATGGGAGTCGTCCCCGTCCCCCCAGTATACGCCCAGAACCATGGACCCGGTACTTGTGGTTCGGACTGTCTCCAACCAGCCATAATGTTGTGAGAGTGAAATTATGTCTAAGTCCAGCTTTGGTACATTAGAAGCAACTCTGAAACTTACCCTAAGCCTTTTTCGAAGCTACTTTTTGGCTAACTTCTTATAGGAAGGTCTAGGAGCTCTGAAAATGAACGTGCGCGTCTTTCACTCTTCCCGAGGGACTTAGAAGAATTTTGTGATATTTTTTATTAAAATGGTGTATAAGGGTATATATATAAATATATTTTATGCACTGTATATGAGCTGGCGATTTCTAAGTCTGTGGTTCCGAGAGGGGGTAACCAGGCTCACTAATAAAGGTCAAGCCACTTGGCTGCCAGAATGCCCTGCTTCAGCACAGACCAGAAAGGCATTGTGATAAGCGTATCCCCGGTATAGTCAGGGGTTAATGGGAGTCGTCCCCGTCCCCCCAGTATACGCCCAGAACCATGGACCCGGTACTTGTGGTTCGGACTGTCTCCAACCAGCCATAATGTTGTGAGAGTGAAATTATGTCTAAGTCCAGCTTTGGTACATTAGAAGCAACTCTGAAACTTACCCTAAGCGTTTTTCGAAGCTACTTTTTGGCTAACTTCTTATAGGAAGGTCTAGGAGCTCTGAAAATGAACGTGCGCGTCTTTCACTCTTCCCGAGGGACTTAGAAGAATTGTGTGATATTTTTTATTAAAATGGTGTATAAGGGTATATATATATAAATATATTTTATGCACTGTATATGAGCTGGCGATTTCTAAGTCTGTGGTTCCGAGAGGGGGTAACCAGGCTCACTAATAAAGGTCAAGCCACTTGGCTGCCAGAATGCCCTGCTTCAGCACAGACCAGAAAGTCATTGTGATAAGCGTATCCCCGGTATAGTCAGGGGTTAATGGGAGTCGTCCCCGTCCCCCCCAGTATATGCCCAGAACCATGGACCCGGTACTTGTGGTTCGGACTGTCTCCAACCAGCCATAATGTTGTGAGAGTGAAATTATGTCTAAGTCCAGCTTTGGTACATTAGAAGCAACTCTGAAACTTACCCTAAGCATTTTTCGAAGCTACTTTTTGGCTAACTTCTTATAGGAAGGTCTAGGAGCTCTGAAAATGAACGTGCGCGTCTTTCACTCTTCCCGAGGGACTTAGAAGAATTTTGTGATATTTTTTATTAAAATGGTGTATAAGGGTATATATATAAATATATTTTATGCACTGTATATGAGCTGGCGATTTCTAAGTCTGTGGTTCCGAGAGGGGGTAACCAGGCTCACTAATAAAGGTCAAGCCACTTGGCTGCCAGAATGCCCTGCTTCAGCACAGACCAGAAAGGCATTGTGATAAGCGTATCTCCGGAATAGTCAGGGGTTAATGGGATTCGTCCCCGTCCCCCCCAGTATACGCCCAGAACCATGGACCCGGTACTTGTGGTTCGGACTGTCTCCAACCAGCCATAATGTTGTGAGAGTGAAATTATGTCTAAGTCCAGCTTTGGTACATTAGAAGCAACTCTGAAACTTACCCTAAGCGTTTTTCGAAGCTACTTTTTGGCTAACTTCTTATAGGAAGGTCTAGGAGCTCTAAAAATGAACGTGCGCGTCTTTTACTCTTCCTGAGGGACTTAGAAGAATTTTGTGATATTTTTTTATTAAAATGGTGTATAATGGTATATATATATAAATATATTTTATGCACTGTATATGAGCTGGCGATTTCTAAGTCTGTGGTTCCGAGAGGGGGTAACCAGGCTCACTAATAAAGGTCAAGCCACTTGGCTGCCAGAATGCCCTGCTTCAGCACAGACCAGAAAGGCATTGTGATAAGCGTATCCCCGGTATAGTCAGGGGTTAATGGGAGTCGTCCCCGTCCCCCCAGTATACGCCCAGAACCATGGACCCGGTACTTGTGGTTCGGACTGTCTCCAACCAGCCATAATGTTGTGAGAGTGAAATTATGTCTAAGTCCAGCTTTGGTACATTAGAAGCAACTCTGAAACTTACCCTAAGCGTTTTTCGAAGCTACTTTTTGGCTAACTTCTTATACTGTAGGAAGGTCTAGGAGCTCTGAAAATGAACGTGCGCGTCTTTCACTGTTCCCGAGGGACTTAGAAGAATTTTGTGATATTTTTTTATTAAAATGGTGTATAAGGGTATATATATATAAATATATTTTATGCACTGTATATGAGCTGGCGATTTCTAAGTCTGTGGTTCCGAGAGGGGGTAACCAGGCTCACTAATAAAGGTCAAGCCACTTGGCTGCCAGAATTCCCTGCTTCAGCACAGACCAGAAAGGCATTGTGATAAGCGTATCCCCGGTATAGTCAGGGGTTAATGGGAGTCCCCCCCGTCCCCCCCAGTATACGCCCAGAACCATGGACCCGGTACTTGTGGTTCGGACTGTCTCCAACCAGCCATAATGTTGTGAGAGTGAAATTATGTCTAAGTCCAGCTTTGGTACATTAGAAGCAACTCTGAAACTTACCCTAAGCGTTTTTCGAAGCTACTTTTTGGCTAACTTCTTATAGGAAGGTCTAGGAGCTCTGAAAATGAACGTGCGCGTCTTTCACTCTTCCCGAGGGACTTAGAAGAATTGTGTGATATTTTTTATTAAAATGGTGTATAAGGGTATATATATATATATATTTTATGCACTGTATATGAGCTGGCGATTTCTAAGTCTGTGGTTCCGAGAGGGGGTAACCAGGCTCACTAATAAAGGTCAAGCCACTTGGCTGCCAGAATGCCCTGCTTCAGCACAGACCAGAAAGGCATTGTGATAAGCGTATCCCCGGTATAGTCAGGGGTTAATGGGAGTCGTCCCCGTCCCCCCAGTATACGCCCAGAACCATGGACCCGGTACTTGTGGTTCGGACTGTCTCCAACCAGCCATAATGTTGTGAGAGTGAAATTATGTCTAAGTCCAGCTTTGGTACATTAGAAGCAACTCTGAAACTTACAGTACCCTAAGCGTTTTACGAAGCTACTTTTTGGCTACCTTCTTATAGGAAGGTCTAGGAGCTCTGAAAATGAACGTGCGCGTCTTTCACTCTTCCCGAGGGACTTAGAAGAATTTTGTGATATTTTTTTATTAAAATGGTGTATAAGGGTATATATATATAAATATATTTTATGCACTGTATATGAGCTGGCGATTTCTAAGTCTGTGGTTCCGAGAGGGGGTAACCAGGCTCACTAATAAAGGTCAAGCCACTTGGCTGCCAGAATACCGTGCTTCAGCACAGACCAGAAAGTCATTGTGATAAGCGTATCCCCGGTATAGTCAGGGGTTAATGGGAGTCCCCCCCGTCCCCCCCAGTATACGCCCAGAACCATGGACCCGGTACTTGTGGTTCGGACTGTCTCCAACCAGCCATAATGTTGTGAGAGTGAAATTATGTCTAAGTCCAGCTTTGGTACATTAGAAGCAACTCTGAAACTTACCCTAAGCGTTTTTCGAAGCTACTTTTTGGCTAACTTCTTATAGGAAGGTCTAGGAGCTCTGAAAATGAACGTGCGCGTCTTTCACTCTTCCAGAGGGACTTAGAAGAATTTTGTGATATTTTTTATTAAAATGGTGTATAAGGGTATATACTGTATATAAATATATTTTATGCACTGTATATGAGCTGGCGATTTCTAAGTCTGTGGTTCCGAGAGGGGGTAACCAGGCTCACTAATAAAGGTCAAGCCACTTGGCTGCCAGAATGCCCTGCTTCAGCACAGACCAGAAAGGCATTGTGATAAGCGTATCCCCGGTATAGTCAGGTTTTAATGGGAGTCGTCCCCGTCCCCCCCAGTATACGCCCAGAACCATGGACCCGGTACTTGTGGTTCGGACTGTCTCCAACCAGCCATAATGTTGTGAGAGTGAAATTATGTCTAAGTCCAGCTTTGGTACATTAGAAGCAACTCTGGAACTTACCCTAAGCGTTTTTCGAAGCTACTTTTTGGCTAACTTCTTATAGGAAGGTCTAGGAGCTCTGAAAATGAACGTGCGCGTCTTTCACTCTTCCCGAGGGACTTAGAAGAATTGTGTGATATTTTTTATTAAAATGGTGTATAAGGGTATATATATATATATTTTTTATGCACTGTATATGAGCTGGCGATTTCTAAGTCTGTGGTTCCGAGAGGGGGTAACCAGGCTCACTAATAAAGGTCAAGCCACTTGGCTGCCAGAATGCCCTGCTTCAGCACAGACCAGAAAGGCATTGTGATAAGCGTATCCCCGGTATAGTCAGGGGTTAATGGGAGTCGTCCCCGTCCCCCCAGTATACGCCCAGAACCATGGACCCGGTACTTGTGGTTCGGACTGTCTCCAACCAGCCATAATGTTGTGAGAGTGAAATTATGTCTAAGTCCAGCTTTGGTACATTAGAAGCAACTCTGAAACTTACCCTAAGCCTTTTTCGAAGCTACTTTTTGGCTAACTTCTTATAGGAAGGTCTAGGAGCTCTGAAAATGAACGTGCGCGTCTTTCACTCTTCCCGAGGGACTTAGAAGAATTTTGTGATATTTTTTATTAAAATGGTGTATAAGGGTATATATATAAATATATTTTATGCACTGTATATGAGCTGGCGATTTCTAAGTCTGTGGTTCCGAGAGGGGGTAACCAGGCTCACTAATAAAGGTCAAGCCACTTGGCTGCCAGAATGCCCTGCTTCAGCACAGACCAGAAAGGCATTGTGATAAGCGTATCCCCGGTATAGTCAGGGGTTAATGGGAGTCGTCCCCGTCCCCCCAGTATACGCCCAGAACCATGGACCCGGTACTTGTTGTTCGGACTGTCTCCAACCAGCCATAATGTTGTGAGAGTGAAATTATGTCTAAGTCCAGCTTTGGTACATTAGAAGCAACTCTGAAACTTACCCTAAGCGTTTTTCGAAGCTACTTTTTGGCTAACTTCTTATAGGAAGGTCTAGGAGCTCTGAAAATGAACGTGCGCGTCTTTCACTCTTCCCGAGGGACTTAGAAGAATTGTGTGATATTTTTTTATTAAAATGGTGTATAAGGGTATATATATATAAATATATTTTATGCACTGTATATGAGCTGGCGATTTCTAAGTCTGTGGTTCCGAGAGGGGGTAACCAGGCTCACTAATAAAGGTCAAGCCACTTGGCTGCCAGAATGCCCTGCTTCAGCACAGACCAGAAAGTCATTGTGATAAGCGTATCCCCGGTATAGTCAGGGGTTAATGGGAGTCGTCCCCGTCCCCCCCAGTATACGCCCAGAACCATGGACCCGGTACTTGTGGTTCGGACTGTCTCCAACCAGCCATAATGTTGTGAGAGTGAAATTATGTCTAAGTCCAGCTTTGGTACATTAGAAGCAACTCTGAAACTTACCCTAAGCATTTTTCGAAGCTACTTTTTGGCTAACTTCTTATAGGAAGGTCTAGGAGCTCTGAAAATGAACGTGCGCGTCTTTCACTCTTCCCGAGGGACTTAGAAGAATTTTGTGATATTTTTTATTAAAATGGTGTATAAGGGTATATATATAAATATATTTTATGCACTGTATATGAGCTGGCGATTTCTAAGTCTGTGGTTCCGAGAGGGGGTAACCAGGCTCACTAATAAAGGTCAAGCCACTTGGCTGCCAGAATGCCCTGCTTCAGCACAGACCAGAAAGGCATTGTGATAAGCGTATCCCCGGTATAGTCAGGGGTTAATGGGAGTCGTCCCCGTCCCCCCAGTATACGCCCAGAACCATGGACCCGGTACTTGTGGTTCGGACTGTCTCCAACCAGCCATAATGTTGTGAGAGTGAAATTATATCTAAGTCCAGCTTTGGTACATTAGAAGCAACTCTGAAACTTACCCTAAGCGTTTTTCGAAGCTACGTTTTGGCTAACTTCTTATAGGAAGGTCTAGGAGCTCTGAAAATGAACGTGCGCGTCTTTCACTCTTCCTGAGGGACTTAGAAGAATTTTGTGATATTTTTTTATTAAAATGGTGTATAATGGTATATATATATAAATATATTTTATGCACTGTATATGAGCTGGCGATTTCTAAGTCTGTGGTTCCGAGAGGGGGTAACCAGGCTCACTAATAAAGGTCAAGCCACTTGGCTGCCAGAATGCCCTGCTTCAGCACAGACCAGAAAGGCATTGTGATAAGCGTATCCCCGGTATAGTCAGGGGTTAATGGGAGTCGTCCCCGTCCCCCCAGTATACGCCCAGAACCATGGACCCGGTACTTGTGGTTCGGACTGTCTCCAACCAGCCATAATGTTGTGAGAGTGAAATTATGTCTAAGTCCAGCTTTGGTACATTAGAAGCAACTCTGAAACTTACCCTAAGCGTTTTTCGAAGCTACTTTTTGGCTAACTTCTTATAGGAAGGTCTAGGAGCTCTGAAAATGAACGTGCGCGTCTTTCACTCTTCCTGAGGGACTTAGAAGAATTTTGTGATATTTTTTTATTAAAATGGTGTATAATGGTATATATATATAAATATATTTTATGCACTGTATATGAGCTGGCGATTTCTAAGTCTGTGGTTCCGAGAGGGGGTAACCAGGCTCACTAATAAAGGTCAAGCCACTTGGCTGCCAGAATGCCCTGCTTCAGCACAGACCAGAAAGGCATTGTGATAAGCGTATCCCCGGTATAGTCAGGGGTTAATGGGAGTCGTCCCCGTCCCCCCCAGTATACGCCCAGAACCATGGACCCGGTACTTGTGGTTCGGACTGTCTCCAACCAGCCATAATGTTGTGAGAGTGAAATTATGTCTAAGTCCAGCTTTGGTACATTAGAAGCAACTCTGAAACTTACCCTAAGCGTTTTTCGAAGCTACTTTTTGGCTAACTTCTTATAGGAAGGTCTAGGAGCTCTGAAAATGAACGTGCGCGTCTTTCACTCTTCCCGAGGGACTTAGAAGAATTTTGTGATATTTTTTATTAAAATGGTGTATAAGGGTATATATATAAATATATTTTATGCACTGTATATGAGCTGGCGATTTCTAAGTCTGTGGTTCCGAGAGGGGGTAACCAGGCTCACTAATAAAGGTCAAGCCACTTGGCTGCCAGAATGCCCTGCTTCAGCACAGACCAGAAAGGCATTGTGATAAGCGTATCCCCGGTATAGTCAGGGGTTAATGGGAGTCGTCCCCGTCCCCCCAGTATACGCCCAGAACCATGGACCCGGTACTTGTGGTTCGGACTGTCTCCAACCAGCCATAATGTTGTGAGAGTGAAATTATGTCTAAGTCCAGCTTTGGTACATTAGAAGCAACTCTGAAACTTACCCTAAGCGTTTTACGAAGCTACTTTTTGGCTAACTTCTTATAGGAAGGTCTAGGAGCTCTGAAAATGAAAGTGCGCGTCTTTCACTCTTCCCGAGGGACTTAGAAGAATTTTGTGATATTTTTTTATTAAAATGGTGTATAAGGGTATATATATATAAATATATTTTATGCACTGTATATGAGCTGGCGATTTCTAAGTCTGTGGTTCCGAGAGGGGGTAACCAGGCTCACTAATAAAGGTCAAGCCACTTGGCTGCCAGAATGCCCTGCTTCAGCACAGACCAGAAAGGCATTGTGATAAGCGTATCCCCGGTATAGTCAGGGGTTAATGGGAGTCGTCCCCGTCCCCCCAGTATACGCCCAGAACCATGGACCCGGTACTTGTTGTTCGGACTGTCTCCAACCAGCCATAATGTTGTGAGAGTGAAATTATGTCTAAGTCCAGCTTTGGTACATTAGAAGCAACTCTGAAACTTACCCTAAGCGTTTTTCGAAGCTACTTTTTGGCTAACTTCTTATAGGAAGGTCTAGGAGCTCTGAAAATGAACGTGCGCGTCTTTCACTCTTCCCGAGGGACTTAGAAGAATTGTGTGATATTTTTTTATTAAAATGGTGTATAAGGGTATATATATATAAATATATTTTATGCACTGTATATGAGCTGGCGATTTCTAAGTCTGTGGTTCCGAGAGGGGGTAACCAGGCTCACTAATAAAGGTCAAGCCACTTGGCTGCCAGAATGCCCTGCTTCAGCACAGACCAGAAAGTCATTGTGATAAGCGTATCCCCGGTATAGTCAGGGGTTAATGGGAGTCGTCCCCGTCCCCCCCAGTATACGCCCAGAACCATGGACCCGGTACTTGTGGTTCGGAATGTCTCCAACCAGCCATAATGTTGTGAGAGTGAAATTATGTCTAAGTCCAGCTTTGGTACATTAGAAGCAACTCTGAAACTTACCCTAAGCATTTTTCGAAGCTACTTTTTGGCTAACTTCTTATAGGAAGGTCTAGGAGCTCTGAAAATGAACGTGCGCGTCTTTCACTCTTCCCGAGGGACTTAGAAGAATTTTGTGATATTTTTTATTAAAATGGTGTATAAGGGTATATATATAAATATATTTTATGCACTGTATATGAGCTGGCGATTTCTAAGTCTGTGGTTCCGAGAGGGGGTAACCAGGCTCACTAATAAAGGTCAAGCCACTTGGCTGCCAGAATGCCCTGCTTCAGCACAGACCAGAAAGGCATTGTGATAAGCGTATCCCCGGTATAGTCAGGGGTTAATGGGAGTCGTCCCCGTCCCCCCAGTATACGCCCAGAACCATGGACCCGGTACTTTTGGTTCGGACTGTCTCCAACCAGCCATAATGTTGTGAGAGTGAAATTATATCTAAGTCCAGCTTTGGTACATTAGAAGCAACTCTGAAACTTACCCTAAGCGTTTTTCGAAGCTACGTTTTGGCTAACTTCTTATAGGAAGGTCTAGGAGCTCTGAAAATGAACGTGCGCGTCTTTCACTCTTCCTGAGGGACTTAGAAGAATTTTGTGATATTTTTTTATTAAAATGGTGTATAATGGTATATATATATAAATATATTTTATGCACTGTATATGAGCTGGCGATTTCTAAGTCTGTGGTTCCGAGAGGGGGTAACCAGGCTCACTAATAAAGGTCAAGCCACTTGGCTGCCAGAATGCCCTGCTTCAGCACAGACCAGAAAGGCATTGTGATAAGCGTATCCCCGGTATAGTCAGGGGTTAATGGGAGTCGTCCCCGTCCCCCCAGTATACGCCCAGAACCATGGACCCGGTACTTGTGGTTCGGACTGTCTCCAACCAGCCATAATGTTGTGAGAGTGAAATTATGTCTAAGTCCAGCTTTGGTACATTAGAAGCAACTCTGAAACTTACCCTAAGCGTTTTTCGAAGCTACTTTTTGGCTAACTTCTTATAGGAAGGTCTAGGAGCTCTGAAAATGAACGTGCGCGTCTTTCACTCTTCCTGAGGGACTTAGAAGAATTTTGTGATATTTTTTTATTAAAATGGTGTATAATGGTATATATATATAAATATATTTTATGCACTGTATATGAGCTGGCGATTTCTAAGTCTGTGGTTCCGAGAGGGGGTAACCAGGCTCACTAATAAAGGTCAAGCCACTTGGCTGCCAGAATGCCCTGCTTCAGCACAGACCAGAAAGGCATTGTGATAAGCGTATCCCCGGTATAGTCAGGGGTTAATGGGAGTCGTCCCCGTCCCCCCCAGTATACGCCCAGAACCATGGACCCGGTACTTGTGGTTCGGACTGTCTCCAACCAGCCATAATGTTGTGAGAGTGAAATTATGTCTAAGTCCAGCTTTGGTACATTAGAAGCAACTCTGAAACTTACCCTAAGCGTTTTTCGAAGCTACTTTTTGGCTAACTTCTTATAGGAAGGTCTAGGAGCTCTGAAAATGAACGTGCGCGTCTTTCACTCTTCCCGAGGGACTTAGAAGAATTTTGTGATATTTTTTATTAAAATGGTGTATAAGGGTATATATATAAATATATTTTATGCACTGTATATGAGCTGGCGATTTCTAAGTCTGTGGTTCCGAGAGGGGGTAACCAGGCTCACTAATAAAGGTCAAGCCACTTGGCTGCCAGAATGCCCTGCTTCAGCACAGACCAGAAAGGCATTGTGATAAGCGTATCCCCGGTATAGTCAGGGGTTAATGGGAGTCGTCCCCGTCCCCCCAGTATACGCCCAGAACCATGGACCCGGTACTTGTGGTTCGGACTGTCTCCAACCAGCCATAATGTTGTGAGAGTGAAATTATGTCTAAGTCCAGCTTTGGTACATTAGAAGCAACTCTGAAACTTACCCTAAGCGTTTTACGAAGCTACTTTTTGGCTAACTTCTTATAGGAAGGTCTAGGAGCTCTGAAAATGAAAGTGCGCGTCTTTCACTCTTCCCGAGGGACTTAGAAGAATTTTGTGATATTTTTTTATTAAAATGGTGTATAAGGGTATATATATATAAATATATTTTATGCACTGTATATGAGCTGGCGATTTCTAAGTCTGTGGTTCCGAGAGGGGGTAACCAGGCTCACTAATAAAGGTCAAGCCACTTGGCTGCCAGAATGCCCTGCTTCAGCACAGACCAGAAAGGCATTGTGATAAGCGTATCCCCGGTATAGTCAGGGGTTAATGGGAGTCGTCCCCGTCCCCCCAGTATACGCCCAGAACCATGGACCCGGTACTTGTGGTTCGGACTGTCTCCAACCAGCCATAATGTTATGAGAGTGAAATTATGTCTAAGTCCAGCTTTGGTACATTAGAAGCAACTCTGAAACTTACCCTAAGCGTTTTTCGAAGCTACTTTTTGGCTAACTTCTTATAGGAAGGTCTAGGAGCTCTGAAAATGAACGTGCGCGTCTTTCACTCTTCCCGAGGGACTTAGAAGAATTTTGTGATATTTTTTATTAAAATGGTGTATAAGGGTATATATATAAATATATTTTATGCACTGTATATGAGCTGGCGATTTCTAAGTCTGTGGTTCCGAGAGGGGGTAACCAGGCTCACTAATAAAGGTCAAGCCACTTGGCTGCCAGAATGCCCTGCTTCAGCACAGACCAGAAAGGCATTGTGATAAGCGTATCCCCGGTATAGTCAGGGGTTAATGGGAGTCGTCCCCGTCCCCCCAGTATACGCCCAGAACCATGGACCCGGTACTTGTGGTTCGGACTGTCTCCAACCAGCCATAATGTTGTGAGAGTGAAATTATGTCTAAGTCCAGCTTTGGTACATTAGAAGCAACTCTGAAACTTACCCTAAGCGTTTTACGAAGCTACTTTTTGGCTAACTTCTTATAGGAAGGTCTAGGAGCTCTGAAAATGAAAGTGCGCGTCTTTCACTCTTCCCGAGGGACTTAGAAGAATTTTGTGATATTTTTTTATTAAAATGATGTATAAGGGTATATATATATAAATATATTTTATGCACTGTATATGAGCTGGCGATTTCTAAGTCTGTGGTTCCGAGAGGGGGTAACCAGGCTCACTAATAAAGGTCAAGCCACTTGGCTGCCAGAATGCCCTGCTTCAGCACAGACCAGAAAGGCATTGTGATAAGCGTATCCCCGGTATAGTCAGGGGTTAATGGGAGTCGTCCCCGTCCCCCCAGTATACGCCCAGAACCATGGACCCGGTACTTGTGGTTCGGACTGTCTCCAACCAGCCATAATGTTATGAGAGTGAAATTATGTCTAAGTCCAGCTTTGGTACATTAGAAGCAACTCTGAAACTTACCCTAAGCGTTTTTCGAAGCTACTTTTTGGCTAACTTCTTATAGGAAGGTCTAGGAGCTCTGAAAATGAACGTGCGCGTCTTTCACTCTTCCCGAGGGACTTAGAAGAATTTTGTGATATTTTTTATTAAAATGGTGTATAAGGGTATATATATAAATATATTTTATGCACTGTATATGAGCTGGCGATTTCTAAGTCTGTGGTTCCGAGAGGGGGTAACCAGGCTCACTAATAAAGGTCAAGCCACTTGGCTGCCAGAATGCCCTGCTTCAGCACAGACCAGAAAGGCATTGTGATAAGCGTATCCCCGGTATAGTCAGGGGTTAATGGGAGTCGTCCCCGTCCCCCCAGTATACGCCCAGAACCATGGACCCGGTACTTGTGGTTCGGACTGTCTCCAACCAGCCATAATGTTGTGAGAGTGAAATTATGTCTAAGTCCAGCTTTGGTACATTAGAAGCAACTCTGAAACTTACCCTAAGCGTTTTACGAAGCTACTTTTTGGCTAACTTCTTATAGGAAGGTCTAGGAGCTCTGAAAATGAAAGTGCGCGTCTTTCACTCTTCCCGAGGGACTTAGAAGAATTTTGTGATATTTTTTTATTAAAATGGTGTATAAGGGTATATATATATAAATATATTTTATGCACTGTATATGAGCTGGCGATTTCTAAGTCTGTGGTTCCGAGAGGGGGTAACCAGGCTCACTAATAAAGGTCAAGCCACTTGGCTGCCAGAATGCCCTGCTTCAGCACAGACCAGAAAGGCATTGTGATAAGCGTATCCCCGGTATAGTCAGGGGTTAATGGGAGTCGTCCCCGTCCCCCCAGTATACGCCCAGAACCATGGACCCGGTACTTGTGGTTCGGACTGTCTCCAACCAGCCATAATGTTATGAGAGTGAAATTATGTCTAAGTCCAGCTTTGGTACATTAGAAGCAACTCTGAAACTTACCCTAAGCGTTTTTCGAAGCTACTTTTTGGCTAACTTCTTATAGGAAGGTCTAGGAGCTCTGAAAATGAACATGCGCGTCTTTCACTGTTCCCGAGGGACTTAGAAGAATTTTGTGATATTTTTTTATTAAAATGGTGTATAAGGGTATATATATATATAAATATATTTTATGCACTGTATATGAGCTGGCGATTTCTAAGTCTGTGGTTCCGAGAGGGGGTAACCAGGCTCACTAATAAAGGTCAAGCCACTTGGCTGCCAGAATGCCCTGCTTCAGCACAGACCAGAAAGGCATTGTGATAAGCGTATCCCCGGTATAGTCAGGGGTTAATGGGAGTCGTCCCCGTCCCCCCCAGTATACGCCCAGAACCATGGACCCGGTACTTGTGGTTCGGACTGTCTCCAACCAGCCATAATGTTGTGAGAGTGAAATTATGTCTAAGTCCAGCTTTGGTACATTAGAAGCAACTCTGAAACTTACCCTAAGCGTTTTACGAAGCTACTTTTTGGCTAACTTCTTATAGGAAGGTCTAGGAGCTCTGAAAATGAACGTGCGCGTCTTTCACTCTTCCCGAGGGACTTAGAAGAATTTTGTGATATTTTTTTATTAAAATGGTGTATAAGGGTATATATATATAAATATATTTTATGCACTGTATATGAGCTGGCGATTTCTAAGTCTGTGGTTCCGAGAGGGGGTAACCAGGCTCACTAATAAAGGTCAAGCCACTTGGCTGCCAGAATGCCCTGCTTCAGCACAGACCAGAAAGGCATTGTGATAAGCGTATCCCCGGTATAGTCAGGGGTTAATGGGAGTCGTCCCCGTCCCCCCAGTATACGCCCAGAACCATGGACCCGGTACTTGTGGTTCGGACTGTCTCCAACCAGCCATAATGTTGTGAGAGTGAAATTATGTCTAAGTCCAGCTTTGGTACATTAGAAGCAACTCTGAAACTTACCCTAAGCGTTTTTCGAAGCTACTTTTTGGCTAACTTCTTATAGGAAGGTCTAGGAGCTCTGAAAATGAACGTGCGCGTCTTTCACTGTTCCCGAGGGACTTAGAAGAATTTTGTGATATTTTTTTATTAAAATGGTGTATAAGGGTATATATATATAAATATATTTTATGCACTGTATATGAGCTGGCGATTTCTAAGTCTGTGGTTCCGAGAGGGGGTAACCAGGCTCACTAATAAAGGTCAAGCCACTTGGCTGCCAGAATGCCCTGCTTCAGCACAGACCAGAAAGTCATTGTGATAAGCGTATCCCCGGTATAGTCAGGGGTTAATGGGAGTCGTCCCCGTCCCCCCAGTATACGCCCAGAACCATGGACCCGGTACTTGTGGTTCGGACTGTCTCCAACCAGCCATAATGTTGTGAGAGTGAAATTATGTCTAAGTCCAGCTTTGGTACATTAGAAGCAACTCTGAAACTTACCCTAAGCGTTTTTCGAAGCTACTTTTTGGCTAACTTCTTATAGGAAGGTCTAGGAGCTCTGAAAATGAATGTGCGCGTCTTTCACTCTTCCCGAGGGACTTAGAAGAATTTTGTGATATTTTTTTATTAAAATGGTGTATAAGGGTATATATATATAAATATATTTTATGCACTGTATATGAGCTGGCGATTTCTAAGTCTGTGGTTCCGAGAGGGGGTAACCAGGCTCACTAATAAAGGTCAAGCCACTTGGCTGCCAGAATGCCCTGCTTCAGCACAGACCAGAAAGTCATTGTGATAAGCGTATCCCCGGTATAGTCAGGGGTTAATGGGAGTCCCCCCCGTCCCCCCCAGTATACGCCCAGAACCATGGACCCGGTACTTGTGGTTCGGACTGTCTCCAACCAGCCATAATGTTGTTACAGTGAAATTGTCTAAGTCCAGCTTTGGTACATTAGAAGCAACTCTGAAACTTACCCTAAGCGTTTTTCGAAGCTACTTTTTGGCTAACTTCTTATAGGAAGGTCTTGGAGCTCTGAAAATGAACGTGCGCGTGTTTCACTCTTCCCGAGGGACTTAGAAGAATTTTGTGATATTTTTTATTAAAATGGTGTATAAGGGTATATATATAAATATATTTTATGCACTGTATATGAGCTGGCGATTTCTAAGTCTGTGGTTCCGAGAGGGGGTAACCAGGCTCACTAATAAAGGTCAAGCCACTTGGCTGCCAGAATGCCCTGCTTCAGCACAGACCAGAAAGGCATTGTGATAAGCGTATCCCCGGTATAGTCAGGGGTTAATGGGAGTCGTCCCCATCCCCCCAGTATATGCCCAGAACCATGGACCCGGTACTTGTGGTTCGGACTGTCTCCAACCAGCCATAATGTTGTGAGAGTGAAATTATGTCTAAGTCCAGCTTTGGTACATTAGAAGCAACTCTGAAACTTACCCTAAGCGTTTTACGAAGCTACTTTTTGGCTAACTTCTTATAGGAAGGTCTAGGAGCTCTGAAAATGAACGTGCGCGTCTTTCACTCTTCCCGAGGGACTTAGAAGAATTTTGTGATATTTTTTTATTAAAATGGTGTATAAGGGTATATATATATAAATATATTTTATGCACTGTATATGAGCTGGCGATTTCTAATCTGTGGTTCCGAGAGGGGGTAACCAGGCTCACTAATAAAGGTCAAGCCACTTGGCTGCCAGAATGCCCTGCTTCAGCACAGACCAGAAAGGCATTGTGATAAGCGTATCCCCGGTATAGTCAGGGGTTAATGGGAGTCGTCCCCGTCCCCCCAGTATACGCCCAGAACCATGGACCCGGTACTTGTGGTTCGGACTGTCTCCAACCAGCCATAATGTTGTGAGAGTGAAATTATGTCTAAGTCCAGCTTTGGTACATTAGAAGCAACTCTGAAACTTACCCTAAGCGTTTTTCGAAGCTACTTTTTGGCTAACTTCTTATAGGAAGGTCTAGGAGCTCTGAAAATGAACGTGCGCGTCTTTCACTCTTCCCGAGGGACTTAGAAGAATTGTGTGATATTTTTTTATTAAAATGGTGTATAAGGGTATATATATATAAATATATTTTATGCACTGTATATGAGCTGGCGATTTCTAAGTCTGTGGTTCCGAGAGGGGGTAACCAGGCTCACTAATAAAGGTCAAGCCACTTGGCTGCCAGAATGCCCTGCTTCAGCACAGACCAGAAAGTCATTGTGATAAGCGTATCCCCGGTATAGTCAGGGGTTAATGGGAGTCGTCCCCGTCCCCCCCAGTATACGCCCAGAACCATGGACCCGGTACTTGTGGTTCGGACTGTCTCCAACCAGCCATAATGTTGTGAGAGTGAAATTATGTCTAAGTCCAGCTTTGGTACATTAGAAGCAACTCTGAAACTTACCCTAAGCATTTTTCGAAGCTACTTTTTGGCTAACTTCTTATAGGAAGGTCTAGGAGCTCTGAAAATGAACGTGCGCGTCTTTCACTCTTCCCGAGGGACTTAGAAGAATTGTGTGATATTTTTTTATTAAAATGGTGTATAAGGGTATATATATATAAATATATTTTATGCACTGTATATGAGCTGGCGATTTCTAAGTCTGTGGTTCCGAGAGGGGGTAACCAGGCTCACTAATAAAGGTCAAGCCACTTGGCTGCCAGAATGCCCTGCTTCAGCACAGACCAGAAAGTCATTGTGATAAGCGTATCCCCGGTATAGTCAGGGGTTAATGGGAGTCGTCCCCGTCCCCCCCAGTATACGCCCAGAACCATGGACCCGGTACTTGTGGTTCGGACTGTCTCCAACCAGCCATAATGTTGTGAGAGTGAAATTATGTCTAAGTCCAGCTTTGGTACATTAGAAGCAACTCTGAAACTTACCCTAAGCATTTTTCGAAGCTACTTTTTGGCTAACTTCTTATAGGAAGGTCTAGGAGCTCTGAAAATGAACGTGCGCGTCTTTCACTCTTCCCGAGGGACTTAGAAGAATTTTGTGATATTTTTTATTAAAATGGTGTATAAGGGTATATATATAAATATATTTTATGCACTGTATATGAGCTGGCGATTTCTAAGTCTGTGGTTCCGAGAGGGGGTAACCAGGCTCACTAATAAAGGTCAAGCCACTTGGCTGCCAGAATGCCCTGCTTCAGCACAGACCAGAAAGGCATTGTGATAAGCGTATCCCCGGTATAGTCAGGGGTTAATGGGAGTCGTCCCCGTCCCCCCAGTATACGCCCAGAACCATGGACCCGGTACTTTTGGTTCGGACTGTCTCCAACCAGCCATAATGTTGTGAGAGTGAAATTATATCTAATCCAGCTTTGGTACATTAGAAGCAACTCTGAAACTTACCCTAAGCGTTTTTCGAAGCTACTTTTTGGCTAACTTCTTATAGGAAGGTCTAGGAGCTCTGAAAATGAACGTGCGCGTCTTTCACTCTTCCTGAGGGACTTAGAAGAATTTTGTGATATTTTTTTATTAAAATGGTGTATAATGGTATATATATATAAATATATTTTATGCACTGTATATGAGCTGGCGATTTCTAAGTCTGTGGTTCCGAGAGGGGGTAACCAGGCTCACTAATAAAGGTCAAGCCACTTGGCTGCCAGAATGCCCTGCTTCAGCACAGACCAGAAAGGCATTGTGATAAGCGTATCCCCGGTATAGTCAGGGGTTAATGGGAGTCGTCCCCGTCCCCCCAGTATACGCCCAGAACCATGGACCCGGTACTTGTGGTTCGGACTGTCTCCAACCAGCCATAATGTTGTGAGAGTGAAATTATGTCTAAGTCCAGCTTTGGTACATTAGAAGCAACTCTGAAACTTACCCTATGCGTTTTTCGAAGCTACTTTTTGGCTAACTTCTTATAGGAAGGTCTAGGAGCTCTGAAAATGAACGTGCGCGTCTTTCACTCTTCCTGAGGGACTTAGAAGAATTTTGTGATATTTTTTTATTAAAATGGTGTATAATGGTATATATATATAAATATATTTTATGCACTGTATATGAGCTGGCGATTTCTAAGTCTGTGGTTCCGAGAGGGGGTAACCAGGCTCACTAATAAAGGTCAAGCCACTTGGCTGCCAGAATGCCCTGCTTCAGCACAGACCAGAAAGGCATTGTGATAAGCGTATCCCCGGTATAGTCAGGGGTTAATGGGAGTCGTCCCCGTCCCCCCCAGTATACGCCCAGAACCATGGACCCGGTACTTGTGGTTCGGACTGTCTCCAACCAGCCATAATGTTGTGAGAGTGAAATTATGTCTAAGTCCAGCTTTGGTACATTAGAAGCAACTCTGAAACTTACCCTAAGCGTTTTTCGAAGCTACTTTTTGGCTAACTTCTTATAGGAAGGTCTAGGAGCTCTGAAAATGAACGTGCGCGTCTTTCACTCTTCCTGAGGGACTTAGAAGAATTTTGTGATATTTTTTTATTAAAATGGTGTATAATGGTATATATATATAAATATATTTTATGCACTGTATATGAGCTGGCGATTTCTAAGTCTGTGGTTCCGAGAGGGGGTAACCAGGCTCACTAATAAAGGTCAAGCCACTTGGCTGCCAGAATGCCCTGCTTCAGCACAGACCAGAAAGGCATTGTGATAAGCGTATCCCCGGTATAGTCAGGGGTTAATGGGAGTCGTCCCCGTCCCCCCAGTATACGCCCAGAACCATGGACCCGGTACTTGTGGTTCGGACTGTCTCCAACCAGCCATAATGTTGTGAGAGTGAAATTATGTCTAAGTCCAGCTTTGGTACATTAGAAGCAACTCTGAAACTTACCCTAAGCGTTTTTCGAAGCTACTTTTTGGCTAACTTCTTATAGGAAGGTCTAGGAGCTCTGAAAATGAACGTGCGCGTCTTTCACTCTTCCTGAGGGACTTAGAAGAATTTTGTGATATTTTTTTATTAAAATGGTGTATAATGGTATATATACAGTATATAAATATATTTTATGCACTGTATATGAGCTGGCGATTTCTAAGTCTGTGGTTCCGAGAGGGGGTAACCAGGCTCACTAATAAAGGTCAAGCCACTTGGCTGCCAGAATGCCCTGCTTCAGCACAGACCAGAAAGGCATTGTGATAAGCGTATCCCCGGTATAGTCAGGGGTTAATGGGAGTCGTCCCCGTCCCCCCCAGTATACGCCCAGAACCATGGACCCGGTACTTGTGGTTCGGACTGTCTCCAACCAGCCATAATGTTGTGAGAGTGAAATTATGTCTAAGTCCAGCTTTGGTACATTAGAAGCAACTCTGAAACTTACCCTAAGCGTTTTTCGAAGCTACTTTTTGGCTAACTTCTTATAGGAAGGTCTAGGAGCTCTGAAAATGAACGTGCGCGTCTTTCACTCTTCCCGAGGGACTTAGAAGAATTTTGTGATATTTTTTATTAAAATGGTGTATAAGGGTATATATATAAATATATTTTATGCACTGTATATGAGCTGGCGATTTCTAAGTCTGTGGTTCCGAGAGGGGGTAACCAGGCTCACTAATAAAGGTCAAGCCACTTGGCTGCCAGAATGCCCTGCTTCAGCACAGACCAGAAAGGCATTGTGATAAGCGTATCCCCGGTATAGTCAGGGGTTAATGGGAGTCGTCCCCGTCCCCCCAGTATACGCCCAGAACCATGGACCCGGTACTTGTGGTTCGGACTGTCTCCAACCAGCCATAATGTTGTGAGAGTGAAATTATGTCTAAGTCCAGCTTTGGTACATTAGAAGCAACTCTGAAACTTACCCTAAGCGTTTTACGAAGCTACTTTTTGGCTAACTTCTTATAGGAAGGTCTAGGAGCTCTGAAAATGAAAGTGCGCGTCTTTCACTCTTCCCGAGGGACTTAGAAGAATTTTGTGATATTTTTTTATTAAAATGGTGTATAAGGGTATATATATATAAATATATTTTATGCACTGTATATGAGCTGGCGATTTCTAAGTCTGTGGTTCCGAGAGGGGGTAACCAGGCTCACTAATAAAGGTCAAGCCACTTGGCTGCCAGAATGCCCTGCTTCAGCACAGACCAGAAAGGCATTGTGATAAGCGTATCCCCGGTATAGTCAGGGGTTAATGGGAGTCGTCCCCGTCCCCCCCAGTATACGCCCAGAACCATGGACCCGGTACTTGTGGTTCGGACTGTCTCCAACCAGCCATAATGTTGTGAGAGTGAAATTATGTCTAAGTCCAGCTTTGGTACATTAGAAGCAACTCTGAAACGTACCCTAAGCGTTTTTCGAAGCTACTTTTTGGCTAACTTCTTATAGGAAGGTCTAGGAGCTCTGAAAATGAACGTGCGCGTCTTTCACTCTTCCCGAGGGACTTAGAAGAATTTTGTGATATTTTTTATTAAAATGGTGTATAAGGGTATATATATAAATATATTTTATGCACTGTATATGAGCTGGCGATTTCTAAGTCTGTGGTTCCGAGAGGGGGTAACCAGGCTCACTAATAAAGGTCAAGCCACTTGGCTGCCAGAATGCCCTGCTTCAGCACAGACCAGAAAGGCATTGTGATAAGCGTATCCCCGGTATAGTCAGGGGTTAATGGGAGTCGTCCCCGTCCCCCCAGTATACGCCCAGAACCATGGACCCGGTACTTGTGGTTCGGACTGTCTCCAACCAGCCATAATGTTGTGAGAGTGAAATTATGTCTAAGTCCAGCTTTGGTACATTAGAAGCAACTCTGAAACTTACCCTAAGCGTTTTTCGAAGCTACTTTTTGGCTAACTTCTTATAGGAAGGTCTAGGAGCTCTGAAAATGAACGTGCGCGTCTTTCACTCTTCCCGAGGGACTTAGAAGAATTGTGTGATATTTTTTTATTAAAATGGTGTATAAGGGTATATATATATAAATATATTTTATGCACTGTATATGAGCTGGCGATTTCTAAGTCTGTGGTTCCGAGAGGGGGTAACCAGGCTCACTAATAAAGGTCAAGCCACTTGGCTGCCAGAATGCCCTGCTTCAGCACAGACCAGAAAGTCATTGTGATAAGCGTATCCCCGGTATAGTCAGGGGTTAATGGGAGTCGTCCCCGTCCCCCCCAGTATACGCCCAGAACCATGGACCCGGTACTTGTGGTTCGGACTGTCTCCAACCAGCCATAATGTTGTGAGAGTGAAATTATGTCTAAGTCCAGCTTTGGTACATTAGAAGCAACTCTGAAACTTACCCTAAGCATTTTTCGAAGCTACTTTTTGGCTAACTTCTTATAGGAAGGTCTAGGAGCTCTGAAAATGAACGTGCGCGTCTTTCACTCTTCCCGAGGGACTTAGAAGAATTTTGTGATATTTTTTATTAAAATGGTGTATAAGGGTATATATATAAATATATTTTATGCACTGTATATGAGCTGGCGATTTCTAAGTCTGTGGTTCCGAGAGGGGGTAACCAGGCTCACTAATAAAGGTCAAGCCACTTGGCTGCCAGAATGCCCTGCTTCAGCACAGACCAGAAAGGCATTGTGATAAGCGTATCCCCGGTATAGTCAGGGGTTAATGGGAGTCGTCCCCGTCCCCCCAGTATACGCCCAGAACCATGGACCCGGTACTTTTGGTTCGGACTGTCTCCAACCAGCCATAATGTTGTGAGAGTGAAATTATATCTAAGTCCAGCTTTGGTACATTAGAAGAAACTCTGAAACTTACCCTAAGCGTTTTTCGAAGCTACTTTTTGGCTAACTTCTTATAGGAAGGTCTAGGAGCTCTGAAAATGAACGTGCGCGTCTTTCACTCTTCCTGAGGGACTTAGAAGAATTTTGTGATATTTTTTTATTAAAATGGTTTATAATGGTATATATATATAAATATATTTTATGCACTGTATATGAGCTGGCGATTTCTAAGTCTGTGGTTCCGAGAGGGGGTAACCAGGCTCACTAATAAAGGTCAAGCCACTTGGCTGCCAGAATGCCCTGCTTCAGCACAGACCAGAAAGGCATTGTGATAAGCGTATCCCCGGTATAGTCAGGGGTTAATGGGAGTCGTCCCCGTCCCCCCAGTATACGCCCAGAACCATGGACCCGGTACTTGTGGTTCGGACTGTCTCCAACCAGCCATAATGTTGTGAGAGTGAAATTATGTCTAAGTCCAGCTTTGGTACATTAGAAGCAACTCTGAAACTTACCCTAAGCGTTTTTCGAAGCTACTTTTTGGCTAACTTCTTATAGGAAGGTCTAGGAGCTCTGAAAATGAACGTGCGCGTCTTTCACTCTTCCTGAGGGACTTAGAAGAATTTTGTGATATTTTTTTATTAAAATGGTGTATAATGGTATATATATATAAATATATTTTATGCACTGTATATGAGCTGGCGATTTCTAAGTCTGTGGTTCCGAGAGGGGGTAACCAGGCTCACTAATAAAGGTCAAGCCACTTGGCTGCCAGAATGCCCTGCTTCAGCACAGACCAGAAAGGCATTGTGATAAGCGTATCCCCGGTATAGTCAGGGGTTAATGGGAGTCGTCCCCGTCCCCCCCAGTATACGCCCAGAACCATGGACCCGGTACTTGTGGTTCGGACTGTCTCCAACCAGCCATAATGTTGTGAGAGTGAAATTATGTCTAAGTCCAGCTTTGGTACATTAGAAGCAACTCTGAAACTTACCCTAAGCGTTTTTCGAAGCTACTTTTTGGCTAACTTCTTATAGGAAGGTCTAGGAGCTCTGAAAATGAACGTGCGCGTCTTTCACTCTTCCCGAGGGACTTAGAAGAATTTTGTGATATTTTTTATTAAAATGGTGTATAAGGGTATATATATAAATATATTTTATGCACTGTATATGAGCTGGCGATTTCTAAGTCTGTGGTTCCGAGAGGGGGTAACCAGGCTCACTAATAAAGGTCAAGCCACTTGGCTGCCAGAATGCCCTGCTTCAGCACAGACCAGAAAGGCATTGTGATAAGCGTATCCCCGGTATAGTCAGGGGTTAATGGGAGTCGTCCCCGTCCCCCCAGTATACGCCCAGAACCATGGACCCGGTACTTGTGGTTCGGACTGTCTCCAACCAGCCATAATGTTGTGAGAGTGAAATTATGTCTAAGTCCAGCTTTGGTACATTAGAAGCAACTCTGAAACTTACCCTAAGCGTTTTACGAAGCTACTTTTTGGCTAACTTCTTATAGGAAGGTCTAGGAGCTCTGAAAATGAAAGTGCGCGTCTTTCACTCTTCCCGAGGGACTTAGAAGAATTTTGTGATATTTTTTTATTAAAATGGTGTATAAGGGTATATATATATAAATATATTTTATGCACTGTATATGAGCTGGCGATTTCTAAGTCTGTGGTTCCGAGAGGGGGTAACCAGGCTCACTAATAAAGGTCAAGCCACTTGGCTGCCAGAATGCCCTGCTTCAGCACAGACCAGAAAGGCATTGTGATAAGCGTATCCCCGGTATAGTCAGGGGTTAATGGGAGTCGTCCCCGTCCCCCCAGTATACGCCCAGAACCATGGACCCGGTACTTGTGGTTCGGACTGTCTCCAACCAGCCATAATGTTATGAGAGTGAAATTATGTCTAAGTCCAGCTTTGGTACATTAGAAGCAACTCTGAAACTTACCCTAAGCGTTTTTCGAAGCTACTTTTTGGCTAACTTCTTATAGGAAGGTCTAGGAGCTCTGAAAATGAACATGCGCGTCTTTCACTGTTCCCGAGGGACTTAGAAGAATTTTGTGATATTTTTTTATTAAAATGGTGTATAAGGGTATATATATATATAAATATATTTTATGCACTGTATATGAGCTGGCGATTTCTAAGTCTGTGGTTCCGAGAGGGGGTAACCAGGCTCACTAATAAAGGTCAAGCCACTTGGCTGCCAGAATGCCCTGCTTCAGCACAGACCAGAAAGGCATTGTGATAAGCGTATCCCCGGTATAGTCAGGGGTTAATGGGAGTCGTCCCCGTCCCCCCCAGTATACGCCCAGAACCATGGACCCGGTACTTGTGGTTCGGACTGTCTCCAACCAGCCATAATGTTGTGAGAGTGAAATTATGTCTAAGTCCAGCTTTGGTACATTAGAAGCAACTCTGAAACTTAACCTAAGAGTTTTTCGAAGCTACTTTTTGGCTAACTTCTTATAGGAAGGTCTAGGAGCTCTGAAAATGAACGTGCGCGTCTTTCACTCTTCCCGAGGGACTTAGAAGAATTTTGTGATATTTTTTTATTAAAATGGTGTATAAGGGTATATATATATAAATATATTTTATGCACTGTATATGAGCTGGCGATTTCTAAGTCTGTGGTTCCGAGAGGGGGTAACCAGGCTCACTAATAAAGGTCAAGCCACTTGGCTGCCAGAATGCCCTGCTTCAGCACAGACCAGAAAGGCATTGTGATAAGCGTATCCCCGGTATAGTCAGGGGTTAATGGGAGTCGTCCCCGTCCCCCCAGTATACGCCCAGAACCATGGACCCGGTACTTGTGGTTCGGACTGTCTCCAACCAGCCATAATGTTGTGAGAGTGAAATTATGTCTAAGTCCAGCTTTGGTACATTAGAAGCAACTCTGAAACTTACCCTAAGCGTTTTTCGAAGCTACTTTTTGGCTAACTTCTTATAGGAAGGTCTAGGAGCTCTGAAAATGAACGTGCGCGTCTTTCACTGTTCCCGAGGGACTTAGAAGAATTTTGTGATATTTTTTTATTAAAATGGTGTATAAGGGTATATATATATAAATATATTTTATGCACTGTATATGAGCTGGCGATTTCTAAGTCTGTGGTTCCGAGAGGGGGTAACCAGGCTCACTAATAAAGGTCAAGCCACTTGGCTGCCAGAATGCCCTGCTTCAGCACAGACCAGAAAGTCATTGTGATAAGCGTATCCCCGGTATAGTCAGGGGTTAATGGGAGTCGTCCCCGTCCCCCCAGTATACGCCCAGAACCATGGACCCGGTACTTGTGGTTCGGACTGTCTCCAACCAGCCATAATGTTGTGAGAGTGAAATTATGTCTAAGTCCAGCTTTGGTACATTAGAAGCAACTCTGAAACTTACCCTAAGCGTTTTTCGAAGCTACTTTTTGGCTAACTTCTTATAGGAAGGTCTAGGAGCTCTGAAAATGAATGTGCGCGTCTTTCACTCTTCCCGAGGGACTTAGAAGAATTTTGTGATATTTTTTTATTAAAATGGTGTATAAGGGTATATATATAAATATATTTTATGCACTGTATATGAGCTGGCGATTTCTAAGTCTGTGGTTCCGAGAGGGGGTAACCAGGCTCACTAATAAAGGTCAAGCCACTTGGCTGCCAGAATGCCCTGCTTCAGCACAGACCAGAAAGTCATTGTGATAAGCGTATCCCCGGTATAGTCAGGGGTTAATGGGAGTCGTCCCCGTCCCCCCCAGTATACGCCCAGAACCATGGACCCGGTACTTGTGGTTCGGACTGTCTCCAACCAGCCATAATGTTGTTACAGTGAAATTGTCTAAGTCCAGCTTTGGTACATTAGAAGCAACTCTGAAACTTACCCTAAGCGTTTTTCGAAGCTACTTTTTGGCTAACTTCTTATAGGAAGGTCTTGGAGCTCTGAAAATGAACGTGCGCGTGTTTCACTCTTCCCGAGGGACTTAGAAGAATTTTGTGATATTTTTTATTAAAATGGTGTATAAGGGTATATATATAAATATATTTTATGCACTGTATATGAGCTGGCGATTTCTAAGTCTGTGGTTCCGAGAGGGGGTAACCAGGCTCACTAATAAAGGTCAAGCCACTTGGCTGCCAGAATGCCCTGCTTCAGCACAGACCAGAAAGGCATTGTGATAAGCGTATCCCCGGTATAGTCAGGGGTTAATGGGAGTCGTCCCCATCCCCCCAGTATATGCCCAGAACCATGGACCCGGTACTTGTGGTTCGGACTGTCTCCAACCAGCCATAATGTTGTGAGAGTGAAATTATGTCTAAGTCCAGCTTTGGTACATTAGAAGCAACTCTGAAACTTACCCTAAGCGTTTTACGAAGCTACTTTTTGGCTAACTTCTTATAGGAAGGTCTAGGAGCTCTGAAAATGAACGTGCGCGTCTTTCACTCTTCCCGAGGGACTTAGAAGAATTTTGTGATATTTTTTTATTAAAATGGTGTATAAGGGTATATATATATAAATATATTTTATGCACTGTATATGAGCTGGCGATTTCTAATCTGTGGTTCCGAGAGGGGGTAACCAGGCTCACTAATAAAGGTCAAGCCACTTGGCTGCCAGAATGCCCTGCTTCAGCACAGACCAGAAAGGCATTGTGATAAGCGTATCCCCGGTATAGTCAGGGGTTAATGGGAGTCGTCCCCGTCCCCCCAGTATACGCCCAGAACCATGGACCCGGTACTTGTGGTTCGGACTGTCTCCAACCAGCCATAATGTTGTGAGAGTGAAATTATGTCTAAGTCCAGCTTTGGTACATTAGAAGCAACTCTGAAACTTACCCTAAGCGTTTTTCGAAGCTACTTTTTGGCTAACTTCTTATAGGAAGGTCTTGGAGCTCTGAAAATGAACGTGCGCGTGTTTGTCTCTTCCCGAGGGACTTAGAAGAATTTTGTGATATTTTTTATTAAAATGGTGTATAAGGGTATATATATAAATATATTTTATGCACTGTACATGAGCTGGCGATTTCTAAGTCTGTGGTTCCGAGAGGGGGTAACCAGGCTCACTAATAAAGGTCAAGCCACTTGGCTGCCAGAATGCCCTGCTTCAGCACAGACCAGAAAGGCATTGTGATAAGCGTATCCCCGGTATAGTCAGGGGTTAATGGGAGTCGTCCCCGTCCCCCCAGTATACGCCCAGAACCATGGACCCGGTACTTGTGGTTCGGACTGTCTCCAACCAGCCATAATGTTGTGAGAGTGAAATTATGTCTAAGTCCAGCTTTGGTACATTAGAAGCAACTCTGAAACTTACCCTAAGCGTTTTTCGAAGCTACTTTTTGGCTAACTTCTTATAGGAAGGTCTAGGAGCTCTGAAAATGAACGTGCGCGTCTTTCACTGTTCCCGAGGGACTTAGAAGAATTTTGTGATATTTTTTTATTAAAATGGTGTATAAGGGTATATATATATAAATATATTTTATGCACTGTATATGAGCTGGCGATTTCTAAGTCTGTGGTTCCGAGAGGGGGTAACCAGGCTCACTAATAAAGGTCAAGCCACTTGGCTGCCAGAATGCCCTGCTTCAGCACAGACCAGAAAGGCATTGTGATAAGCGTATCCCCGGTATAGTCAGGGGTTAATGGGAGTCGTCCCCGTCCCCCCCAGTATACGCCCAGAACCATGGACCCGGTACTTGTGGTTCGGACTGTCTCCAACCAGCCATAATGTTGTGAGAGTGAAATTATGTCTAAGTCCAGCTTTGGTACATTAGAAGCAACTCTGAAACGTACCCTAAGCGTTTTTCGAAGCTACTTTTTGGCTAACTTCTTATAGGAAGGTCTAGGAGCTCTGAAAATGAACGTGCGCGTCTTTCACTCTTCCCGAGGGACTTAGAAGAATTTTGTGATATTTTTTATTAAAATGGTGTATAAGGGTATATATATAAATATATTTTATGCACTGTATATGAGCTGGCGATTTCTAAGTCTGTGGTTCCGAGAGGGGGTAACCAGGCTCACTAATAAAGGTCAAGCCACTTGGCTGCCAGAATGCCCTGCTTCAGCACAGACCAGAAAGGCATTGTGATAAGCGTATCCCCGGTATAGTCAGGGGTTAATGGGAGTCGTCCCCGTCCCCCCAGTATACGCCCAGAACCATGGACCCGGTACTTGTGGTTCGGACTGTCTCCAACCAGCCATAATGTTGTGAGAGTGAAATTATGTCTAAGTCCAGCTTTGGTACATTAGAAGCAACTCTGAAACTTACCCTAAGCGTTTTTCGAAGCTACTTTTTGGCTAACTTCTTATAGGAAGGTCTAGGAGCTCTGAAAATGAACGTGCGCGTCTTTCACTGTTCCCGAGGGACTTAGAAGAATTTTGTGATATTTTTTTATTAAAATGGTGTATAAGGGTATATATATATAAATATATTTTATGCACTGTATATGAGCTGGCGATTTCTAAGTCTGTGGTTCCGAGAGGGGGTAACCAGGCTCACTAATAAAGGTCAAGCCACTTGGCTGCCAGAATGCCCTGCTTCAGCACAGACCAGAAAGGCATTGTGATAAGCGTATCCCCGGTATAGTCAGGGGTTAATGGGAGTCGTCCCCGTCCCCCCCAGTATACGCCCAGAACCATGGACCCGGTACTTGTGGTTCGGACTGTCTCCAACCAGCCATAATGTTGTGAGAGTGAAATTATGTCTAAGTCCAGCTTTGGTACATTAGAAGCAACTCTGAAACTTACCCTAAGCGTTTTACGAAGCTACTTTTTGGCTAACTTCTTATAGGAAGGTCTAGGAGCTCTGAAAATGAACGTGCGCGTCTTTCACTGTTCCCGAGGGACTTAGAAGAATTTTGTGATATTTTTTAATTAAAATGGTGTATAAGGGTATTTATATATAAATATATTTTATGCACTGTATATGAGCTGGCGATTTCTAAGTCTGTGGTTCCGAGAGGGGGTAACCAGGCTCACTAATAAAGGTCAAGCCACTTGGCTGCCAGAATGCCCTGCTTCAGCACAGACCAGAAAGGCATTGTGATAAGCGTATCCCCGGTATAGTCAGGGGTTAATGGGAGTCGTCCCCGTCCCCCCAGTATACGCCCAGAACCATGGACCCGGTACTTGTGGTTCGGACTGTCTCCAAACAGCCATAATGTTGTGAGAGTGAAATTATGTCTAAGTCCAGCTTTGGTACATTAGAAGCAACTCTGAAACTCAACCTAAGCGTTTTTCGAAGCTACATTTTGGCTAACTTCTTATAGGAAGGTCTAGGAGCTCTCAAAATGAACGTGCGCGTCTTTCACTCTTCCCGAGGGACTTACAGTAGAAGAATTTTGTGATATTTTTTATTAAAATGGTGTATAAGGGTATATATATAAATATATTTTATGCACTGTATATGAGCTGGCGATTTCTAAGTCTGTGGTTCCGAGAGGGGGTAACCAGGCTCACTAATAAAGGTCAAGCCACTTGGCTGCCAGAATGCCCTGCTTCAGCACAGACCAGAAAGTCATTGTGATAAGCGTATCCCCGGTATAGTCAGGGGTTAATGGGAGTCCCCCCCGTCCCCCCCAGTATACGCCCAGAACCATGGACCCGGTACTTGTGGTTCGGACTGTCTCCAAACAGCCATAATGTTGTGAGAGTGAAATTATGTCTAAGTCCAGCTTTGGTACATTAGAAGCAACTCTGAAACTCAACCTAAGCGTTTTTCGAAGCTACTTTTTGGCTAACTTCTTATAGGAAGGTCTAGGAGCTCTCAAAATGAACGTGCGCGTCTTTCACTCTTCCCGAGGGACTTACAGTAGAAGAATTTTGTGATATTTTTTATTAAAATGGTGTATAAGGGTATATATATAAATATATTTTATGCACTGTATATGAGCTGGCGATTTCTAAGTCTGTGGTTCCGAGAGGGGGTAACCAGGCTCACTAATAAAGGTCAAGCCACTTGGCTGCCAGAATGCCCTGCTTCAGCACAGACCAGAAAGGCATTGTGATAAGCGTATCCCCGGTATAGTCAGGGGTTAATGGGAGTCCCCCCCGTCCCCCCCAGTATACGCCCAGAACCATGGACCCGGTACTTGTGGTTCGGACTGTCTCCAACCAGCCATAATGTTGTGAGAGTGAAATTATGTCTAAGTCCAGCTTTGGTACATTAGAAGCAACTCTGAAACTTACCCTAAGCGTTTTACGAAGCTACTTTTTGGCTAACTTCTTATAGGAAGGTCTAGGAGCTCTGAAAATGAACGTGCGCGTCTTTCACTGTTCCCGAGGGACTTAGAAGAATTTTGTGATATTTTTTAATTAAAATGGTGTATAAGGGTATTTATATATAAATATATTTTATGCACTGTATATGAGCTGGCGATTTCTAAGTCTGTGGTTCCGAGAGGGGGTAACCAGGCTCACTAATAAAGGTCAAGCCACTTGGCTGCCAGAATGCCCTGCTTCAGCACAGACCAGAAAGTCATTGTGATAAGCGTATCCCCGGTATAGTCAGGGGTTAATGGGAGTCGTCGTCGTCCCCCCCAGTATACGCCCAGAACCATGGACCCGGTACTTGTGGTTCGGACTGTCTCCAACCAGCCATAATGTTGTGAGAGTGAAATTATGTCTAAGTCCAGCTTTGGTACATTAGAAGCAACTCTGAATCTCAACCTCAGCGTTTTTCGAAGCTACTTTTTGGCTAACTTCTTATAGGAAGGTCTAGGAGCTCTCAAAATGAACGTGCGCGTCTTTCACTCTTCCCGAGGGACTTAGAAGAATTTTGTGATATTTTTTATTAAAATGGTGTATAAGGGTATATATATAAATATATTTTATGCACTGTATATGAGCTGGCGATTTCTAAGTCTGTAGTTCCGAGAGGGGGTAACCAGGCTCACTAATAAAGGTCAAGCCACTTGGCTGCCAGAATGCCCTGCTTCAGCACAGACCAGAAAGGCATTGTGATAAGCGTATCCCCGGTATAGTCAGGGGTTAATGGGAGTCGTCCCTGTCCCCCCAGTATACGCCCATAACCATGGACCCGGTACTTGTGGTTCGGACTGTCTCCAACCAGCCATAATGTTGTGAGAGTGAAATTATGTCTAAGTCCAGCTTTGGTACATTAGAAGCAACTCTGAAACTTACCCTAAGCGTTTTTCGAAGCTACTTTTTGGCTAACTCCTTATAGGAAGGTCTAGGAGCTCTGAAAATGAATGTGCGCGTCTTTCACTCTTCCCGAGGGACTTAGAAGAATTTTGTGATATTTTTTATTAAAATGGTGTATAAGGGTATATATATAAATATATTTTATGCACTGTATATGAGCTGGCGATTTCTAAATCTGTGGTTCCGAGAGGGGGTAACCAGGCTCACTAATAAAGGTCAAGCCACTTGGCTGCCAGAATGCCCTGCTTCAGCACAGACCAGAAAGGCATTGTGATAAGCGTATCCCCGGTATAGTCAGGGGTTAATGGGAGTCGTCCCCGTCCCCCCAGTATACGCCCAGAACCATGGACCCGGTACTTGTGGTTCGGACTGTCTCCAACCAGCCATAATGTTGTTACAGTGAAATTATGTCTAAGTCCAGCTTTGGTACATTAGAAGCAACTCTGAAACTTACCCTAAGCGTTTTTCGAAGCTACTTTTTGGCTAACTTCTTATAGGAAGGTCTTGGACCTCTGAAAATGAACGTGCGCGTCTTTCACTCTTCCCGAGGGACTTAGAAGAATTTTGTGATATTTTTTTTATTAAAATGGTGTATAAGGGTATATATACAGTATATACATATATTTTATGCACTGTATATGAGCTGGCGATTTCTAAGTCTGTGGTTCCGAGAGGGGGTAACCAGGCTCACTAATAAAGGTCAAGCCACTTGGCTGCCAGAATGCCCTGCTTCAGCACAGACCAGAAAGTCATTGTGATAAGCGTATCCCCGGTATAGTCAGGGGTTAATGGGAGTCCCCCCCGTCCCCCCCAGTATACGCCCAGAACCATGGACCCGGTACTTGTGGTTCGGACTGTCTCCAAACAGCCATAATGTTGTGAGAGTGAAATTATGTCTAAGTCCAGCTTTGGTACATTAGAAGCAACTCTGAAACTCAACCTAAGCGTTTTTCGAAGCTACTTTTTGGCTAACTTCTTATAGGAAGGTCTAGGAGCTCTCAAAATGAACGTGCGCGTCTTTCACTCTTCCCGAGGGACTTACAGTAGAAGAATTTTGTGATATTTTTTATTAAAATGGTGTATAAGGGTATATATATAAATATATTTTATGCACTGTATATGAGCTGGCGATTTCTAAGTCTGTGGTTCCGAGAGGGGGTAACCAGGCTCACTAATAAAGGTCAAGCCACTTGGCTGCCAGAATGCCCTGCTTCAGCACAGACCAGAAAGGCATTGTGATAAGCGTATCCCCGGTATAGTCAGGGGTTAATGGGAGTCGTCCCCGTCCCCCCAGTATACGCCAAGAACCATGGACCCGGTACTTGTGGTTCGGACTGTCTCCAACCAGCCATAATGTTGTGAGAGTGAAATTATGTCTAAGTCCAGCTTTGGTACATTAGAAGCAACTCTGAAACTTACCCTAAGCGTTTTACGAAGCTACTTTTTGGCTAACTTCTTATAGGAAGGTCTAGGAGCTCTGAAAATGAACGTGCGCGTCTTTCACTGTTCCCGAGGGACTTAGAAGAAATTTGTGATATTTTTTATTAAAATGGTGTATAAGGGTATATATATTAATATATTTTATGCACTGTATATGAGCTGGCGATTTCTAAGTCTGTAGTTCCGAGAGGGGGTAACCAGGCTCACTAATAAAGGTCAAGCCACTTGGCTGCCAGAATGCCCTGCTTCAGCACAGACCAGAAAGGCATTGTGATAAGCGTATCCCCGGTATAGTCAGGGGTTAATGGGAGTCGTCCCCGTCCCCCCAGTATACGCCCAGAACCATGGACCCGGTACTTGTGGTTCGGACTGTCTCCAACCAGCCATAATGTTGTGAGAGTGAAATTATGTCTAAGTCCAGCTTTGGTACATTAGAAGCAACTCTGAATCTCAACCTCAGCGTTTTTCGAAGCTACTTTTTGGCTAACTTCTTATAGGAAGGTCTAGGAGCTCTCAAAATGAACGTGCGCGTCTTTCACTCTTCCCGAGGGACTTAGAAGAATTTTGTGATATTTTTTATTAAAATGGTGTATAAGGGTATATATATTAATATATTTTATGCACTGTATATGAGCTGGCGATTTCTAAGTCTGTAGTTCCGAGAGGGGGTAACCAGGCTCACTAATAAAGGTCAAGCCACTTGGCTGCCAGAATGCCCTGCTTCAGCACAGACCAGAAAGGCATTGTGATAAGCGTATCCCCGGTATAGTCAGGGGTTAATGGGAGTCGTCCCCGTCCCCCCAGTATACGCCCAGAACCATGGACCCGGTACTTGTGGTTCGGACTGTCTCCAACCAGCCATAATGTTGTGAGAGTGAAATTATGTCTAAGTCCAGCTTTGGTACATTAGAAGCAACTCTGAAACTTACCCTAAGCGTTTTTCGAAGCTACTTTTTGGCTAACTTCTTATAGGAAGGTCTAGGAGCTCTGAAAATGAATGTGCGCGTCTTTCACTCTTCCCGAGGGACTTAGAAGAATTTTGTGATATTTTTTATTAAAATGGTGTATAAGGGTATATATATAAATATATTTTATGCACTGTATATGAGCTGGCGATTTCTAAATCTGTGGTTCCGAGAGGGGGTAACCAGGCTCACTAATAAAGGTCAAGCCACTTGGCTGCCAGAATGCCCTGCTTCAGCACAGACCAGAAAGGCATTGTGATAAGCGTATCCCCGGTATAGTCAGGGGTTAATGGGAGTCGTCCCCGTCCCCCCAGTATACGCCCAGAACCATGGACCCGGTACTTGTGGTTCGGACTGTCTCCAACCAGCCATAATGTTGTTACAGTGAAATTATGTCTAAGTCCAGCTTTGGTACATTAGAAGCAACTCTGAAACTTACCCTAAGCGTTTTTCGAAGCTACTTTTTGGCTAACTTCTTATAGGAAGGTCTTGGACCTCTGAAAATGAACGTGCGCGTCTTTCACTCTTCCCGAGGGACTTAGAAGAATTTTGTGATATTTTTTTATTAAAATGGTGTATAAGGGTATATATACAGTATATAAATATATTTTATGCACTGTATATGAGCTGGCGATTTCTAAGTCTGTGGTTCCGAGAGGGGGTAACCAGGCTCACTAATAAAGGTCAAGCCACTTGGCTGCCAGAATGCCCTGCTTCAGCACAGACCAGAAAGTCATTGTGATAAGCGTATCCCCGGTATAGTCAGGGGTTAATGGGAGTCCCCCCCGTCCCCCCCAGTATACGCCCAGAACCATGGACCCGGTACTTGTGGTTCGGACTGTCTCCAAACAGCCATAATGTTGTGAGAGTGAAATTATGTCTAAGTCCAGCTTTGGTACATTAGAAGCAACTCTGAAACTCAACCTAAGCGTTTTTCGAAGCTACTTTTTGGCTAACTTCTTATAGGAAGGTCTAGGAGCTCTCAAAATGAACGTGCGCGTCTTTCACTCTTCCCGAGGGACTTACAGTAGAAGAATTTTGTGATATTTTTTATTAAAATGGTGTATAAGGGTATATATATAAATATATTTTATGCACTGTATATGAGCTGGCGATTTCTAAGTCTGTGGTTCCGAGAGGGGGTAACCAGGCTCACTAATAAAGGTCAAGCCACTTGGCTGCCAGAATGCCCTGCTTCAGCACAGACCAGAATGGCATTGTGATAAGCGTATCCCCGGTATAGTCAGGGGTTAATGGGAGTCGTCCCCGTCCCCCCAGTATACGCCCAGAACCATGGACCCGGTACTTGTGGTTCGGACTGTCTCCAACCAGCCATAATGTTGTGAGAGTGAAATTATGTCTAATTCCAGCTTTGGTACATTAGAAGCAACTCTGAAACTTACCCTAAGCGTTTTTCGAAGCTACTTTTTGGCTAACTTCTTATAGGAAGGTCTAGGAGCTCTGAAAATGAATGTGCGCGTCTTTCACTCTTCCCGAGGGACTTAGAAGAATTTTGTGATATTTTTTAATTAAAATGGTGTATAAGGGTATATATATAAATATATTTTATGCACTGTATATGAGCTGGCGATTTCTAAATCTGTGGTTCCGAGAGGGGGTAACCAGGCTCACTAATAAAGGTCAAGCCAGTTGGCTGCCAGAATGCCCTGCTTCAGCACAGACCAGAAAGGCATTGTGATAAGCGTATCCCCGGTATAGTCAGGGGTTAATGGGAGTCGTCCCCGTCCCCCCAGTATACGCCCAGAACCATGGACCCGGTACTTGTGGTTCGGACTGTCTCCAACCAGCCATAATGTTGTTACAGTGAAATTATGTCTAAGTTCAGCTTTGGTACATTAGAAGCAACTCTGAAACTTACCCTAAGCGTTTTTCGAAGCTACTTTTTGGCTAACTTCTTATAGGAAGGTCTTGGACCTCTGAAAATGAACGTGCGCGTCTTTCACTCTTCCCGAGGGACTTAGAAGAATTTTGTGATATTTTTTATTAAAATGGTGTATAAGGGTATATATATATAAATATATTTTATGCACTGTATATGAGCTGGCGATTTCTAAGTCTGTGGTTCCGAGAGGGGGTAACCAGGCTCACTAATAAAGGTCAAGCCACTTGGCTGCCAGAATGCCCTGCTTCAGCACAGACCAGAAAGGCATTGTGATAAGCGTATCCCCGGTATAGTCAGGGGTTAATGGGAGTCGTCCCCGTCCCCCCAGTATACGCCCAGAACCATGGACCCGGTACTTGTGGTTCGGACTGTCTCCAACCAGCCATAATGTTGTGAGAGTGAAATTATGTCTAAGTCCAGCTTTGGTACATTAGAAGCAACTCTGAAACTTACCCTAAGCGTTTTACGAAGCTACTTTTTGGCTAACTTCTTATAGGAAGGTCTAGAAGCTCTGAAAATGAACGTGCGCGTCTTTCACTCTTCCCGAGGGACTTAGAAGAATTTTGTGATATTTTTTTATTAAAATGGTGTATAAGGGTATATATATATATAAATATATTTTATGCACTGTATATGAGCTGGCGATTTCTAAGTCTGTGGTTCCGAGAGGGGGTAACCAGGCTCACTAATAAAGGTCAAGCCACTTGGCTGCCAGAATGCCCTGCTTCAGCACAGACCAGAAAGTCATTGTGATAAGCGTATCCCCGGTATAGTCAGGGGTTAATGGGAGTCCCCCCCGTCCCCCCCAGTATACGCCCAGAACCATGGACCCGGTGCTTGTGGTTCGGACTGTCTCCAACCAGCCATAATGTTGTGAGAGTGAAATTATGTCTAAGTCCAGCTTTGGTACATTAGAAGCAACTCTGAAACTCAACCTAAGCGTTTTTCGAAGCTACTTTTTGGCTAACTTCTTATAGGAAGGTCTAGGAGCTCTCAAAATGAACGTGCGCGTCTTTCACTCTTCCCGAGGGACTTACAGTAGAAGAATTTTGTGATATTTTTTATTAAAATGGTGTATAAGGGTATATATATAAATATATTTTATGCACTGTATATGAGCTGGCGATTTCTAAGTCTGTGGTTCCGAGAGGGGGTAACCAGGCTCACTAATAAAGGTCAAGCCACTTGGCTGCCAGAATGCCCTGCTTCAGCACAGACCAGAATGGCATTGTGATAAGCGTATCCCCGGTATAGTCAGGGGTTAATGGGAGTCGTCCCCGTCCCCCCAGTATACGCCCAGAACCATGGACCCGGTACTTGTGGTTCGGACTGTCTCCAACCAGCCATAATGTTGTGAGAGTGAAATTATGTCTAATTCCAGCTTTGGTACATTAGAAGCAACTCTGAAACTTACCCTAAGCGTTTTTCGAAGCTACTTTTTGGCTAACTTCTTATAGGAAGGTCTAGGAGCTCTGAAAATGAATGTGCGCGTCTTTCACTCTTCCCGAGGGACTTAGAAGAATTTTGTGATATTTTTTAATTAAAATGGTGTATAAGGGTATATATATAAATATATTTTATGCACTGTATATGAGCTGGCGATTTCTAAATCTGTGGTTCCGAGAGGGGGTAACCAGGCTCACTAATAAAGGTCAAGCCAGTTGGCTGCCAGAATGCCCTGCTTCAGCACAGACCAGAAAGGCATTGTGATAAGCGTATCCCCGGTATAGTCAGGGGTTAATGGGAGTCGTCCCCGTCCCCCCAGTATACGCCCAGAACCATGGACCCGGTACTTGTGGTTCGGACTGTCTCCAACCAGCCATAATGTTGTTACAGTGAAATTATGTCTAAGTTCAGCTTTGGTACATTAGAAGCAACTCTGAAACTTACCCTAAGCGTTTTTCGAAGCTACTTTTTGGCTAACTTCTTATAGGAAGGTCTTGGACCTCTGAAAATGAACGTGCGCGTCTTTCACTCTTCCCGAGGGACTTAGAAGAATTTTGTGATATTTTTTATTAAAATGGTGTATAAGGGTATATATATATAAATATATTTTATGCACTGTATATGAGCTGGCGATTTCTAAGTCTGTGGTTCCGAGAGGGGGTAACCAGGCTCACTAATAAAGGTCAAGCCACTTGGCTGCCAGAATGCCCTGCTTCAGCACAGACCAGAAAGGCATTGTGATAAGCGTATCCCCGGTATAGTCAGGGGTTAATGGGAGTCGTCCCCGTCCCCCCAGTATACGCCCAGAACCATGGACCCGGTACTTGTGGTTCGGACTGTCTCCAACCAGCCATAATGTTGTGAGAGTGAAATTATGTCTAAGTCCAGCTTTGGTACATTAGAAGCAACTCTGAAACTTACCCTAAGCGTTTTACGAAGCTACTTTTTGGCTAACTTCTTATAGGAAGGTCTAGAAGCTCTGAAAATGAACGTGCGCGTCTTTCACTCTTCCCGAGGGACTTAGAAGAATTTTGTGATATTTTTTTATTAAAATGGTGTATAAGGGTATATATATATATAAATATATTTTATGCACTGTATATGAGCTGGCGATTTCTAAGTCTGTGGTTCCGAGAGGGGGTAACCAGGCTCACTAATAAAGGTCAAGCCACTTGGCTGCCAGAATGCCCTGCTTCAGCACAGACCAGAAAGTCATTGTGATAAGCGTATCCCCGGTATAGTCAGGGGTTAATGGGAGTCGTCCCCGTCCCCCCCAGTATACGCCCAGAACCATGGACCCGGTGCTTGTGGTTCGGACTGTCTCCAACCAGCCATAATGTTGTGAGAGTGAAATTATGTCTAAGTCCAGCTTTGGTACATTAGAAGCAACTCTGAAACTCAACCTAAGCGTTTTTCGAAGCTACTTTTTTGCTAACTTCTTATAGGAAGGTCTAGGAGCTCTCAAAATGAACGTGCGCGTCTTTCACTCTTCCCGAGGGACTTAGAAGAATTTTGTGATATTTTTTATTAAAATGGTGTATAAGGGTATATATATAAATATATTTTATGCACTGTATATGAGCTGGCGATTTCTAAGTCTGTGGTTCCGAGAGGGGGTAACCAGGCTCACTAATAAAGGTCAAGCCACTTGGCTGCCAGAATGCCCTGCTTCAGCACAGACCAGAAAGGCATTGTGATAAGCGTATCCCCGGTATAGTCAGGGGTTAATGGGAGTCGTCCCCGTCCCCCCAGTATACGCCCAGAACCATGGACCCGGTACTTGTGGTTCGGACTGTCTCCAACCAGCCATAATGTTGTTACAGTGAAATTATGTCTAAGTCCAGCTTTGGTACATTAGAAGCAACTCTGAAACTTACCCTAAGCGTTTTTCGAAGCTACTTTTTGGCTAACTTCTTATAGGAAGGTCTTGGACCTCTGAAAATGAACGTGCGCGTCTTTCACTCTTCCCGAGGGACTTAGAAGAATTTTGTGATATTTTTTTATTAAAATGGTGTATAAGGGTATATATACAGTATATAAATATATTTTATGCACTGTATATGAGCTGGCGATTTCTAAGTCTGTGGTTCCGAGAGGGGGTAACCAGGCTCACTAATAAAGGTCAAGCCACTTGGCTGCCAGAATGCCCTGCTTCAGCACAGACCAGAAAGGCATTGTGATAAGCGTATCCCCGGTATAGTCAGGGGTTAATGGGAGTCGTCCCCGTCCCCCCAGTATACGCCCAGAACCATGGACCCGGTACTTGTGGTTCGGACTGTCTCCAACCAGCCATAATGTTGTTACAGTGAAATTATGTCTAAGTCCAGCTTTGGTACATTAGAAGCAACTCTGAAACTTACCCTAAGCGTTTTTCGAAGCTACTTTTTGGCTAACTTCTTATAGGAAGGTCTTGGACCTCTGAAAATGAACGTGCGCGTCTTTCACTCTTCCCGAGGGACTTAGAAGAATTTTGTGATATTTTTTTATTAAAATGGTGTATAAGGGTATATATACAGTATATAAATATATTTTATGCACTGTATATGAGCTGGCGATTTCTAAGTCTGTGGTTCCGAGAGGGGGTAACCAGGCTCACTAATAAAGGTCAAGCCACTTGGCTGCCAGAATGCCCTGCTTCAGCACAGACCAGAAAGGCATTGTGATAAGCGTATCCCCGGTATAGTCAGGGGTTAATGGGAGTCGTCCCCGTCCCCCCAGTATACGCCCAGAACCATGGACCCGGTACTTGTGGTTCGGACTGTCTCCAACCAGCCATAATGTTGTTACAGTGAAATTATGTCTAAGTCCAGCTTTGGTACATTAGAAGCAACTCTGAAACTTACCCTAAGCGTTTTTCGAAGCTACTTTTTGGCTAACTTCTTATAGGAAGGTCTTGGACCTCTGAAAATGAACGTGCGCGTCTTTCACTCTTCCCGAGGGACTTAGAAGAATTTTGTGATATTTTTTTATTAAAATGGTGTATAAGGGTATATATACAGTATATAAATATATTTTATGCACTGTATATGAGCTGGCGATTTCTAAGTCTGTGGTTCCGAGAGGGGGTAACCAGGCTCACTAATAAAGGTCAAGCCACTTGGCTGCCAGAATGCCCTGCTTCAGCACAGACCAGAAAGTCATTGTGATAAGCGTATCCCCGGTATAGTCAGGGGTTAATGGGAGTCCCCCCCGTCCCCCCCAGTATACGCCCAGAACCATGGACCCGGTACTTGTGGTTCGGACTGTCTCCAAACAGCCATAATGTTGTGAGAGTGAAATTATGTCTAAGTCCAGCTTTGGTACATTAGAAGCAACTCTGAAACTCAACCTAAGCGTTTTTCGAAGCTACTTTTTGGCTAACTTCTTATAGGAAGGTCTAGGAGCTCTCAAAATGAACGTGCGCGTCTTTCACTCTTCCCGAGGGACTTACAGTAGAAGAATTTTGTGATATTTTTTATTAAAATGGTGTATAAGGGTATATATATAAATATATTTTATGCACTGTATATGAGCTGGCGATTTCTAAGTCTGTGGTTCCGAGAGGGGGTAACCAGGCTCACTAATAAAGGTCAAGCCACTTGGCTGCCAGAATGACCTGCTTCAGCACAGACCAGGAAGGCATTGTGATAAGCGTATCCCCGGTACAGTCAGGGGTTAATGGGAGTCGTCCCCGTCCCCCCAGTATACGCCCAGAACCATGGACCCGGTACTTGTGGTTCGGACTGTCTCCAACCAGCCATAATGTTGTTACAGTGAAATTATGTCTAAGTCCAGCTTTGGTACATTAGAAGCAACTCTGAAACTTACCCTAAGCGTTTTTCGAAGCTACTTTTTGGCTAACTTCTTATAGGAAGGTCTTGGACCTCTGAAAATGAACGTGCGCTTCTTTCACTCTTCCCGAGGGACTTAGAAGAATTTTGTGATATTTTTTTATTAAAATGGTGTATAAGGGTATATATACAGTATATAAATATATTTTATGCACTGTATATGAGCTGGCGATTTCTAAGTCTGTGGTTCCGAGAGGGGGTAACCAGGCTCACTAATAAAGGTCAAGCCACTTGGCTGCCAGAATGCCCTGCTTCAGCACAGACCAGAAAGTCATTGTGATAAGCGTATCCCCGGTATAGTCAGGGGTTAATGGGAGTCCCCCCCGTCCCCCCCAGTATACGCCCAGAACCATGGACCCGGTACTTGTGGTTCGGACTGTCTCCAAACAGCCATAATGTTGTGAGAGTGAAATTATGTCTAAGTCCAGCTTTGGTACATTAGAAGCAACTCTGAAACTCAACCTAAGCGTTTTTCGAAGCTACTTTTTGGCTAACTTCTTATAGGAAGGTCTAGGAGCTCTCAAAATGAAGTGCGCGTCTTTCACTCTTCCCGAGGGACTTACAGTAGAAGAATTTTGTGATATTTTTTATTAAAATGGTGTATAAGGGTATATATATAAATATATTTTATGCACTGTATATGAGCTGGCGATTTCTAAGTCTGTGGTTCCGAGAGGGGGTAACCAGGCTCACTAATAAAGGTCAAGCCACTTGGCTGCCAGAATGCCCTGCTTCAGCACAGACCAGAATGGCATTGTGATAAGCGTATCCCCGGTATAGTCAGGGGTTAATGGGAGTCGTCCCCGTCCCCCCAGTATACGCCCAGAACCATGGACCCGGTACTTGTGGTTCGGACTGTCTCCAACCAGCCATAATGTTGTGAGAGTGAAATTATGTCTAAGTCCAGCTTTGGTACATTAGAAGCAACTCTGAAACTTACCCTAAGCGTTTTTCGAAGCTACTTTTTGGCTAACTTCTTATAGGAAGGTCTAGGAGCTCTGAAAATGAATGTGCGCGTCTTTCACTCTTCCCGAGGGACTTAGAAGAATTTTGTGATATTTTTTAATTAAAATGGTGTATAAGGGTATATATATAAATATATTTTATGCACTGTATATGAGCTGGCGATTTCTAAATCTGTGGTTCCGAGAGGGGGTAACCAGGCTCACTAATAAAGGTCAAGCCACTTGGCTGCCAGAATGCCCTGCTTCAGCACAGACCAGAAAGGCATTGTGATAAGCGTATCCCCGGTATAGTCAGGGGTTAATGGGAGTCGTCCCCGTCCCCCCAGTATACGCCCAGAACCATGGACCCGGTACTTGTGGTTCGGACTGTCTCCAACCAGCCATAATGTTGTTACAGTGAAATTATGTCTAAGTTCAGCTTTGGTACATTAGAAGCAACTCTGAAACTTACCCTAAGCGTTTTTCGAAGCTACTTTTTGGCTAACTTCTTATAGGAAGGTCTTGGACCTCTGAAAATGAACGTGCGCGTCTTTCACTCTTCCCGAGGGACTTAGAAGAATTTTGTGATATTTTTTATTAAAATGGTGTATAAGGGTATATATATATAAATATATTTTATGCACTGTATATGAGCTGGCGATTTCTAAGTCTGTGGTTCCGAGAGGGGGTAACCAGGCTCACTAATAAAGGTCAAGCCACTTGGCTGCCAGAATGCCCTGCTTCAGCACAGACCAGAAAGGCATTGTGATAAGCGTATCCCCGGTATAGTCAGGGGTTAATGGGAGTCGTCCCCGTCCCCCCAGTATACGCCCAGAACCATGGACCCGGTACTTGTGGTTCGGACTGTCTCCAACCAGCCATAATGTTGTGAGAGTGAAATTATGTCTAAGTCCAGCTTTGGTACATTAGAAGCAACTCTGAAACTTACCCTAAGCGTTTTACGAAGCTACTTTTTGGCTAACTTCTTATAGGAAGGTCTAGAAGCTCTGAAAATGAACGTGCGCGTCTTTCACTCTTCCCGAGGGACTTAGAAGAATTTTGTGATATTTTTTTATTAAAATGGTGTATAAGGGTATATATATATAAATATATTTTATGCACTGTATATGAGCTGGCGATTTCTAAGTCTGTGGTTCCGAGAGGGGGTAACCAGGCTCACTAATAAAGGTCAAGCCACTTGGCTGCCAGAATGCCCTGCTTCAGCACAGACCAGAAAGTCATTGTGATAAGCGTATCCCCGGTATAGTCAGGGGTTAATGGGAGTCGTCCCCGTCCCCCCCAGTATACGCCCAGAACCATGGACCCGGTGCTTGTGGTTCGGACTGTCTCCAACCAGCCATAATGTTGTGAGAGTGAAATTATGTCTAAGTCCAGCTTTGGTACATTAGAAGCAACTCTGAAACTCAACCTAAGCGTTTTTCGAAGCTACTTTTTTGCTAACTTCTTATAGGAAGGTCTAGGAGCTCTGAAAATGAACGTGCGCGTCTTTCACTCTTCCCGAGGGACTTAGAAGAATTTTGTGATATTTTTTATTAAAATGGTGTATAAGGGTATATATATAAATATATTTTATGCACTGTATATGAGCTGGCGATTTCTAAGTCTGTGGTTCCGAGAGGGGGTAACCAGGCTCACTAATAAAGGTCAAGCCACTTGGCTGCCAGAATGCCCTGCTTCAGCACAGACCAGAAAGGCATTGTGATAAGCGTATCCCCGGTATAGTCAGGGGTTAATGGGAGTCGTCCCCGTCCCCCCAGTATACGCCCAGAACCATGGACCCGGTACTTGTGGTTCGGACTGTCTCCAACCAGCCATAATGTTGTGAGAGTGAAATTATGTCTAAGTCCAGCTTTGGTACATTAGAAGCAACTCTGAAACTTACCCTAAGCGTTTTACGAAGCTACTTTTTGGCTAACTTCTTATAGGAAGGTCTAGGAGCTCTGAAAATGAACGTGCGCATCTTTCACTCTTCCCGAGGGACTTAGAAGAATTTTGTGATATTTATTTATTAAAATGGTGTATAAGGGTATATATATATAAATATATTTTATGCACTGTATATGAGCTGGCGATTTCTAAGTCTGTGGTTCCGAGAGGGGGTAACCAGGCTCACTAATAAAGGTCAAGCCACTTGGCTGCCAGAATGCCCTGCTTCAGCACAGACCAGAAAGTCATTGTGATAAGCGTATCCCCGGTATAGTCAGGGGTTAATGGGAGTCGTCCCCGTCCCCCCCAGTATACGCCCAGAACCATGGACCCGGTACTTGTGGTTCGGACTGTCTCCAACCAGCCATAATGTTGTGAGTGTGAAATTATGTCTAAGTCCAGCTTTGGTACATTAGAAGCAACTCTGAAACTCAACCTAAGCGTTTTTCGAAGCTACTTTTTGGCTAACTTCGTATAGGAAGGTCTAGGAGCTCTGAAAATGAACGTGCGCGTCTTTCACTCTTCCCGAGGGACTTAGAAGAATTTTGTGATATTTTTAATTAAAATGGTGTATAAGGGTATATATATAAATATATTTTATGCACTGTATATGAGCTGGCGATTTCTAAGTCTGTGGTTCCGAGAGGGGGTAACCAGGCTCACTAATAAAGGTCAAGCCACTTGGCTGCCAGAATGCCCTGCTTCAGCACAGACCAGAAAGGCATTGTGATAAGCGTATCCCCGGTATAGTCAGGGGTTAATGGGAGTCGTCCCCGTCCCCCCAGTATACGCCCAGAACCATGGAACCGGTACTTGTGGTTCGGACTGTCTCCAACCAGCCATAATGTTGTGAGAGTGAAATTATGTCTAAGTCCAGCTTTGGTACATTAGAAGCAACTCTGAAACTTACCCTAAGCGTTTTACGAAGCTACTTTTTGGCTAACTTCTTATAGGAAGGTCTAGGAGCTCTGAAAATGAACGTGCGCGTCTTTCACTGTTCCCGAGGGACTTAGAAGAATTTTGTGATATTTTTTAATTAAAATGGTGTATAAGGGTATATATATATAAATATATTTTATGCACTGTATATGAGCTGGCGATTTCTAAGTCTGTGGTTCCGAGAGGGGGTAACCAGGCTCACTAATAAAGGTCAAGCCACTTGGCTGCCAGAATGCCCTGCTTCAGCACAGACCAGAAAGTCATTGTGATAAGCGTATCCCCGGTATAGTCAGGGGTTAATGGGAGTCGTCCCCGTCCCCCCCAGTATACGCCCAGAACCATGGACCCGGTACTTGTGGTTCGGACTGTCTCCAACCAGCCATAATGTTGTGAGAGTGAAATTATGTCTAAGTCCAGCTTTGGTACATTAGAAGCAACTCTGAATCTCAACCTCAGCGTTTTTCGAAGCTACTTTTTGGCTAACTTCTTATAGGAAGGTCTAGGAGCTCTCAAAATGAACGTGCGCGTCTTTCACTCTTCCCGAGGGACTTAGAAGAATTTTGTGATATTTTTTATTAAAATGGTGTATAAGGGTATATATATAAATATATTTTATGCACTGTATATGAGCTGGCGATTTCTAAGTCTGTAGTTCCGAGAGGGGGAAACCAGGCTCACTAATAAAGGTCAAGCCACTTGGCTGCCAGAATGCCCTGCTTCAGCACAGACCAGAAAGGCATTGTGATAAGCGTATCCCCGGTATAGTCAGGGGTTAATGGGAGTCGTCCCCGTCCCCCCAGTATACGCCCAGAACCATGGACCCGGTACTTGTGGTTCGGACTGTCTCCAACCAGCCATAATGTTGTGAGAGTGAAATTATGTCTAAGTCCAGCTTTGGTACATTAGAAGCAACTCTGAAACTTACCCTAAGCGTTTTTCGAAGCTACTTTTTGGCTAACTTCTTATAGGAAGGTCTAGGAGCTCTGAAAATGAATGTGTGCGTCTTTCACTCTTCCCGAGGGACTTAGAAGAATTTTGTGATATTTTTTATTAAAATGGTGTATAAGGGTATATATATAAATATATTTTATGCACTGTATATGAGCTGGCGATTTCTAAATCTGTGGTTCCGAGAGGGGGTAACCAGGCTCACTAATAAAGGTCAAGCCACTTGGCTGCCAGAATGCCCTGCTTCAGCACAGACCAGAAAGGCATTGTGATAAGCGTATCCCCGGTATAGTCAGGGGTTAATGGGAGTCGTCCCCGTCCCCCCAGTATACGCCCAGAACCATGGACCCGGTACTTGTGGTTCGGACTGTCTCCAACCAGCCATAATGTTGTTACAGTGAAATTATGTCTAAGTCCAGCTTTGGTACATTAGAAGCAACTCTGAAACTTACCCTAAGCGTTTTTCGAAGCTACTTTTTGGCTAACTTCTTATAGGAAGGTCTTGGACCTCTGAAAATGAACGTGCGCGTCTTTCACTCTTCCCGAGGGACTTAGAAGAATTTTGTGATATTTTTTATTAAAATGGTGTATAAGGGTATATATATATAAATATATTTTATGCACTGTATATGAGCTGGCGATTTCTAAGTCTGTGGTTCCGAGAGGGGGTAACCAGGCTCACTAATAAAGGTCAAGCCACTTGGCTGCCAGAATGCCCTGCTTCAGCACAGACCAGAAAGGCATTGTGATAAGCGTATCCCCGGTATAGTCAGGGGTTAATGGGAGTCGTCCCCGTCCCCCCAGTATACGCCCAGAACCATGGACCCGGTACTTGTGGTTCGGACTGTCTCCAACCAGCCATAATGTTGTGAGAGTGAAATTATGTCTAAGTCCAGCTTTGGTACATTAGAAGCAACTCTGAAACTTACCCTAAGCGTTTTACGAAGCTACTTTTTGGCTAACTTCTTATAGGAAGGTCTAGGAGCTCTGAAAATGAACGTGCGCGTCTTTCACTCTTCCCGAGGGACTTAGAAGAATTTTGTGATATTTTTTTATTAAAATGGTGTATAAGGGTATATATACAGTATATAAATATATTTTATGCACTGTATATGAGCTGGCGATTTCTAAGTCTGTGGTTCCGAGAGGGGGTAACCAGGCTCACTAATAAAGGTCAAGCCACTTGGCTGCCAGAATGCCCTGCTTCAGCACAGACCAGAAAGTCATTGTGATAAGCGTATCCCCGGTATAGTCAGGGGTTAATGGGAGTCCCCCCCGTCCCCCCCAGTATACGCCCAGAACCATGGACCCGGTACTTGTGGTTCGGACTGTCTCCAAACAGCCATAATGTTGTGAGAGTGAAATTATGTCTAAGTCCAGCTTTGGTACATTAGAAGCAACTCTGAAACTCAACCTAAGCGTTTTTCGAAGCTACTTTTTGGCTAACTTCTTATAGGAAGGTCTAGGAGCTCTCAAAATGAACGTGCGCGTCTTTCACTCTTCCCGAGGGACTTACAGTAGAAGAATTTTGTGATATTTTTTATTAAAATGGTGTATAAGGGTATATATATAAATATATTTTATGCACTGTATATGAGCTGGCGATTTCTAAGTCTGTGGTTCCGAGAGGGGGTAACCAGGCTCACTAATAAAGGTCAAGCCACTTGGCTGCCAGAATGCCCTGCTTCAGCACAGACCAGAAAGGCATTGTGATAAGCGTATCCCCGGTATAGTCAGGGGTTAATGGGAGTCGTCCCCGTCCCCCCAGTATACGCCCAGAACCATGGACCCGGTACTTGTGGTTCGGACTGTCTCCAACCAGCCATAATGTTGTGAGAGTGAAATTATGTCTAAGTCCAGCTTTGGTACATTAGAAGCAACTCTGAAACTTACCCTAAGCGTTTTTCGAAGCTACTTTTTGGCTAACTTCTTATAGGAAGGTCTAGGAGCTCTGAAAATGAATGTGCGCGTCTTTCACTCTTCCCGAGGGACTTAGAAGAATTTTGTGATATTTTTTATTAAAATGGTGTATAAGGGTATATATATAAATATATTTTATGCACTGTATATGAGCTGGCGATTTCTAAATCTGTGGTTCCGAGAGGGGGTAACCAGGCTCACTAATAAAGGTCAAGCCACTTGGCTGCCAGAATGCCCTGCTTCAGCACAGACCAGAAAGGCATTGTGATAAGCGTATCCCCGGTATAGTCAGGGGTTAATGGGAGTCGTCCCCGTCCCCCCAGTATACGCCCAGAACCATGGACCCGGTACTTGTGGTTCGGACTGTCTCCAACCAGCCATAATGTTGTTACAGTGAAATTATGTCTAAGTTCAGCTTTGGTACATTAGAAGCAACTCTGAAACTTACCCTAAGCGTTTTTCGAAGCTACTTTTTGGCTAACTTCTTATAGGAAGGTCTTGGACCTCTGAAAATGAACGTGCGCGTCTATCACTCTTCCCGAGGGACTTAGAAGAATTTTGTGATATTTTTTATTAAAATGGTGTATAAGGGTATATATATATAAATATATTTTATGCACTGTATATGAGCTGGCGATTTCTAAGTCTGTTGTTCCGAGAGGGGGTAACCAGGCTCACTAATAAAGGTCAAGCCACTTGGCTGCCAGAATGCCCTGCTTCAGCACAGACCAGAAAGGCATTGTGATAAGCGTATCCCCGGTATAGTCAGGGGTTAATGGGAGTCGTCCCCGTCCCCCCAGTATACGCCCAGAACCATGGACCCGGTACTTGTGGTTCGGACTGTCTCCAACCAGCCATAATGTTGTGAGAGTGAAATTATGTCTAAGTCCAGCTTTGGTACATTAGAAGCAACTCTGAAACTTACCCTAAGCGTTTTACGAAGCTACTTTTTGGCTAACTTCTTATAGGAAGGTCTAGGAGCTCTGAAAATGAACGTGCGCGTCTTTCACTCTTCCCGAGGGACTTAGAAGAATTTTGTGATATTTTTTTATTAAAATGGTGTATAAGGGTATATATACAGTATATAAATATATTTTATGCACTGTATATGAGCTGGCGATTTCTAAGTCTGTGGTTCCGAGAGGGGGTAACCAGGCTCACTAATAAAGGTCAAGCCACTTGGCTGCCAGAATGCCCTGCTTCAGCACAGACCAGAAAGTCATTGTGATAAGCGTATCCCCGGTATAGTCAGGGGTTAATGGGAGTCCCCCCCGTCCCCCCCAGTATACGCCCAGAACCATGGACCCGGTACTTGTGGTTCGGACTGTCTCCAAACAGCCATAATGTTGTGAGAGTGAAATTATGTCTAAGTCCAGCTTTGGTACATTAGAAGCAACTCTGAAACTCAACCTAAGCGTTTTTCGAAGCTACTTTTTGGCTAACTTCTTATAGGAAGGTCTAGGAGCTCTCAAAATGAACGTGCGCGTCTTTCACTCTTCCCGAGGGACTTACAGTAGAAGAATTTTGTGATATTTTTTATTAAAATGGTGTATAAGGGTATATATATAAATATATTTTATGCACTGTATATGAGCTGGCGATTTCTAAGTCTGTGGTTCCGAGAGGGGGTAACCAGGCTCACTAATAAAGGTCAAGCCACTTGGCTGCCAGAATGCCCTGCTTCAGCACAGACCAGAAAGGCATTGTGATAAGCGTATCCCCGGTATAGTCAGGGGTTAATGGGAGTCTTCCCCGTCCCCCAGTATACGCCCAGAACCATGGACCCGGTACTTGTGGTTCGGACTGTCTCCAACCAGCCATAATGTTGTGAGAGTGAAATTATGTCTAAGTCCAGCTTTGGTACATTAGAAGCAACTCTGAAACTTACCCTAAGCGTTTTTCGAAGCTACTTTTTGGCTAACTTCTTATAGGAAGGTCTTGGAGCTCTGAAAATGAACGTGCGCGTCTTTCACTCTTCCCGAGGGACTTAGAAGAATTTTGTGATATTTTTTATTAAAATGGTGTATAAGGGTATATATATAAATATATTTTATGCACTGTATATGAGCTGGCGATTTCTAAATCTGTGGTTCCGAGAGGGGGTAACCAGGCTCACTAATAAAGGTCAAGCCACTTGGCTGCCAGAATGCCCTGCTTCAGCACAGACCAGAAAGGCATTGTGATAAGCGTATCCCCGGTATAGTCAGGGGTTAATGGGAGTCGTCCCCGTCCCCCCAGTATACGCCCAGAACCATGGACCCGGTACTTGTGGTTCGGACTGTCTCCAACCAGCCATAATGTTGTTACAGTGAAATTATGTCTAAGTTCAGCTTTGGTACATTAGAAGCAACTCTGAAACTTACCCTAAGCGTTTTTCGAAGCTACTTTTTGGCTAACTTCTTATAGGAAGGTCTTGGACCTCTGAAAATGAACGTGCGCGTCTTTCACTCTTCCCGAGGGACTTAGAAGAATTTTGTGATATTTTTTATTAAAATGGTGTATAAGGGTATATATATATAAATATATTTTATGCACTGTATATGAGCTGGCGATTTCTAAGTCTGTGGTTCCGAGAGGGGGTAACCAGGCTCACTAATAAAGGTCAAGCCACTTGGCTGCCAGAATGCCCTGCTTCAGCACAGACCAGAAAGGCATTGTGATAAGCGTATCCCCGGTATAGTCAGGGGTTAATGGGAGTCGTCCCCGTCCCCCCAGTATACGCCCAGAACCATGGACCCGGTACTTGTGGTTCGGACTGTCTCCAACCAGCCATAATGTTGTGAGAGTGAAATTATGTCTAAGTCCAGCTTTGGTACATTAGAAGCAACTCTGAAACTTACCCTAAGCGTTTTACGAAGCTACTTTTTGGCTAACTTCTTATAGGAAGGTCTAGAAGCTCTGAAAATGAACGTGCGCGTCTTTCACTCTTCCCGAGGGACTTAGAAGAATTTTGTGATATTTTTTTATTAAAATGGTGTATAAGGGTATATATATATAAATATATTTTATGCACTGTATATGAGCTGGCGATTTCTAAGTCTGTGGTTCCGAGAGGGGGTAACCAGGCTCACTAATAAAGGTCAAGCCACTTGGCTGCCAGAATGCCCTGCTTCAGCACAGACCAGAAAGTCATTGTGATAAGCGTATCCCCGGTATAGTCAGGGGTTAAAGGGAGTCGTCCCCGTCCCCCCCAGTATACGCCCAGAACCATGGACCCGGTGCTTGTGGTTCGGACTGTCTCCAACCAGCCATAATGTTGTGAGAGTGAAATTATGTCTAAGTCCAGCTTTGGTACATTAGAAGCAACTCTGAAACTCAACCTAAGCGTTTTTCGAAGCTACTTTTTTGCTAACTTCTTATAGGAAGGTCTAGGAGCTCTCAAAATGAACGTGCGCGTCTTTCACTCTTCCCGAGGGACTTAGAAGAATTTTGTGATATTTTTTATTAAAATGGTGTATAAGGGTATATATATAAATATATTTTATGCACTGTATATGAGCTGGCGATTTCTAAGTCTGTGGTTCCGAGAGGGGGTAACCAGGCTCACTAATAAAGGTCAAGCCACTTGGCTGCCAGAATGCCCTGCTTCAGCACAGACCAGAAAGGCATTGTGATAAGCGTATCCCCGGTATAGTCAGGGGTTAATGGGAGTCGTCCCCGTCCCCCCAGTATACGCCCAGAACCATGGACCCGGTACTTGTGGTTCGGACTGTCTCCAACCAGCCATAATGTTGTGAGAGTGAAATTATGTCTAAGTCCAGCTTTGGTACATTAGAAGCAACTCTGAAACTTACCCTAAGCGTTTTTCGAAGCTACTTTTTGGCTAACTTCTTATAGGAAGGTCTAGGAGCTCTGAAAATGAACGTGCGCGTCTTTCACTCTTCCCGAGGGACTTAGAAGAATTTTGTGATATTTTTTATTAAAATGGTGTATAAGGGTATATATATAAATATATTTTATGCACTGTATATGAGCTGGCGATTTCTAAGTCTGTGGTTCCGAGAGGGGGTAACCAGGCTCACTAATAAAGGTCAAGCCACTTGGCTGCCAGAATGCCCTGCTTCAGCACAGACCAGAAAGGCATTGTGATAAGCGTATCCCCGGTATAGTCAGGGGTTAATGGGAGTCGTCCCCGTCCCCCCAGTATACGCCCAGAACCATGGACCCGGTACTTGTGGTTCGGACTGTCTCCAACCAGCCATAATGTTGTGAGAGTGAAATTATGTCTAAGTCCAGCTTTGGTACATTAGAAGCAACTCTGAAACTTACCCTAAGCGTTTTTCGAAGCTACTTTTTGGCTAACTTCTTATAGGAAGGTCTAGGAGCTCTGAAAATGAACGTGCGCGTCTTTAACTCTTCCCGAGGGACTTAGAAGAATTTTGTGATATTTTTTATTAAAATGGTGTATAAGGGTATATATATAAATATATTTTATGCACTGTATATGAGCTGGCGATTTCTAAGTCTGTGGTTCCGAGAGGGGGTAACCAGGCTCACTAATAAAGGTCAAGCCACTTGGCTGCCAGAATGCCCTGCTTCAGCACAGACCAGAAAGGCATTGTGATAAGCGTATCCCCGGTATAGTCAGGGGTTAATGGGAGTCGTCCCCGTCCCCCCAGTATACGCCCAGAACCATGGACCCGGTACTTGTGGTTCGGACTGTCTCCAACCAGCCATAATGTTGTGAGAGTGAAATTATGTCTAAGTCCAGCTTTGGTACATTAGAAGCAACTCTGAAACTTACCCTAAGCGTTTTTCGAAGCTACTTTTTGGCTAACTTCTTATAGGAAGGTCTAGGAGCTCTGAAAATGAACGTGCGCGTCTTTCACTCTTCCCGAGGGACTTAGAAGAATTTTGTGATATTTTTTATTAAAATGGTGTATAAGGGTATATATATAAATATATTTTATGCACTGTATATGAGCTGGCGATTTCTAAGTCTGTGGTTCCGAGAGGGGGTAACCAGGCTCACTAATAAAGGTCAAGCCACTTGGCTGCCAGAATGCCCTGCTTCAGCACAGACCAGAAAGGCATTGTGATAAGCGTATCCCCGGTATAGTCAGGGGTTAATGGGAGTCGTCCCCGTCCCCCCAGTATACGCCCAGAACCATGGACCCGGTACTTGTGGTTCGGACTGTCTCCAACCAGCCATAATGTTGTGAGAGTGAAATTATGTCTAAGTCCAGCTTTGGTACATTAGAAGCAACTCTGAAACTTACCCTAAGCGTTTTTCGAAGCTACTTTTTGGCTAACTTCTTATAGGAAGGTCTAGGAGCTCTGAAAATGAACGTGCGCGTCTTTAACTCTTCCCGAGGGACTTAGAAGAATTTTGTGATATTTTTTATTAAAATGGTGTATAAGGGTATATATATAAATATATTTTATGCACTGTATATGAGCTGGCGATTTCTAAGTCTGTGGTTCCGAGAGGGGGTAACCAGGCTCACTAATAAAGGTCAAGCCACTTGGCTGCCAGAATGCCCTGCTTCAGCACAGACCAGAAAGGCATTGTGATAAGCGTATCCCCGGTATAGTCAGGGGTTTATGGGAGTCGTCCCCGTCCCCCCAGTATACGCCCAGAACCATGGACCCGGTACTTGTGGTTCGGACTGTCTCCAACCAGCCATAATGTTGTGAGAGTGAAATTATGTCTAAGTCCAGCTTTGGTACATTAGAAGCAACTCTGAAACTTACCCTAAGCGTTTTTCGAAGCTACTTTTTGGCTAACTTCTTATAGGAAGGTCTAGGAGCTCTGAAAATGAACGTGCGCGTCTTTCACTCTTCCCGAGGGACTTAGAAGAATTTTGTGATATTTTTTATTAAAATGGTGTATAAGGGTATATATATAAATATATTTTATGCACTGTATATGAGCTGGCGATTTCTAAGTCTGTGGTTCCGAGAGGGGGTAACCAGGCTCACTAATAAAGGTCAAGCCACTTGGCTGCCAGAATGCCCTGCTTCAGCACAGACCAGAAAGGCATTGTGATAAGCGTATCCCCGGTATAGTCAGGGGTTAATGGGAGTCGTCCCCGTCCCCCCAGTATACGCCCAGAACCATGGACCCGGTACTTGTGGTTCGGACTGTCTCCAACCAGCCATAATGTTGTGAGAGTGAAATTATGTCTAAGTCCAGCTTTGGTACATTAGAAGCAACTCTGAAACTTACCCTAAGCGTTTTTCGAAGCTACTTTTTGGCTAACTTCTTATAGGAAGGTCTAGGAGCTCTGAAAATGAACGTGCGCGTCTTTAACTCTTCCCGAGGGACTTAGAAGAATTTTGTGATATTTTTTATTAAAATGGTGTATAAGGGTATATATATAAATATATTTTATGCACTGTATATGAGCTGGCGATTTCTAAGTCTGTGGTTCCGAGAGGGGGTAACCAGGCTCACTAATAAAGGTCAAGCCACTTGGCTGCCAGAATGCCCTGCTTCAGCACAGACCAGAAAGGCATTGTGATAAGCGTATCCCCGGTATAGTCAGGGGTTTATGGGAGTCGTCCCCGTCCCCCCAGTATACGCCCAGAACCATGGACCCGGTACTTGTGGTTCGGACTGTCTCCAACCAGCCATAATGTTGTGAGAGTGAAATTATGTCTAAGTCCAGCTTTGGTACATTAGAAGCAACTCTGAAACTTACCCTAAGCGTTTTTCGAAGCTACTTTTTGGCTAACTTCTTATAGGAAGGTCTAGGAGCTCTGAAAATGAACGTGCGCGTCTTTCACTCTTCCCGAGGGACTTAGAAGAATTTTGTGATATTTTTTATTAAAATGGTGTATAAGGGTATATATATAAATATATTTTATGCACTGTATATGAGCTGGCGATTTCTAAGTCTGTGGTTCCGAGAGGGGGTAACCAGGCTCACTAATAAAGGTCAAGCCACTTGGCTGCCAGAATGCCCTGCTTCAGCACAGACCAGAAAGGCATTGTGATAAGCGTATCCCCGGTATAGTCAGGGGTTAATGGGAGTCGTCCCCGTCCCCCCAGTATACGCCCAGAACCATGGACCCGGTACTTGTGGTTCGGACTGTCTCCAACCAGCCATAATGTTGTTACAGTGAAATTATGTCTAAGTCCAGCTTTGGTACATTAGAAGCAACTCTGAAACTTACCCTAAGCGTTTTTCGAAGCTACTTTTTGGCTAACTTCTTATAGGAAGGTCTTGGAGCTCTGAAAATGAACGTGCGCGTCTTTCACTCTTCCCGAGGGACTTAGAAGAATTTTGTGATATTTTTTATTAAAATGGTGTATAAGGGTATATATATAAATATATTTTATGCACTGTATATGAGCTGGCGATTTCTAAGTCTGTGGTTCCGAGAGGGGGTAACCAGGCTCACTAATAAAGGTCAAGCCACTTGGCTGCCAGAATGCCCTGCTTCAGCACAGACCTGAAAGGCATTGTGATAAGCGTATCCCCGGTATAGTCAGGGGTTAATGGGAGTCGTCCCCGTCCCCCCAGTATACGGACAGAACCATGGACCCGGTACTTGTGGTTCGGACTGTCTCCAACCAGCCATAATGTTGTTACAGTGAAATTATGTCTAAGTCCAGCTTTGGTACATTAGAAGCAACTCTGAAACTTACCCTAAGCGTTTTTCGAAGCTCCTTTTTGGCTAACTTCTTATAGGAAGGTCTTGGAGCTCTGAAAATGAACGTGCGCGTCTTTCACTCTTCCCGAGGGACTTAGAAGAATTTTGTGATATTTTTTATTAAAATGGTGTATAAGGGTATATATATAAATATATTTTATGCACTGTATATGAGCTGGCGATTTCTAAGTCTGTGGTTCCGAGAGGGGGTAACCAGGCTCACTAATAAAGGTCAAGCCACTTGGCTGCCAGAATGCCCTGCTTCAGCACAGACCAGAAAGGCATTGTGATAAGCGTATCCCCGGTATAGTCAGGGGTTAATGGGAGTCGTCCTCGTCCCCCCAGTATACGGACAGAACCATGGACCCGGTACTTGTGGTTCGGACTGTCTCCAACCAGCCATAATGTTGTTACAGTGAAATTATGTCTAAGTCCAGCTTTGGTACATTAGAAGCAACTCTGAAACTTGCCCTAAGCGTTTTTCGAAGCTACTTTTTGGCTAACTTCTTATAGGAAGGTCTTGGAGCTCTGAAAATGAACGTGCGTGTCTTTCACTCTTCCCGAGGGACTTAGAAGAATTTTGTGATATTTTTTATTAAAATGGTGTATAAGGGTATATATATAAATATATTTTATGCACTGTATATGAGCTGGCGATTTCTAAGTCTGTGGTTCCGAGAGGGGGTAACCAGGCTCACTAATAAAGGTCAAGCCACTTGGCTGCCAGAATGCCCTGCTTCAGCACAGACCAGAAAGGCATTGTGATAAGCGTATCCCCGGTATAGTCAGGGGTTAATGGGAGTCATCCCCGTCCCCCCAGTATACGCCCAGAACCATGGACCCGGTACTTGTTGTTCGGACTGTCTCCAACCAGCCATAATGTTGTGAGAGTGAAATTATGTCTAAGTCCAGCTTTGGTACATTAGAAGCAACTCTGAAACTTACCCTAAGCGTTTTACGAAGCTACTTTTTGGCTAACTTCTTATAGGAAGGTCTAGGAGCTCTTAAAATGAACGTGCGCGTCTTTCACTCTTCCCGAGGGACTTAGAAGAATTTTGTGATATTTTTTATTAAAATGGTGTATAAGGGTATATATATAAATATATTTTATGCACTGTATATGAGCTGGCGATTTCTAAGTCTGTGGTTCCGAGAGGGGGTAACCAGGCTCACTAATAAAGGTCAAGCCACTTGGCTGCCAGAATGCCCTGCTTCAGCACAGACCAGAAAGGCATTGTGATAAGCGTATCCCCGGTATAGTCAGGGGTTAATGGGAGTCGTCCCCGTCCCCCCAGTATACGGCCAGAACCATGGACCCGGTACTTGTGGTTCGGACTGTCTCCAACCAGCCATAATGTTGTGAGAGTGAAATTATGTCTAAGTCCAGCTTTGGTACATTAGAAGCAACTCTGAAACTTACCCTAAGCGTTTTTCGAAGCTACTTTTTGGCTAACTTCTTATAGGAAGGTCTAGGAGCTCTGAAAATGAACGTGCGCGTCTTTCACTCTTCCCGAGGGACTTAGAAGAATTTTGTGATATTTTTTATTAAAATGGTGTATAAGGGTATATATATATAAATATATTTTATGCACTGTATATGAGCTGGCGATTTCTAAGTCTGTGGTTCCGAGAGGGGGTAACCAGGCTCACTAATAAAGGTCAAGCCACTTGGCTGCCAGAATGCCCTGCTTCAGCACAGACCAGAAAGGCATTGTGATAAGCGTATCCCCGGTATAGTCAGGGGTTAATGGGAGTCGTCCCCGTCCCCCCAGTATACGCCCAGAACCATGGACCCGGTACTTGTGGTTCGGACTGTCTCCAACCAGCCATAATGTTGTGAGAGTGAAATTATGTCTAAGTCCAGCTTTGGTACATTAGAAGCAACACTGAAACTTACCCTAAGCGTTTTTCGAAGCTACTTTTTGGCTAACTTCTTATAGGAAGGTCTTGGAGCTCTGAAAATTAACGTGCGCGTCTTTCACTCTTCCCTAGGGACTTAGAAGAATTTTGTGATATTTTTTATTAAAATGGTGTATAAGGGTATATATATAAATATATTTTATGCACTGTATATGAGCTGGCGATTTCTAAGTCTGTGGTTCCGAGAGGGGTAACCAGGCTCACTAATAAAGGTCAAGCCACTTGGCTGCCAGAATGCCCTGCTTCAGCACAGACCAGAAAGGCATTGTGATAAGCGTATCCCCGGTATAGTCAGGGGTTAATGGGAGTCGTCCCCGTCCCCCCAGTATACGCCCAGAACCATGGACCCGGTACTTGTGGTTCGGACTGTCTCCAACCAGCCATAATGTTGTGAGAGTGAAATTATGTCTAAGTCCAGCTTTGGTACATTAGAAGCAACTCTGAAACTTACCCTAAGCGTTTTTCGAAACTACTTTTTGGCTAACTTCTTATAGGAAGGTCTAGGAGCTCTGAAAATGAACGTGCGCGTCTTTCACTCTTCCCGAGGGACTTAGAAGAATTGTGTGATATTTTTTATTAAAATGGTGTATAAGGGTATATATATATATATATTTTATGCACTGTATATGAGCTGGCGATTTCTAAGTCTGTGGTTCCGAGAGGGGGTAACCAGGCTCACTAATAAAGGTCAAGCCACTTGGCTGCCAGAATGCCCTGCTTCAGCACAGACCAGAAAGGCATTGTGATAAGCGTATCCCCGGTATAGTCAGGGGTTAATAGGAGTCGTCCCCGTCCCCCCAGTATACGCCCAGAACCATGGACCCGGTACTTGTGGTTCGGACTGTCTCCAACCAGCCATAATGTTGTGAGAGTGAAATTATGTCTAAGTCCAGCTTTGGTACATTAGAAGCAACTCTGAAACTTACCCTAAACCTTTTTCGAAGCTACTTTTTGGCTAACTTCTTATAGGAAGGTCTAGGAGCTCTGAAAATGAACGTGCGCGTCTTTCACTCTTCCCGAGGGACTTAGAAGAATTTTGTGATATTTTTTATTAAAATGGTGTATAAGGGTATATATATAAATATATTTTATGCACTGTATATGAGCTGGCGATTTCTAAGTCTGTGGTTCCGAGAGGGGGTAACCAGGCTCACTAATAAAGGTCAAGCCACTTGGCTGCCAGAATGCCCTGCTTCAGCACAGACCAGAAAGGCATTGTGATAAGCGTATCCCCGGTATAGTCAGGGGTTAATGGGAGTCGTCGTCGTCCCCCCAGTATACGGCCAGAACCATGGACCCGGTACTTGTGGTTCGGACTGTCTCCAACCAGCCATAATGTTGTGAGAGTGAAATTATGTCTAAGTCCAGCTTTGGTACATTAGAAGCAACTCTGAAACTTACCCTAAGCGTTTTTCGAAGCTACTTTTTGGCTAACTTCTTATAGGAAGGTCTAGGAGCTCTGAAAATGAACGTGCGCGACTTTCACTCTTCCCGAGGGACTTACAGTAGAAGAATTTTGTGATATTTTTTATTAAAATGGTGTATAAGGGTATATATATATAAATATATTTTATGCACTGTATATGAGCTGGCGATTTCTAAGTCTGTGGTTCCGAGAGGGGGTAACCAGGCTCACTAATAAAGGTCAAGCCACTTGGCTGCCAGAATGCCCTGCTTCAGCACAGACCAGAAAGGCATTGTGATAAGCGTATCCCCGGTATAGTCAGGGGTTAATGGGAGTCGTCCCCGTCCCCCCAGTATACGCCCAGAACCATGGACCCGGTACTTGTGGTTCGGACTGTCTCCAACCAGCCATAATGTTGTGAGAGTGAAATTATGTCTAAGTCCAGCTTTGGTACATTAGAAGCAACACTGAAACTTACCCTAAGCGTTTTTCGAAGCTACTTTTTGGCTAACTTCTTATAGGAAGGTCTAGGAGCTCTGAAAATGAACGTGCGCGTCTTTCTCTCTTCCCGAGGGACTTAGAAGAATTTTGTGATATTTTTTTATTAAAATGGTGTATAAGGGTATATATATATAAATACATTTTATGCACTGTATATGAGCTGGCGATTTCTAAGTCTGTGGTTCCGAGAGGGGGTAACCAGGCTCACTAATAAAGGTCAAGCCACTTGGCTGCCAGAATGCCTTGCTTCAGCACAGACCAGAAAGGCATTGTGATAAGCGTATACCCGGTATAGTCAGGGGTTAATGGGAGTCGTCCCCGTCCCCCCCAGTATACGCCCAGAACCATGGACCCGGTACTTGTGGTTCGGACTGTCTCCAACCAGCCATAATGTTGTGAGAGTGAAATTATGTCTAAGTCCAGCTTTGGTACATTAGAAGCAACTCTGAAACTCAACCTAAGCGTTTTTCGAAGCTACTTTTTGGCTAACTTCTTATAGGAAGGTCTAGGAGCTCTGAAAATGAACGTGCGCGTCTTTCACTCTTCCCTAGGGACTTAGAAGAATTTTGTGATATTTTTTATTAAAATGGTGTATAAGGGTATATATATAAATATATTTTATGCACTGTATATGAGCTGGCGATTTCTAAGTCTGTGGTTCCGAGAGGGGGTAACCAGGCTCACTAATAAAGGTCAAGCCACTTGGCTGCCAGAATGCCCTGCTTCAGCACAGACCAGAAAGGCATTGTGATAAGCGTATCCCCGGTATAGTCAGGGGTTAATGGGAGTCGTCCCCGTCCCCCCAGTATACGCCCAGAACCATGGACCCGGTACTTGTGGTTCGGACTGTCTCCAACCAGCCATAATGTTGTGAGAGTGAAATTATGTCTAAGTCCAGCTTTGGTACATTAGAAGCAACTCTGAAACTTACCCTAAGCGTTTTTCGAAGCTACTTTTTGGCTAACTTCTTATAGGAAGGTCTTGGAGCTCTGAAAATGAACGTGCGCGTCTTTCACTCTTCCCGAGGGACTTAGAAGAATTTTGTGATATTTTTTATTAAAATGGTGTATAAGGGTATATATATAAATATATTTTATGCACTGTATATGAGCTGGCGATTTCTAAGTCTGTGGTTCCGAGAGGGGGTAACCAGGCTCACTAATAAAGGTCAAGCCACTTGGCTGCCAGAATGCCCTGCTTCAGCACAGACCAGAAAGGCATTGTGATAAGCGTATCCCCGGTATAGTCAGGGGTTAATGGGAGTCGTCCCCGTCCCCCCAGTATACGCCCAGAACCATGGACCCGGTACTTGTGGTTCGGACTGTCTCCAACCAGCCATAATGTTGTGAGAGTGAAATTATGTCTAAGTCCAGCTTTGGTACATTAGAAGCAACTCTGAAACTTACCCTAAGCGTTTTACGAAGCTACTTTTTGGCTAACTTCTTATAGGAAGGTCTAGGAGCTCTGAAAATGAACGTGCGCGTCTTTCACTCTTCCCGAGGGACTTAGAAGAATTTTGTGATATTTTTTATTAAAATGGTGTATAAGGGTATATATATAAATATATTTTATGCACTGTATATGAGCTGGCGATTTCTAAGTCTGTGGTTCCGAGAGGGGGTAACCAGGCTCACTAATAAAGGTCAAGCCACTTGGCTGCCAGAATGCCCTGCTTCAGCACAGACCAGAAAGGCATTGTGATAAGCGTATCCCCGGTATAGTCAGGGGTTAATGGGAGTCATCCCCGTCCCCCCAGTATACGCCCAGAACCATGGACCCGGTACTTGTGGTTCGGACTGTCTCCAACCAGCCATAATGTTGTGAGAGTGAAATTATGTCTAAGTCCAGCTTTGGTACATTAGAAGCAACTCTGAAACTCAACCTAAGCGTTTTTCGAAGCTACTTTTTGGCTAACTTCTTATAGGAAGGTCTAGGAGCTCTTAAAATGAACGTGCGCGTCTTTCACTCTTCCCGAGGGACTTAGAAGAATTTTGTGATATTTTTTATTAAAATGGTGTATAAGGGTATATATATAAATATATTTTATGCACTGTATATGAGCTGGCGATTTCTAAGTCTGTGGTTCCGAGAGGGGGTAACCAGGCTCACTAATAAAGGTCAAGCCACTTGGCTGCCAGAATGCCCTGCTTCAGCACAGACCAGAAAGGCATTGTGATAAGCGTATCCCCGGTATAGTCAGGGGTTAATGGGAGTCGTCCCCGTCCCCCCAGTATACGCCCAGAACCATTGACCCGGTACTTGTGGTTCGGACTGTCTCCAACCAGCCATAATGTTGTGAGAGTGAAATTATGTCTAAGTCCAGCTTTGGTACATTAGAAGCAACTCTGAAACTCAACCTAAGCGTTTTTCGAAGCTACTTTTTGGCTAATTTCTTATAGGAAGGTCTAGGAGCTCTTAAAATGAACGTGCGCGTCTTTCACTCTTCCCGAGGGACTTAGAAGAATTTTGTGATATTTTTTATTAAAATGGTGTATAAGGGTATATATATATAAATATATTTTATACACTGTATATGAGCTGGCGATTTCTAAGTCTGTGGTTCCGAGAGGGGGTAACCAGGCTCACTAATAAAGGTCAAGCCACTTGGCTGCCAGAATGCCCTGCTTCAGCACAGACCAGAAAGGCATTGTGATAAGCGTATCCCCGGTATAGTCAGGGGTTAATGGGAGTCGTCCCCGTCCCCCCAGTATACGCCCAGAACCATGGACCCGGTACTTGTGGTTCGGACTGTCTCCAACCAGCCATAATGTTGTGAGAGTGAAATTATGTCTAAGTCCAGCTTTGGTACATTAGAAGCAACTCTGAAACTTACCCTAAGCGTTTTACGAAGCTACTTTTTGGCTAACTTCTTATAGGAAGGTCTAGGAGCTCTGAAAATGAACGTGCGCGTCTTTCTCTCTTCCCGAGGGACTTAGAAGAATTTTGTGATTTTTTTTATTAAAATGGTGTATAAGGGTATATATATATAAATACATTTTATGCACTGTATATGAGCTGGCGATTTCTAAGTCTGTGGTTCCGAGAGGGGGTAACCAGGCTCACTAATAAAGGTCAAGCCACTTGGCTGCCAGAATGCCCTGCTTCAGCACAGACCAGAAAGGCATTGTGATAAGCGTATCCCCGGTATAGTCAGGGGTTAATGGGAGTCGTCCCCGTCCCCCCAGTATACGCCCAGAACCATGGACCCGGTACTTGTGGTTCGGACTGTCTCCAACCAGCCATAATGTTGTGAGAGTGAAATTATGTCTAAGTCCAGCTTTGGTACATTAGAAGCAACTCTGAAACTCAACCTAAGCGTTTTTCGAAGCTACTTTTTGGCTAACTTCTTATAGGAAGGTCTAGGAGCTCTTAAAATGAACGTGCGCGTCTTTCACTCTTCCCGAGGGACTTAGAAGAATTTTGTGATATTTTTTATTAAAATGGTGTACAAGGGTATATATATAAATATATTTTATGCACTGTATATGAGCTGGCGATTTCTAAGTCTGTGGTTCCGAGAGGGGGTAACCAGGCTCACTAATAAAGGTCAAGCCACTTGGCTGCCAGAATGCCCTGCTTCAGCACAGACCAGAAAGGCATTGTGATAAGCGTATCCCCGGTATAGTCAGGGGTTAATGGGAGTCGTCCCCGTCCCCCCAGTATACGCCCAGAACCATTGACCCGGTACTTGTGGTTCGGACTGTCTCCAACCAGCCATAATGTTGTGAGAGTGAAATTATGTCTAAGTCCAGCTTTGGTACATTAGAAGCAACTCTGAAACTCAACCTAAGCGTTTTTCGAAGCTACTTTTTGGCTAACTTCTTATAGGAAGGTCTAGGAGCTCTTAAAATGAACGTGCGCGTCTTTCACTCTTCCCGAGGGACTTAGAAGAATTTTGTGATATTTTTTATTAAAATGGTGTATAAGGGTATATATATATAAATATATTTTATGCACTGTATATGAGCTGGCGATTTCTAAGTCTGTGGTTCCGAGAGGGGGTAACCAGGCTCACTAATAAAGGTCAAGCCACTTGGCTGCCAGAATGCCCTGCTTCAGCACAGACCAGAAAGGCATTGTGATAAGCGTATCCCCGGTATAGTCAGGGGTTAATGGGAGTCGTCTTCGTCCCCCCAGTATACGCCCAGAACCATGGACCCGGTACTTGTGGTTCGGACTGTCTCCAACCAGCCATAATGTTGTGAGAGTGAAATTATGTCTAAGTCCAGCTTTGGTACATTAGAAGCAACACTGAAACTTACCCTAAGCGTTTTTCGAAGCTACTTTTTGGCTAACTTCTTATAGGAAGGTCTAGGAGCTCTGAAAATTAACGTGCGCGTCTTTCACTCTTCCCGAGGGACTTAGAAGAATTTTGTGATATTTTTTATTAAAATGGTGTATAAGGGTATATATATAAATATATTTTATGCACTGTATATGAGCTGGCGATTTCTAAGTCTGTGGTTCCGAGAGGGGTAACCAGGCTCACTAATAAAGGTCAAGCCACTTGGCTGCCAGAATGCCCTGCTTCAGCACAGACCAGAAAGGCATTGTGATAAGCGTATCCCCGGTATAGTCAGGGGTTAATGGGAGTCGTCCCCGTCCCCCCAGTATACGCCCAGAACCATGGACCCGGTACTTGTGGTTCGGACTGTCTCCAACCAGCCATAATGTTGTGAGAGTGAAATTATGTCTAAGTCCAGCTTTGGTACATTAGAAGCAACTCTGAAACTTACCCTAAGCGTTTTACGAAGCTACTTTTTGGCTAACTTCTTATAGGAAGGTCTAGGAGCTCTGAAAATGAACGTGCGCGTCTTTCTCTCTTCCCGAGGGACTTAGAAGAATTTTGTGATTTTTTTTATTAAAATGGTGTATAAGGGTATATATATATAAATACATTTTATGCACTGTATATGAGCTGGCGATTTCTAAGTCTGTGGTTCCGAGAGGGGGTAACCAGGCTCACTAATAAAGGTCAAGCCACTTGGCTGCCAGAATGCCCTGCTTCAGCACAGACCAGAAAGGCATTGTGATAAGCGTATCCCCGGTATAGTCAGGGGTTAATGGGAGTCGTCCCCGTCCCCCCAGTATACGCCCAGAACCATGGACCCGGTACTTGTGGTTCGGACTGTCTCCAACCAGCCATAATGTTGTGAGAGTGAAATTATGTCTAAGTCCAGCTTTGGTACATTAGAAGCAACTCTGAAACTTACCCTAAGCGTTTTACGAAGCTACTTTTTGGCTAACTTCTTATAGGAAGGTCTAGGAGCTCTGAAAATGAACGTGCGCGTCTTTCTCTCTTCCCGAGGGACTTAGAAGAATTTTGTGATTTTTTTTATTAAAATGGTGTATAAGGGTATATATATATAAATACATTTTATGCACTGTATATGAGCTGGCGATTTCTAAGTCTGTGGTTCCGAGAGGGGGTAACCAGGCTCACTAATAAAGGTCAAGCCACTTGGCTGCCAGAATGCCCTGCTTCAGCACAGACCAGAAAGGCATTGTGATAAGCGTATCCCCGGTATAGTCAGGGGTTAATGGGAGTCGTCCCCGTCCCCCCAGTATACGCCCAGAACCATGGACCCGGTACTTGTGGTTCGGACTGTCTCCAACCAGCCATAATGTTGTGAGAGTGAAATTATGTCTAAGTCCAGCTTTGGTACATTAGAAGCAACTCTGAAACTCAACCTAAGCGTTTTTCGAAGCTACTTTTTGGCTAACTTCTTATAGGAAGGTCTAGGAGCTCTTAAAATGAACGTGCGCGTCTTTCACTCTTCCCGAGGGACTTAGAAGAATTTTGTGATATTTTTTATTAAAATGGTGTACAAGGGTATATATATAAATATATTTTATGCACTGTATATGAGCTGGCGATTTCTAAGTCTGTGGTTCCGAGAGGGGGTAACCAGGCTCACTAATAAAGGTCAAGCCACTTGGCTGCCAGAATGCCCTGCTTCAGCACAGACCAGAAAGGCATTGTGATAAGCGTATCCCCGGTATAGTCAGGGGTTAATGGGAGTCGTCCCCGTCCCCCCAGTATACGCCCAGAACCATTGACCCGGTACTTGTGGTTCGGACTGTCTCCAACCAGCCATAATGTTGTGAGAGTGAAATTATGTCTAAGTCCAGCTTTGGTACATTAGAAGCAACTCTGAAACTCAACCTAAGCGTTTTTCGAAGCTACTTTTTGGCTAACTTCTTATAGGAAGGTCTAGGAGCTCTTAAAATGAACGTGCGCGTCTTTCACTCTTCCCGAGGGACTTAGAAGAATTTTGTGATATTTTTTATTAAAATGGTGTATAAGGGTATATATATATAAATATATTTTATGCACTGTATATGAGCTGGCGATTTCTAAGTCTGTGGTTCCGAGAGGGGGTAACCAGGCTCACTAATAAAGGTCAAGCCACTTGGCTGCCAGAATGCCCTGCTTCAGCACAGACCAGAAAGGCATTGTGATAAGCGTATCCCCGGTATAGTCAGGGGTTAATGGGAGTCGTCCCCGTCCCCCCAGTATACGCCCAGAACCATGGACCCGGTACTTGTGGTTCGGACTGTCTCCAACCAGCCATAATGTTGTGAGAGTGAAATTATGTCTAAGTCCAGCTTTGGTACATTAGAAGCAACACTGAAACTTACCCTAAGCGTTTTTCGAAGCTACTTTTTGGCTAACTTCTTATAGGAAGGTCTAGGAGCTCTGAAAATTAACGTGCGCGTCTTTCACTCTTCCCGAGGGACTTAGAAGAATTTTGTGATATTTTTTATTAAAATGGTGTATAAGGGTATATATATAAATATATTTTATGCACTGTATATGAGCTGGCGATTTCTAAGTCTGTGGTTCCGAGAGGGGTAACCAGGCTCACTAATAAAGGTCAAGCCACTTGGCTGCCAGAATGCCCTGCTTCAGCACAGACCAGAAAGGCATTGTGATAAGCGTATCCCCGGTATAGTCAGGGGTTAATGGGAGTCGTCCCCGTCCCCCCAGTATACGCCCAGAACCATGGACCCGGTACTTGTGGTTCGGACTGTCTCCAACCAGCCATAATGTTGTGAGAGTGAAATTATGTCTAAGTCCAGCTTTGGTACATTAGAAGCAACTCTGAAACTTACCCTAAGCGTTTTACGAAGCTACTTTTTGGCTAACTTCTTATAGGAAGGTCTAGGAGCTCTGAAAATGAACGTGCGCGTCTTTCTCTCTTCCCGAGGGACTTAGAAGAATTTTGTGATTTTTTTTATTAAAATGGTGTATAAGGGTATATATATATAAATACATTTTATGCACTGTATATGAGCTGGCGATTTCTAAGTCTGTGGTTCCGAGAGGGGGTAACCAGGCTCACTAATAAAGGTCAAGCCACTTGGCTGCCAGAATGCCTTGCTTCAGCACAGACCAGAAAGGCATTGTGATAAGCGTATCCCCGGTATAGTCAGGGGTTAATGGGAGTCGTCCCCGTCCCCCCCAGTATACGCCCAGAACCATGGACCCGGTACTTGTGGTTCGGACTGTCTCCAACCAGCCATAATGTTGTGAGAGTGAAATTATGTCTAAGTCCAGCTTTGGTACATTAGAAGCAACTCTGAAACTCAACCTAAGCGTTTTTCGAAGCTACTTTTTGGCTAACTTCTTATAGGAAGGTCTTGGAGCTCTGAAAATAAACGTGCGCGTCTTTCACTCTTCCCTAGGGACTTAGAAGAATTTTGTAATATTTTTTATTAAAATGGTGTATAAGGGTATATATATAAATATATTTTATGCACTGTATACTGAGCTGGCGATTTCTAAGTCTGTGGTTCCGAGAGGGGTAACCAGGCTCACTAATAAAGGTCAAGCCACTTGGCTGCCAGAATGCCCTGCTTCAGCACAGACCAGAAAGGCATTGTGATAAGCGTATCCCCGGTATAGTCAGGGGTTAATGGGAGTCGTCCCCGTCCCCCCAGTATACGCCCAGAACCATGGACCCGGTACTTGTGGTTCGGACTGTCTCCAACCAGCCATAATGTTGTGAGAGTGAAATTATGTCTAAGTCCAGCTTTGGTACATTAGAAGCAACTCTGAAACTCAACCTAAGCGTTTTTCGAAGCTACTTTTTGGCTAACTTTTTATAGGAAGGTCTAGGAGCTCTTAAAATGAACGTGCGCGTCTTTCACTCTTCCCGAGGGACTTAGAAGAATTTTGTGATATTTTTTATTAAAATGGTGTATAAGGGTATATATATAAATATATTTTATGCACTGTATATGAGCTGGCGATTTCTAAGTCTGTGGTTCCGAGAGGGGGTAACCAGGCTCACTAATAAAGGTCAAGCCACTTTGCTGCCAGAATGCCCTGCTTCAGCACAGACCAGAAAGGCATTGTGATAAGCGTATCCCCGGTATAGTCAGGGGTTAATGGGAGTCGTCCCCGTCCCCCCAGTATACGCCCAGAACCATGGACCCGGTACTTGTGGTTCGGACTGTCTCCAACCAGCCATAATGTTGTGAGAGTGAAATTATGTCTAAGTCCAGCTTTGGTACATTAGAAGCAACTCTGAAACTTACCCTAAGCGTTTTTCGAAGCTACTTTTTGGCTAACTTCTTATAGGAAGGTCTTGGAGCTCTGAAAATGAACGTGCGCGTCTTTCACTCTTCCCGAGGGACTTAGAAGAATTTTGTGATATTTTTTATTAAAATGGTGTATAAGGGTATATATATAAATATATTTTATGCACTGTATATGAGCTGGCGATTTCTAAGTCTGTGGTTCCGAGAGGGGGTAACCAGGCTCACTAATAAAGGTCAAGCCACTTGGCTGCCAGAATGCCCTGCTTCAGCACAGACCAGAAAGGCATTGTGATAAGCGTATCCCCGGTATAGTCAGGGGTTAATGGGAGTCGTCCCCGTCCCCCCAGTATACGCCCAGAACCATGGACCCGGTACTTGTGGTTCGGACTGTCTCCAACCAGCCATAATGTTGTTACAGTGAAATTATGTCTAAGTCCAGCTTTGGTACATTAGAAGCAACTCTGAAACTTACCCTAAGCGTTTTTCGAAGCTACTTTTTGGCTAACTTCTTATAGGAAGGTCTTGGAGCTCTGAAAATGAACGTGCGCGTCTTTCACTCTTCCCGAGGGACTTAGAAGAATTTTGTGATATTTTTTATTAAAATGGTGTATAAGGGTATATATATAAATATATTTTATGCACTGTATATGAGCTGGCGATTTCTAAGTCTGTGGTTTCGAGAGGGGGTAACCAGGCTCACTAATAAAGGTCAAGCCACTTGGCTGCCAGAATGCCCTGCTTCAGCACAGACCAGAAAGGCATTGTGATAAGCGTATCCCCGGTATAGTCAGGGGTTAATGGGAGTCGTCCCCGTCCCCCCAGTATACGCCCAGAACCATGGACCCGGTACTTGTGGTTCGGACTGTCTCCAACCAGCCATAATGTTGTTACAGTGAAATTATGTCTAAGTCCAGCTTTGGTACATTAGAAGCAACTCTGAAACTTACCCTAAGCGTTTTTCGAAGCTACTTTTTGGCTAACTTCTCATAGGAAGGTCTTGGAGCTCTGAAAATGAACGTGCGCGTCTTTCACTCTTCCCGAGGGACTTAGAAGAATTTTGTGATATTTTTTATTAAAATGGTGTATAAGGGTATATATATATAAATATATTTTATGCACTGTATATGAGCTGGCGATTTCTAAGTCTGTGGTTCCGAGAGGGGGTAACCAGGCTCACTAATAAAGGTCAAGCCACTTGGCTGCCAGAATGCCCTGCTTCAGCACAGACCAGAAAGGCATTGTGATAAGCGTATCCCCGGTATAGTCAGGGGTTAATGGGAGTCGTCCCCGTCCCCCCCAGTATACGCCCAGAACCATGGACCCGGTACTTGTGGTTCGGATTGTCTCCAACCAGCCATAATGTTGTGAGAGTGAAATTATGTCTAAGTCCAGCTTTGGTACATTAGAAGCAACTCTGAAACTCAACCTAAGCGTTTTTCGAAGCTACTTTTTGGCTAACTTCTTATAGGAAGGTCTAGGAGCTCTGAAAATGAACGTGCGCGTCTTTCACTCTTCCCGAGGGACTTAGAAGAATTTTGTGATATTTTTTATTAAAATGGTGTATAAGGGTATATATATATAAATATATTTTATGCACTGTATATGAGCTGGCGATTTCTAAGTCTGTGGTTCCGAGAGGGGGTAACCAGGCTCACTAATAAAGGTCAAGCCACTTGGCTGCCAGAATGCCCTGCTTCAGCACAGACCAGAAAGGCATTGTGATAAGCGTATCCCCGGTATAGTCAGGGGTTAATGGGAGTCGTCCCCGTCCCCCCAGTATACGCCCAGAACCATGGACCCGGTACTTGTGGTTCGGACTGTCTCCAACCAGCCATAATGTTGTGAGAGTGAAATTATGTCTAAGTCCAGCTTTGGTACATTAGAAGCAACACTGAAACTTACCCTAAGCGTTTTTCGAAGCTACTTTTTGGCTAACTTCTTATAGGAAGGTCTAGGAGCTCTGAAAATTAACGTGCGCGTCTTTCACTCTTCCCGAGGGACTTAGAAGAATTTTGTGATATTTTTTATTAAAATGGTGTATAAGGGTATATATATAAATATATTTTATGCACTGTATATGAGCTGGCGATTTCTAAGTCTGTGGTTCCGAGAGGGGTAACCAGGCTCACTAATAAAGGTCAAGCCACTTGGCTGCCAGAATGCCCTGCTTCAGCACAGACCAGAAAGGCATTGTGATAAGCGTATCCCCGGTATAGTCAGGGGTTAATGGGAGTCGTCCCCGTCCCCCCATTATACGCCCAGAACCATGGACCCGGTACTTGTGGTTCGGACTGTCTCCAACCAGCCATAATGTTGTGAGAGTGAAATTATGTCTAAGTCCAGCTTTGGTACATTAGAAGCAACTCTGAAACTTACCCTAAGCGTTTTACAAAGCTACTTTTTGGCTAACTTCTTATAGGAAGGTCTAGGAGCTCTGAAAATGAACGTGCGCGTCTTTCTCTCTTCCCGAGGGACTTAGAAGAATTTTGTGATTTTTTTTATTAAAATGGTGTATAAGGGTATATATATATAAATACATTTTATGCACTGTATATGAGCTGGCGATTTCTAAGTCTGTGGTTCCGAGAGGGGGTAACCAGGCTCACTAATAAAGGTCAAGCCACTTGGCTGCCAGAATGCCTTGCTTCAGCACAGACCAGAAAGGCATTGTGATAAGCGTATCCCCGGTATAGTCAGGGGTTAATGGGAGTCGTCCCCGTCCCCCCCAGTATACGCCCAGAACCATGGACCCGGTACTTGTGGTTCGGACTGTCTCCAACCAGCCATAATGTTGTGAGAGTGAAATTATGTCTAAGTCCAGCTTTGGTACATTAGAAGCAACTCTGAAACTCAACCTAAGCGTTTTTCGAAGCTACTTTTTGGCTAACTTCTTATAGGAAGGTCTTGGAGCTCTGAAAATAAACGTGCGCGTCTTTCACTCTTCCCTAGGGACTTAGAAGAATTTTGTAATATTTTTTATTAAAATGGTGTATAAGGGTATATATATAAATATATTTTATGCACTGTATACTGAGCTGGCGATTTCTAAGTCTGTGGTTCCGAGAGGGGTAACCAGGCTCACTAATAAAGGTCAAGCCACTTGGCTGCCAGAATGCCCTGCTTCAGCACAGACCAGAAAGGCATTGTGATAAGCGTATCCCCGGTATAGTCAGGGGTTAATGGGAGTCGTCCCCGTCCCCCCAGTATACGCCCAGAACCATGGACCCGGTACTTGTGGTTCGGACTGTCTCCAACCAGCCATAATGTTGTGAGAGTGAAATTATGTCTAAGTCCAGCTTTGGTACATTAGAAGCAACTCTGAAACTCAACCTAAGCGTTTTTCGAAGCTACTTTTTGGCTAACTTTTTATAGGAAGGTCTAGGAGCTCTTAAAATGAACGTGCGCGTCTTTCACTCTTCCCGAGGGACTTAGAAGAATTTTGTGATATTTTTTATTAAAATGGTGTATAAGGGTATATATATAAATATATTTTATGCACTGTATATGAGCTGGCGATTTCTAAGTCTGTGGTTCCGAGAGGGGGTAACCAGGCTCACTAATAAAGGTCAAGCCACTTGGCTGCCAGAATGCCCTGCTTCAGCACAGACCAGAAAGGCATTGTGATAAGCGTATCCCCGGTATAGTCAGGGGTTAATGGGAGTCGTCCCCGTCCCCCCAGTATACGCCCAGAACCATGGACCCGGTACTTGTGGTTCGGACTGTCTCCAACCAGCCATAATGTTGTGAGAGTGAAATTATGTCTAAGTCCAGCTTTGGTACATTAGAAGCAACTCTGAAACTTACCCTAAGCGTTTTTCGAAGCTACTTTTTGGCTAACTTCTTATAGGAAGGTCTTGGAGCTCTGAAAATGAACGTGCGCGTCTTTCACTCTTCCCGAGGGACTTAGAAGAATTTTGTGATATTTTTTATTAAAATGGTGTATAAGGGTATATATATAAATATATTTTATGCACTGTATATGAGCTGGCGATTTCTAAGTCTGTGGTTCCGAGAGGGGGTAACCAGGCTCACTAATAAAGGTCAAGCCACTTGGCTGCCAGAATGCCCTGCTTCAGCACAGACCAGAAAGGCATTGTGATAAGCGTATCCCCGGTATAGTCAGGGGTTAATGGGAGTCGTCCCCGTCCCCCCAGTATACGCCCAGAACCATGGACCCGGTACTTGTGGTTCGGACTGTCTCCAACCAGCCATAATGTTGTTACAGTGAAATTATGTCTAAGTCCAGCTTTGGTACATTAGAAGCAACTCTGAAACTTACCCTAAGCGTTTTTCGAAGCTACTTTTTGGCTAACTTCTTATAGGAAGGTCTTGGAGCTCTGAAAATGAACGTGCGCGTCTTTCACTCTTCCCGAGGGACTTAGAAGAATTTTGTGATATTTTTTATTAAAATGGTGTATAAGGGTATATATATAAATATATTTTATGCACTGTATATGAGCTGGCGATTTCTAAGTCTGTGGTTTCGAGAGGGGGTAACCAGGCTCACTAATAAAGGTCAAGCCACTTGGCTGCCAGAATGCCCTGCTTCAGCACAGACCAGAAAGGCATTGTGATAAGCGTATCCCCGGTATAGTCAGGGGTTAATGGGAGTCGTCCCCGTCCCCCCAGTATACGCCCAGAACCATGGACCCGGTACTTGTGGTTCGGACTGTCTCCAACCAGCCATAATGTTGTTACAGTGAAATTATGTCTAAGTCCAGCTTTGGTACATTAGAAGCAACTCTGAAACTTACCCTAAGCGTTTTTCGAAGCTACTTTTTGGCTAACTTCTCATAGGAAGGTCTTGGAGCTCTGAAAATGAACGTGCGCGTCTTTCACTCTTCCCGAGGGACTTAGAAGAATTTTGTGATATTTTTTATTAAAATGGTGTATAAGGGTATATATATATAAATATATTTTATGCACTGTATATGAGCTGGCGATTTCTAAGTCTGTGGTTCCGAGAGGGGGTAACCAGGCTCACTAATAAAGGTCAAGCCACTTGGCTGCCAGAATGCCCTGCTTCAGCACAGACCAGAAAGGCATTGTGATAAGCGTATCCCCGGTATAGTCAGGGGTTAATGGGAGTCGTCCCCGTCCCCCCCAGTATACGCCCAGAACCATGGACCCGGTACTTGTGGTTCGGATTGTCTCCAACCAGCCATAATGTTGTGAGAGTGAAATTATGTCTAAGTCCAGCTTTGGTACATTAGAAGCAACTCTGAAACTCAACCTAAGCGTTTTTCGAAGCTACTTTTTGGCTAACTTCTTATAGGAAGGTCTAGGAGCTCTGAAAATGAACGTGCGCGTCTTTCACTCTTCCCGAGGGACTTAGAAGAATTTTGTGATATTTTTTATTAAAATGGTGTATAAGGGTATATATATATAAATATATTTTATGCACTGTATATGAGCTGGCGATTTCTAAGTCTGTGGTTCCGAGAGGGGGTAACCAGGCTCACTAATAAAGGTCAAGCCACTTGGCTGCCAGAATGCCCTGCTTCAGCACAGACCAGAAAGGCATTGTGATAAGCGTATCCCCGGTATAGTCAGGGGTTAATGGGAGTCGTCCCCGTCCCCCCAGTATACGCCCAGAACCATGGACCCGGTACTTGTGGTTCGGACTGTCTCCAACCAGCCATAATGTTGTGAGAGTGAAATTATGTCTAAGTCCAGCTTTGGTACATTAGAAGCAACACTGAAACTTACCCTAAGCGTTTTTCGAAGCTACTTTTTGGCTAACTTCTTATAGGAAGGTCTAGGAGCTCTGAAAATTAACGTGCGCGTCTTTCACTCTTCCCGAGGGACTTAGAAGAATTTTGTGATATTTTTTATTAAAATGGTGTATAAGGGTATATATATAAATATATTTTATGCACTGTATATGAGCTGGCGATTTCTAAGTCTGTGGTTCCGAGAGGGGTAACCAGGCTCACTAATAAAGGTCAAGCCACTTGGCTGCCAGAATGCCCTGCTTCAGCACAGACCAGAAAGGCATTGTGATAAGCGTATCCCCGGTATAGTCAGGGGTTAATGGGAGTCGTCCCCGTCCCCCCAGTATACGCCCAGAACCATGGACCCGGTACTTGTGGTTCGGACTGTCTCCAACCAGCCATAATGTTGTGAGAGTGAAATTATGTCTAAGTCCAGCTTTGGTACATTAGAAGCAACTCTGAAACTTACCCTAAGCGTTTTACGAAGCTACTTTTTGGCTAACTTCTTATAGGAAGGTCTAGGAGCTCTGAAAATGAACGTGCGCGTCTTTCTCTCTTCCCGAGGGACTTAGAAGAATTTTGTGATTTTTTTTATTAAAATGGTGTATAAGGGTATATATATATAAATACATTTTATGCACTGTATATGAGCTGGCGATTTCTAAGTCTGTGGTTCCGAGAGGGGGTAACCAGGCTCACTAATAAAGGTCAAGCCACTTGGCTGCCAGAATGCCTTGCTTCAGCACAGACCAGAAAGGCATTGTGATAAGCGTATCCCCGGTATAGTCAGGGGTTAATGGGAGTCGTCCCCGTCCCCCCCAGTATACGCCCAGAACCATGGACCCGGTACTTGTGTTTCGGACTGTCTCCAACCAGCCATAATGTTGTGAGAGTGAAATTATGTCTAAGTCCAGCTTTGGTACATTAGAAGCAACTCTGAAACTCAACCTAAGCGTTTTTCGAAGCTACTTTTTGGCTAACTTCTTATAGGAAGGTCTTGGAGCTCTGAAAATTAACGTGCGCGTCTTTCACTCTTCCCTAGGGACTTAGAAGAATTTTGTAATATTTTTTATTAAAATGGTGTACAGTATAAGGGTATATATATAAATATATTTTATGCACTGTATACTGAGCTGGCGATTTCTAAGTCTGTGGTTCCGAGAGGGGTAACCAGGCTCACTAATAAAGGTCAAGCCACTTGGCTGCCAGAATGCCCTGCTTCAGCACAGACCAGAAAGGCATTGTGATAAGCGTATCCCCGGTATAGTCAGGGGTTAATGGGAGTCGTCCCCGTCCCCCCAGTATACGCCCAGAACCATGGACCCGGTACTTGTGGTTCGGACTGTCTCCAACCAGCCATAATGTTGTGAGAGTGAAATTATGTCTAAGTCCAGCTTTGGTACATTAGAAGCAACTCTGAAACTTACCCTAAGCGTTTTACGAAGCTACTTTTTGGCTAACTTCTTATAGGAAGGTCTAGGAGCTCTGAAAATGAACGTGCGCGTCTTTCTCTCTTCCCGAGGGACTTAGAAGAATTTTGTGATTTTTTTTATTAAAATGGTGTATAAGGGTATATATATATAAATACATTTTATGCACTGTATATGAGCTGGCGATTTCTAAGTCTGTGGTTCCGAGAGGGGGTAACCAGGCTCACTAATAAAGGTCAAGCCACTTGGCTTCCAGAATGCCTTGCTTCAGCACAGACCAGAAAGGCATTGTGATAAGCGTATCCCCGGTATAGTCAGGGGTTAATGGGAGTCGTCCCCGTCCCCCCCAGTATACGCCCAGAACCATGGACCCGGTACTTGTGGTTCGGACTGTCTCCAACCAGCCATAATGTTGTGAGAGTGAAATTATGTCTAAGTCCAGCTTTGGTACATTAGAAGCAACTCTGAAACTCAACCTAAGCGTTTTTCGAAGCTACTTTTTGGCTAACTTTTTATAGGAAGGTCTAGGAGCTCTTAAAATGAACGTGCGCGTCTTTCACTCTTCCCGAGGGACTTAGAAGAATTTTGTGATATTTTTTATTAAAATGGTGTATAAGGGTATATATATAAATATATTTTATGCACTGTATATGAGCTGGCGATTTCTAAGTCTGTGGTTCCGAGAGGGGGTAACCAGGCTCACTAATAAAGGTCAAGCCACTTGGCTGCCAGAATGCCCTGCTTCAGCACAGACCAGAAAGGCATTGTGATAAGCGTATCCCCGGTATAGTCAGGGGTTAATGGGAGTCGTCCCCGTCCCCCCAGTATACGCCCAGAACCATGGACCCGGTACTTGTGGTTCGGACTGTCTCCAACCAGCCATAATGTTGTGAGAGTGAAATTATGTCTAAGTCCAGCTTTGGTACATTAGAAGCAACTCTGAAACTTACCCTAAGCGTTTTTCGAAGCTACTTTTTGGCTAACTTCTTATAGGAAGGTCTTGGAGCTCTGAAAATGAACGTGCGCGTCTTTCACTCTTCCCGAGGGACTTAGAAGAATTTTGTGATATTTTTTATTAAAATGGTGTATAAGGGTATATATATAAATATATTTTATGCACTGTATATGAGCTGGCGATTTCTAAGTCTGTGGTTCCGAGAGGGGGTAACCAGGCTCACTAATAAAGGTCAAGCCACTTGGCTGCCAGAATGCCCTGCTTCAGCACAGACCAGAAAGGCATTGTGATAAGCGTATCCCCGGTATAGTCAGGGGTTAATGGGAGTCGTCCCCGTCCCCCCAGTATACGCCCAGAACCATGGACCCGGTACTTGTGGTTCGGACTGTCTCCAACCAGCCATAATGTTGTTACAGTGAAATTATGTCTAAGTCCAGCTTTGGTACATTAGAAGCAACTCTGAAACTTACCCTAAGCGTTTTTCGAAGCTACTTTTTGGCTAACTTCTTATAGGAAGGTCTTGGAGCTCTGAAAATGAACGTGCGCGTCTTTCACTCTTCCCGAGGGACTTAGAAGAATTTTGTGATATTTTTTATTAAAATGGTGTATAAGGGTATATATATAAATATATTTTATGCACTGTATATGAGCTGGCGATTTCTAAGTCTGTGGTTTCGAGAGGGGGTAACCAGGCTCACTAATAAAGGTCAAGCCACTTGGCTGCCAGAATGCCCTGCTTCAGCACAGACCAGAAAGGCATTGTGATAAGCGTATCCCCGGTATAGTCAGGGGTTAATGGGAGTCGTCCCCGTCCCCCCAGTATACGCCCAGAACCATGGACCCGGTACTTGTGGTTCGGACTGTCTCCAACCAGCCATAATGTTGTTACAGTGAAATTATGTCTAAGTCCAGCTTTGGTACATTAGAAGCAACTCTGAAACTTACCCTAAGCGTTTTTCGAAGCTACTTTTTGGCTAACTTCTCATAGGAAGGTCTTGGAGCTCTGAAAATGAACGTGCGCGTCTTTCACTCTTCCCGAGGGACTTAGAAGAATTTTGTGATATTTTTTATTAAAATGGTGTATAAGGGTATATATATATAAATATATTTTATGCACTGTATATGAGCTGGCGATTTCTAAGTCTGTGGTTCCGAGAGGGGGTAACCAGGCTCACTAATAAAGGTCAAGCCACTTGGCTGCCAGAATGCCCTGCTTCAGCACAGACCAGAAAGGCATTGTGATAAGCGTATCCCCGGTATAGTCAGGGGTTAATGGGAGTCGTCCCCGTCCCCCCCAGTATACGCCCAGAACCATGGACCCGGTACTTGTGGTTCGGATTGTCTCCAACCAGCCATAATGTTGTGAGAGTGAAATTATGTCTAAGTCCAGCTTTGGTACATTAGAAGCAACTCTGAAACTCAACCTAAGCGTTTTTCGAAGCTACTTTTTGGCTAACTTCTTATAGGAAGGTCTAGGAGCTCTTAAAATGAACGTGCGCGTCTTTCACTCTTCCCGAGGGACTTAGAAGAAATTTGTGATATTTTTTATTAAAATGGTGTATAAGGGTATATATATAAATATATTTTATGCACTGTGTATGAGCTGGCGATTTCTAAGTCTGTGGTTCCGAGAGGGGGTAACCAGGCTCACTAATAAAGGTCAAGCCACTTGGCTGCCAGAATGCCCTGCTTCAGCACAGACCAGAAAGGCATTGTGATAAGCGTATCCCCGGTATAGTCAGGGGTTAATGGGAGTCGTCCCCGTCCCCCCAGTATACACCCAGAACCATGGACCCGGTACTTGTGGTTCGGACTGTCTCCAACCAGCCATAATGTTGTGAGAGTGAAATTATGTCTAAGTCCAGCTTTGGTACATTAGAAGCAACTCTGAAACTTACCCTAAGCGTTTTTCGAAGCTACTTTTTGGCTAACTTCTTATAGGAAGGTCTTGGAGCTCTGAAAATGAACGTGCGCGTCTTTCACTCTTCCCGAGGGACTTAGAAGAATTTTGTGATATTTTTTATTAAAATGGTGTATAAGGGTATATATATAAATATATTTTATGCACTGTATATGAGCTGGCGATTTCTAAGTCTGTGGTTCCGAGAGGGGGTAACCAGGCTCACTAATAAAGGTCAAGCCACTTGGCTGCCAGAATGCCCTGCTTCAGCACAGACCAGAAAGGCATTGTGATAAGCGTATCCCCGGTATAGTCAGGGGTTAATGGGAGTCGTCCCCGTCCCCCCAGTATACGCCCAGAACCATGGACCCGGTACTTGTGGTTCGGACTGTCTCCAACCAGCCATAACGTTGTGAGAGTGAAATTATGTCTAAGTCCAGCTTTGGTACATTAGAAGCAACTCTGAAACTTACCCTAAGCGTTTTACGAAGCTACTTTTTGGCTAACTTCTTATAGGAAGGTCTAGGAGCTCTGAAAATGAACGTGCGCGTCTTTCACTCTTCCCGAGGGACTTAGAAGAATTTTGTGATATTTTTTTATTAAAATGGTGTATAAGGGTATATATATATAAATACATTTTATGCACTGTATATGAGCTGGCGATTTCTAAGTCTGTGGTTCCGAGAGGGGGTAACCAGGCTCACTAATAAAGGTCAAGCCACTTGGCTGCCAGAATGCCCTGCTTCAGCACAGACCAGAAAGGCATTGTGATAAGCGTATCCCCGGTATAGTCAGGGGTTAATGGGAGTCGTCCCCGTCCCCCCCAGTATACGCCCAGAACCATGGACCCGGTACTTGTGGTTCGGACTGTCTCCAACCAGCCATAATGTTGTGAGAGTGAAATTATGTCTAAGTCCAGCTTTGGTACATTAGAAGCAACTCTGAAACTCAACCTAAGCGTTTTTCGAAGCTACTTTTTGGCTAACTTCTTATAGGAAGGTCTAGGAGCTCTTAAAATGAACGTGCGCGTCTTTCACTCTTCCCGAGGGACTTAGAAGAATTTTGTGATATTTTTTATTAAAATGGTGTATAAGGGTATATATATATAAATATATTTTATGCACTGTATATGAGCTGGCGATTTCTAAGTCTGTGGTTCCGAGAGGGGGTAACCAGGCTCACTAATAAAGGTCAAGCCACTTGGCTGCCAGAATGCCCTGCTTCAGCACAGACCAGAAAGGCATTGTGATAAGCGTATCCCCGGTATAGTCAGGGGTTAATGGGAGTCGTCCCCGTCCCCCCAGTATACGCCCAGAACCATGGACCCGGTACTTGTGGTTCGGACTGTCTCCAACCAGCCATAACGTTGTGAGAGTGAAATTATGTCTAAGTCCAGCTTTGGTACATTAGAAGCAACTCTGAAACTTACCCTAAGCGTTTTACGAAGCTACTTTTTGGCTAACTTCTTATAGGAAGGTCTAGGAGCTCTGAAAATGAACGTGCGCGTCTTTCACTCTTCCCGAGGGACTTAGAAGAATTTTGTGATATTTTTTTATTAAAATGGTGTATAAGGGTATATATATATAAATACATTTTATGCACTGTATATGAGCTGGCGATTTCTAAGTCTGTGGTTCCGAGAGGGGGTAACCAGGCTCACTAATAAAGGTCAAGCCACTTGGCTGCCAGAATGCCCTGCTTCAGCACAGACCAGAAAGGCATTGTGATAAGCGTATCCCCGGTATAGTCAGGGGTTAATGGGAGTCGTCCCCGTCCCCCCCAGTATACGCCCAGAACCATGGACCCGGTACTTGTGGTTCGGACTGTCTCCAACCAGCCATAATGTTGTGAGAGTGAAATTATGTCTAAGTCCAGCTTTGGTACATTAGAAGCAACTCTGAAACTCAACCTAAGCGTTTTTCGAAGCTACTTTTTGGCTAACTTCTTATAGGAAGGTCTAGGAGCTCTGAAAATGAACGTGCGCGTCTTTCACTCTTCCCGAGGGACTTAGAAGAATTTTGTGATATTTTTTATTAAAATGGTGTATAAGGGTATATATATAAATATATTTTATGCACTGTATATGAGCTGGCGATTTCTAAGTCTGTGGTTCCGAGAGGGGGTAACCAGGCTCACTAATAAAGGTCAAGCCACTTGGCTGCCAGAATGCCCTGCTTCAGCACAGACCAGAAAGGCATTGTGATAAGCGTATCCCCGGTATAGTCAGGGGTTAATGGGAGTCGTCCCCGTCCCCCCAGTATACGCCCAGAACCATGGACCCGGTACTTGTGGTTCGGACTGTCTCCAACCAGCCATAATGTTGTGAGAGTGAAATTATGTCTAAGTCCAGCTTTGGTACATTAGAAGCAACTCTGAAACTTACCCTAAGCGTTTTTCGAAGCTACTTTTTGGCTAACTTCTTATAGGAAGGTCTAGGAGCTCTGAAAATGAACGTGCGCGTCTTTCACTCTTCCCGAGGGACTTAGAAGAATTTTGTGATATTTTTTATTAAAATGGTGTATAAGGGTATATATATAAATATATTTTATGCACTGTATATGAGCTGGCGATTTCTAAGTCTGTGGTTCCGAGAGGGGGTAACCAGGCTCACTAATAAAGGTCAAGCCACTTGGCTGCCAGAATGCCCTGCTTCAGCACAGACCAGAAAGGCATTGTGATAAGCGTATCCCCGGTATAGTCAGGGGTTAATGGGAGTCGTCCCCGTCCCCCCAGTATACGCCCAGAACCATGGACCCGGTACTTGTGGTTCGGACTGTCTCCAACCAGCCATAATGTTGTGAGAGTGAAATTATGTCTAAGTCCAGCTTTGGTACATTAGAAGCAACTCTGAAACTTACCCTAAGCGTTTTTCGAAGCTACTTTTTGGCTAACTTCTTATAGGAAGGTCTTGGAGCTCTGAAAATGAACGTGCGCGTCTTTCACTCTTCCCGAGGGACTTAGAAGAATTTTGTGATATTTTTTATTAAAATGGTGTATAAGGGTATATATATAAATATATTTTATGCACTGTATATGAGCTGGCGATTTCTAAGTCTGTGGTTCCGAGAGGGGGTAACCAGGCTCACTAATAAAGGTCAAGCCACTTGGCTGCCAGAATGCCCTGCTTCAGCACAGACCAGAAAGGCATTGTGATAAGCGTATCCCCGGTATAGTCAGGGGTTAATGGGAGTCGTCCCCGTCCCCCCAGTATACGCCCAGAACCATGGACCCGGTACTTGTGGTTCGGACTGTCTCCAACCAGCCATAATGTTGTGAGAGTGAAATTATGTCTAAGTCCAGCTTTGGTACATTAGAAGCAACTCTGAAACTCAACCTAAGCGATTTTCGAAGCTACTTTTTGGCTAACTTCTTATAGGAAGGTCTAGGAGCTCTTAAAATGAACGTGCGCGTCTTTCACTCTTCCCGAGGGACTTAGAAGAATTTTGTGATATTTTTTATTAAAATGGTGTATAAGGGTATATATATAAATATATTTTATGCACTGTATATGAGCTGGCGATTTCTAAGTCTGTGGTTCCGAGAGGGGGTAACCAGGCTCACTAATAAAGGTCAAGCCACTTGGCTGCCAGAATGCCCTGCTTCAGCACAGACCAGAAAGGCATTGTGATAAGCGTATCCCCGGTATAGTCAGGGGTTAATGGGAGTCGTCCCCGTCCCCCCAGTATACGCCCAGAACCATGGACCCGGTACTTGTGGTTCGGACTGTCTCCAACCAGCCATAATGTTGTGTGAGTGAAATTATGTCTAAGTCCAGCTTTGGTACATTAGAAGCAACTCTGAAACTTACCCTAAGCGTTTTTCGAAGCTACTTTTTGGCTAACTTCTTATAGGAAGGTCTAGGAGCTCTGAAAATGAACGTGCGCGTCTTTCACTCTTCCCGAGGGACTTAGAAGAATTTTGTGATATTTTTTATTAAAATGGTGTATAAGGGTATATATATAAATATATTTTATGCACTGTATATGAGCTGGCGATTTCTAAGTCTGTGGTTCCGAGAGGGGGTAACCAGGCTCACTAATAAAGGTCAAGCCACTTGGCTGCCAGAATGCCCTGCTTCAGCACAGACCAGAAAGGCATTGTGATAAGCGTATCCCCGGTATAGTCAGGGGTTAATGGGAGTCGTCCCCGTCCCCCCCAGTATACGCCCAGAACCATGGACCCGGTACTTGTGGTTCGGACTGTCTCCAACCAGCCATAATGTTGTTACAGTGAAATTATGTCTAAGTCCAGCTTTGGTACATTAGAAGCAACTCTGAAACTTACCCTAAGCGTTTTTCGAAGCTACTTTTTGGCTAACTTCTTATAGGAAGGTCTTGGAGCTCTGAAAATGAACGTGCGCGTCTTTCACTCTTCCCGAGGGACTTAGAAGAATTTTGTGATATTTTTTATTAAAATGGTGTATAAGGGTATATATATAAATATATTTTATGCACTGTATATGAGCTGGCGATTTCTAAGTCTGTGGTTCCGAGAGGGGGTAACCAGGCTCACTAATAAAGGTCAAGCCACTTGGCTGCCAGAATGCCCTGCTTCAGCACAGACCAGAAAGGCATTGTGATAAGCGTATCCCCGGTATAGTCAGGGGTTAATGGGAGTCGTCCCCGTCCCCCCAGTATACGCCCAGAACCATGGACCCGGTACTTGTGGTTCGGACTGTCTCCAACCAGCCATAATGTTGTGAGAGTGAAATTATGTCTAAGTCCAGCTTTGGTACATTAGAAGCAACTCTGAAACTTACCCTAAGCGTTTTTCGAAGCTACTTTTTTGCTAACTTCTTATAGGAAGGTCTTGAAGCTCTGAAAATGAACGTGCGCGTCTTTCACTCTTCCCGAGGGACTTAGAAGAATTTTGTGATATTTTTTATTAAAATGGTGTATAAGGGTATATATATATAAATATATTTTATGCACTGTATATGAGCTGGCGATTTCTAAGTCTGTGGTTCCGAGAGGGGGTAACCAGGCTCACTAATAAAGGTCAAGCCACTTGGCTGCCAGAATGCCCTGCTTCAGCACAGACCAGAAAGGCATTGTGATAAGCGTATCCCCGGTATAGTCAGGGGTTAATGGGAGTCGTCCCCGTCCCCCCAGTATACGCCCAGAACCATGGACCCGGTACTTGTGGTTCGGACTGTCTCCAACCAGCCATAACGTTGTGAGAGTGAAATTATGTCTAAGTCCAGCTTTGGTACATTAGAAGCAACTCTGAAACTTACCCTAAGCATTTTACGAAGCTACTTTTTGGCTAACTTCTTATAGGAAGGTCTAGGAGCTCTGAAAATGAACGTGCGCGTCTTTCACTCTTCCCGAGGGACTTAGAAGAATTTTGTGATATTTTTTTATTAAAATGGTGTATAAGGGTATATATATATAAATACATTTTATGCACTGTATATGAGCTGGCGATTTCTAAGTCTGTGGTTCCGAGAGGGGGTAACCAGGCTCACTAATAAAGGTCAAGCCACTTGGCTGCCAGAATGCCCTGCTTCAGCACAGACCAGAAAGGCATTGTGATAAGCGTATCCCCGGTATAGTCAGGGGTTAATGGGAGTCGTCCCCGTCCCCCCCAGTATACGCCCAGAACCATGGACCCGGTACTTGTGGTTCTGACTGTCTCCAACCAGCCATAATGTTGTGAGAGTGAAATTATGTCTAAGTCCAGCTTTGGTACATTAGAAGCAACTCTGAAACTCAACCTAAGCGTTTTTCGAAGCTACTTTTTGGCTAACTTCTTATAGGAAGGTCTAGGAGCTCTTAAAATGAACGTGCGCGTCTTTCACTCTTCCCGAGGGACTTAGAAGAATTTTGTGATATTTTTTATTAAAATGGTGTATAAGGGTATATATATAAATATATTTTATGCACTGTATATGAGCTGGCGATTTCTAAGTCTGTGGTTCCGAGAGGGGGTAACCAGGCTCACTAATAAAGGTCAAGCCACTTGGCTGCCAGAATGCCCTGCTTCAGCACAGACCAGAAAGGCATTGTGATAAGCGTATCCCCGGTATAGTCAGGGGTTAATGGGAGTCGTCCCCGTCCCCCCAGTATACGCCCAGAACCATGGACCCGGTACTTGTGGTTCGGACTGTCTCCAACCAGCCATAATGTTGTGAGAGTGAAATTATGTCTAAGTCCAGCTTTGGTACATTAGAAGCAACTCTGAAACTTACCCTAAGCGTTTTTCGAAGCTACTTTTTGGCTAACTTCTTATAGGAAGGTCTAGGAGCTCTTAAAATGAACGTGCGCGTCTTTCACTCTTCCCGAGGGACTTAGAAGAATTTTGTGATATTTTTTATTAAAATGGTGTATAAGGGTATATATATAAATATATTTTATGCACTGTATATGAGCTGGCGATTTCTAAGTCTGTGGTTCCGAGAGGGGGTAACCAGGCTCACTAATAAAGGTCAAGCCACTTGGCTGCCAGAATGCCCTGCTTCAGCACAGACCAGAAAGGCATTGTGATAAGCGTATCCCCGGTATAGTCAGGGGTTAATGGGAGTCGTCCCCGTCCCCCCAGTATACGCCCAGAACCATGGACCCGGTACTTGTGGTTCGGACTGTCTCCAACCAGCCATAATGTTGTGTGAGTGAAATTATGTCTAAGTCCAGCTTTGGTACATTAGAAGCAACTCTGAAACTTACCCTAAGCGTTTTTCGAAGCTACTTTTTGGCTAACTTCTTATAGGAAGGTCTAGGAGCTCTGAAAATGAACGTGCGCGTCTTTCACTCTTCCCGAGGGACTTAGAAGAATTTTGTGATATTTTTTATTAAAATGGTGTATAAGGGTATATATATAAATATATTTTATGCACTGTATATGAGCTGGCGATTTCTAAGTCTGTGGTTCCGAGAGGGGGTAACCAGGCTCACTAATAAAGGTCAAGCCACTTGGCTGCCAGAATGCCCTGCTTCAGCACAGACCAGAAAGGCATTGTGATAAGCGTATCCCCGGTATAGTCAGGGGTTAATGGGAGTCGTCCCCGTCCCCCCCAGTATACGCCCAGAACCATGGACCCGGTACTTGTGGTTCGGACTGTCTCCAACCAGCCATAATGTTGTTACAGTGAAATTATGTCTAAGTCCAGCTTTGGTACATTAGAAGCAACTCTGAAACTTACCCTAAGCGTTTTTCGAAGCTACTTTTTGGCTAACTTCTTATAGGAAGGTCTTGGAGCTCTGAAAATGAACGTGCGCGTCTTTCACTCTTCCCGAGGGACTTAGAAGAATTTTGTGATATTTTTTATTAAAATGGTGTATAAGGGTATATATATAAATATATTTTATGCACTGTATATGAGCTGGCGATTTCTAAGTCTGTGGTTCCGAGAGGGGGTAACCAGGCTCACTAATAAAGGTCAAGCCACTTGGCTGCCAGAATGCCCTGCTTCAGCACAGACCAGAAAGGCATTGTGATAAGCGTATCCCCGGTATAGTCAGGGGTTAATGGGAGTCGTCCCCGTCCCCCCAGTATACGCCCAGAACCATGGACCCGGTACTTGTGGTTCGGACTGTCTCCAACCAGCCATAACGTTGTGAGAGTGAAATTATGTCTAAGTCCAGCTTTGGTACATTAGAAGCAACTCTGAAACTTACCCTAAGCATTTTACGAAGCTACTTTTTGGCTAACTTCTTATAGGAAGGTCTAGGAGCTCTGAAAATGAACGTGCGCGTCTTTCACTCTTCCCGAGGGACTTAGAAGAATTTTGTGATATTTTTTTATTAAAATGGTGTATAAGGGTATATATATATAAATACATTTTATGCACTGTATATGAGCTGGCGATTTCTAAGTCTGTGGTTCCGAGAGGGGGTAACCAGGCTCACTAATAAAGGTCAAGCCACTTGGCTGCCAGAATGCCCTGCTTCAGCACAGACCAGAAAGGCATTGTGATAAGCGTATCCCCGGTATAGTCAGGGGTTAATGGGAGTCGTCCCCGTCCCCCCCAGTATACGCCCAGAACCATGGACCCGGTACTTGTGGTTCGGACTGTCTCCAACCAGCCATAATGTTGTGAGAGTGAAATTATGTCTAAGTCCAGCTTTGGTACATTAGAAGCAACTCTGAAACTCAACCTAAGCGTTTTTCGAAGCTACTTTTTGGCTAACTTCTTATAGGAAGGTCTAGGAGCTCTTAAAATGAACGTGCGCGTCTTTCACTCTTCCCGAGGGACTTAGAAGAATTTTGTGATATTTTTTATTAAAATGGTGTATAAGGGTATATATATAAATATATTTTATGCACTGTATATGAGCTGGCGATTTCTAAGTCTGTGGTTCCGAGAGGGGGTAACCAGGCTCACTAATAAAGGTCAAGCCACTTGGCTGCCAGAATGCCCTGCTTCAGCACAGACCAGAAAGGCATTGTGATAAGCGTATCCCCGGTATAGTCAGGGGTTAATGGGAGTCGTCCCCGTCCCCCCAGTATACGCCCAGAACCATGGACCCGGTACTTGTGGTTCGGACTGTCTCCAACCAGCCATAACGTTGTGAGAGTGAAATTATGTCTAAGTCCAGCTTTGGTACATTAGAAGCAACTCTGAAACTTACCCTAAGCATTTTACGAAGCTACTTTTTGGCTAACTTCTTATAGGAAGGTCTAGGAGCTCTGAAAATGAACGTGCGCGTCTTTCACTCTTCCCGAGGGACTTAGAAGAATTTTGTGATATTTTTTTATTAAAATGGTGTATAAGGGTATATATATATAAATACATTTTATGCACTGTATATGAGCTGGCGATTTCTAAGTCTGTGGTTCCGAGAGGGGGTAACCAGGCTCACTAATAAAGGTCAAGCCACTTGGCTGCCAGAATGCCCTGCTTCAGCACAGACCAGAAAGGCATTGTGATAAGCGTATCCCCGGTATAGTCAGGGGTTAATGGGAGTCGTCCCCGTCCCCCCCAGTATACGCCCAGAACCATGGACCCGGTACTTGTGGTTCGGACTGTCTCCAACCAGCCATAATGTTGTGAGAGTGAAATTATGTCTAAGTCCAGCTTTGGTACATTAGAAGCAACTCTGAAACTCAACCTAAGCGTTTTTCGAAGCTACTTTTTGGCTAACTTCTTATAGGAAGGTCTAGGAGCTCTTAAAATGAACGTGCGCGTCTTTCACTCTTCCCGAGGGACTTAGAAGAATTTTGTGATATTTTTTATTAAAATGGTGTATAAGGGTATATATATAAATATATTTTATGCACTGTATATGAGCTGGCGATTTCTAAGTCTGTGGTTCCGAGAGGGGGTAACCAGGCTCACTAATAAAGGTCAAGCCACTTGGCTGCCAGAATGCCCTGCTTCAGCACAGACCAGAAAGGCATTGTGATAAGCGTATCCCCGGTATAGTCAGGGGTTAATGGGAGTCGTCCCCGTCCCCCCAGTATACGCCCAGAACCATGGACCCGGTACTTGTGGTTCGGACTGTCTCCAACCAGCCATAATGTTGTGAGAGTGAAATTATGTCTAAGTCCAGCTTTGGTACATTAGAAGCAACTCTGAAACTTACCCTAAGCGTTTTTCGAAGCTACTTTTTGGCTAACTTCTTATAGGAAGGTCTAGGAGCTCTGAAAATGAACGTGCGCGTCTTTCACTCTTCCCGAGGGACTTAGAAGAATTTTGTGATATTTTTTATTAAAATGGTGTATAAGGGTATATATATAAATATATTTTATGCACTGTATATGAGCTGGCGATTTCTAAGTCTGTGGTTCCGAGAGGGGGTAACCAGGCTCACTAATAAAGGTCAAGCCACTTGGCTGCCAGAATGCCCTGCTTCAGCACAGACCAGAAAGGCATTGTGATAAGCGTATCCCCGGTATAGTCAGGGGTTAATGGGAGTCGTCCCCGTCCCCCCAGTATACGCCCAGAACCATGGACCCGGTACTTGTGGTTCGGACTGTCTCCAACCAGCCATAATGTTGTGAGAGTGAAATTATGTCTAAGTCCAGCTTTGGTACATTAGAAGCAACTCTGAAACTCAACCTAAGCGTTTTTCGAAGCTACTTTTTGGCTAACTTCTTATAGGAAGGTCTAGGAGCTCTTAAAATGAACGTGCGCGTCTTTCACTCTTCCCGAGGGACTTAGAAGAATTTTGTGATATTTTTTATTAAAATGGTGTATAAGGGTATATATATAAATATATTTTATGCACTGTATATGAGCTGGCGATTTCTAAGTCTGTGGTTCCGAGAGGGGGTAACCAGGCTCACTAATAAAGGTCAAGCCACTTGGCTGCCAGAATGCCCTGCTTCAGCACAGACCAGAAAGGCATTGTGATAAGCGTATCCCCGGTATAGTCAGGGGTTAATGGGAGTCGTCCCCGTCCCCCCAGTATACGCCCAGAACCATGGACCCGGTACTTGTGGTTCGGACTGTCTCCAACCAGCCATAATGTTGTTACAGTGAAATTATGTCTAAGTCCAGCTTTGGTACATTAGAAGCAACTCTGAAACTTACCCTAAGCGTTTTTCGAAGCTACTTTTTGGCTAACTTCTTATAGGAAGGTCTTGGAGCTCTGAAAATGAACGTGCGCGTCTTTCACTCTTCCCGAGGGACTTAGAAGAATTTTGTGATATTTTTTATTAAAATGGTGTATAAGGGTATATATATAAATATATTTTATGCACTGTATATGAGCTGGCGATTTCTAAGTCTGTGGTTCCGAGAGGGGGTAACCAGGCTCACTAATAAAGGTCAAGCCACTTGGCTGCCAGAATGCCCTGCTTCAGCACAGACCAGAAAGGCATTGTGATAAGCGTATCCCCGGTATAGTCAGGGGTTAATGGGAGTCGTCCCCGTCCCCCCAGTATACGCCCAGAACCATGGACCCGGTACTTGTGGTTCGGACTGTCTCCAACCAGCCATAATGTTGTGAGAGTGAAATTATGTCTAAGTCCAGCTTTGGTACATTAGAAGCAACTCTGAAACTCAACCTAAGCGTTTTTCGAAGCTACTTTTTGGCTAACTTCTTATAGGAAGGTCTAGGAGCTCTTAAAATGAACGTGCGCGTCTTTCACTCTTCCCGAGGGACTTAGAAGAATTTTGTGATATTTTTTATTAAAATGGTGTATAAGGGTATATATATAAATATATTTTATGCACTGTATATGAGCTGGCGATTTCTAAGTCTGTGGTTCCGAGAGGGGGTAACCAGGCTCACTAATAAAGGTCAAGCCACTTGGCTGCCAGAATGCCCTGCTTCAGCACAGACCAGAAAGGCATTGTGATAAGCGTATCCCCGGTATAGTCAGGGGTTAATGGGAGTCGTCCCCGTCCCCCCAGTATACGCCCAGAACCATGGACCCGGTACTTGTGGTTCGGACTGTCTCCAACCAGCCATAATGTTGTGAGAGTGAAATTATGTCTAAGTCCAGCTTTGGTACATTAGAAGCAACTCTGAAACTTACCCTAAGCGTTTTACGAAGCTACTTTTTGGCTAACTTCTTATAGGAAGGTCTAGGAGCTCTGAAAATGAACGTGCGCGTTTTTCACTCTTCCCGAGGGACTTAGAAGAATTTTGTGATATTTTTTTATTAAAATGGTGTATAAGGGTATATATATATAAATATATTTTATGCACTGTAAATGAGCTGGCGATTTCTAAGTCTGTGGTTCCGAGAGGGGGTAACGAGGCTCACTAATAAAGGTCAAGCCACTTGGCTGCCAGAATGCCCTGCTTCAGCACAGACCAGAAAGTCATTGTGATAAGCGTATCCCCGGTATAGTCAGGGGTTAATGGGAGTCGTCCCCGTCCCCCCCAGTATACGCCCAGAACCATGGACCCGGTACTTGTGGTTCGGACTGTCTCCAACCAGCCATAATGTTGTGAGAGTGAAATTATGTCTAAGTCCAGCTTTGGTACATTAGAAGCAACTCTGAAACTCAACCTAAGCGTTTTTCGAAGCTACTTTTTGGCTAACTTCTTATAGGAAGGTCTAGGAGCTCTGAAAATGAACGTGCGCGTCTTTCACTCTTCCCGAGGGACTTAGAAGAATTTTGTGATATTTTTTATTAAAATGGTGTATAAGGGTATATATATAAATATATTTTATGCACTGTATATGAGCTGGCGATTTCTAAGTCTGTGGTTCCGAGAGGGGGTAACCAGGCTCACTATTAAAGGTCAAGCCACTTGGCTGCCAGAATGCCCTGCTTCAGCACAGACCAGAAAGGCATTGTGATAAGCGTATCCCCGGTATAGTCAGGGGTTAATGGGAGTCGTCCCCGTCCCCCCAGTATACGCCCAGAACCATGGACCCGGTACTTGTGGTTCGGACTGTCTCCAACCAGCCATAATGTTGTGAGAGTGAAATTATGTCTAAGTCCAGCTTTGGTACATTAGAAGCAACTCTGAAACTCAACCTAAGCGTTTTTCATAGCTACTTTTTGGCTAACTTCTTATAGGAAGGTCTAGGAGCTCTTAAAATGAACGTGCGCGTCTTTCACTCTTCCCGAGGGACTTAGAAGAATTTTGTGATATTTTTTATTAAAATGGTGTATAAGGGTATATATATAAATATATTTTATGCACTGTATATGAGCTGGCGATTTCTAAGTCTGTGGTTCCGAGAGGGGGTAACCAGGCTCACTAATAAAGGTCAAGCCACTTGGCTGCCAGAATGCCCTGCTTCAGCACAGACCAGAAAGGCATTGTGATAAGCGTATCCCCGGTATAGTCAGGGGTTAATGGGAGTCGTCCCCGTCCCCCCAGTATACGCCCAGAACCATGGACCCGGTACTTGTGGTTCGGACTGTCTCCAACCAGCCATAATGTTATGAGAGTGAAATTATGTCTAAGTCCAGCTTTGGTACATTAGAAGCAACTCTGAAACTTACCCTAAGCGTTTTACGAAGCTACTTTTTGGCTAACTTCTTATAGGAAGGTCTAGGAGCTCTTAAAATGAACGTGCGCGTCTTTCACTCTTCCCGAGGGACTTAGAAGAATTTTGTGATATTTTTTATTAAAATGGTGTATAAGGGTATATATATAAATATATTGTATGCACTGTATATGAGCTGGCGATTTCTAAGTCTGTGGTTCCGAGAGGGGGTAACCAGGCTCACTATTAAAGGTCAAGCCACTTGGCTGCCAGAATGCCCTGCTTCAGCACAGACCAGAAAGGCATTGTGATAAGCGTATCCCCGGTATAGTCAGGGGTTAATGGGAGTCGTCCCCGTCCCCCCAGTATACGCCCAGAACCATGGACCCGGTACTTGTGGTTCGGACTGTCTCCAACCAGCCATAACGTTGTGAGAGTGAAATTATGTCTAAGTCCAGCTTTGGTACATTAGAAGCAACTCTGAAACTTACCCTAAGCGTTTTACGAAGCTACTTTTTGGCTAACTTCTTATAGGAAGGTCTAGGAGCTCTGAAAATGAACGTGCGCGTCTTTCACTCTTCCCGAGGGACTTAGAAGAATTTTGTGATATTTTTTTATTAAAATGGTGTATAAGGGTATATATATATAAATACATTTTATGCACTGTATATGAGCTGGCGATTTCTAAGTCTGTGGTTCCGAGAGGGGGTAACCAGGCTCACTAATAAAGGTCAAGCCACTTGGCTGCCAGAATGCCCTGCTTCAGCACAGACCAGAAAGGCATTGTGATAAGCGTATCCCCGGTATAGTCAGGGGTTAATGGGAGTCGTCCCCGTCCCCCCCAGTATACGCCCAGAACCATGGACCCGGTACTTGTGGTTCGGACTGTCTCCAACCAGCCATAATGTTGTGAGAGTGAAATTATGTCTAAGTCCAGCTTTGGTACATTAGAAGCAACTCTGAAACTCAACCTAAGCGTTTTTCGAAGCTACTTTTTGGCTAACTTCTTATAGGAAGGTCTAGGAGCTCTTAAAATGAACGTGCGCGTCTTTCACTCTTCCCGAGGGACTTAGAAGAATTTTGTGATATTTTTTATTAAAATGGTGTATAAGGGTATATATATATAAATATATTTTATGCACTGTATATGAGCTGGCGATTTCTAAGTCTGTGGTTCCGAGAGGGGGTAACCAGGCTCACTAATAAAGGTCAAGCCACTTGGCTGCCAGAATGCCCTGCTTCAGCACAGACCAGAAAGGCATTGTGATAAGCGTATCCCCGGTATAGTCAGGGGTTAATGGGAGTCGTCCCCGTCCCCCCAGTATACGCCCAGAACCATGGACCCGGTACTTGTGGTTCGGACTGTCTCCAACCAGCCATAACGTTGTGAGAGTGAAATTATGTCTAAGTCCAGCTTTGGTACATTAGAAGCAACTCTGAAACTTACCCTAAGCGTTTTACGAAGCTACTTTTTGGCTAACTTCTTATAGGAAGGTCTAGGAGCTCTGAAAATGAACGTGCGCGTCTTTCACTCTTCCCGAGGGACTTAGAAGAATTTTGTGATATTTTTTTATTAAAATGGTGTATAAGGGTATATATATATAAATACATTTTATGCACTGTATATGAGCTGGCGATTTCTAAGTCTGTGGTTCCGAGAGGGGGTAACCAGGCTCACTAATAAAGGTCAAGCCACTTGGCTGCCAGAATGCCCTGCTTCAGCACAGACCAGAAAGGCATTGTGATAAGCGTATCCCCGGTATAGTCAGGGGTTAATGGGAGTCGTCCCCGTCCCCCCCAGTATACGCCCAGAACCATGGACCCGGTACTTGTGGTTCGGACTGTCTCCAACCAGCCATAATGTTGTGAGAGTGAAATTATGTCTAAGTCCAGCTTTGGTACATTAGAAGCAACTCTGAAACTCAACCTAAGCGTTTTTCGAAGCTACTTTTTGGCTAACTTCTTATAGGAAGGTCTAGGAGCTCTTAAAATGAACGTGCGCGTCTTTCACTCTTCCCGAGGGACTTAGAAGAATTTTGTGATATTTTTTATTAAAATGGTGTATAAGGGTATATATATAAATATATTTTATGCACTGTATATGAGCTGGCGATTTCTAAGTCTGTGGTTCCGAGAGGGGGTAACCAGGCTCACTAATAAAGGTCAAGCCACTTGGCTGCCAGAATGCCCTGCTTCAGCACAGACCAGAAAGGCATTGTGATAAGCGTATCCCCGGTATAGTCAGGGGTTAATGGGAGTCGTCCCCGTCCCCCCAGTATACGCCCAGAACCATGGACCCGGTACTTGTGGTTCGGACTGTCTCCAACCAGCCATAATGTTGTGAGAGTGAAATTATGTCTAAGTCCAGCTTTGGTACATTAGAAGCAACTCTGAAACTTACCCTAAGCGTTTTTCGAAGCTACTTTTTGGCTAACTTCTTATAGGAAGGTCTAGGAGCTCTGAAAATGAACGTGCGCGTCTTTCACTCTTCCCGAGGGACTTAGAAGAATTTTGTGATATTTTTTATTAAAATGGTGTATAAGGGTATATATATAAATATATTTTATGCACTGTATATGAGCTGGCGATTTCTAAGTCTGTGGTTCCGAGAGGGGGTAACCAGGCTCACTAATAAAGGTCAAGCCACTTGGCTGCCAGAATGCCCTGCTTCAGCACAGACCAGAAAGGCATTGTGATAAGCGTATCCCCGGTATAGTCAGGGGTTAATGGGAGTCGTCCCCGTCCCCCCAGTATACGCCCAGAACCATGGACCCGGTACTTGTGGTTCGGACTGTCTCCAACCAGCCATAATGTTGTGAGAGTGAAATTATGTCTAAGTCCAGCTTTGGTACATTAGAAGCAACTCTGAAACTTACCCTAAGCGTTTTTCGAAGCTACTTTTTGGCTAACTTCTTATAGGAAGGTCTTGGAGCTCTGAAAATGAACGTGCGCGTCTTTCACTCTTCCCGAGGGACTTAGAAGAATTTTGTGATATTTTTTATTAAAATGGTGTATAAGGGTATATATATAAATATATTTTATGCACTGTATATGAGCTGGCGATTTCTAAGTCTGTGGTTCCGAGAGGGGGTAACCAGGCTCACTAATAAAGGTCAAGCCACTTGGCTGCCAGAATGCCCTGCTTCAGCACAGACCAGAAAGGCATTGTGATAAGCGTATCCCCGGTATAGTCAGGGGTTAATGGGAGTCGTCCCCGTCCCCCCAGTATACGCCCAGAACCATGGACCCGGTACTTGTGGTTCGGACTGTCTCCAACCAGCCATAATGTTGTGAGAGTGAAATTATGTCTAAGTCCAGCTTTGGTACATTAGAAGCAACTCTGAAACTCAACCTAAGCGATTTTCGAAGCTACTTTTTGGCTAACTTCTTATAGGAAGGTCTAGGAGCTCTTAAAATGAACGTGCGCGTCTTTCACTCTTCCCGAGGGACTTAGAAGAATTTTGTGATATTTTTTATTAAAATGGTGTATAAGGGTATATATATAAATATATTTTATGCACTGTATATGAGCTGGCGATTTCTAAGTCTGTGGTTCCGAGAGGGGGTAACCAGGCTCACTAATAAAGGTCAAGCCACTTGGCTGCCAGAATGCCCTGCTTCAGCACAGACCAGAAAGGCATTGTGATAAGCGTATCCCCGGTATAGTCAGGGGTTAATGGGAGTCGTCCCCGTCCCCCCAGTATACGCCCAGAACCATGGACCCGGTACTTGTGGTTCGGACTGTCTCCAACCAGCCATAATGTTGTGTGAGTGAAATTATGTCTAAGTCCAGCTTTGGTACATTAGAAGCAACTCTGAAACTTACCCTAAGCGTTTTTCGAAGCTACTTTTTGGCTAACTTCTTATAGGAAGGTCTAGGAGCTCTGAAAATGAACGTGCGCGTCTTTCACTCTTCCCGAGGGACTTAGAAGAATTTTGTGATATTTTTTATTAAAATGGTGTATAAGGGTATATATATAAATATATTTTATGCACTGTATATGAGCTGGCGATTTCTAAGTCTGTGGTTCCGAGAGGGGGTAACCAGGCTCACTAATAAAGGTCAAGCCACTTGGCTGCCAGAATGCCCTGCTTCAGCACAGACCAGAAAGGCATTGTGATAAGCGTATCCCCGGTATAGTCAGGGGTTAATGGGAGTCGTCCCCGTCCCCCCCAGTATACGCCCAGAACCATGGACCCGGTACTTGTGGTTCGGACTGTCTCCAACCAGCCATAATGTTGTTACAGTGAAATTATGTCTAAGTCCAGCTTTGGTACATTAGAAGCAACTCTGAAACTTACCCTAAGCGTTTTTCGAAGCTACTTTTTGGCTAACTTCTTATAGGAAGGTCTTGGAGCTCTGAAAATGAACGTGCGCGTCTTTCACTCTTCCCGAGGGACTTAGAAGAATTTTGTGATATTTTTTATTAAAATGGTGTATAAGGGTATATATATAAATATATTTTATGCACTGTATATGAGCTGGCGATTTCTAAGTCTGTGGTTCCGAGAGGGGGTAACCAGGCTCACTAATAAAGGTCAAGCCACTTGGCTGCCAGAATGCCCTGCTTCAGCACAGACCAGAAAGGCATTGTGATAAGCGTATCCCCGGTATAGTCAGGGGTTAATGGGAGTCGTCCCCGTCCCCCCAGTATACGCCCAGAACCATGGACCCGGTACTTGTGGTTCGGACTGTCTCCAACCAGCCATAATGTTGTGAGAGTGAAATTATGTCTAAGTCCAGCTTTGGTACATTAGAAGCAACTCTGAAACTTACCCTAAGCGTTTTTCGAAGCTACTTTTTGGCTAACTTCTTATAGGAAGGTCTTGGAGCTCTGAAAATGAACGTGCGCGTCTTTCACTCTTCCCGAGGGACTTAGAAGAATTTTGTGATATTTTTTATTAAAATGGTGTATAAGGGTATATATATATAAATATATTTTATGCACTGTATATGAGCTGGCGATTTCTAAGTCTGTGGTTCCGAGAGGGGGTAACCAGGCTCACTAATAAAGGTCAAGCCACTTGGCTGCCAGAATGCCCTGCTTCAGCACAGACCAGAAAGGCATTGTGATAAGCGTATCCCCGGTATAGTCAGGGGTTAATGGGAGTCGTCCCCGTCCCCCCAGTATACGCCCAGAACCATGGACCCGGTACTTGTGGTTCGGACTGTCTCCAACCAGCCATAACGTTGTGAGAGTGAAATTATGTCTAAGTCCAGCTTTGGTACATTAGAAGCAACTCTGAAACTTACCCTAAGCATTTTACGAAGCTACTTTTTGGCTAACTTCTTATAGGAAGGTCTAGGAGCTCTGAAAATGAACGTGCGCGTCTTTCACTCTTCCCGAGGGACTTAGAAGAATTTTGTGATATTTTTTTATTAAAATGGTGTATAAGGGTATATATATATAAATACATTTTATGCACTGTATATGAGCTGGCGATTTCTAAGTCTGTGGTTCCGAGAGGGGGTAACCAGGCTCACTAATAAAGGTCAAGCCACTTGGCTGCCAGAATGCCCTGCTTCAGCACAGACCAGAAAGGCATTGTGATAAGCGTATCCCCGGTATAGTCAGGGGTTAATGGGAGTCGTCCCCGTCCCCCCAGTATACGCCCAGAACCATGGACCCGGTACTTGTGGTTCGGACTGTCTCCAACCAGCCATAATGTTGTGAGAGTGAAATTATGTCTAAGTCCAGCTTTGGTACATTAGAAGCAACTCTGAAACTTACCCTAAGCGTTTTTCGAAGCTACTTTTTGGCTAACTTCTTATAGGAAGGTCTAGGAGCTCTTAAAATGAACGTGCGCGTCTTTCACTCTTCCCGAGGGACTTAGAAGAATTTTGTGATATTTTTTATTAAAATGGTGTATAAGGGTATATATATAAATATATTTTATGCACTGTATATGAGCTGGCGATTTCTAAGTCTGTGGTTCCGAGAGGGGGTAACCAGGCTCACTAATAAAGGTCAAGCCACTTGGCTGCCAGAATGCCCTGCTTCAGCACAGACCAGAAAGGCATTGTGATAAGCGTATCCCCGGTATAGTCAGGGGTTAATGGGAGTCGTCCCCGTCCCCCCAGTATACGCCCAGAACCATGGACCCGGTACTTGTGGTTCGGACTGTCTCCAACCAGCCATAATGTTGTGTGAGTGAAATTATGTCTAAGTCCAGCTTTGGTACATTAGAAGCAACTCTGAAACTTACCCTAAGCGTTTTTCGAAGCTACTTTTTGGCTAACTTCTTATAGGAAGGTCTAGGAGCTCTGAAAATGAACGTGCGCGTCTTTCACTCTTCCCGAGGGACTTAGAAGAATTTTGTGATATTTTTTATTAAAATGGTGTATAAGGGTATATATATAAATATATTTTATGCACTGTATATGAGCTGGCGATTTCTAAGTCTGTGGTTCCGAGAGGGGGTAACCAGGCTCACTAATAAAGGTCAAGCCACTTGGCTGCCAGAATGCCCTGCTTCAGCACAGACCAGAAAGGCATTGTGATAAGCGTATCCCCGGTATAGTCAGGGGTTAATGGGAGTCGTCCCCGTCCCCCCCAGTATACGCCCAGAACCATGGACCCGGTACTTGTGGTTCGGACTGTCTCCAACCAGCCATAATGTTGTTACAGTGAAATTATGTCTAAGTCCAGCTTTGGTACATTAGAAGCAACTCTGAAACTTACCCTAAGCGTTTTTCGAAGCTACTTTTTGGCTAACTTCTTATAGGAAGGTCTTGGAGCTCTGAAAATGAACGTGCGCGTCTTTCACTCTTCCCGAGGGACTTAGAAGAATTTTGTGATATTTTTTATTAAAATGGTGTATAAGGGTATATATATAAATATATTTTATGCACTGTATATGAGCTGGCGATTTCTAAGTCTGTGGTTCCGAGAGGGGGTAACCAGGCTCACTAATAAAGGTCAAGCCACTTGGCTGCCAGAATGCCCTGCTTCAGCACAGACCAGAAAGGCATTGTGATAAGCGTATCCCCGGTATAGTCAGGGGTTAATGGGAGTCGTCCCCGTCCCCCCAGTATACGCCCAGAACCATGGACCCGGTACTTGTGGTTCGGACTGTCTCCAACCAGCCATAACGTTGTGAGAGTGAAATTATGTCTAAGTCCAGCTTTGGTACATTAGAAGCAACTCTGAAACTTACCCTAAGCGTTTTTCGAAGCTACTTTTTGGCTAACTTCTTATAGGAAGGTCTAGGAGCTCTGAAAATGAACGTGCGCGTCTTTCACTCTTCCCGAGGGACTTAGAAGAATTTTGTGATATTTTTTTATTAAAATGGTGTATAAGGGTATATATATATAAATACATTTTATGCACTGTATATGAGCTGGCGATTTCTAAGTCTGTGGTTCCGAGAGGGGGTAACCAGGCTCACTAATAAAGGTCAAGCCACTTGGCTGCCAGAATGCCCTGCTTCAGCACAGACCAGAAAGGCATTGTGATAAGCGTATCCCCGGTATAGTCAGGGGTTAATGGGAGTCGTCCCCGTCCCCCCCAGTATACGCCCAGAACCATGGACCCGGTACTTGTGGTTCGGACTGTCTCCAACCAGCCATAATGTTGTGAGAGTGAAATTATGTCTAAGTCCAGCTTTGGTACATTAGAAGCAACTCTGAAACTCAACCTAAGCGTTTTTCGAAGCTACTTTTTGGCTAACTTCTTATAGGAAGGTCTAGGAGCTCTTAAAATGAACGTGCGCGTCTTTCACTCTTCCCGAGGGACTTAGAAGAATTTTGTGATATTTTTTATTAAAATGGTGTATAAGGGTATATATATAAATATATTTTATGCACTGTATATGAGCTGGCGATTTCTAAGTCTGTGGTTCCGAGAGGGGGTAACCAGGCTCACTAATAAAGGTCAAGCCACTTGGCTGCCAGAATGCCCTGCTTCAGCACAGACCAGAAAGGCATTGTGATAAGCGTATCCCCGGTATAGTCAGGGGTTAATGGGAGTCGTCCCCGTCCCCCCAGTATACGCCCAGAACCATGGACCCGGTACTTGTGGTTCGGACTGTCTCCAACCAGCCATAATGTTGTGAGAGTGAAATTATGTCTAAGTCCAGCTTTGGTACATTAGAAGCAACTCTGAAACTTACCCTAAGCGTTTTTCGAAGCTACTTTTTGGCTAACTTCTTATAGGAAGGTCTAGGAGCTCTGAAAATGAACGTGCGCGTCTTTCACTCTTCCCGAGGGACTTAGAAGAATTTTGTGATATTTTTTATTAAAATGGTGTATAAGGGTATATATATAAATATATTTTATGCACTGTATATGAGCTGGCGATTTCTAAGTCTGTGGTTCCGAGAGGGGGTAACCAGGCTCACTAATAAAGGTCAAGCCACTTGGCTGCCAGAATGCCCTGCTTCAGCACAGACCAGAAAGGCATTGTGATAAGCGTATCCCCGGTATAGTCAGGGGTTAATGGGAGTCGTCCCCGTCCCCCCAGTATACGCCCAGAACCATGGACCCGGTACTTGTGGTTCGGACTGTCTCCAACCAGCCATAATGTTGTGAGAGTGAAATTATGTCTAAGTCCAGCTTTGGTACATTAGAAGCAACTCTGAAACTCAACCTAAGCGTTTTTCGAAGCTACTTTTTGGCTAACTTCTTATAGGAAGGTCTAGGAGCTCTTAAAATGAACGTGCGCGTCTTTCACTCTTCCCGAGGGACTTAGAAGAATTTTGTGATATTTTTTATTAAAATGGTGTATAAGGGTATATATATAAATATATTTTATGCACTGTATATGAGCTGGCGATTTCTAAGTCTGTGGTTCCGAGAGGGGGTAACCAGGCTCACTAATAAAGGTCAAGCCACTTGGCTGCCAGAATGCCCTGCTTCAGCACAGACCAGAAAGGCATTGTGATAAGCGTATCCCCGGTATAGTCAGGGGTTAATGGGAGTCGTCCCCGTCCCCCCAGTATACGCCCAGAACCATGGACCCGGTACTTGTGGTTCGGACTGTCTCCAACCAGCCATAATGTTGTTACAGTGAAATTATGTCTAAGTCCAGCTTTGGTACATTAGAAGCAACTCTGAAACTTACCCTAAGCGTTTTTCGAAGCTACTTTTTGGCTAACTTCTTATAGGAAGGTCTTGGAGCTCTGAAAATGAACGTGCGCGTCTTTCACTCTTCCCGAGGGACTTAGAAGAATTTTGTGATATTTTTTATTAAAATGGTGTATAAGGGTATATATATAAATATATTTTATGCACTGTATATGAGCTGGCGATTTCTAAGTCTGTGGTTCCGAGAGGGGGTAACCAGGCTCACTAATAAAGGTCAAGCCACTTGGCTGCCAGAATGCCCTGCTTCAGCACAGACCAGAAAGGCATTGTGATAAGCGTATCCCCGGTATAGTCAGGGGTTAATGGGAGTCGTCCCCGTCCCCCCAGTATACGCCCAGAACCATGGACCCGGTACTTGTGGTTCGGACTGTCTCCAACCAGCCATAATGTTGTGAGAGTGAAATTATGTCTAAGTCCAGCTTTGGTACATTAGAAGCAACTCTGAAACTCAACCTAAGCGTTTTTCGAAGCTACTTTTTGGCTAACTTCTTATAGGAAGGTCTAGGAGCTCTTAAAATGAACGTGCGCGTCTTTCACTCTTCCCGAGGGACTTAGAAGAATTTTGTGATATTTTTTATTAAAATGGTGTATAAGGGTATATATATAAATATATTTTATGCACTGTATATGAGCTGGCGATTTCTAAGTCTGTGGTTCCGAGAGGGGGTAACCAGGCTCACTAATAAAGGTCAAGCCACTTGGCTGCCAGAATGCCCTGCTTCAGCACAGACCAGAAAGGCATTGTGATAAGCGTATCCCCGGTATAGTCAGGGGTTAATGGGAGTCGTCCCCGTCCCCCCAGTATACGCCCAGAACCATGGACCCGGTACTTGTGGTTCGGACTGTCTCCAACCAGCCATAATGTTGTGAGAGTGAAATTATGTCTAAGTCCAGCTTTGGTACATTAGAAGCAACTCTGAAACTTACCCTAAGCGTTTTACGAAGCTACTTTTTGGCTAACTTCTTATAGGAAGGTCTAGGAGCTCTGAAAATGAACGTGCGCGTCTTTCACTCTTCCCGAGGGACTTAGAAGAATTTTGTGATATTTTTTATTAAAATGGTGTATAAGGGTATATATATAAATATATTTTATGCACTGTATATGAGCTGGCGATTTCTAAGTCTGTGGTTCCGAGAGGGGGTAACCAGGCTCACTATTAAAGGTCAAGCCACTTGGCTGCCAGAATGCCCTGCTTCAGCACAGACCAGAAAGGCATTGTGATAAGCGTATCCCCGGTATAGTCAGGGGTTAATGGGAGTCGTCCCCGTCCCCCCAGTATACGCCCAGAACCATGGACCCGGTACTTGTGGTTCGGACTGTCTCCAACCAGCCATAATGTTGTGAGAGTGAAATTATGTCTAAGTCCAGCTTTGGTACATTAGAAGCAACTCTGAAACTCAACCTAAGCGTTTTTCATAGCTACTTTTTGGCTAACTTCTTATAGGAAGGTCTAGGAGCTCTTAAAATGAACGTGCGCGTCTTTCACTCTTCCCGAGGGACTTAGAAGAATTTTGTGATATTTTTTATTAAAATGGTGTATAAGGGTATATATATAAATATATTTTATGCACTGTATATGAGCTGGCGATTTCTAAGTCTGTGGTTCCGAGAGGGGGTAACCAGGCTCACTAATAAAGGTCAAGCCACTTGGCTGCCAGAATGCCCTGCTTCAGCACAGACCAGAAAGGCATTGTGATAAGCGTATCCCCGGTATAGTCAGGGGTTAATGGGAGTCGTCCCCGTCCCCCCAGTATACGCCCAGAACCATGGACCCGGTACTTGTGGTTCGGACTGTCTCCAACCAGCCATAATGTTATGAGAGTGAAATTATGTCTAAGTCCAGCTTTGGTACATTAGAAGCAACTCTGAAACTTACCCTAAGCGTTTTACGAAGCTACTTTTTGGCTAACTTCTTATAGGAAGGTCTAGGAGCTCTTAAAATGAACGTGCGCGTCTTTCACTCTTCCCGAGGGACTTAGAAGAATTTTGTGATATTTTTTATTAAAATGGTGTATAAGGGTATATATATAAATATATTGTATGCACTGTATATGAGCTGGCGATTTCTAAGTCTGTGGTTCCGAGAGGGGGTAACCAGGCTCACTAATAAAGGTCAAGCCACTTGGCTGCCAGAATGCCCTGCTTCAGCACAGACCAGAAAGGCATTGTGATAAGCGTATCCCCGGTATAGTCAGGGGTTAATGGGAGTCGTCCCCGTCCCCCCAGTATACGCCCAGAACCATGGACCCGGTACTTGTGGTTCGGACTGTCTCCAACCAGCCATAATGTTGTGAGAGTGAAATTATGTCTAAGTCCAGCTTTGGTACATTAGAAGCAACTCTGAAACTTACCCTAAGCGTTTTACGAAGCTACTTTTTGGCTAACTTCTTATAGGAAGGTCTAGGAGCTCTGAAAATGAACGTGCGCGTCTTTCACTCTTCCCGAGGGACTTAGAAGAATTTTGTGATATTTTTTTATTAAAATGGTGTATAAGGGTATATATATATAAATATATTTTATGCACTGTATATGAGATGGCGATTTCTAAGTCTGTGGTTCCGAGAGGGGGTAACCAGGCTCACTAATAAAGGTCAAGGCACTTGGCTGCCAGAATGCCCTGCTTCAGCACAGACCAGAAAGTCATTGTGATAAGCGTATCCCCGGTATAGTCAGGGGTTAATGGGAGTCGTCCCCGTCCCCCCCAGTATACGCCCAGAACCATGGACCCGGTACTTGTGGTTCGGACTGTCTCCAACCAGCCATAATGTTGTGAGAGTGAAATTATGTCTAAGTCCAGCTTTGGTACATTAGAAGCAACTCTGAAACTCAACCTAAGCGTTTTTCGAAGCTACTTTTTGGCTAACTTCTTATAGGAAGGTCTAGGAGCTCTTAAAATGAACGTGCGCGTCTTTCACTCTTTCCGAGGGACTTAGAAGAATTTTGTGATATTTTTTATTAAAATGGTGTATAAGGGTATATATATAAATATATTTTATGCACTGTATATGAGCTGGCGATTTCTAAGTCTGTGGTTCCGAGAGGGGGTAACCAGGCTCACTAATAAAGGTCAAGCCACTTGGCTGCCAGAATGCCCTGCTTCAGCACAGACCAGAAAGGCATTGTGATAAGCGTATCCCCGGTATAGTCAGGGGTTAATGGGAGTCGTCCCCGTCCCCCCAGTATACGCCCAGAACCATGGACCCGGTACTTGTGGTTCGGACTGTCTCCAACCAGCCATAATGTTGTGAGAGTGAAATTATGTCTAAGTCCAGCTTTGGTACATTAGAAGCAACTCTGAAACTTACCCTAAGCGTTTTTCGAAGCTACTTTTTGGCTAACTTCTTATAGGAAGGTCTAGGAGCTCTGAAAATGAACGTGCGCGTCTTTCACTCTTCCCGAGGGACTTAGAAGAATTTTGTGATATTTTTTATTAAAATGGTGTATAAGGGTATATATATAAATATATTTTATGCACTGTATATGAGCTGGCGATTTCTAAGTCTGTGGTTCCGAGAGGGGGTAACCAGGCTCACTAATAAAGGTCAAGCCACTTGGCTGCCAGAATGCCCTGCTTCAGCACAGACCAGAAAGGCATTGTGATAAGCGTATCCCCGGTATAGTCAGGGGTTAATGGGAGTCCCCCCCGTCCCCCCAGTATACGCCCAGAACCATGGACCCGGTACTTGTGGTTCGGACTGTCTCCAACCAGCCATAATGTTGTTACAGTGAAATTATGTCTAAGTCCAGCTTTGGTACATTAGAAGCAACTCTGAAACTTACCCTAAGCGTTTTACGAAGCTACTTTTTGGCTAACTTCTTATAGGAAGGTCTAGGAGCTCTGAAAATGAACGTGCGCGTCTTTCACTCTTCCCGAGGGACTTAGAAGAATTTTGTGATATTTTTTTATTAAAATGGTGTATAAGGGTATATATATATAAATATATTTTATGCACTGTATATGAGCTGGCGATTTCTAAGTCTGTGGTTCCGAGAGGGGGTAACCAGGCTCACTAATAAAGGTCAAGCCACTTGGCTGCCAGAATGCCCTGCTTCAGCACAGACCAGAAAGTCATTGTGATAAGCGTATCCCCGGTATAGTCAGGGGTTCATGGGAGTCGTCCCCGTCCCCCCCAGTATACGCCCAGAACCATGGACCCGGTACTTGTGGTTCTGACTGTCTCCAACCAGCCATAATGTTGTGAGAGTGAAATTATGTCTAAGTCCAGCTTTGGTACATTAGAAGCAACTCTGAAACTCAACCTAAGCGTTTTTCGAAGCTACTTTTTGGCTAACTTCTTATAGGAAGGTCTAGGAGCTCTTAAAATGAACGTGCGCGTCTTTCACTCTTCCCGAGGGACTTAGAAGAATTTTGTGATATTTTTTATTAAAATGGTGTATAAGGGTATATATATATAAATATATTTTATGCACTGTATATGAGCTGGCGATTTCTAAGTCTGTGGTTCCGAGAGGGGGTAACCAGGCTCACTAATAAAGGTCAAGCCACTTGGCTGCCAGAATGCCCTGCTTCAGCACAGACCAGAAAGTCATTGTGATAAGCGTATCCCCGGTATAGTCAGGGGTTAATGGGAGTCGTCCCCGTCCCCCCAGTATACGCCCAGAACCATGGACCCGGTACTTGTGGTTCGGACTGTCTCCAACCAGCCATAATGTTGTGAGAGTGAAATTATGTCTAAGTCCAGCTTTGGTACATTAGAAGCAACTCTGAAACTTACCCTAAGCGTTTTTCGAAGCTACTTTTTGTCTAACTTCTTATAGGAAGGTCTAGGAGCTCTGAAAATGAACGTGCGCGTCTTTCACTCTTCCCGAGGGACTTAGAAGAATTTTGTGATATTTTTTTATTAAAATGGTGTATAAGGGTATATATATATAAATATATTTTATGCACTGTATATGAGCTGGCGATTTCTAAGTCTGTGGTTCCGAGAGGGGGTAACCAGGCTCACTAATAAAGGTCAAGCCACTTGGCTGCCAGAATGCCCTGCTTCAGCACAGACCAGAAAGTAATTGTGATAAGCGTATCCCCGGTATAGTCAGGGGTTAATGGGAGTCCCCCCTGTCCCCCCCAGTATACGCCCAGAACCATGGACCCGGTACTTGTGGTTCGGACTGTCTCCAACCAGCCATAATGTTGTTACAGTGAAATTATGTCTAAGTCCAGCTTTGGTACATTAGAAGCAACTCTGAAACTTACCCTAAGCGTTTTTCGAAGCTACTTTTTGGCTAACTTCTTATAGGAAGGTCTTGGAGCTCTGAAAATGAACGTGCGCGTCTTTCACTCTTCCAGAGGGACTTAGAAGAATTTTGTGATATTTTTTATTAAAATGGTGTATAAGGGTATATATATAAATATATTTTATGCACTGTATATGAGCTGGCGATTTCTAAGTCTGTGGTTCCGAGAGGGGGTAACCAGGCTCACTAATAAAGGTCAAGCCACTTGGCTGCCAGAATGCCCTGCTTCAGCACAGACCAGAAAGGCATTGTGATAAGCGTATCCCCGGTATAGTCAGGGGTTAATGGGAGTCGTCCCCGTCCCCCCAGTATACGCCCAGAACCATGGACCCGGTACTTGTGGTTCGGACTGTCTCCAACCAGCCATAATGTTGTGAGAGTGAAATTATGTCTAAGTCCAGCTTTGGTACATTAGAAGCAACTCTGAAACTTACCCTAAGCGTTTTTCGAAGCTACTTTTTGGCTAACTTCTTAAAGGAAGGTCTAGGAGCTCTGAAAATGAATGTGCGCGTCTTTCACTCTTCCCGAGGGACTTAGAAGAATTTTGTGATATTTTTTATTAAAATGGTGTATAAGGGTATATATATAAATATATTTTATGCACTGTATATGAGCTGGCGATTTCTAAATCTGTGGTTCCGAGAGGGGGTAACCAGGCTCACTAATAAAGGTCAAGCCACTTGGCTGCCAGAATGCCCTGCTTCAGCACAGACCAGAAAGGCATTGTGATAAGCGTATCCCCGGTATAGTCAGGGGTTAATGGGAATCGTCCCCGTCCCCCCAGTATACGCCCAGAACCATGGACCCGGTACTTGTGGTTATGACTGTCTCCAACCAGCCATAATGTTGTTACAGTGAAATTATGTCTAAGTCCAGCTTTGGTACATTAGAAGCAACTCTGAAACTCAACCTAAGCGTTTTTCGAAGCTACTTTTTGGCTAACTTCTTATAGGAAGGTCTAGGAGCTCTTAAAATGAACGTGCGCGTCTTTCACTCTTCCCGAGGGACTTAGAAGAATTTTGTGATATTTTTTATTAAAATGGTGTATAAGGGTATATATATAAATATATTTTATGCACTGTATATGAGCTGGCGATTTCTAAGTCTGTGGTTCCGAGAGGGGGTAACCAGGCTCACTAATAAAGGTCAAGCCACTTGGCTGCCAGAATGCCCTGCTTCAGCACAGACCAGAAAGTCATTGTGATAAGCGTATCCCCGGTATAGTCAGGGGTTAATGGGAGTCGTCCCCGTCCCCCCAGTATACGCCCAGAACCATGGACCCGGTACTTGTGGTTCGGACTGTCTCCAACCAGCCATAATGTTGTGAGAGTGAAATTATGTCTAAGTCCAGCTTTGGTACATTAGAAGCAACTCTGAAACTTACCCTAAGCGTTTTTCGAAGCTACTTTTTGTCTAACTTCTTATAGGAAGGTCTAGGAGCTCTGAAAATGAACGTGCGCGTCTTTCACTCTTCCCGAGGGACTTAGAAGAATTTTGTGATATTTTTTTATTAAAATGGTGTATAAGGGTATATATATATAAATATATTTTATGCACTGTATATGAGCTGGCGATTTCTAAGTCTGTGGTTCCGAGAGGGGGTAACCAGGCTCACTAATAAAGGTCAAACCACTTGGCTGCCAGAATGCCCTGCTTCAGCACAGACCAGAAAGTCATTGTGATAAGCGTATCCCCGGTATAGTCAGGGGTTAATGGGAGTCCCCCCTGTCCCCCCCAGTATACGCCCAGAACCATGGACCCGGTACTTGTGGTTCGGACTGTCTCCAACCAGCCATAATGTTGTTACAGTGAAATTATGTCTAAGTCCAGCTTTGGTACATTAGAAGCAACTCTGAAACTTACCCTAAGCGTTTTTCGAAGCTACTTTTTGGCTAACTTCTTATAGGAAGGTCTTGGAGCTCTGAAAATGAACGTGCGCGTCTTTCACTCTTCCCGAGGGACTTAGAAGAATTTTGTGATATTTTTTATTAAAATGGTGTATAAGGGTATATATATAAATATATTTTATGCACTGTATATGAGCTGGCGATTTCTAAGTCTGTGGTTCCGAGAGGGGGTAACCAGGCTCACTAATAAAGGTCAAGCCACTTGGCTGCCAGAATGCCCTGCTTCAGCACAGACCAGAAAGGCATTGTGATAAGCGTATCCCCGGTATAGTCAGGGGTTAATGGGAGTCGTCCCCGTCCCCCCAGTATACGCCCAGAACCATGGACCCGGTACTTGTGGTTCGGACTGTCTCCAACCAGCCATAATGTTGTGAGAGTGAAATTATGTCTAAATCCAGCTTTGGTACATTAGAAGCAATTCTGAAACTTACCCTAAGCGTTTTACGAAGCTACTTTTTGGCTAACTTCTTATAGGAAGGTCTAGGAGCTCTGAAAATGAACGTGCACGTCTTTCACTCTTCCCGAGGGACTTAGAAGAATTTTGTGATATTTTTTTATTAAAATGGTGTATAAGGGTATATATATATATAAATATATTTTATGCACTGTATATGAGCTGGCGATTTCTAAGTCTGTGGTTCCGAGAGGGGGTAACCAGGCTCACTAATAAAGGTCAAGCCACTTGGCTGCCAGAATGCCCTGCTTCAGCACAGACCAGAAAGTCATTGTGATAAGCGTATCCCCGGTATAGTCAGGGGTTAATGGGAGTCGTCCCCGTCCCCCCCAGTATACGCCCAGAACCATGGACCCGGTACTTGTGGTTCGGACTGTCTCCAACCAGCCATAATGTTGTGAGAGTGAAATTATGTCTAAGTCCAGCTTTGGTACATTAGAAGCAACTCTGAAACTCAACCTAAGCGTTTTTCGAAGCTACTTTTTGGCTAACTTCTTATAGGAAGGTCTAGGAGCTCTCAAAATGAACGTGCGCGTCTTTCACTCTTCCCGAGGGACTTAGAAGAATTTTGTGATATTTTTTATTAAAATGGTGTATAAGGGTATATATATAAATATATTTTATGCACTGTATATGAGCTGGCGATTTCTAAGTCTGTGGTTCCGAGAGGGGGTAACCAGGCTCACTAATAAAGGTCAAGCCACTTGGCTGCCAGAATGCCCTGCTTCAGCACAGACCAGAAAGGCATTGTGATAAGCGTATCCCCGGTATAGTCAGGGGTTAATGGGAGTCGTCCCCGTCCCCCCAGTATACGCCCAGAACCATGGACCCGGTACTTGTGGTTCGGACTGTCTCCAACCAGCCATAATGTTGTGAGAGTGAAATTATGTCTAAGTCCAGCTTTGGTACATTAGAAGCAACTCTGAAACTTACCCTAAGCGTTTTTCGAAGCTACTTTTTGGCTAACTTCTTAAAGGAAGGTCTAGGAGCTCTGAAAATGAATGTGCGCGTCTTTCACTCTTCCCGAGGGACTTAGAAGAATTTTGTGATATTTTTTATTAAAATGGTGTATAAGGGTATATATATAAATATATTTTATGCACTGTATATGAGCTGGCGATTTCTAAATCTGTGGTTCCGAGAGGGGGTAACCAGGCTCACTAATAAAGGTCAAGCCACTTGGCTGCCAGAATGGCCTGCTTCAGCACAGACCAGAAAGGCATTGTGATAAGCGTATCCCCGGTATAGTCAGGGGTTAATGGGAGTCGTCCCCGTCCCCCCAGTATACGCCCAGAACCATGGACCCGGTACTTGTGGTTATGACTGTCTCCAACCAGCCATAATGTTGTGAGAGTGAAATTATGTCTAAGTCCAGCTTTGGTACATTAGAAGCAACTCTGAAACTTACCCTAAGCGTTTTTCGAAGCTACTTTTTGGCTAACTTCTTATAGGAAGGTCTAGGAGCTCTGAAAATGAACGTGCGCGTCTTTCACTCTTCCCGAGGGACTTAGAAGAATTTTGTGATATTTTTTATTAAAATGGTGTATAAGGGTATATATATAAATATATTTTATGCACTGTATATGAGCTGGCGATTTCTAAGTCTGTGGTTCCGAGAGGGGGTAACCAGGCTCACTAATAAAGGTCAAGCCACTTGGCTGCCAGAATGCCCTGCTTCAGCACAGACCAGAAAGGCATTGTGATAAGCGTATCCCCGGTATAGTCAGGGGTTAATGGGAGTCGTCCCCGTCCCCCCAGTATACGCCCAGAACCATGGACCCGGTACTTGTGGTTCGGACTGTCTCCAACCAGCCATAATGTTGTGAGAGTGAAATTATGTCTAAGTCCAGCTTTGGTACATTAGAAGCAACTCTGAAACTTACCCTAAGCGTTTTACGAAGCTACTTTTTGGCTAACTTCTTATAGGAAGGTCTAGGAGCTCTGAAAATGAACGTGCACGTCTTTCACTCTTCCCGAGGGACTTAGAAGAATTTTGTGATATTTTTTTATTAAAATGGTGTATAAGGGTATATATATATAAATATATTTTATGCACTGTATATGAGCTGGCGATTTCTAAGTCTGTGGTTCCGAGAGGGGGTAACCAGGCTCACTAATAAAGGTCAAGCCACTTGGCTGCCAGAATGCCCTGCTTCAGCACAGACCAGAAAGTCATTGTGATAAGCGTATCCCCGGTATAGTCAGGGGTTAATGGGAGTCGTCCCCGTCCCCCCCAGTATACGCCCAGAACCATGGACCCGGTACTTGTGGTTCGGACTGTCTCCAACCAGCCATAATGTTGTGAGAGTGAAATTATGTCTAAGTCCAGCTTTGGTACATTAGAAGCAACTCTGAAACTCAACCTAAGCGTTTTTCGAAGCTACTTTTTGGCTAACTTCTTATAGGAAGGTCTAGGAGCTCTCAAAATGAACGTGCGCGTCTTTCACTCTTCCCGAGGGACTTAGAAGAATTTTGTGATATTTTTTATTAAAATGGTGTATAAGGGTATATATATAAATATATTTTATGCACTGTATATGAGCTGGCGATTACTAAGTCTGTGGTTCCGAGAGGGGGTAACCAGGCTCACTAATAAAGGTCAAGCCACTTGGCTGCCAGAATGCCCTGCTTCAGCACAGACCAGAAAGGCATTGTGATAAGCGTATCCCCGGTATAGTCAGGGGTTAATGGGAGTCGTCCCCGTCCCCCCAGTATACGCCCAGAACCATGGACCCGGTACTTGTGGTTCGGACTGTCTCCAACCAGCCATAATGTTGTGAGAGTGAAATTATGTCTAAGTCCAGCTTTGGTACATTAGAAGCAACTCTGAAACTTACCCTAAGCGTTTTTCGAAGCTACTTTTTGGCTAACTTCTTAAAGGAAGGTCTAGGAGCTCTGAAAATGAATGTGCGCGTCTTTCACTCTTCCCGAGGGACTTAGAAGAATTTTGTGATATTTTTTATTAAAATGGTGTATAAGGGTATATATATAAATATATTTTATGCACTGTATATGAGCTGGCGATTTCTAAATCTGTGGTTCCGAGAGGGGGTAACCAGGCTCACTAATAAAGGTCAAGCCACTTGGCTGCCAGAATGGCCTGCTTCAGCACAGACCAGAAAGGCATTGTGATAAGCGTATCCCCGGTATAGTCAGGGGTTAATGGGAGTCGTCCCCGTCCCCCCAGTATACGCCCAGAACCATGGACCCGGTACTTGTGGTTCGGACTGTCTCCAACCAGCCATAATGTTGTGAGAGTGAAATTATGTCTAAATCCAGCTTTGGTACATTAGAAGCAACTCTGAAACTTACCCTAAGCGTTTTACGAAGCTACTTTTTGGCTAACTTCTTATAGGAAGGTCTAGGAGCTCTGAAAATGAACGTGCACGTCTTTCACTCTTCCCGAGGGACTTAGAAGAATTTTGTGATATTTTTTATTAAAATGGTGTATAAGGGTATATATATAAATATATTTTATGCACTGTATATGAGCTGGCGATTTCTAAGTCTGTGGTTCCGAGAGGGGGTAACCAGGCTCACTAATAAAGGTCAAGCCACTTGGCTGCCAGAATGCCCTGCTTCAGCACAGACCAGAAAGGCATTGTGATAAGCGTATCCCCGGTATAGTCAGGGGTTAATGGGAGTCGTCCCCGTCCCCCCAGTATACGCCCAGAACCATGGACCCGGTACTTGTGGTTCGGACTGTCTCCAACCAGCCATAATGTTGTGAGAGTGAAATTATGTCTAAGTCCAGCTTTGGTACATTAGAAGCAACTCTGAAACTTACCCTAAGCGTTTTTCGAAGCTACTTTTTGGCTAACTTCTTAAAGGAAGGTCTAGGAGCTCTGAAAATGAATGTGCGCGTCTTTCACTCTTCCCGAGGGACTTAGAAGAATTTTGTGATATTTTTTATTAAAATGGTGTATAAGGGTATATATATAAATATATTTTATGCACTGTATATGAGCTGGCGATTTCTAAATCTGTGGTTCCGAGAGGGGGTAACCAGGCTCACTAATAAAGGTCAAGCCACTTGGCTGCCAGAATGGCCTGCTTCAGCACAGACCAGAAAGGCATTGTGATAAGCGTATCCCCGGTATAGTCAGGGGTTAATGGGAGTCGTCCCCGTCCCCCCAGTATACGCCCAGAACCATGGACCCGGAACTTGTGGTTATGACTGTCTCCAACCAGCCATAATGTTGTGAGAGTGAAATTATGTCTAAGTCCAGCTTTGGTACATTAGAAGCAACTCTGAAACTTACCCTAAGCGTTTTTCGAAGCTACTTTTTGGCTAACTTCTTATAGGAAGGTCTAGGAGCTCTGAAAATGAACGTGCGCGTCTTTCACTCTTCCCGAGGGACTTAGAAGAATTTTGTGATATTTTTTATTAAAATGGTGTATAAGGGTATATATATAAATATATTTTATGCACTGTATATGAGCTGGCGATTTCTAAGTCTGTGGTTCCGAGAGGGGGTAACCAGGCTCACTAATAAAGGTCAAGCCACTTGGCTGCCAGAATGCCCTGATTCAGCACAGACCAGAAAGGCATTGTGATAAGCGTATCCCCGGTATAGTCAGGGGTTAATGGGAGTCGTCCCCGTCCCCCCAGTATACGCCCAGAACCATGGACCCGGTACTTGTGGTTCGGACTGTCTCCAACCAGCCATAATGTTGTGAGAGTGAAATTATGTCTAAGTCCAGCTTTGGTACATTAGAAGCAACTCTGAAACTTACCCTAAGCGTTTTTCGAAGCTACTTTTTGGCTAACTTCTTATAGGAAGGTCTAGGAGCTCTGAAAATGAACGTGCGCGTCTTTCACTCTTCCCGAGGGACTTAGAAGAATTTTGTGATATTTTTTATTAAAATGGTGTATAAGGGTATATATATAAATATATTTTATGCACTGTATATGAGCTGGCGATTTCTAAGTCTGTGGTTCCGAGAGGGGGTAACCAGGCTCACTAATAAAGGTCAAGCCACTTGGCTGCCAGAATGCCCTGCTTCAGCACAGACCAGAAAGGCATTGTGATAAGCGTATCCCCGGTATAGTCAGGGGTTAATGGGAGTCGTCCCCGTCCCCCCAGTATACGCCCAGAACCATGGACCCGGTACTTGTGGTTCGGACTGTCTCCAACCAGCCATAATGTTGTGAGAGTGAAATTATGTCTAAGTCCAGCTTTGGTACATTAGAAGCAACTCTGAAACTTACCCTAAGCGTTTTTCGAAGCTACTTTTTGGCTAACTTCTTAAAGGAAGGTCTAGGAGCTCTGAAAATGAATGTGCGCGTCTTTCACTGTTCCCGAGGGACTTAGAAGAATTTTGTGATATTTTTTATTAAAATGGTGTATAAGGGTATATATATAAATATATTTTATGCACTGTATATGAGCTGGCGATTTCTAAATCTGTGGTTCCGAGAGGGGGTAACCAGGCTCACTAATAAAGGTCAAGCCACTTGGCTGCCAGAATGGCCTGCTTCAGCACAGACCAGAAAGGCATTGTGATAAGCGTATCCCCGGTATAGTCAGGGGTTAATGGGAGTCGTCCCCGTCCCCCCAGTATACGCCCAGAACCATGGACCCGGTACTTGTGGTTCGGACTGTCTCCAACCAGCCATAATGTTGTGAGAGTGAAATTATGTCTAAATCCAGCTTTGGTACATTAGAAGCAACTCTGAAACTTACCCTAAGCGTTTTACGAAGCTACTTTTTGGCTAACTTCTTATAGGAAGGTCTAGGAGCTCTGAAAATGAACGTGCACGTCTTTCACTCTTCCCGAGGGACTTAGAAGAATTTTGTGATATTTTTTTATTAAAATGGTGTATAAGGGTATATATATATAAATATATTTTATGCACTGTATATGAGCTGGCGATTTCTAAGTCTGTGGTTCCGAGAGGGGGTAACCAGGCTCACTAATAAAGGTCAAGCCACTTGGCTGCCAGAATGCCCTGCTTCAGCACAGACCAGAAAGTCATTGTGATAAGCGTATCCCCGGTATAGTCAGGGGTTAATGGGAGTCGTCCCCGTCCCCCCCAGTATACGCCCAGAACCATGGACCCGGTACTTGTGGTTCGGACTGTCTCCAACCAGCCATAATGTTGTGAGAGTGAAATTATGTCTAAGTCCAGCTTTGGTACATTAGAAGCAACTCTGAAACTCAACCTAAGCGTTTTTCGAAGCTACTTTTTGGCTAACTTCTTATAGGAAGGTCTAGGAGCTCTCAAAATGAACGTGCGCGTCTTTCACTCTTCCCGAGGGACTTAGAAGAATTTTGTGATATTTTTTATTAAAATGCTGTATAAGGGTATATATATAAATATATTTTATGCACTGTATATGAGCTGGCGATTTCTAAGTCTGTGGTTCCGAGAGGGGGTAACCAGGCTCACTAATAAAGGTCAAGCCACTTGGCTGCCAGAATGCCCTGCTTCAGCACAGACCAGAAAGGCATTGTGATAAGCGTATCCCCGGTATAGTCAGGGGTTAATGGGAGTCGTCCCCGTCCCCCCAGTATACGCCCAGAACCATGGACCCGGTACTTGTGGTTCGGACTGTCTCCAACCAGCCATAATGTTGTGAGAGTGAAATTATGTCTAAATCCAGCTTTGGTACATTAGAAGCAACTCTGAAACTTACCCTAAGCGTTTTACGAAGCTACTTTTTGGCTAACTTCTTATAGGAAGGTCTAGGAGCTCTGAAAATGAACGTGCACGTCTTTCACTCTTCCCGAGGGACTTAGACGAATTTTGTGATATTTTTTTATTAAAATGGTGTATAAGGGTATATATATATAAATATATTTTATGCACTGTATATGAGCTGGCGATTTCTAAGTCTGTGGTTCCGAGAGGGGGTAACCAGGCTCACTAATAAAGGTCAAGCCACTTGGCTGCCAGAATGCCCTGCTTCAGCACAGACCAGAAAGTCATTGTGATAAGCGTATCCCCGGTATAGTCAGGGGTTAATGGGAGTCGTCCCCGTCCCCCCCAGTATACGCCCAGAACCATGGACCCGGTACTTGTGGTTCGGACTGTCTCCAACCAGCCATAATGTTGTGAGAGTGAAATTATGTCTAAGTCCAGCTTTGGTACATTAGAAGCAACTCTGAAACTCAACCAAAGCGTTTTTCGAAGCTACTTTTTGGCTAACTTCTTATAGGAAGGTCTAGGAGCTCTCAAAATGAACGTGCGCGTCTTTCACTCTTCCCGAGGGACTTAGAAGAATTTTGTGATATTTTTTATTAAAATGGTGTATAAGGGTATATATATAAATATATTTTATGCACTGTATATGAGCTGGCGATTACTAAGTCTGTGGTTCCGAGAGGGGGTAACCAGGCTCACTAATAAAGGTCAAGCCACTTGGCTGCCAGAATGCCCTGCTTCAGCACAGACCAGAAAGGCATTGTGATAAGCGTATCCCCGGTATAGTCAGGGGTTAATGGGAGTCGTCCCCGTCCCCCCAGTATACGCCCAGAACCATGGACCCGGTACTTGTGGTTCGGACTGTCTCCAACCAGCCATAATGTTGTGAGAGTGAAATTATGTCTAAGTCCAGCTTTGGTACATTAGAAGCAACTCTGAAACTTACCCTAAGCGTTTTTCGAAGCTACTTTTTGGCTAACTTCTTAAAGGAAGGTCTAGGAGCTCTGAAAATGAATGTGCGCGTCTTTCACTCTTCCCGAGGGACTTAGAAGAATTTTGTGATATTTTTTATTAAAATGGTGTATATGGGTATATATATAAATATATTTTATGCACTGTATATGAGCTGGCGATTTCTAAATCTGTGGTACCGAGAGGGGGTAACCAGGCTCACTAATAAAGGTCAAGCCACTTGGCTGCCAGAATGGCCTGCTTCAGCACAGACCAGAAAGGCATTGTGATAAGCGTATCCCCGGTATAGTCAGGGGTTAATGGGAGTCGTCCCCGTCCCCCCAGTATACGCCCAGAACCATGGACCCGGTACTTGTGGTTATGACTGTCTCCAACCAGCCATAATGTTGTGAGAGTGAAATTATGTCTAAGTCCAGCTTTGGTACATTAGAAGCAACTCTGAAACTTACCCTAAGCGTTTTTCGAAGCTACTTTTTGGCTAACTTCTTATAGGAATGTCTAGGAGCTCTGAAAATGAACGTGCGCGTCTTTCACTCTTCCCGAGGGACTTAGAAGAATTTTGTGATATTTTTTATTAAAATGGTGTATAAGGGTATATATATAAATATATTTTATGCACTGTATATGAGCTGGCGATTTCTAAGTCTGTGGTTCCGAGAGGGGGTAACCAGGCTCACTAATAAAGGTCAAGCCACTTGGCTGCCAGAATGCCCTGCTTCAGCACAGACCAGAAAGGCATTGTGATAAGCGTATCCCCGGTATAGTCAGGGGTTAATGGGAGTCGTCCCCGTCCCCCCAGTATACGCCCAGAACCATGGACCCTGTACTTGTGGTTCGGACTGTCTCCAACCAGCCATAATGTTGTTACAGTGAAATTATGTCTAAGTCCAGCTTTGGTACATTAGAAGCAACTCTGAAACTTACCCTAAGCGTTTTTCGAAGCTACTTTTTGGCTAACTTCTTATAGGAAGGTCTTGGAGCTCTGAAAATGAACGTGCGCGTCTTTCACTCTTCCCGAGGGACTTAGAAGAATTTTGTGATATTTTTTATTAAAATGGTGTATAAGGGTATATATATAAATATATTTTATGCACTGTATATGAGCTGGCGATTTCTAAGTCTGTGGTTCCGAGAGGGGGTAACCAGGCTCACTAATAAAGGTCAAGCCACTTGGCTGCCAGAATGCCCTGCTTCAGCACAGACCAGAAAGGCTATGTGATAAGCGTATCCCCGGTATAGTCAGGGGTTAATTGGAGTCGTCCCCGTCCCCCCAGTATACGCCCAGAACCATGGACCCGGTACTTGTGGTTCGGACTGTCTCCAACCAGCCATAATGTTGTGAGAGTGAAATTATGTCTAAGTCCAGCTTTGGTACATTAGAAGCAACTCTGAAACTTACCCTAAGCGTTTTTCGAAGCTACTTTTTGGCTAACTTCTTATAGGAAGGTCTAGGAGCTCTGAAAATGAACGTGCGCGTCTTTCACTCTTCCCGAGGGACTTAGAAGAATTTTGTGATATTGTTTATTAAAATGGTGTATAAGGGTATATATATAAATATATTTTATGCACTGTATATGAGCTGGCGATTTCTAAGTCTGTGGTTCCGAGAGGGGGTAACCAGGCTCACTAATAAAGGTCAAGCCACTTGGCTGCCAGAATGCCCTGCTTCAGCACAGACCAGAAAGGCATTGTGATAAGCGTATCCCCGGTATAGTCAGGGGTTAATGGGAGTCGTCCCCGTCCCCCCAGTATACGCCCAGAACCATGGACCCGGTACTTGTGGTTCGGACTGTCTCCAACCAGCCATAATGTTGTTACAGTGAAATTATGTCTAAGTCCAGCTTTGGTACATTAGAAGCAACTCTGAAACTTACCCTAAGCGTTTTTCGAAGCTACTTTTTGGCTAACTTCTTATAGGAATGTCTAGGAGCTCTGAAAATGAACGTGCGCGTCTTTCACTCTTCCCGAGGGACTTAGAAGAATTTTGTGATATTTTTTATTAAAATGGTGTATAAGGGTATATATATAAATATATTTTATGCACTGTATATGAGCTGGCGATTTCTAAGTCTGTGGTTCCGAGAGGGGGTAACCAGGCTCACTAATAAAGGTCAAGCCACTTGGCTGCCAGAATGCCCTGCTTCAGCACAGACCAGAAAGGCATTGTGATAAGCGTATCCCCGGTATAGTCAGGGGTTAATGGGAGTCGTCCCCGTCCCCCCAGTATACGCCCAGAACCATGGACCCTGTACTTGTGGTTCGGACTGTCTCCAACCAGCCATAATGTTGTTACAGTGAAATTATGTCTAAGTCCAGCTTTGGTACATTAGAAGCAACTCTGAAACTTACCCTAAGCGTTTTTCGAAGCTACTTTTTGGCTAACTTCTTATAGGAAGGTCTTGGAGCTCTGAAAATGAACGTGCGCGTCTTTCACTCTTCCCGAGGGACTTAGAAGAATTTTGTGATATTTTTTATTAAAATGGTGTATAAGGGTATATATATAAATATATTTTATGCACTGTATATGAGCTGGCGATTTCTAAGTCTGTGGTTCCGAGAGGGGGTAACCAGGCTCACTAATAAAGGTCAAGCCACTTGGCTGCCAGAATGCCCTGCTTCAGCACAGACCAGAAAGGCTATGTGATAAGCGTATCCCCGGTATAGTCAGGGGTTAATTGGAGTCGTCCCCGTCCCCCCAGTATACGCCCAGAACCATGGACCCGGTACTTGTGGTTCGGACTGTCTCCAACCAGCCATAATGTTGTGAGAGTGAAATTATGTCTAAGTCCAGCTTTGGTACATTAGAAGCAACTCTGAAACTTACCCTAAGCGTTTTTCGAAGCTACTTTTTGGCTAACTTCTTATAGGAAGGTCTAGGAGCTCTGAAAATGAACGTGCGCGTCTTTCACTCTTCCCGAGGGACTTAGAAGAATTTTGTGATATTGTTTATTAAAATGGTGTATAAGGGTATATATATAAATATATTTTATGCACTGTATATGAGCTGGCGATTTCTAAGTCTGTGGTTCCGAGAGGGGGTAACCAGGCTCACTAATAAAGGTCAAGCCACTTGGCTGCCAGAATGCCCTGCTTCAGCACAGACCAGAAAGGCATTGTGATAAGCGTATCCCCGGTATAGTCAGGGGTTAATGGGAGTCGTCCCCGTCCCCCCAGTATACGCCCAGAACCATGGACCCGGTACTTGTGGTTCGGACTGTCTCCAACCAGCCATAATGTTGTTACAGTGAAATTATGTCTAAGTCCAGCTTTGGTACATTAGAAGCAACTCTGAAACTTACCCTAAGCGTTTTTCGAAGCTACTTTTTGGCTAACTTCTTATAGGAAGGTCTTGGAGCTCTGAAAATGAACGTGCGCGTCATTCACTCTTCCCGAGGGACTTAGAAGAATTTTGTGATATTTTTTATTAAAATGGTGTATAAAGGTATATATATATAAATATATTTTATGCACTGTATATGAGCTGGCGATTTCTAAGTCTGTGGTTCCGAGAGGGGGTAACCAGGCTCACTAATAAAGGTCAAGCCACTTGGCTGCCAGAATGCCCTGCTTCAGCACAGACCAGAAAGTCATTGTGATAAGCGTATCCCCGGTATAGTCAGGGGTTAATGGGAGTCGTCCCCGTCCCCCCCAGTATACGCCCAGAACCATGGACCCGGTACTTGTGGTTCGGACTGTCTCCAACCAGCCATAATGTTGTGAGAGTGAAATTATGTCTAAGTCCAGCTTTGGTACATTAGAAGCAACTCTGAAACTCAACCTAAGCGTTTTTCGAAGCTACTTTTTGGCTAACTTCTTATAGGAAGGTCTAGGAGCTCTTAAAATGAACGTGCGCGTCTTTCACTCTTCCCGAGGGACTTAGAAGAATTTTGTGATATTTTTTATTAAAATGGTGTATAAGGGTATATATATAAATATATTTTATGCACTGTATATGAGCTGGCGATTTCTAAGTCTGTGGTTCCGAGAGGGGGTAACCAGGCTCACTAATAAAGGTCAAGCCACTTGGCTGCCAGAATGCCCTGCTTCAGCACAGACCAGAAAGGCATTGTGATAAGCATATCCCCGGTATAGTCAGGGGTTAATGGGAGTCGTCCCCGTCCCCCCAGTATACGCCCAGAACCATGGACCCGGTACTTGTGGTTCGGACTGTCTCCAACCAGCCATAATGTTGTGAGAGTGAAATTATGTCTAAGTCCAGCTTTGGTACATTAGAAGCAACTCTGAAACTTACCCTAAGCGTTTTTCGAAGCTACTTTTTGGCTAACTTCTTATAGGAAGGTCTAGGAGCTCTGAAAATGAACGTGCGCGTCTTTCACTCTTCCCGAGGGACTTAGAAGAATTTTGTGATATTTTTTATTAAAATGGTGTATAAGGGTATATATATAAATATATTTTATGCACTGTATATGAGCTGGCGATTTCTAAGTCTGTGGTTCCGAGAGGGGGTAACCAGGCTCACTAATAAAGGTCAAGCCACTTGGCTGCCAGAATGCCCTGCTTCAGCACAGACCAGAAAGGCATTGTGATAAGCGTATCCCCGGTATAGTCAGGGGTTAATGGGAGTCGTCCCCGTCCCCCCAGTATACGCCCAGAACCATGGACCCGGTACTTGTGGTTCGGAATGTCTCCAACCAGCCATAATGTTGTGAGAGTGAAATTATGTCTAAGTCAAGCTTTGGTACATTAGAAGCAACTCTGAAACTTACCCTAAGCGTTTTACGAAGCTACTTTTTGGCTAACTTCTTATAGGAAGGTCTAGGAGCTCTGAAAATGAACGTGCGCGTCTTTCACTCTTCCCGAGGGACTTAGAAGAATTTTGTGATATTTTTTTATTAAAATGGTGTATAAGTGTATATATATATAAATATATTTTATGCACTGTATATGAGCTGGCGATTTCTAAGTCTGTGGTTCCGAGAGGGGGTAACCAGGCTCACTAATAAAGGTCAAGCCACTTGGCTGCCAGAATGCCCTGCTTCAGCACAGACCAGAAAGTCATTGTGATAAGCGTATCCCCGGTATAGTCAGGGGTTAATGGGAGTCGTCCCCGTCCCCCCCAGTATACGCCCAGAACCATGGACCCGGTACTTGTGGTTCGGACTGTCTCCAACCAGCCATAATGTTGTGAGAGTGAAATTATGTCTAAGTCCAGCTTTGGTACCTTAGAAGCAACTCTGAAACTCAACCTAAGCGTTTTTCGAAGCTACTTTTTGGCTAACTTCTTATAGGAAGGTCTAGGAGCTCTTAAAATGAACGTGCACGTCTTTCACTCTTCCCGAGGGACTTAGAAGAATTTTGTGATATTTTTTATTAAAATGGTGTATAAGGGTATATATATAAATATATTTTATGCACTGTATATGAGCTGGCGATTTCTAAGTCTGTGGTTCCGAGAGGGGGTAACCAGGCTCACTAATAAAGGTCAAGCCACTTGGCTGCCAGAATGCCCTGCTTCAGCACAGACCAGAAAGGCATTGTGATAAGCGTATCCCCGGTATAGTCAGGGGTTAATGGGAGTCGTCCCCGTCCCCCCAGTATACGCCCAGAACCATGGACCCTGTACTTGTGGTTCGGACTGTCTCCAACCAGCCATAATGTTGTTACAGTGAAATTATGTCTAAGTCCAGCTTTGGTACATTAGAAGCAACTCTGAAACTTACCCTAAGCGTTTTTCGAAGCTACTTTTTGGCTAACTTCTTATAGGAAGGTCTTGGAGCTCTGAAAATGAACGTGCGCGTCTTTCACTCTTCCCGAGGGACTTAGAAGAATTTTGTGATATTTTTTATTAAAATGGTGTATAAGGGTATATATATAAATATATTTTATGCACTGTATATGAGCTGGCGATTTCTAAGTCTGTGGTTCCGAGAGGGGGTAACCAGGCTCACTAATAAAGGTCAAGCCACTTGGCTGCCAGAATGCCCTGCTTCAGCACAGACCAGAAAGGCTATGTGATAAGCGTATCCCCGGTATAGTCAGGGGTTAATGGGAGTCGTCCCCGTCCCCCCAGTATACGCCCAGTACCATGGACCCGGTACTTGTGGTTCGGACTGTCTCCAACCAGCCATAATGTTGTGAGAGTGAAATTATGTCTAAGTCCAGCTTTGGTACATTAGAAGCAACTCTGAAACTTACCCTAAGCGTTTTTCGAAGCTACTTTTTGGCTAACTTCTTATAGGAAGGTCTAGGAGCTCTGAAAATGAACGTGCGCGTCTTTCACTCTTCCCGAGGGACTTAGAAGAATTTTGTGATATTTTTTATTAAAATGGTGTATAAGGGTATATATATAAATATATTTTATGCACTGTATATGAGCTGGCGATTTCTAAGTCTGTGGTTCCGAGAGGGGGTAACCAGGCTCACTAATAAAGGTCAAGCCACTTGGCTGCCAGAATGCCCTGCTTCAGCACAGACCAGAAAGGCATTGTGATAAGCGTATCCCCGGTATAGTCAGGGGTTAATGGGAGTCGTCCCCGTCCCCCCAGTATACGCCCAGAACCATGGACCCGGTACTTGTGGTTCGGACTGTCTCCAACCAGCCATAATGTTGTGAGAGTGAAATTATGTCTAAGTCCAGCTTTGGTACATTTGAAGCAACTCTGAAACTTACCCTAAGCGTTTTTCGAAGCTACTTTTTGGCTAACTTCTTATAGGAAGGTCTTGGAGCTCTGAAAATGAACGTGCGCGTCTTTCACTCTTCCCGAGGGACTTAGAAGAATTTTGTGATATTTTTTATTAAAATGGTGTATAAGGGTATATATACAGTATAAATATATTTTATGCACTGTATATGAGCTGGCGATTTCTAAGTCTGTGGTTCCGAGAGGGGGTAACCAGGCTCACTAATAAAGATCAAGCCACTTGGCTGCCAGAATGCCCTGCTTCAGCCCAGACCAGAAAGGCATTGTGATAAGCGTATCCCCGGTATAGTCAGGGGTTAATGGGAGTCATCCCCGTCCCCCCAGTATACGCCCAGAACCATGGACCCGGTACTTGTGGTTCGGAATGTCTCCAACCAGCCATAATGTTGTGAGAGTGAAATTATGTCTAAGTCAAGCTTTGGTACATTAGAAGCAACTCTGAAACTTACCCTAAGCGTTTTACGAAGCTACTTTTTGGCTAACTTCTTATAGGAAGGTCTAGGAGCTCTGAAAATGAACGTGCGCGTCTTTCACTCTTCCCGAGGGACTTAGAAGAATTTTGTGATATTTTTTTATTAAAATGGTGTATAAGTGTATATATATATAAATATATTTTATGCACTGTATATGAGCTGGCGATTTCTAAGTCTGTGGTTCCGAGAGGGGGTAACCAGGCTCACTAATAAAGGTCAAGCCACTTGGCTGCCAGAATGCCCTGCTTCAGCACAGACCAGAAAGTCATTGTGATAAGCGTATCCCCGGTATAGTCAGGGGTTAATGGGAGTCGTCCCCGTCCCCCCCAGTATACGCCCAGAACCATGGACCCGGTACTTGTGGTTCGGACTGTCTCCAACCAGCCATAATGTTGTGAGAGTGAAATTATGTCTAAGTCCAGCTTTGGTACCTTAGAAGCAACTCTGAAACTCAACCTAAGCGTTTTTCGAAGCTACTTTTTGGCTAACTTCTTATAGGAAGGTCTAGGAGCTCTTAAAATGAACGTGCACGTCTTTCACTCTTCCCGAGGGACTTAGAAGAATTTTGTGATATTTTTTATTAAAATGGTGTATAAGGGTATATATATAAATATATTTTATGCACTGTATATGAGCTGGCGATTTCTAAGTCTGTGGTTCCGAGAGGGGGTAACCAGGCTCACTAATAAAGGTCAAGCCACTTGGCTGCCAGAATGCCCTGCTTCAGCACAGACCAGAAAGGCATTGTGATAAGCGTATCCCCGGTATAGTCAGGGGTTAATGGGAGTCGTCCCCGTCCCCCCAGTATACGCCCAGAACCATGGACCCTGTACTTGTGGTTCGGACTGTCTCCAACCAGCCATAATGTTGTTACAGTGAAATTATGTCTAAGTCCAGCTTTGGTACATTAGAAGCAACTCTGAAACTTACCCTAAGCGTTTTTCGAAGCTACTTTTTGGCTAACTTCTTATAGGAAGGTCTTGGAGCTCTGAAAATGAACGTGCGCGTCTTTCACTCTTCCCGAGGGACTTAGAAGAATTTTGTGATATTTTTTATTAAAATGGTGTATAAGGGTATATATATAAATATATTTTATGCACTGTATATGAGCTGGCGATTTCTAAGTCTGTGGTTCCGAGAGGGGGTAACCAGGCTCACTAATAAAGGTCAAGCCACTTGGCTGCCAGAATGCCCTGCTTCAGCACAGACCAGAAAGGCTATGTGATAAGCGTATCCCCGGTATAGTCAGGGGTTAATGGGAGTCGTCCCCGTCCCCCCAGTATACGCCCAGAACCATGGACCCGGTACTTGTGGTTCGGACTGTCTCCAACCAGCCATAATGTTGTGAGAGTGAAATTATGTCTAAGTCCAGCTTTGGTACATTAGAAGCAACTCTGAAACTTACCCTAAGCGTTTTTCGAAGCTACTTTTTGGCTAACTTCTTATAGGAAGGTCTAGGAGCTCTGAAAATGAACGTGCGCGTCTTTCACTCTTCCCGAGGGACTTAGAAGAATTTTGTGATATTTTTTATTAAAATGGTGTATAAGGGTATATATATAAATATATTTTATGCACTGTATATGAGCTGGCGATTTCTAAGTCTGTGGTTCCGAGAGGGGGTAACCAGGCTCACTAATAAAGGTCAAGCCACTTGGCTGCCAGAATGCCCTGCTTCAGCACAGACCAGAAAGGCATTGTGATAAGCGTATCCCCGGTATAGTCAGGGGTTAATGGGAGTCGTCCCCGTCCCCCCAGTATACGCCCAGAACCATGGACCCGGTACTTGTGGTTCGGACTGTCTCCAACCAGCCATAATGTTGTTACAGTGAAATTATGTCTAAGTCCAGCTTTGGTACATTAGAAGCAACTCTGAAACTTACCCTAAGCGTTTTTCGAAGCTACTTTTTGGCTAACTTCTTATAGGAAGGTCTTGGAGCTCTGAAAATGAACGTGCGCGTCATTCACTCTTCCCGAGGGACTTAGAAGAATTTTGTGATATTTTTTATTAAAATGGTGTATAAGGGTATATATATATAAATATATTTTATGCACTGTATATGAGCTGGCGATTTCTAAGTCTGTGGTTCCGAGAGGGGGTAACCAGGCTCACTAATAAAGGTCAAGCCACTTGGCTGCCAGAATGCCCTGCTTCAGCACAGACCAGAAAGTCATTGTGATAAGCGTATCCCCGGTATAGTCAGGGGTTAATGGGAGTCGTCCCCGTCCCCCCCAGTATACGCCCAGAACCATGGACCCGGTACTTGTGGTTCGGACTGTCTCCAACCAGCCATAATGTTGTGAGAGTGAAATTATGTCTAAGTCCAGCTTTGGTACATTAGAAGCAACTCTGAAACTCAACCTAAGCGTTTTTCGAAGCTACTTTTTGGCTAACTTCTTATAGGAAGGTCTAGGAGCTCTTAAAATGAACGTGCGCGTCTTTCACTCTTCCCGAGGGACTTAGAAGAATTTTGTGATATTTTTTATTAAAATGGTGTATAAGGGTATATATATAAATATATTTTATGCACTGTATATGAGCTGGCGATTTCTAAGTCTGTGGTTCCGAGAGGGGGTAACCAGGCTCACTAATAAAGGTCAAGCCACTTGGCTGCCAGAATGCCCTGCTTCAGCACAGACCAGAAAGGCATTGTGATAAGCATATCCCCGGTATAGTCAGTGGTTAATGGGAGTCGTCCCCGTCCCTCCAGTATACGCCCAGAACCATGGACCCGGTACTTGTGGTTCGGACTGTCTCCAACCAGCCATAATGTTGTGAGAGTGAAATTATGTCTAAGTCCAGCTTTGGTACATTAGAAGCAACTCTGAAACTTACCCTAAGCGTTTTTCGAAGCTACTTTTTGGCTAACTTCTTATAGGAAGGTCTAGGAGCTCTGAAAATGAACGTGCGCGTCTTTCACTCTTCCCGAGGGACTTAGAAGAATTTTGTGATATTTTTTATTAAAATGGTGTATAAGGGTATATATATAAATATATTTTATGCACTGTATATGAGCTGGCGATTTCTAAGTCTGTGGTTCCGAGAGGGGGTAACCAGGCTCACTAATAAAGGTCAAGCCACTTGGCTGCCAGAATGCCCTGCTTCAGCACAGACCAGAAAGGCATTGTGATAAGCGTATCCCCGGTATAGTCAGGGGTTAATGGGAGTCGTCCCCGTCCCCCCAGTATACGCCCAGAACCATGGACCCGGTACTTGTGGTTCGGACTGTCTCCAACCAGCCATAATGTTGTGAGAGTGAAATTATGTCTAAGTCCAGCTTTGGTACATTTGAAGCAACTCTGAAACTTACCCTAAGCGTTTTTCGAAGCTACTTTTTGGCTAACTTCTTATAGGAAGGTCTTGGAGCTCTGAAAATGAACGTGCGCGTCTTTCACTCTTCCCGAGGGACTTAGAAGAATTTTGTGATATTTTTTTATTTAAATGGTGTATAAGTGTATATATATATAAATATATTTTATGCACTGTATATGAGCTGGCGATTTCTAAGTCTGTGGTTCCGAGAGGGGGTAACCAGGCTCACTAATAAAGATCAAGCCACTTGGCTGCCAGAATGCCCTGCTTCAGCACAGACCAGAAAGTCATTGTGATAAGCGTATCCCCGGTATAGTCAGGGGTTAATGGGAGTCGTCCCCGTCCCCCCCAGTATACGCCCAGAACCATGGACCCGGTACTTGTGGTTCGGACTGTCTCCAACCAGCCATAATGTTGTGAGAGTGAAATTATGTCTAAGTCCAGCTTTGGTACCTTAGAAGCAACTCTGAAACTCAACCTAAGCGTTTTTCGAAGCTACTTTTTGGCTAACTTCTTATAGGAAGGTCTAGAAGCTCTTAAAATGAACGTGCACGTCTTTCACTCTTCCCGAGGGACTTAGAAGAATTTTGTGATATTTTTTATTAAAATGGTGTATAAGGGTATATATATAAATATATTTTATGCACTGTATATGAGCTGGCGATTTCTAAGTCTGTGGTTCCGAGAGGGGGTAACCAGGCTCACTAATAAAGGTCAAGCCACTTGGCTGCCAGAATGCCCTGCTTCAGCACAGACCAGAAAGGCATTGTGATAAGCATATCCCCGGTATAGTCAGGGGTTAATGGGAGTCGTCCCCGTCCCCCCAGTATACGCCCAGAACCATGGACCCGGTACTTGTGGTTCGGACTGTCTCCAACCAGCCATAATGTTGTGAGAGTGAAATTATGTCTAAGTCCAGCTTTGGTACATTAGAAGCAACTCTGAAACTTACCCTAAGCGTTTTTCGAAGCTACTTTTTGGCTAACTTCTTATAGGAAGGTCTAGGAGCTCTGAAAATGAACGTGCGCGTCTTTCACTCTTCCCGAGGGACTTAGAAGAATTTTGTGATATTTTTTATTAAAATGGTGTATAAGGGTATATATATATATATATTTTATGCACTGTATATGAGCTGGCGATTTCTAAGTCTGTGGTTCCGAGAGGGGGTAACCAGGCTCACTAATAAAGGTCAAGCCACTTGGCTGCCAGAATGCCCTGCTTCAGCACAGACCAGAAAGGCATTGTGATAAGCGTATCCCCGGTATAGTCAGGGGTTAATGGGAGTCGTCCCCGTCCCCCCAGTATACGCCCAGAACCATGGACCCGGTACTTGTGGTTCGGACTGTCTCCAACCAGCCATAATGTTGTGAGAGTGAAATTATGTCTAAGTCCAGCTTTGGAACATTAGAAGCAACTCTGAAACTTAACCTAAGCGTTTTTCGAAGCTACTTTTTGGCTAACTTCTTATAGGAAGGTCTTGGAGCTCTGAAAATGAACGTGCGCGTCTTTCACTCTTCCCGAGGGACTTAGAAGAATTTTGTGATATTTTTTATTAAAATGGTGTATAAGGGTATATATATAAATATATTTTATGCACTGTATATGAGCTGGCGATTTCTAAGTCTGTGGTTCCGAGAGGGGGTAACCAGGCTCACTAATAAAGGTCAAGCCACTTGGCTGCCAGAATGACCTGCTTCAGCACAGACCAGAAAGGCATTGTGATAAGCGTATCCCCGGTATAGTCAGGGGTTAATGGGAGTCGTCCCCATCCCCCCAGTATACGCCCAGAACCATGGACCCGGTACTTGTGGTTCGGACTGTCTCCAACCAGCCATAATGTTGTGAGAGTGAAATTATGTCTAAGTCCAGCTTTGGTACATTAGAAGCAACTCTGAAACTTACCCTAAGCGTTTTTCGAAGCTACTTTTTGGCTAACTTCTTATAGGAAGGTCTAGGAGCTCTGAAAATGAACGTGCGCGTCTTTCACTCTTCCCGAGGGACTTAGAAGAATTTTGTGATATTTTTTATTAAAATGGTGTATAAGGGTATATATATATATATATATTTTATGCACTGTATATGAGCTGGCGATTTCTAAGTCTGTGGTTCCGAGAGGGGGTAACCAGGCTCACTAATAAAGGTCAAGCCACTTGGCTGCCAGAATGCCCTGCTTCAGCACAGACCAGAAAGGCATTGTGATAAGCGTATCCCCGGTATAGTCAGGGGTTAATGGGAGTCGTCCCCGTCCCCCCAGTATACGCCCAGAACCATGGACCCGGTACTTGTGGTTCGGACTGTCTCCAACCAGCCATAATGTTGTTACAGTGAAATTATGTCTAAGTCCAGCTTTGGTACATTAGAAGCAACTCTGAAACTTACCCTAAGCGTTTTTCGAAGCTACTTTTTGGCTAACTTCTTATAGGAAGGTCTTGGAGCTCTGAAAATGAACGTGCGCGTCTTTCACTCTTCCCGAGGGACTTAGAAGAATTTTGTGATATTTTTTATTAAAATGGTGTATAAGGGTATATATATAAATATATTTTATGCACTGTATATGAGCTGGCGATTTCTAAGTCTGTGGTTCCGAGAGGGGGTAACCAGGCTCACTAATAAAGGTCAAGCCACTTGGCTGCCAGAATGCCCTGCTTCAGCACAGACCAGAAAGGCATTGTGATAAGCGTATCCCCGGTATAGTCAGGGGTTAATGGGAGTCGTCCCCATCCCCCCAGTATACGCCCAGAACCATGGACCCGGTACTTGTGGTTCGGACTGTCTCCAACCAGCCATAATGTTGTGAGAGTGAAATTATGTCTAAGTCCAGCTTTGGTACATTAGAAGCAACTCTGAAACTTACCCTAAGCGTTTTACGAAGCTACTTTTTGGCTAACTTCTTATAGGAAGGTCTAGGAGCTCTGAAAATGAACGTGCGCGTCTTTCACTCTTCCCGAGGGACTTAGAAGAATTTTGTGATATTTTTTTATTAAAATGGTGTATAAGTGTATATATATATAAATATATTTTATGCACTGTATATGAGCTGGCGATTTCTAAGTCTGTGGTTCCGAGAGGGGGTAACCAGGCTCACTAATAAAGGTCAAGCCACTTGGCTGCCAGAATGCCCTGCTTCAGCACAGACCAGAAAGGCATTGTGATAAGCATATCCCCGGTATAGTCAGGGGTTAATGGGAGTCGTCCCCGTCCCCCCAGTATACGCCCAGAACCATGGACCCGGTACTTGTGGTTCGGACTGTCTCCAACCAGCCATAATGTTGTGAGAGTGAAATTATGTCTAAGTCCAGCTTTGGTACCTTAGAAGCAACTCTGAAACTCAACCTAAGCGTTTTTCGAAGCTACTTTTTGGCTAACTTCTTATAGGAAGGTCTAGGAGCTCTTAAAATGAACGTGCGCGTCTTTCACTCTTCCCGAGGGACTTAGAAGAATTTTGTGATATTTTTTATTAAAATGGTGTATAAGGGTATATATATAAATATATTTTATGCACTGTATATGAGCTGGCGATTTCTAAGTCTGTGGTTCCGAGAGGGGGTAACCAGGCTCACTAATAAAGGTCAAGCCACTTGGCTGCCAGAATGCCCTGCTTCAGCACAGACCAGAAAGGCATTGTGATAAGCGTATCCCCGGTATAGTCAGGGGTTAATGGGAGTCGTCCCCATCCCCCCAGTATACGCCCAGAACCATGGACCCGGTACTTGTGGTTCGGACTGTCTCCAACCAGCCATAATGTTGTGAGAGTGAAATTATGTCTAAGTCCAGCTTTGGTACATTAGAAGCAACTCTGAAACTTACCCTAAGCGTTTTACGAAGCTACTTTTTGGCTAACTTCTTATAGGAAGGTCTAGGAGCTCTGAAAATGAACGTGCGCGTCTTTCACTCTTCCCGAGGGACTTAGAAGAATTTTGTGATATTTTTTTATTAAAATGGTGTATAAGTGTATATATATATAAATATATTTTATGCACTGTATATGAGCTGGCGATTTCTAAGTCTGTGGTTCCGAGAGGGGGTAACCAGGCTCACTAATAAAGGTCAAGCCACTTGGCTGCCAGAATGCCCTGCTTCAGCACAGACCAGAAAGGCATTGTGATAAGCATATCCCCGGTATAGTCAGGGGTTAATGGGAGTCGTCCCCGTCCCCCCCAGTATACGCCCAGAACCATGGACCCGGTACTTGTGGTTCGGACTGTCTCCAACCAGCCATAATGTTGTGAGAGTGAAATTATGTCTAAGTCCAGCTTTGGTACATTAGAAGCAACTCTGAAACTTACCCTAAGCGTTTTTCGAAGCTACTTTTTGGCTAACTTCTTATAGGAAGGTCTAGGAGCTCTGAAAATGAACGTGCGCGTCTTTCACTCTTCCCGAGGGACTTAGAAGAATTTTGTGATATTTTTTATTAAAATGGTGTATAAGGGTATATATATAAATATATTTTATGCACTGTATATGAGCTGGCGATTTCTAAGTCTGTGGTTCCGAGAGGGGGTAACCAGGCTCACTAATAAAGGTCAAGCCACTTGGCTGCCAGAATGCCCTGCTTCAGCACAGACCAGAAAGGCATTGTGATAAGCGTATCCCCGGTATAGTCAGGGGTTAATGGGAGTCGTCCCCGTCCCCCCAGTATACGCCCAGAACCATGGACCCGGTACTTGTGGTTCGGACTGTCTCCAACCAGCCATAATGTTGTGAGAGTGAAATTATGTCTAAGTCCAGCTTTGGTACATTAGAAGCAACTCTGAAACTTACCCTAAGCGTTTTACGAAGCTACTTTTTGGCTAACTTCTTATAGGAAGGTCTAGGAGCTCTCAAAATGAACGTGCGCGTCTTTCACTCTTCCCGAGGGACTTAGAAGAATTTTGTGATATTTTTTATTAAAATGGTGTATAAGGGTATATATATAAATATATTTTATGCACTGTATATGAGCTGGCGATTTCTAAGTCTGTAGTTCCGAGAGGGGGTAACCAGGCTCACTAATAAAGGTCAAGCCACTTGGCTGCCAGAATGCCCTGCTTCAGCACAGACCAGAAAGTCATTGTGATAAGCGTATCCCCGGTATAGTCAGGGGTTAATGGGAGTCGTCCCCGTCCGCCCCAGTATACGCCCAGAACCATGGACCCGGTACTTGTGGTTCGGACTGTCTCCAACCAGCCATAATGTTGTGAGAGTGAAATTATGTCTAAGTCCAGCTTTGGTACATTAGAAGCAACTCTGAAACTCAACCTAAGCGTTTTTCGAAGCTACTTTTTGGCTAACTTCTTATAGGAAGGTCTAGGAGCTCTGAAAATGAACGTGCGCGTCTTTCACTCTTCCCGAGGGACTTAGAAGAATTTTGTGATATTTTTTATTAAAATGGTGTATAAGGGTATATATATAAATATATTTTATGCACTGTATATGAGCTGGCGATTTCTAAGTCTGTGGTTCCGAGAGGGGGTAACCAGGCTCACTAATAAAGGTCAAGCCACTTGGCTGCCAGAATGCCCTGCTTCAGCACAGACCAGAAAGGCATTGTGATAAGCGTATCCCCGGTATAGTCAGGGGTTAATGGGAGTCGTCCCCGTCCCCCCTGTATACGCCCAGAACCATGGACCCGGTACTTGTGGTTCGGACTGTCTCCAACCAGCCATAATGTTGTGAGAGTGAAATTATGTCTAAGTCCAGCTTTGGTACATTAGAAGCAACTCTGAAACTTACCCTAAGCGTTTTACGAAGCTACTTTTTGGCTAACTTCTTATAGGAAGGTCTAGGAGCTCTGAAAATGAACGTGCGCGTCTTTCACTCTTCCCGAGGGACTTAGAAGAATTTTGTGATATTTTTTATTAAAATGGTGTATAATGGTATATATATAAATATATTTTATGCACTGTATATGAGCTGGCGATTTCTAAGTCTGTGGTTCCGAGAGGGGGTAACCAGGCTCACTAATAAAGGTCAAGCCACTTGGCTGCCAGAATGCCCTGCTTCAGCACAGACCAGAAAGGCATTGTGATAAGCGTATCCCCGGTATAGTCAGGGGTTAATGGGAGTCGTCCCCGTCCCCCCAGTATACGCCCAGAACCATGGACCCGGTACTTGTGGTTCGGACTGTCTCCAACCAGCCATAATGTTGTGAGAGTGAAATTATGTCTAAGTCCAGCTTTGGTACATTAGAAGCAACTCTGAAACTTACCCTAAGCGTTTTTCGAAGCTACTTTTTGGCTAACTTCTTATAGGAAGGTCTAGGAGCTCTGAAAATGAACGTGCGCGTCTTTCACTCTTCCCGAGGGACTTAGAAGAATTTTGTGATATTTTTTTATTAAAATGGTGTATAAGGGTATATATATATAAATATATTTTATGCACTGTATATGAGCTGGCGATTTCTAAGTCTGTGGTTCCGAGAGGGGGTAACCAGGCTCACTAATAAAGGTCAAGCCACTTGGCTGCCAGAATGCCCTGCTTCAGCACAGACCAGAAAGTCATTGTGATAAGCGTATCCCCGGTATAGTCAGGGGTTAATGGGAGTCGTCCCCGTCCCCCCCAGTATACGCCCAGAACCATGGACCCGGTACTTGTGGTTCGGACTGTCTCCAACCAGCCATAATGTTGTGAGAGTGAAATTATGTCTAAGTCCAGCTTTGGTACATTAGAAGCAACTCTGAAACTCAACCTAAGCGTTTTTCGAAGCTACTTTTTGGCTAACTTCTTATAGGAAGGTCTAGGAGCTCTCAAAATGAACGTGCGCCTCTTTCACTCTTCCCGAGGGACTTTGAAGAATTTTGTGATATTTTTTATTAAAATGGTGTATAAGGGTATATATATAAATATATTTTATGCACTGTATATGAGCTGGCGATTTCTAAGTCTGTGGTTCCGAGAGGGGGTAACCAGGCTCACTAATAAAGGTCAAGCCACTTGGCTGCCAGAATGCCCTGCTTCAGCACAGACCAGAAAGGCATTGTGATAAGCGTATCCCCGGTATAGTCAGGGGTTAATGGGAGTCGTCCCCGTCCCCCCTGTATACGCCCAGAACCATGGACCCGGTACTTGTGGTTCGGACTGTCTCCAACCAGCCATAATGTTGTGAGAGTGAAATTATGTCTAAGTCCAGCTTTGGTACATTAGAAGCAACTCTGAAACTTACCCTAAGCGTTTTTCGAAGCTACTTTTTGGCTAACTTCTTATAGGAAGGTCTAGGAGCTCTGAAAATGAACGTGCGCGTCTTTCACTCTTCCCGAGGGACTTAGAAGAATTTTCTGATATTTTTTTATTAAAATGGTGTATAAGGGTATATATATAAATATATTTTATGCACTGTATATGAGCTGGCGATTTCTAAGTCTGTGGTTCCGAGAGGGGGTAACCAGGCTCACTAATAAAGGTCAAGCCACTTGGATGCCAGAATGCCCTGCTTCAGCACAGACCAGAAAGGCATTGTGATAAGCGTATCCCCGGTATAGTCAGGGGTTAATGGGAGTCGTCCCCGTCCCCCCAGTATACGCCCAGAACCATGGACCCGGTACTTGTGGTTCGGACTGTCTCCAACCAGCCATAATGTTGTGAGAGTGAAATTATGTCTAAGTCCAGCTTTGGTACATTAGAAGCAACTCTGAAACTTACCCTAAGCGTTTTACGAAGCTACTTTTTGGCTAACTTCTTATAGGAAGGTCTAGAAGCTCTGAAAATGAACGTGCGCGTCTTTCACTCTTCCCGAGGGACTTAGAAGAATTTTGTGATTTTTTTTTATTAAAATGGTGTATAAGGGTATATATATATAAATATATTTTATGCACTGTATATGAGCTGGCGATTTCTAAGTCTGTGGTTCCGAGAGGGGGTAACCAGGCTCACTAATAAAGGTCAAGCCACTTGGCTGCCAGAATGCCCTGCTTCAGCACAGACCAGAAAGTCATTGTGATAAGCGTATCCCCGGTATAGTCAGGGGTTAATGGGAGTCGTCCCCGTCCCCCCCAGTATACGCCCAGAACCATGGACCCGGTACTTGTGGTTCGGACTGTCTCCAACCAGCCATAATGTTGTGAGAGTGAAATTATGTCTAAGTACAGCTTTGGTACATTAGAAGCAACTCTGAAACTCAACCTAAGCGTTTTTCGAAGATACTTTTTGGCTAACTTCTTATAGGAAGGTCTAGGAGCTCTCAAAATGAACGTGCGCGTCTTTCACTCTTCCCGAGGGACTTAGAAGAATTTTGTGATATTTTTTATTAAAATGGTGTATAAGGGTATATATATAAATATATTTTATGCACTGTATATGAGCTGGCGATTTCTAAGTCTGTGGTTCCGAGAGGGGGTAACCAGGCTCACTAATAAAGGTCAAGCCACTTGGCTGCCAGAATGCCCTGCTTCAGCACAGACCAGAAAGGCATTGTGATAAGCATATCCCCGGTATAGTCAGGGGTTAATGGGAGTCGTCCCCGTCCCCCCCAGTATACGCCCAGAACCATGGACCCGGTACTTGTGGTTCGGACTGTCTCCAACCAGCCATAATGTTGTGAGAGTGAAATTATGTCTAAGTCCAGCTTTGGTACATTAGAAGCAACTCTGAAACTTACCCTAAGCGTTTTTCGAAGCTACTTTTTGGCTAACTTCTTATAGGAAGGTCTAGGAGCTCTGAAAATGAACGTGCGCGTCTTTCACTCTTCCCGAGGGACTTAGAAGAATTTTGTGATATTTTTTATTAAAATGGTGTATAAGGGTATATATATAAATATATTTTATGCACTGTATATGAGCTGGCGATTTCTAAGTCTGTGGTTCCGAGAGGGGGTAACCAGGCTCACTAATAAAGGTCAAGCCACTTGGCTGCCAGAATGCCCTGCTTCAGCACAGACCAGAAAGGCATTGTGATAAGCGTATCCCCGGTATAGTCAGGGGTTAATGGGAGTCGTCCCCGTCCCCCCAGTATACGCCCAGAACCATGGACCCGGTACTTGTGGTTCGGACTGTCTCCAACCAGCCATAATGTTGTGAGAGTGAAATTATGTCTAAGTCCAGCTTTGGTACATTAGAAGCAACTCTGAAACTTACCCTAAGCGTTTTACGAAGCTACTTTTTGGCTAACTTCTTATAGGAAGGTCTAGGAGCTCTCAAAATGAACGTACGCGTCTTTCACTCTTCCCGAGGGACTTAGAAGAATTTTGTGATATTTTTTATTAAAATGGTGTATAAGGGTATATATATAAATATATTTTATGCACTGTATATGAGCTGGCGATTTCTAAGTCTGTGGTTCCGAGAGGGGGTAACCAGGCTCACTAATAAAGGTCAAGCCACTTGGCTGCCAGAATGCCCTGCTTCAGCACAGACCAGAAAGGCATTGTGATAAGCGTATCCCCGGTATAGTCAGGGGTTAATGGGAGTCGTCCCCGTCCCCCCTGTATACGCCCAGAACCATGGACCCGGTACTTGTGGTTCGGACTGTCTCCAACCAGCCATAATGTTGTGAGAGTGAAATTATGTCTAAGTCCAGCTTTGGTACATTAGAAGCAACTCTGAAACTTACCCTAAGCGTTTTTCGAAGCTACTTTTTGGCTAACTTCTTATAGGAAGGTCTAGGAGCTCTGAAAATGAACGTGCGCGTCTTTCACTCTTCCCGAGGGACTTAGAAGAATTTTCTGATATTTTTTTATTAAAATGGTGTATAAGGGTATATATATAAATATATTTTATGCACTGTATATGAGCTGGCGATTTCTAAGTCTGTGGTTCCGAGAGGGGGTAACCAGGCTCACTAATAAAGGTCAAGCCACTTGGATGCCAGAATGCCCTGCTTCAGCACAGACCAGAAAGGCATTGTGATAAGCGTATCCCCGGTATAGTCAGGGGTTAATGGGAGTCGTCCCCGTCCCCCCAGTATACGCCCAGAACCATGGACCCGGTACTTGTGGTTCGGACTGTCTCCAACCAGCCATAATGTTGTGAGAGTGAAATTATGTCTAAGTCCAGCTTTGGTACATTAGAAGCAACTCTGAAACTTACCCTAAGCGTTTTACGAAGCTACTTTTTGGCTAACTTCTTATAGGAAGGTCTAGAAGCTCTGAAAATGAACGTGCGCGTCTTTCACTCTTCCCGAGGGACTTAGAAGAATTTTGTGATATTTTTTTATTAAAATGGTGTATAAGGGTATATATATATAAATATATTTTATGCACTGTATATGAGCTGGCGATTTCTAAGTCTGTGGTTCCGAGAGGGGGTAACCAGGCTCACTAATAAAGGTCAAGCCACTTGGCTGCCAGAATGCCCTGCTTCAGCACAGACCAGAAAGTCATTGTGATAAGCGTATCCCCGGTATAGTCAGGGGTTAATGGGAGTCGTCCCCGTCCCCCCCAGTATACGCCCAGAACCATGGACCCGGTACTTGTGGTTCGGACTGTCTCCAACCAGCCATAATGTTGTGAGAGTGAAATTATGTCTAAGTACAGCTTTGGTACATTAGAAGCAACTCTGAAACTCAACCTAAGCGTTTTTCGAAGATACTTTTTGGCTAACTTCTTATAGGAAGGTCTAGGAGCTCTCAAAATGAACGTGCGCGTCTTTCACTCTTCCCGAGGGACTTAGAAGAATTTTGTGATATTTTTTATTAAAATGGTGTATAAGGGTATATATATAAATATATTTTATGCACTGTATATGAGCTGGCGATTTCTAAGTCTGTGGTTCCGAGAGGGGGTAACCAGGCTCACTAATAAAGGTCAAGCCACTTGGCTGCCAGAATGCCCTGCTTCAGCACAGACCAGAAAGGCATTGTGATAAGCATATCCCCGGTATAGTCAGGGGTTAATGGGAGTCGTCCCCGTCCCCCCCAGTATACGCCCAGAACCATGGACCCGGTACTTGTGGTTCGGACTGTCTCCAACCAGCCATAATGTTGTGAGAGTGAAATTATGTCTAAGTCCAGCTTTGGTACATTAGAAGCAACTCTGAAACTTACCCTAAGCGTTTTTCGAAGCTACTTTTTGGCTAACTTCTTATAGGAAGGTCTAGGAGCTCTGAAAATGAACGTGCGCGTCTTTCACTCTTCCCGAGGGACTTAGAAGAATTTTGTGATATTTTTTATTAAAATGGTGTATAAGGGTATATATATAAATATATTTTATGCACTGTATATGAGCTGGCGATTTCTAAGTCTGTGGTTCCGAGAGGGGGTAACCAGGCTCACTAATAAAGGTCAAGCCACTTGGCTGCCAGAATGCCCTGCTTCAGCACAGACCAGAAAGGCATTGTGATAAGCGTATCCCCGGTATAGTCAGGGGTTAATGGGAGTCGTCCCCGTCCCCCCAGTATACGCCCAGAACCATGGACCCGGTACTTGTGGTTCGGACTGTCTCCAACCAGCCATAATGTTGTGAGAGTGAAATTATGTCTAAGTCCAGCTTTGGTACATTAGAAGCAACTCTGAAACTTACCCTAAGCGTTTTACGAAGCTACTTTTTGGCTAACTTCTTATAGGAAGGTCTAGGAGCTCTCAAAATGAACGTACGCGTCTTTCACTCTTCCCGAGGGACTTAGAAGAATTTTGTGATATTTTTTATTAAAATGGTGTATAAGGGTATATATATAAATATATTTTATGCACTGTATATGAGCTGGCGATTTCTAAGTCTGTGGTTCCGAGAGGGGGTAACCAGGCTTACTAATAAAGGTCAAGCGACTTGGCTGCCAGAATGCCCTGCTTCAGCACAGACCAGAAAGTCATTGTGATAAGCGTATCCCCGGTATAGTCAGGGGTTAATGGGAGTCGTCCCCGTCCCCCCCCAGTATACGCCTAGAACCATGGACCCGGTACTTGTGGTTCGGACTGTCTCCAACCAGCCATAATGTTGTGAGAGTGAAATTATGTCTAAGTCCAGCTTTGGTACATTAGAAGCAACTCTGAAACTCAACCTAAGCGTTTTTCGAAGCTACTTTTTGGCTAACTTCTTATAGGAAGGTCTAGGAGCTCTCAAAATGAACGTGCGCCTCTTTCACTCTTCCCGAGGGACTTGAAGAATTTTGTGATATTTTTTATTAAAATGGTGTATAAGGGTATATATATAAATATATTTTATGCACTGTATATGAGCTGGCGATTTCTAAGTCTGTGGTTCCGAGAGGGGGTAACCAGGCTCACTAATAAAGGTCAAGCCACTTGGCTGCCAGAATGCCCTGCTTCAGCACAGACCAGAAAGGCATTGTGATAAGCGTATCCCCGGTATAGTCAGGGGTTAATGGGAGTCGTCCCCGTCCCCCCAGTATACGCCCAGAACCATGGACCCGGTACTTGTGGTTCGGACTGTCTCCAACCAGCCATAATGTTGTGAGAGTGAAATTATGTCTAAGTCCAGCTTTGGTACATTAGAAGCAACTCTGAAACTTACCCTAAGCGTTTTACGAAGCTACTTTTTGGCTAACTTCTTATAGGAAGGTCTAGGAGCTCTCAAAATGAACGTGCGCGTCTTTCACTCTTCCCGAGGGACTTAGAAGAATTTTGTGATATTTTTTATTAAAATGGTGTATAAGGGTATATATATAAATATATTTTATGCACTGTATATGAGCTGGCGATTTCTAAGTCTGTGGTTCCGAGAGGGGGTAACCAGGCTCACTAATAAAGGTCAAGCCACTTGGCTGCCAGAATGCCCTGCTTCAGCACAGACCAGAAAGGCATTGTGATAAGCGTATCCCCGGTATAGTCAGGGGTTAATGGGAGTCGTCCCCGTCCCCCCAGTATACGCCCAGAACCATGGACCCGGTACTTGTGGTTCGGACTGTCTCCAACCAGCCATAATGTTGTGAGAGTGAAATTATGTCTAAGTCCAGCTTTGGTACATTAGAAGCAACTCTGAAACTTACCCTAAGCGTTTTACGAAGCTACTTTTTGGCTAACTTCTTATAGGAAGGTCTAGGAGCTCTCAAAATGAACGTGCGCGTCTTTCACTCTTCCCGAGGGACTTAGAAGAATTTTGTGATATTTTTTATTAAAATGGTGTATAAGGGTATATATATAAATATATTTTATGCACTGTATATGAGCTGGCGATTTCTAAGTCTGTAGTTCCGAGAGGGGGTAACCAGGCTCACTAATAAAGGTCAAGCCACTTGGCTGCCAGAATGCCCTGCTTCAGCACAGACCAGAAAGTCATTGTGATAAGCGTATCCCCGGTATAGTCAGGGGTTAATGGGAGTCGTCCCCGTCCGCCCCAGTATACGCCCAGAACCATGGACCCGGTACTTGTGGTTCGGACTGTCTCCAACCAGCCATAATGTTGTGAGAGTGAAATTATGTCTAAGTCCAGCTTTGGTACATTAGAAGCAACTCTGAAACTTACCCTAAGCGTTTTACGAAGCTACTTTTTGGCTAACTTCTTATAGGAAGGTCTAGGAGCTCTCAAAATGAACGTACGCGTCTTTCACTCTTCCCGAGGGACTTAGAAGAATTTTGTGATATTTTTTATTAAAATGGTGTATAAGGGTATATATATAAATATATTTTATGCACTGTATATGAGCTGGCGATTTCTAAGTCTGTGGTTCCGAGAGGGGGTAACCAGGCTCACTAATAAAGGTCAAGCCACTTGGCTGCCAGAATGCCCTGCTTCAGCACAGACCAGAAAGGCATTGTGATAAGCATATCCCCGGTATAGTCAGGGGTTAATGGGAGTCGTCCCCGTCCCCCCCAGTATACGCCCAGAACCATGGACCCGGTACTTGTGGTTCGGACTGTCTCCAACCAGCCATAATGTTGTGAGAGTGAAATTATGTCTAAGTCCAGCTTTGGTACATTAGAAGCAACTCTGAAACTTACCCTAAGCGTTTTTCGAAGCTACTTTTTGGCTAACTTCTTATAGGAAGGTCTAGGAGCTCTGAAAATGAACGTGCGCGTCTTTCACTCTTCCCGAGGGACTTAGAAGAATTTTGTGATATTTTTTATTAAAATGGTGTATAAGGGTATATATATAAATATATTTTATGCACTGTATATGAGCTGGCGATTTCTAAGTCTGTGGTTCCGAGAGGGGGTAACCAGGCTCACTAATAAAGGTCAAGCCACTTGGCTGCCAGAATGCCCTGCTTCAGCACAGACCAGAAAGGCATTGTGATAAGCGTATCCCCGGTATAGTCAGGGGTTAATGGGAGTCGTCCCCGTCCCCCCAGTATACGCCCAGAACCATGGACCCGGTACTTGTGGTTCGGACTGTCTCCAACCAGCCATAATGTTGTGAGAGTGAAATTATGTCTAAGTCCAGCTTTGGTACATTAGAAGCAACTCTGAAACTTACCCTAAGCGTTTTACGAAGCTACTTTTTGGCTAACTTCTTATAGGAAGGTCTAGGAGCTCTCAAAATGAACGTACGCGTCTTTCACTCTTCCCGAGGGACTTAGAAGAATTTTGTGATATTTTTTATTAAAATGGTGTATAAGGGTATATATATAAATATATTTTATGCACTGTATATGAGCTGGCGATTTCTAAGTCTGTGGTTCCGAGAGGGGGTAACCAGGCTCACTAATAAAGGTCAAGCCACTTGGCTGCCAGAATGCCCTGCTTCAGCACAGACCAGAAAGGCATTGTGATAAGCGTATCCCCGGTATAGTCAGGGGTTAATGGGAGTCGTCCCCGTCCCCCCTGTATACGCCCAGAACCATGGACCCGGTACTTGTGGTTCGGACTGTCTCCAACCAGCCATAATGTTGTGAGAGTGAAATTATGTCTAAGTCCAGCTTTGGTACATTAGAAGCAACTCTGAAACTTACCCTAAGCGTTTTTCGAAGCTACTTTTTGGCTAACTTCTTATAGGAAGGTCTAGGAGCTCTGAAAATGAACGTGCGCGTCTTTCACTCTTCCCGAGGGACTTAGAAGAATTTTCTGATATTTTTTTATTAAAATGGTGTATAAGGGTATATATATAAATATATTTTATGCACTGTATATGAGCTGGCGATTTCTAAGTCTGTGGTTCCGAGAGGGGGTAACCAGGCTCACTAATAAAGGTCAAGCCACTTGGCTGCCAGAATGCCCTGCTTCAGCACAGACCAGAAAGGCATTGTGATAAGCGTATCCCCGGTATAGTCAGGGGTTAATGGGAGTCGTCCCCGTCCCCCCAGTATACGCCCAGAACCATGGACCCGGTACTTGTGGTTCGGACTGTCTCCAACCAGCCATAATGTTGTGAGAGTGAAATTATGTCTAAGTCCAGCTTTGGTACATTAGAAGCAACTCTGAAACTTACCCTAAGCGTTTTACGAAGCTACTTTTTGGCTAACTTCTTATAGGAAGGTCTAGAAGCTCTGAAAATGAACGTGCGCGTCTTTCACTCTTCCCGAGGGACTTAGAAGAATTTTGTGATATTTTTTTATTAAAATGGTGTATAAGGGTATATATATATAAATATATTTTATGCACTGTATATGAGCTGGCGATTTCTAAGTCTGTGGTTCCGAGAGGGGGTAACCAGGCTCACTAATAAAGGTCAAGCCACTTGGCTGCCAGAATGCCCTGCTTCAGCACAGACCAGAAAGTCATTGTGATAAGCGTATCCCCGGTATAGTCAGGGGTTAATGGGAGTCGTCCCCGTCCCCCCCAGTATACGCCCAGAACCATGGACCCGGTACTTGTGGTTCGGACTGTCTCCAACCAGCCATAATGTTGTGAGAGTGAAATTATGTCTAAGTACAGCTTTGGTACATTAGAAGCAACTCTGAAACTCAACCTAAGCGTTTTTCGAAGATACTTTTTGGCTAACTTCTTATAGGAAGGTCTAGGAGCTCTCAAAATGAACGTGCGCGTCTTTCACTCTTCCCGAGGGACTTAGAAGAATTTTGTGATATTTTTTATTAAAATGGTGTATAAGGGTATATATATAAATATATTTTATGCACTGTATATGAGCTGGCGATTTCTAAGTCTGTGGTTCCGAGAGGGGGTAACCAGGCTCACTAATAAAGGTCAAGCCACTTGGCTGCCAGAATGCCCTGCTTCAGCACAGACCAGAAAGGCATTGTGATAAGCATATCCCCGGTATAGTCAGGGGTTAATGGGAGTCGTCCCCGTCCCCCCCAGTATACGCCCAGAACCATGGACCCGGTACTTGTGGTTCGGACTGTCTCCAACCAGCCATAATGTTGTGAGAGTGAAATTATGTCTAAGTCCAGCTTTGGTACATTAGAAGCAACTCTGAAACTTACCCTAAGCGTTTTTCGAAGCTACTTTTTGGCTAACTTCTTATAGGAAGGTCTAGGAGCTCTGAAAATGAACGTGCGCGTCTTTCACTCTTCCCGAGGGACTTAGAAGAATTTTGTGATATTTTTTATTAAAATGGTGTATAAGGGTATATATATAAATATATTTTATGCACTGTATATGAGCTGGCGATTTCTAAGTCTGTGGTTCCGAGAGGGGGTAACCAGGCTCACTAATAAAGGTCAAGCCACTTGGCTGCCAGAATGCCCTGCTTCAGCACAGACCAGAAAGGCATTGTGATAAGCGTATCCCCGGTATAGTCAGGGGTTAATGGGAGTCGTCCCCGTCCCCCCAGTATACGCCCAGAACCATGGACCCGGTACTTGTGGTTCGGACTGTCTCCAACCAGCCATAATGTTGTGAGAGTGAAATTATGTCTAAGTCCAGCTTTGGTACATTAGAAGCAACTCTGAAACTTACCCTAAGCGTTTTACGAAGCTACTTTTTGGCTAACTTCTTATAGGAAGGTCTAGGAGCTCTCAAAATGAACGTACGCGTCTTTCACTCTTCCCGAGGGACTTAGAAGAATTTTGTGATATTTTTTATTAAAATGGTGTATAAGGGTATATATATAAATATATTTTATGCACTGTATATGAGCTGGCGATTTCTAAGTCTGTGGTTCCGAGAGGGGGTAACCAGGCTTACTAATAAAGGTCAAGCGACTTGGCTGCCAGAATGCCCTGCTTCAGCACAGACCAGAAAGTCATTGTGATAAGCGTATCCCCGGTATAGTCAGGGGTTAATGGGAGTCGTCCCCGTCCCCCCCCAGTATACGCCTAGAACCATGGACCCGGTACTTGTGGTTCGGACTGTCTCCAACCAGCCATAATGTTGTGAGAGTGAAATTATGTCTAAGTCCAGCTTTGGTACATTAGAAGCAACTCTGAAACTCAACCTAAGCGTTTTTCGAAGCTACTTTTTGGCTAACTTCTTATAGGAAGGTCTAGGAGCTCTCAAAATGAACGTGCGCCTCTTTCACTCTTCCCGAGGGACTTGAAGAATTTTGTGATATTTTTTATTAAAATGGTGTATAAGGGTATATATATAAATATATTTTATGCACTGTATATGAGCTGGCGATTTCTAAGTCTGTGGTTCCGAGAGGGGGTAACCAGGCTCACTAATAAAGGTCAAGCCACTTGGCTGCCAGAATGCCCTGCTTCAGCACAGACCAGAAAGGCATTGTGATAAGCGTATCCCCGGTATAGTCAGGGGTTAATGGGAGTCGTCCCCGTCCCCCCAGTATACGCCCAGAACCATGGACCCGGTACTTGTGGTTCGGACTGTCTCCAACCAGCCATAATGTTGTGAGAGTGAAATTATGTCTAAGTCCAGCTTTGGTACATTAGAAGCAACTCTGAAACTTACCCTAAGCGTTTTACGAAGCTACTTTTTGGCTAACTTCTTATAGGAAGGTCTAGGAGCTCTCAAAATGAACGTGCGCGTCTTTCACTCTTCCCGAGGGACTTAGAAGAATTTTGTGATATTTTTTATTAAAATGGTGTATAAGGGTATATATATAAATATATTTTATGCACTGTATATGAGCTGGCGATTTCTAAGTCTGTGGTTCCGAGAGGGGGTAACCAGGCTCACTAATAAAGGTCAAGCCACTTGGCTGCCAGAATGCCCTGCTTCAGCACAGACCAGAAAGGCATTGTGATAAGCGTATCCCCGGTATAGTCAGGGGTTAATGGGAGTCGTCCCCGTCCCCCCAGTATACGCCCAGAACCATGGACCCGGTACTTGTGGTTCGGACTGTCTCCAACCAGCCATAATGTTGTGAGAGTGAAATTATGTCTAAGTCCAGCTTTGGTACATTAGAAGCAACTCTGAAACTTACCCTAAGCGTTTTACGAAGCTACTTTTTGGCTAACTTCTTATAGGAAGGTCTAGGAGCTCTCAAAATGAACGTGCGCGTCTTTCACTCTTCCCGAGGGACTTAGAAGAATTTTGTGATATTTTTTATTAAAATGGTGTATAAGGGTATATATATAAATATATTTTATGCACTGTATATGAGCTGGCGATTTCTAAGTCTGTAGTTCCGAGAGGGGGTAACCAGGCTCACTAATAAAGGTCAAGCCACTTGGCTGCCAGAATGCCCTGCTTCAGCACAGACCAGAAAGTCATTGTGATAAGCGTATCCCCGGTATAGTCAGGGGTTAATGGGAGTCGTCCCCGTCCGCCCCAGTATACGCCCAGAACCATGGACCCGGTACTTGTGGTTCGGACTGTCTCCAACCAGCCATAATGTTGTGAGAGTGAAATTATGTCTAAGTCCAGCTTTGGTACATTAGAAGCAACTCTGAAACTTACCCTAAGCGTTTTACGAAGCTACTTTTTGGCTAACTTCTTATAGGAAGGTCTAGGAGCTCTCAAAATGAACGTACGCGTCTTTCACTCTTCCCGAGGGACTTAGAAGAATTTTGTGATATTTTTTATTAAAATGGTGTATAAGGGTATATATATAAATATATTTTATGCACTGTATATGAGCTGGCGATTTCTAAGTCTGTGGTTCCGAGAGGGGGTAACCAGGCTTACTAATAAAGGTCAAGCGACTTGGCTGCCAGAATGCCCTGCTTCAGCACAGACCAGAAAGTCATTGTGATAAGCGTATCCCCGGTATAGTCAGGGGTTAATGGGAGTCGTCCCCGTCCCCCCCCAGTATACGCCTAGAACCATGGACCCGGTACTTGTGGTTCGGACTGTCTCCAACCAGCCATAATGTTGTGAGAGTGAAATTATGTCTAAGTCCAGCTTTGGTACATTAGAAGCAACTCTGAAACTCAACCTAAGCGTTTTTCGAAGCTACTTTTTGGCTAACTTCTTATAGGAAGGTCTAGGAGCTCTCAAAATGAACGTGCGCCTCTTTCACTCTTCCCGAGGGACTTGAAGAATTTTGTGATATTTTTTATTAAAATGGTGTATAAGGGTATATATATAAATATATTTTATGCACTGTATATGAGCTGGCGATTTCTAAGTCTGTGGTTCCGAGAGGGGGTAACCAGGCTCACTAATAAAGGTCAAGCCACTTGGCTGCCAGAATGCCCTGCTTCAGCACAGACCAGAAAGGCATTGTGATAAGCGTATCCCCGGTATAGTCAGGGGTTAATGGGAGTCGTCCCCGTCCCCCCAGTATACGCCCAGAACCATGGACCCGGTACTTGTGGTTCGGACTGTCTCCAACCAGCCATAATGTTGTGAGAGTGAAATTATGTCTAAGTCCAGCTTTGGTACATTAGAAGCAACTCTGAAACTTACCCTAAGCGTTTTACGAAGCTACTTTTTGGCTAACTTCTTATAGGAAGGTCTAGGAGCTCTCAAAATGAACGTGCGCGTCTTTCACTCTTCCCGAGGGACTTAGAAGAATTTTGTGATATTTTTTATTAAAATGGTGTATAAGGGTATATATATAAATATATTTTATGCACTGTATATGAGCTGGCGATTTCTAAGTCTGTAGTTCCGAGAGGGGGTAACCAGGCTCACTAATAAAGGTCAAACCACTTGGCTGCCAGAATGCCCTGCTTCAGCACAGACCAGAAAGTCATTGTGATAAGCGTATCCCCGGTATAGTCAGGGGTTAATGGGAGTCGTCCCCGTCCGCCCCAGTATACGCCCAGAACCATGGACCCGGTACTTGTGGTTCGGACTGTCTCCAACCAGCCATAATGTTGTGAGAGTGAAATTATGTCTAAGTCCAGCTTTGGTACATTAGAAGCAACTCTGAAACTCAACCTAAGCGTTTTTCGAAGCTACTTTTTGGCTAACTTCTTATAGGAAGGTCTAGGAGCTCTCAAAATGAACGTGCGTCTCTTTCACTCTTCCCGAGGGACTTTGAAGAATTTTGTGATATTTTTTATTAAAATGGTGTATAAGGGTATATATATAAATATATTTTATGCACTGTATATGAGCTGGCGATTTCTAAGTCTGTGGTTCCGAGAGGGGGTAACCAGGCTCACTAATAAAGGTCAAGCCACTTGGCTGCCAGAATGCCCTGCTTCAGCACAGACCAGAAAGGCATTGTGATAAGCGTATCCCCGGTATAGTCAGGGGTTAATGGGAGTCGTCCCCGTCCCCCCAGTATACGCCCAGAACCATGGACCCGGTACTTGTGGTTCGGACTGTCTCCAACCAGCCATAATGTTGTGAGAGTGAAATTATGTCTAAGTCCAGCTTTGGTACATTAGAAGCAACTCTGAAACTTACCCTAAGCGTTTTTCGAAGCTACTTTTTGGCTAACTTCTTATAGGAAGGTCTAGGAGCTCTGAAAATGAACGTGCGCGTCTTTCACTCTTCCCGAGGGACTTAGAAGAATTTTGTGATATTTTTTATTAAAATGGTGTATAATGGTATATATATAAATATATTTTATGCACTGTATATGAGCTGGCGATTTCTAAGTCTGTGGTTCCGAGAGGGGGTAACCAGGCTCACTAATAAAGGTCAAGCCACTTGGCTGCCAGAATGCCCTGCTTCAGCACAAACCAGAAAGGCATTGTGATAAGCGTATCCCCGGTATAGTCAGGGGTTAATGGGAGTCGTCCCCGTCCCCCCAGTATACGCCCAGAACCATGGACCCGGTACTTGTGGTTCGGACTGTCTCCAACCAGCCATAATGTTGTGAGAGTGAAATTATGTCTAAGTCCAGCTTTGGTACATTAGAAGCAACTCTGAAACTTACCCTAAGCGTTTTTCGAAGCTACTTTTTGGCTAACTTCTTATAGGAAGGTCTAGGAGCTCTGAAAATGAACGTGCGCGTCTTTCACTCTTCCCGAGGGACTTAGAAGAATTTTCTGATATTTTTTTATTAAAATGGTGTATAAGGGTATATATATAAATATATTTTATGCACTGTATATGAGCTGGCGATTTCTAAGTCTGTGGTTCCGAGAGGGGGTAACCAGGCTCACTAATAAAGGTCAAGCCACTTGGATGCCAGAATGCCCTGCTTCAGCACAGACCAGAAAGGCATTGTGATAAGCGTATCCCCGGTATAGTCAGGGGTTAATGGGAGTCGTCCCCGTCCCCCCAGTATACGCCCAGAACCATGGACCCGGTACTTGTGGTTCGGACTGTCTCCAACCAGCCATAATGTTGTGAGAGTGAAATTATGTCTAAGTCCAGCTTTGGTACATTAGAAGCAACTCTGAAACTTACCCTAAGCGTTTTACGAAGCTACTTTTTGGCTAACTTCTTATAGGAAGGTCTAGAAGCTCTGAAAATGAACGTGCGCGTCTTTCACTCTTCCCGAGGGACGTAGAAGAATTTTGTGATATTTTTTTATTAAAATGGTGTATAAGGGTATATATATATAAATATATTTTATGCACTGTATATGAGCTGGCGATTTCTAAGTCTGTGGTTCCGAGAGGGGGTAACCAGGCTCACTAATAAAGGTCAAGCCACTTGGCTGCCAGAATGCCCTGCTTCAGCACAGACCAGAAAGTCATTGTGATAAGCGTATCCCCGGTATAGTCAGGGGTTAATGGGAGTCGTCCCCGTCCCCCCCAGTATACGCCCAGAACCATGGACCCGGTACTTGTGGTTCGGACTGTCTCCAACCAGCCATAATGTTGTGAGAGTGAAATTATGTCTAAGTACAGCTTTGGTACATTAGAAGCAACTCTGAAACTCAACCTAAGCGTTTTTCGAAGATACTTTTTGGCTAACTTCTTATAGGAAGGTCTAGGAGCTCTCAAAATGAACGTGCGCGTCTTTCACTCTTCCCGAGGGACTTAGAAGAATTTTGTGATATTTTTTATTAAAATGGTGTATAAGGGTATATATATAAATATATTTTATGCACTGTATATGAGCTGGCGATTTCTAAGTCTGTGGTTCCGAGAGGGGGTAACCAGGCTCACTAATAAAGGTCAAGCCACTTGGCTGCCAGAATGCCCTGCTTCAGCACAGACCAGAAAGGCATTGTGATAAGCGTATCCCCGGTATAGTCAGGGGTTAATGGGAGTCGTCCCCGTCCCCCCAGTATACGCCCAGAACCATGGACTCGGTACTTGTGGTTCGGACTGTCTCCAACCAGCCATAATGTTGTGAGAGTGAAATTATGTCTAAGTCCAGCTTTGGTACATTAGAAGCAACTCTGAAACTTACCCTAAGCGTTTTTCGAAGCTACTTTTTGGCTAACTTCTTATAGGAAGGTCTAGGAGCTCTGAAAATGAACGTGCGCGTCTTTCACTCTTCCCGAGGGACTTAGAAGAATTTTGTGATATTTTTTATTAAAATGGTGTATAAGGGTATATATATAAATATATTTTATGCACTGTATATGAGCTGGCGATTTCTAAGTCTGTGGTTCCGTGAGGGGGTAACCAGGCTCACTAATAAAGGTCAAGCCACTTGGCTGCCAGAATGCCCTGCTTCCGCACAGACCAGAAAGTCATTGTGATAAGCGTATCCCCGGTATAGTCAGGGGTTAATTGGAGTCGTCCCCGTCCCCCCCAGTATACGCCCAGAACCATGGACCCGGTACTTGTGGTTCGGACTGTCTCCAACCAGCCATAATGTTGTGAGAGTGAAATTATGTCTAAGTCCAGCTTTGGTACATTAGAAGCAACTCTGAAACTCAACCTAAGCGTTTTTCGAAGCTACTTTTTGGCTAACTTCTTATAGGAAGGTCTAGGAGCTCTCAAAATGAACATGCGCGTCTTTCACTCTTCCCGAGGGACTTAGAAGAATTTTGTGATATTTTTTATTAAAATGGTGTATAAGGGTATATATATAAATATATTTTATGCACTGTATATGAGCTGGCGATTTCTAAGTCTGTGGTTCCGAGAGGAGGTAACCAGGCTCACTAATAAAGGTCAAGCCACCTGGCTGCCAGAATGCCCTGCTTCAGCACAGACCAGAAAGGCATTGTGATAAGCGTATCCCCGGTATAGTCAGGGGTTAATGGGAGTCGTCCCCGTCCCCCCAGTATACGCCCAGAACCATGGACCCGGTACTTGTGGTTCGGACTGTCTCCAACCAGCCATAATGTTGTGAGAGTGAAATTATGTCTAAGTCCAGCTTTGGTACATTAGAAGCAACTCTGAAACTCAACCTAAGCGTTTTTCGAAGCTACTTTTTGGCTAACTTCTTATAGGAAGGTCTACCAGCTCTTAAAATGAACGTGCGCGTCTTTCACTCTTCCCGAGGGACTTAGAAGAATTTTGTGATATTTTTTATTAAAATGGTGTATAAGGGTATATATATAAATATATTTTATGCACTGTATTTGAGCTGGCGATTTCTAAGTCTGTGGTTCCGAGAGGGGGTAACCAGGCTCACTAATAAAGGTCAAGCCACTTGGCTGCCAGAATGCCCTGCTTCAGCACAGACCAGAAAGGCATTGTGATAAGCGTATCCCCGGTATAGTCAGGGGTTAATGGGAGTCGTCCCCGTCCCCCCAGTATACGCCCAGAACCATGGACCCGGTACTTGTGGTTCGGACTGTCTCCAACCAGCCATAATGTTGTGAGAGTGAAATTATGTCTAAGTCCAGCTTTGGTACATTAGAAGCAACTCTGAAACTCAACCTAATCGTTTTTCGAAGCTACTTTTTGGCTAACTTATTATAGGAAGGTCTAGGAGCTCTCAAAATGAACGTGCGCGTCTTTCACTCTTCCCGAGGGACTTAGAAGAATTTTGTGATATTGTTTATTAAAATAGTGTATAAGGGTATATATATTAATATATTTTATGCACTGTATAAGAGCTGGCGATTTCTAAGTCTGTGGTTCCGAGAGGGGGTAACCAGGCTCACTAATAAAGGTCAAGCACTTGGCTGCCAGAATGCCCTGCTTCAGCACAGACCAGAAAGTCATTGTGATAAGCGTATCCCCGGTATAGTCAGGGGTTAATGGGAGTCGTCCCCGTCCCCCCAGTATACGCCCAGAACCATGGACCCGGTACTTGTGGTTCGGACTGTCTCCAACGAGCCATAATGTTGTGAGAGTGAAATTCTTATAGGAAGGTCTAGGAGCTCTGAAAATGAACGTGCGCGTCTTTCACTCTTCCCGAGGGACTTAGAAGAATTTTGTGATATTTTTTATTAAAATGGTGTATAAGAGTATATATATAAATATATTTTATGCACTGTATATGAGCTGGCGATTTCTAAGTCTGTGGTTCCGAGAGGGGGTAACCAGGCTCACTAATAAAGGTCAAGCCACTTGGCTGCCAGAATGCCCTGCTTCAGCACAGACCAGAAAGGCATTGTGATAAGCGTATCCCCGGTATAGTCAGGGGTTAATGGGAGTCGTCCCCGTCCCCCCAGTATACGCCCAGAACCATGGACCCGGTACTTGTGGTTCGGACTGTCTCCAACCAGCCATAATGTTGTGAGAGTGAAATTATGTCTAAGTCCAGCTTTGGTACATTAGAAGCAACTCTGAAACTCAACCTAATCGTTTTTCGAAGCTACTTTTTGGCTAACTTATTATAGGAAGGTCTAGGAGCTCTCAAAATGAACGTGCGCATCTTTCACTCTTCCCGAGGGACTTAGAAGAATTTTGTGATATTGTTTATTAAAATAGTGTATAAGGGTATATATATTAATATATTTTATGCACTGTATAAGAGCTGGCGATTTCTAAGTCTGTGGTTCCGAGAGGGGGTAACCAGGCTCACTAATAAAGGTCAAGCACTTGGCTGCCAGAATGCCCTGCTTCAGCACAGACCAGAAAGTCATTGTGATAAGCGTATCCCCGGTATAGTCAGGGGTTAATGGGAGTCGTCCCCGTCCCCCCAGTATACGCCCAGAACCATGGACCCGGTACTTGTGGTTCGGACTGTCTCCAACGAGCCATAATGTTGTGAGAGTGAAATTCTTATAGGAAGGTCTAGGAGCTCTGAAAATGAACGTGCGCGTCTTTCACTCTTCCCGAGGGACTTAGAAGAATTTTGTGATATTTTTTATTAAAATGGTGTATAAGAGTATATATATAAATATATTTTATGCACTGTATATGAGCTGGCGATTTCTAAGTCTGTGGTTCCGAGAGGGGGTAACCAGGCTCACTAATAAAGGTCAAGCCACTTGGCTGCCAGAATGCCCTGCTTCAGCACAGACCAGAAAGGCATTGTGATAAGCGTATCCCCGGTATAGTCAGGGGTTAATGGGAGTCGTCCCCGTCCCCCCAGTATACGCCCAGAACCATGGACCCGGTACTTGTGGTTCGGACTGTCTCCAACGAGCCATAATGTTGTGAGAGTGAAATTCTTATAGGAAGGTCTAGGAGCTCTGAAAATGAACGTGCGCGTCTTTCACTCTTCCCGAGGGACTTAGAAGAATTTTGTGATATTTTTTATTAAAATGGTGTATAAGAGTATATATATAAATATATTTTATGCACTGTATATGAGCTGGCGATTTCTAAGTCTGTGGTTCCGAGAGGGGGTAACCAGGCTCACTAATAAAGGTCAAGCCACTTGGCTGCCAGAATGCCCTGCTTCAGCACAGACCAGAAAGGCATTGTGATAAGCGTATCCCCGGTATAGTCAGGGGTTAATGGGAGTCGTCCCCGTCCCCCCAGTATACGCCCAGAACCATGGACCCGGTACTTGTGGTTCGGACTGTCTCCAACGAGCCATAATGTTGTGAGAGTGAAATTCTTATAGGAAGGTCTAGGAGCTCTGAAAATGAACGTGCGCGTCTTTCACTCTTACCGAGGGACTTAGAAGAATTTTGTGATATTTTTTATTAAAATGGTGTATAAGAGTATATATATAAATATATTTTATGCACTGTATATGAGCTGGCGATTTCTAAGTCTGTGGTTCCGAGAGGGGGTAACCAGGCTCACTAATAAAGGTCAATCCACTTGGCTGCCAGAATGCCCTGCTTCAGCACAGACCAGAAAGGCATTGTGATAAGCGTATCCCCGGTATAGTCAGGGGTTAATGGGAGTCGTCCCCGTCCCCCCCAGTATACGCCCAGAACCATGGACCCGGTACTTGTGGTTCGGACTGTCTCCAACCAGCCATAATGTTGTGAGAGTGAAATTATGTCTAAGTCCAGCTTTGGTACATTAGAAGCAACTCTGAAACTTACCCTAAGCGTTTTTCGAAGCTACTTTTTGGCTAACTTCTTATAGGAAGGTCTAAGAGCTCTCAAAATGAACGTGCGCGTCTTTCACTTTTCCCGAGGGACTTAGAAGAATTTTGTGATATTTTTTATTAAAATGGTGTATAAGGGTATATATATAAATATATTTTATGCACTGTATATGAGCTGGCGATTTCTAAGTCTGTGGTTCCGAGAGGGGGTAACCAGGCTCACTAATAAAGGTCAAGCCACTTGGCTGCAAGAATGCCCTGCTTCAGCACAGACCAGAAAGGCATTGTGATAAGCGTATCCCCGGTATAGTCAGGGGTTAATGGGAGTCGTCCCCGTCCCCCCCAGTATACGCCCAGAACCATGGACCCGGTACTTGTGGTTCGGACTGTCTCCAACCAGCCATAATGTTGTGAGAGTGAAATTATGTCTAAGTCCAGCTTTGGTACATTAGAAGCAACTCTGAAACTCAACCTAATCGTTTTTCGAAGCTACTTTTTGGCTAACTTATTATAGGAAGGTCTAGGAGCTCTCAAAATGAACGTGCGCATCTTTCACTCTTCCCGAGGGACTTAGAAGAATTTTGTGATATTGTTTATTAAAATAGTGTATAAGGGTATATATATTAATATATTTTATGCACTGTATAAGAGCTGGCGATTTCTAAGTCTGTGGTTCCGAGAGGGGGTAACCAGGCTCACTAATAAAGGTCAAGCACTTGGCTGCCAGAATGCCCTGCTTCAGCACAGACCAGAAAGTCATTGTGATAAGCGTATCCCCGGTATAGTCAGGGGTTAATGGGAGTCGTCCCCGTCCCCCCAGTATACGCCCAGAACCATGGACCCGGTACTTGTGGTTCGGACTGTCTCCAACGAGCCATAATGTTGTGAGAGTGAAATTCTTATAGGAAGGTCTAGGAGCTCTGAAAATGAACGTGCGCGTCTTTTACTCTTCCCGAGGGACTTAGAAGAATTTTGTGATATTTTTTATTAAAATGGTGTATAAGAGTATATATATAAATATATTTTATGCACTGTATATGAGCTGGCGATTTCTAAGTCTGTGGTTCCGAGAGGGGGTAACCAGGCTCACTAATAAAGGTCAAGCCACTTGGCTGCCAGAATGCCCTGCTTCAGCACAGACCAGAAAGGCATTGTGATAAGCGTATCCCCGGTATAGTCAGGGGTTAATGGGAGTCGTCCCCGTCCCCCCAGTATACGCCCAGAACCATGGACCCGGTACTTGTGGTTCGGACTGTCTCCAACGAGCCATAATGTTGTGAGAGTGAAATTCTTATAGGAAGGTCTAGGAGCTCTGAAAATGAACGTGCGCGTCTTTCACTCTTCCCGAGGGACTTAGAAGAATTTTGTGATATTTTTTATTAAAATGGTGTATAAGAGTATATATATAAATATATTTTATGCACTGTATATGAGCTGGCGATTTCTAAGTCTGTGGTTCCGAGAGGGGGTAACCAGGCTCACTAATAAAGGTCAAGCCACTTGGCTGCCAGAATGCCCTGCTTCAGCACAGACCAGAAAGGCATTGTGATAAGCGTATCCCCGGTATAGTCAGGGGTTAATGGGAGTCGTCCCCGTCCCCCCAGTATACGCCCAGAACCATGGACCCGGTACTTGTGGTTCGGACTGTCTCCAACCAGCCATAATGTTGTGAGAGTGAAATTATGTCTAAGTCCAGCTTTGGTACATTAGAAGCAACTCTGAAACTCAACCTAATCGTTTTTCGAAGCTACTTTTTGGCTAACTTATTATAGGAAGGTCTAGGAGCTCTCAAAATGAACGTGCGCATCTTTCACTCTTCCCGAGGGACTTAGAAGAATTTTGTGATATTGTTTATTAAAATAGTGTATAAGGGTATATATATTAATATATTTTATGCACTGTATAAGAGCTGGCGATTTCTAAGTCTGTGGTTCCGAGAGGGGGTAACCAGGCTCACTAATAAAGGTCAAGCACTTGGCTGCCAGAATGCCCTGCTTCAGCACAGACCAGAAAGTCATTGTGATAAGCGTATCCCCGGTATAGTCAGGGGTTAATGGGAGTCGTCCCCGTCCCCCCAGTATACGCCCAGAACCATGGACCCGGTACTTGTGGTTCGGACTGTCTCCAACGAGCCATAATGTTGTGAGAGTGAAATTCTTATAGGAAGGTCTAGGAGCTCTGAAAATGAACGTGCGCGTCTTTCACTCTTACCGAGGGACTTAGAAGAATTTTGTGATATTTTTTATTAAAATGGTGTATAAGAGTATATATATAAATATATTTTATGCACTGTATATGAGCTGGCGATTTCTAAGTCTGTGGTTCCGAGAGGGGGTAACCAGGCTCACTAATAAAGGTCAAGCCACTTGGCTGCCAGAATGCCCTGCTTCAGCACAGACCAGAAAGGCATTGTGATAAGCGTATCCCCGGTATAGTCAGGGGTTAATGGGAGTCGTCCCCGTCCCTCCCAGTATACGCCCAGAACCATGGACCCGGTACTTGTGGTTCGGACTGTCTCCAACCAGCCATAATGTTGTGAGAGTGAAATTATGTCTAAGTCCAGCTTTGGTACATTAGAAGCAACTCTGAAACTTACCCTAAGCGTTTTTCGAAGCTACTTTTTGGCTAACTTCTTATAGGAAGGTCTAAGAGCTCTCAAAATGAACGTGCGCGTCTTTCACTTTTCCCGAGGGACTTAGAAGAATTTTGTGATATTTTTTATTAAAATGGTGTATAAGGGTATATATATAAATATATTTTATGCACTGTATATGAGCTGGCGATTTCTAAGTCTGTGGTTCCGAGAGGGGGTAACCAGGCTCACTAATAAAGGTCAAGCCACTTGGCTGCAAGAATGCCCTGCTTCAGCACAGACCAGAAAGGCATTGTGATAAGCGTATCCCCGGTATAGTCAGGGGTTAATGGGAGTCGTCCCCGTCCCCCCCAGTATACGCCCAGAACCATGGACCCGGTACTTGTGGTTCGGACTGTCTCCAACCAGCCATAATGTTGTGAGAGTGAAATTATGTCTAAGTCCAGCTTTGGTACATTAGAAGCAACTCTGAAACTTAACCTAAGCGTTTTTCGAAGCTACTTTTTGGCTAACTTCTTATAGGAAGGTCTAGGAGCTCTAAAAATGAACGTGCGCGTCTTTCACTCTTCCCGAGGGACTTAGAAGAATTTTGTGATTTTTTATTAAAATGGTGTATAAGGGTATATATATAAATATATTTTATGCACTGTATATGAGCTGGCGATTTCTAAGTCTGTGGTTCCGAGAGGGGGTAACCAGGCTCACTAATAAAGGTCAAGCCACTTGGCTGAAGAATGCCCTGCTTCAGCACAGACCAGAAAGGCATTGTGATAAGCGTATCCCCGGTATAGTCAGGGGTTAATGGGAGTCGTCCCTGTCCCCCCCAGTATACGCCCAGAACCATGGACCCGGTACTTGTGGTTCGGACTGTCTCCAACCAGCCATAATGTTGTGAGAGTGAAATTATGTCTAAGTCCAGCTTTGGTACATTAGAAGCAACTCTGAAACTTACCCTAAGCGTTTTTCGAAGCTACTTTTTGCCTAACTTCTTATAGGAAGGTCTAGGAGCTCTGAAAATGAACGTGCACGTCTTTCACTCTTCCCGAGGGATTTAGAAGAATTTTGTGATATTTTTTATTAAAATGGTGTATAAGGGTATATATATAAATATATTTTATGCACTGTATATGAGCTGGCGATTTCTAAGTCTGTGGTTCCGAGAGGGGGTAACCAGGCTCACTAATAAAGGTCAAGCCACTTGGCTGCCAGAATGCCCTGCTTCAGCACAGACCAGAAAGGCATTGTGATAAGCGTATCCCCGGTATAGTCAGGGGTTAATGGGAGTCATCCCCATCCCCCCAGTATACGCCCAGAACCATGGACCCGGTACTTGTGGTTCGGACTGTCTCCAACCAGCCATAATGTTGTGAGTGAAATTATGTCTAAGTCCAGCTTTGGTACATTAGAAGCAACTCTGAAACTTAACCTAAGCGTTTTTCGAAGCTACTTTTTGGCTAACTTCTTATAGGAAGGTCTAGGAGAACTGAAAATGAACTTGCGCGTCTTTTACTCTTCCCGAGGGACTTAGAAGAATTTTGTGATATTTTTTATTAAAATGGTGTATAAGAATATATATATAAATATATTTTATGCACTGTATATGAGCTGGCGATTTCTAAGTCTGTGGTTCCGAGAGGGGGTAACCAGGCTCACTAATAAAGGTCAAGCCACTTGGCTGCCAGAATGCCCTGCTTCAGCACAGACCAGAAAGGCATTGTGATAAGCGTATCCCCGGTATAGTCAGGGGTTAATGGGAGTCGTCCCCGTCCCCCCAGTATACGCCCAGAACCATGGACCCGGTACTTGTGGTTCGGACTGTCTCCAACCAGCCATAATGTTGTGAGAGTGAAATTATGTCTAAGTCGTGCTTTGGTACATTAGAAGCAACTCTGAAACTTAACCTAAGCGTTTTTCGAAGCTACTTTTTGGCTAACTTCTTATAGGAAGGTCTTGGAGCTCTGAAAATGAACGTGCGCGTCTTTCACTCTTCCCGAGGGACTTAGAAGAATTTTGTGATATTTTTTATTAAAATGGTGTATAAGGGTATATATATAAATATATTTTATGCACTGTATATGAGCTGGCGATTTCTAATTCTGTGGTTCCGAGAGGGGGTAACCAGGCTCACTAATAAAGGTCAAGCCACTTGGCTGCCAGAATGCCCTGCTTCAGCACAGACCAGAAAGGCATTGTGATAAGCGTATCCCCGGTATAGTCAGGGGTTAATGGGAGTCGTCCCCGTCCCCCCAGTATACGCCCAGAACCATGGACCCGGTACTTGTGGTTCGGACTGTCTCCAACCAGCCATAATGTTGTGAGAGTGAAATTATGTCTAAGTCCAGCTTTGGTACATTAGAAGCAACACTGAAACTTACCCTAAGCGTTTTTCGAAGCTACTTTTTGGCTTACTTCTTATAGGAAGGTCTAGGAGCTCTGAAAATGAACGTGCGCGTCTTTCACTCTTCCCGAGGGACTTAGAAGAATTTTGTGATTTTTTTATTAAAATGGTGTATAAGGGTATATATATAAATATATTTTATGCACTGTATATGAGCTGGCGATTTCTAAGTCTGTGGTTCCGAGAGGGGGTAACCAGGCTCACTAGTAAAGGTCAAGCCACTTGGCTGCCAGAATGCCCTGCTTCAGCACAGACCAGAAAGTCATTGTGATAAGCGTATCCCCGGTATAGTCAGGGGTTAATGGGAGTCCCCCCCGTCCCCCCCAGTATACGCCCAGAACCATGGACCCGGTACTTGTGGTTCGGACTGTCTCCAACCAGCCATAATGTTGTGAGAGTGAAATTATGTCTAAGTCCAGCTTTGGTACATTAGAAGCAACTCTGAAACTTAACCTAAGCGTTTTTCGAAGCTACTTTTTGGCTAACTTCTTATAGGAAGGTCTAGGAGCTCTAAAAATCAACGTGCGCGTCTTTCACTCTTCCCGAGGGACTTAGAAGAATTTTGTGATTTTTTATTAAAATGGTGTATAAGGGTATATATATAAATATATTTTATGCACTGTATATGAGCTGGCGATTTCTAAGTCTGTGGTTCCGAGAGGGGGTAACCAGGCTCACTAATAAAGGTCAAGCCACTTGGCTGCCAGAATGCCCTGCTTCAGCACAGACCAGAAAGGCATTGTGATAAGCGTATCCCCGGTATAGTCAGGGGTTAATGGGAGTCGTCCCCGTCCCCCCAGTATACGCCCAGAACCATGGACCCGGTACTTGTGGTTCGGACTGTCTCCAACCAGCCATAATGTTGTGAGAGTGAAATTATGTCTAAGTCGTGCTTTGGTACATTAGAAGCAACTCTGAAACTTAACCTAAGCGTTTTTCGAAGCTACTTTTTGGCTTACTTCTTATAGGAAGGTCTAGGAGCTCTGAAAATGAACGTGCGCGTCTTTCACTCTTCCCGAGGGACTTAGAAGAATTTTGTGATTTTTTTATTAAAATGGTGTATAAGGGTATATATATAAATATATTTTATGCACTGTATATGAGCTGGCGATTTCTAAGTCTGTGGTTCCGAGAGGGGGTAACCAGGCTCACTAGTAAAGGTCAAGCCACTTGGCTGCCAGAATGCCCTGCTTCAGCACAGACCAGAAAGTCATTGTGATAAGCGTATCCCCGGTATAGTCAGGGGTTAATGGGAGTCGTCCCCGTCCCCCCCAGTATACGCCCAGAACCATGGACCCGGTACTTGTGGTTCGGACTGTCTCCAACCAGCCATAATGTTGTGAGAGTGAAATTATGTCTAAGTCCAGCTTTGGTACATTAGAAGCAACTCTGAAACTTAACCTAAGCGTTTTTCGAAGCTACTTTTTGGCTAACTTCTTATAGGAAGGTCTAGGAGCTCTAAAAATCAACGTGCGCGTCTTTCACTCTTCCCGAGGGACTTAGAAGAATTTTGTGATTTTTTATTAAAATGGTGTATAAGGGTATATATATAAATATATTTTATGCACTGTATATGAGCTGGCGATTTCTAAGTCTGTGGTTCCGAGAGGGGGTAACCAGGCTCACTAATAAAGGTCAAGCCACTTGGCTGCCAGAATGCCCTGCTTCAGCACAGACCAGAAAGGCATTGTGATAAGCGTATCCCCGGTATAGTCAGGGGTTAATGGGAGTCGTCCCCGTCCCCCCAGTATACGCCCAGAACCATGGACCCGGTACTTGTGGTTCGGACTGTCTCCAACCAGCCATAATGTTGTGAGAGTGAAATTATGTCTAAGTCGTGCTTTGGTACATTAGAAGCAACTCTGAAACTTAACCTAAGCGTTTTTCGAAGCTACTTTTTGGCTAACTTCTTATAGGAAGGTCTTGGAGCTCTGAAAATGAACGTGCGCGTCTTTCACTCTTCCCGAGGGACTTAGAAGAATTTTGTGATATTTTTTATTAAAATGGTGTATAAGGGTATATATATAAATATATTTTATGCACTGTATATGAGCTGGCGATTTCTAATTCTGTGGTTCCGAGAGGGGGTAACCAGGCTCACTAATAAAGGTCAAGCCACTTGGCTGCAAGAATGCCCTGCTTCAGCACAGACCAGAAAGGCATTGTGATAAGCGTATCCCCGGTATAGTCAGGGGTTAATGGGAGTCGTCCCCGTCCCCCCCAGTATACGCCCAGAACCATGGACCCGGTACTTGTGGTTCGGACTGTCTCCAACCAGCCATAATGTTGTGAGAGTGAAATTATGTCTAAGTCCAGCTTTGGTACATTAGAAGCAACTCTGAAACTTACCCTAAGCGTTTTACGAAGCTACTTTTTGGCTAACTTCTTATAGGAAGGTCTAGGAGCTCTGAAAATGAACGTGCGCGTCTTTCACTCTTCCCGAGGGACTTAGAAGAATTTTGTGATATTTTTTATTAAAATGGTGTATAAGGGTATATATATATAAATATATTTTATGCACTGTATATGAGCTGGCGATTTCTAAGTCTGTGGTTCCGAGAGGGGGTAACCAGGCTCACTAATAAAGGTCAAGCCACTTGGCTGCCAGAATGCCCTGCTTCAGCACAGACCAGAAAGGCATTGTGATAAGCGTATCCCCGGTATAGTCAGGGGTTAATGGGAGTCGTCCCCGTCCCCCCAGTATACGCCCAGAACCATGGACCCGGTACTTGTGGTTCGGACTGTCTCCAACCAGCCATAATGTTGTGAGAGTGAAATTATGTCTAAGTCCAGCTTTGGTACATTAGAATCAACTCTGAAACTCAACCTAAGCGTTTTTCGAAGCTACTTTTTGGCTAACCTCTTATAGGAAGGTCTAGGAGCTCTCAAAATGAACGTGCGCGTCTTTCACTCTTCCCGAGGGACTTAGAAGAATTTTGTGATATTTTTTATTAAAATGGTGTATAAGGGTATATATATATAAATATATTTTATGCACTGTATATGAGCTGGCGATTTCTAAGTCTGTGGTTCCGAGAGGGGCTAACCAGGCTCACTAATAAAGGTCAAGCCACTTGGCTGCCCGAATGCCCTGCTTCAGCACAGACCAGAAAGGCATTGTGATAAGCGTATCCCCGGTATAGTCAGGGGTTAATGGGAGTCGTCCCCGTCCCCCCAGTATACGCCCAGGACCATGGACCCGGTACTTGTGGTTCGGACTGTCTCCAACCAGCCATAATGTTGTGAGAGTGAAATTATGTCTAAGTCCAGCTTTGGTACATTAGAAGCAACTCTGAAACTTAACCTAAGCGTTTTTCGAAGCTACTTTTTGGCTAACTTCTTATAGGAAGGTCTAGGAGCTCTAAAAATGAACGTGCGCGTCTTTCACTCTTCCCGAGGGACTTAGAAGAATTTTGTGATTTTTTATTAAAATGGTGTATAAGGGTATATATATAAATATATTTTATGCACTGTATATGAGCTGGCGATTTCTAAGTCTGTGGTTCCGAGAGGGGGTAACCAGGCTCACTAATAAAGGTCAAGCCACTTGGCTGCAAGAATGCCCTGCTTCAGCACAGACCAGAAAGGCATTGTGATAAGCGTATCCCCGGTATAGTCAGGGGTTAATGGGAGTCGTCCCCGTCCCCCCAGTATACGCCCAGAACCATGGACCCGGTACTTGTGGTTCGGACTGTCTCCAACCAGCCATAATGTTGTGAGAGTGAAATTATGTCTAAGTCCAGCTTTGGTACATTAGAATCAACTCTGAAACTCAACCTAAGCGTTTTTCGAAGCTACTTTTTGGCTAACCTCTTATAGGAAGGTCTAGGAGCTCTCAAAATGAACGTGCGCGTCTTTCACTCTTCCCGAGGGACTTAGAAGAATTTTGTGATATTTTTTATTAAAATGGTGTATAAGGGTATATATATATAAATATATTTTATGCACTGTATATGAGCTGGCGATTTCTAAGTCTGTGGTTCCGAGAGGGGGTAACCAGGCTCACTAATAAAGGTCAAGCCACTTGGCTGCCCGAATGCCCTGCTTCAGCACAGACCAGAAAGGCATTGTGATAAGCGTATCCCCGGTATAGTCAGGGGTTAATGGGAGTCGTCCCCGTCCCCCCAGTATACGCCCAGAACCATGGACCCGGTACTTGTGGTTCGGACTGTCTCCAACCAGCCATAATGTTGTGAGAGTGAAATTATGTCTAAGTCCAGCTTTGGTACATTAGAAGCAACTCTGAAACTTAACCTAAGCGTTTTTCGAAGCTACTTTTTGGCTAACTTCTTATAGGAAGGTCTAGGAGCTCTAAAAATGAACGTGCGCGTCTTTCACTCTTCCCGAGGGACTTAGAAGAATTTTGTGATTTTTTATTAAAATGGTGTTTAAGGGTATATATATAAATATATTTTATGCACTGTATATGAGCTGGCGATTTCTAAGTCTGTGGTTCCGAGAGGGGGTAACCAGGCTCACTAATAAAGGTCAAGCCACTTGGCTGCAAGAATGCCCTGCTTCAGCACAGACCAGAAAGGCATTGTGATAAGCGTATCCCCGGTATAGTCAGGGGTTAATGGGAGTCGTCCCCGTCCCCCCCAGTATACGCCCAGAACCATGGACCCGGTACTTGTGGTTCGGACTGTCTCCAACCAGCCATAATGTTGTGAGAGTGAAATTATGTCTAAGTCCAGCTTTGGTACATTAGAAGCAACTCTGAAACTTACCCTAAGCGTTTTTCGAAGCTACTTTTTGGCTAACTTCTTATAGGAAGGTCTAGGAGCTCTGAAAATGAACGTGCACGTCTTTCACTCTTCCCGAGGGATTTAGAAGAATTTTGTGATATTTTTTATTAAAATGGTGTATAAGGGTATATATATAAATATATTTTATGCACTGTATATGAGCTGGCGATTTCTAAGTCTGTGGTTCCGAGAGGGGGTAACCAGGCTCACTAATAAAGGTCAAGCCACTTGGCTGCCAGAATGCCCTGCTTCAGCACAGACCAGAAAGGCATTGTGATAAGCGTATCCCCGGTATAGTCAGGGGTTAATGGGAGTCATCCCCGTCCCCCCAGTATACGCCCAGAACCATGGACCCGGTACTTGTGGTTCGGACTGTCTCCAACCAGCCATAATGTTGTGAGTGAAATTATGTCTAAGTCCAGCTTTGGTACATTAGAAGCAACTCTGAAACTTAACCTAAGCGTTTTTCGAAGCTACTTTTTGGCTAACTTCTTATAGGAAGGTCTAGGAGAACTGAAAATGAACTTGCGCGTCTTTCACTCTTCCCGAGGGACTTAGAAGAATTTTGTGATATTTTTTATTAAAATGGTGTATAAGAGTATATATATAAATATTTTTTATGCACTGTATATGAGCTGGCGATTTCTAAGTCTGTGGTTCCGAGAGGGGGTAACCAGGCTCACTAATAAAGGTCAAGCCACTTGGCTGCCAGAATGCCCTGCTTCAGCACAGACCAGAAAGGCATTGTGATAAGCGTATCCCCGGTATAGTCAGGGGTTAATGGGAGTCGTCCCCGTCCCCCCAGTATACGCCCAGAACCATGGACCCGGTACTTGTGGTTCGGACTGTCTCCAACCAGCCATAATGTTGTGAGAGTGAAATTATGTCTAAGTCCAGCTTTGGTACATTAGAAGCAACTCTGAAACTTAACCTAAGCGTTTTTCGAAGCTACTTTTTGGCTAACTTCTTATAGGAAGGTTTTGGAGCTCTGAAAATGAACGTGCGCGTCTTTCACTCTTCCCGAGGGACATAGAAGAATTTTGTGATATTTTTTATTAAAATGGTGTATAAGGGTATATATATAAATATATTTTATGCACTGTATATGAGTTGGCGATTTCTAAGTCTGTGGTTCCGAGAGGGGGTAACCAGGCTCACTAATAAAGGTCAAGCCACTTGGCTGCCAGAATGCCCTGCTTCAGCACAGACCAGAAAGGCATTGTGATAAGCGTATCCCCGGTATAGTCAGGGGTTAATGGGAGTCGTCCCCGTCCCCCCAGTATACGCCCAGAACCATGGACCCGGTACTTGTGGTTCGGACTGTCTCCAACCAGCCATAATGTTGTGAGAGTGAAATTATGTCTAAGTCCAGCTTTGGTACATTAGAAGCAACACTGAAACTTACCCTAAGCGTTTTTCGAAGCTACTTTTTGGCTAACTTCTTATAGGAAGGTCTAGGAGCTCTCAAAATGAACGTGCGCGTCTTTCACTCTTCCCGAGGGACTTAGAAGAATTTTGTGATTTTTTTTATTAAAATGGTGTATAAGGGTATATATATAAATATATTTTATGCACTGTATATGAGCTGGCGATTTCTAAGTCTGTGGTTCCGAGAGGGGGTAACCAGGCTCACTAATAAAGGTCAAGCCACTTGGCTGCCAGAATGCCCTGCTTCAGCACAGACCAGAAAGGCATTGTGATAAGCGTATCCCCGGTATAGTCAGGGGTTAATGGGAGTCGTCCCCGTCCCCCCAGTATACGCCCAGAACCATGGACCCGGTACTTGTGGTTCGGACTGTCTCCAACCAGCCATAATGTTGTGAGTGAAATTATGTCTAAGTCCAGCTTTGGTACATTAGAAGCAACTCTGAAACTTAACCTAAGCGTTTTTCGAAGCTACTTTTTGGCTAACTTCTTATAGGAAGGTCTAGGAGAACTGAAAATGAACTTGCGCGTCTTTCACTCTTCCCGAGGGACTTAGAAGAATTTTGTGATATTTTTTATTAAAATGGTGTATAAGAGTATATATATAAATATATTTTATGCACTGTATATGAGCTGGCGATTTCTAAGTCTGTGGTTCCGAGAGGGGGTAACCAGGCTCACTAATAAAGGTCAAGCCACTTGGCTGCCAGAATGCCCTGCTTCAGCACAGACCAGAAAGGCATTGTGATAAGCGTATCCCCGGTATAGTCAGGGGTTAATGGGAGTCGTCCCCGTCCCCCCAGTATACGCCCAGAACCATGGACCCGGTACTTGTGGTTCGGACTGTCTCCAACCAGCCATAATGTTGTGAGAGTGAAATTATGTCTAAGTCCAGCTTTGGTACATTAGAAGCAACTCTGAAACTTAACCTAAGCGTTTTTCGAAGCTACTTTTTGGCTAACTTCTTATAGGAAGGTTTTGGAGCTCTGAAAATGAACGTGCGCGTCTTTCACTCTTCCCGAGGGACATAGAAGAATTTTGTGATATTTTTTATTAAAATGGTGTATAAGGGTATATATATATAAATATATTTTATGCACTGTATATGAGTTGGCGATTTCTAAGTCTGTGGTTCCGAGAGGGGGTAACCAGGCTCACTAATAAAGGTCAAGCCACTTGGCTGCCAGAATGCCCTGCTTCAGCACAGACCAGAAAGGCATTGTGATAAGCGTATCCCCGGTATAGTCAGGGGTTAATGGGAGTCGTCCCCGTCCCCCCAGTATACGCCCAGAACCATGGACCCGGTACTTGTGGTTCGGACTGTCTCCAACCAGCCATAATGTTGTGAGAGTGAAATTATGTCTAAGTCCAGCTTTGGTACATTAGAAGCAACACTGAAACTTACCCTAAGCGTTTTTCGAAGCTACTTTTTGGCTAACTTCTTATAGGAAGGTCTAGGAGCTCTCAAAATGAACGTGCGCGTCTTTCACTCTTCCCGAGGGACTTAGAAGAATTTTGTGATTTTTTTTATTAAAATGGTGTATAAGGGTATATATATAAATATATTTTATGCACTGTATATGAGCTGGCGATTTCTAAGTCTGTGGTTCCGAGAGGGGGTAACCAGGCTCACTAATAAAGGTCAAGCCACTTGGCTGCCAGAATGCCCTGCTTCAGCACAGACCAGAAAGGCATTGTGATAAGCGTATCCCCGGTATAGTCAGGGGTTAATGGGAGTCGTCCCCGTCCCCCCAGTATACGCCCAGAACCATGGACCCGGTACTTGTGGTTCGGACTGTCTCCAACCAGCCATAATGTTGTGAGAGTGAAATTATGTCTAAGTCCAGCATTGGTACATTAGAAGCAACTCTGAAACTTAACCTAAGCGTTTTTCGAAGCTACTTTTTGGCTAACTTCTTATAGGAAGGTCTTGGAGCTCTGAAAATGAACGTGCGCGTCTTTCACTCTTCCCGAGGGACTTAGAAGAATTTTGTGATTTTTTTATTAAAATGGTGTATAAGGGTATATACTGTATATAAATATATTTTATGCACTGTATATGAGCTGGCGATTTCTAAGTCTGTGGTTCCGAGAGGGGGTAACCAGGCTCACTAATAAAGGTCAAGCCACTTGGCTGCCAGAATGCCCTGCTTCAGCACAGACCAGAAAGGCATTGTGATAAGCGTATCCCCGGTTTAGTCAGGGGTTAATGGGAGTCGTCCCCGTCCCCCCCAGTATACGCCCAGAACCATGGACCCGGTACTTGTGGTTCGGACTGTCTCCAACCAGCCATAATGTTGTGAGAGTGAAATTATGTCTAAGTCCAGCTTTGGTACATTAGAAGCAACACTGAAACTTACCCTAAGCGTTTTTCGAAGCTACTTTTTGGCTAACTTCTTATAGGAAGGTCTAGGAGCTCTGAAAATGAACGTGCGCGTCTTTCACTCTTCCCGAGGTACTTAGAAGAATTTTGTGATTTTTTTATTAAAATGGTGTATAAGGGTATATATATAAATATATTTTATGCACTGTATATGAGCTGGCGATTTCTAAGTCTGTGGTTCCGAGAGGGGGTAACCAGGCTCACTAATAAAGGTCAAGCCACTTGGCTGCCAGAATGCCCTGCTTCAGCACAGACCAGAATGGCATTGTGATAAGTTTATCCCCGGTATAGTCAGGGGTTAATGAGAGTCGTCCCCGTCCCCCCCAGTATACGCCCAGAACCATGGACCCGGTACTTGTGGTTCGGACTGTCTCCAACCAGCCATAATGTTGTGAGAGTGAAATTATGTCTAAGTCCAGCTTTGGTACATTAGAAGCAACTCTGAAACTTAACCTAAGCGTTTTTCGAAGCTACTTTTTGGCTAACTTCTTATAGGAAGGTCTTGGAGCTCTGAAAATGAACGTGCGCGTGTTTCACTCTTCCCGAGGGACTTAGAAGAATTTTGTGATATTTTTTATTAAAATGGTGTACTGTATAAGGGTATATATATAAATATATTTTATGCACTGTATTTGAGCTGGCGATTTCTAAGTCTGTGGTTCCGAGAGGGGGTAACCAGGCTCACTAATAAAGGTCAAGCCACTTGGCTGCCAGAATGCCCTGCTTCAGCACAGACCAGAAAGGCATTGTGATAAGCGTATCCCCGGTATAGTCAGGGGTTAATGGGAGTCGTCCCCGTCCCCCCAGTATACGCCCAGAACCATGGACCCGGTACTTGTGGTTCGGACTGTCTCCAACCAGCCATAATGTTGTGAGAGTGAAATTATGTCTAAGTCCAGCTTTGGTACATTAGAAGAAACACTGAAACTTACCCTAAGCGTTTTTCGAAGCTACTTTTTGGCTAACTTCTTATAGGAAGGTCTAGGAGCTCTGAAAATGAACGTGCGCGTCTTTCACTCTTCCCGAGGGACTTAGAAGAATGTTGTGATTTTTTTATTAAAATGGTGTATAAGGGTATATATATAAATATATTTTATGCACTGTATATGAGCTGGCGATTTCTAAGTCTGTGGTTCCGAGAGGGGGTAACCAGGCTCACTAATAAAGGTCAAGCCACTTGGCTGCCAGAATGCCCTGCTTCAGCACAGACCAGAAAGGCATTGTGATAAGCGTATCCCCGGTATAGTCAGGGGTTAATGGGAGTCGTCCCCGTCCCCCCAGTATACGCCCAGAACCATGGACCCGGTACTTGTGGTTCGGACTGTCTCCAACCAGCCATAATGTTGTGAGAGTGAAATTATGTCTAAGTCCAGCTTTGGTACATTAGAAGCAACTCTGAAACTTAACCTAAGCGTTTTTCGAAGCTACTTTTTGGCTAACTTCTTATAGGAAGGTCTTGGAGCTCTGAAAATGAACGTGCGCGTCTTTCACTCTTCCCGAGGGACTTAGAAGAATTTTGTGATATTTTTTATTAAAATGGTGTATAAGGGTATATATATAAATATATTTTATGCACTGTATATGAGCTGGCGATTTCTAAGTCTGTGGTTCCGAGAGGGGGTAACCAGGCTCACTAATAAAGGTCAAGCCACTTGGCTGCCAGAATGCCCTGCTTCAGCACAGACCAGAAAGGCATTGTGATAAGCGTATCCCCGGTATAGTCAGGGGTTAATGGGAGTCGTCCCCGTCCCCCCAGTATACGCCCAGAACCATGGACCCGGTACTTGTGGTTCGGACTGTCTCCAACCAGCCATAATGTTGTGAGAGTGAAATTATGTCTATGTCCAGCTTTGGTACATTAGAAGCAACACTGAAACTTACCCTAAGCGTTTTTCGAAGCTACTTTTTGGCTAACTTCTTATAGGAAGGTCTAGGAGCTCTCAAAATGAACGTGCGCGTCTTTCACTCTTCCCGAGGGACTTAGAAGAATTTTGTGATTTTTTTATTAAAATGGTGTATAAGGGTATATATATAAATATATTTTATGCACTGTATATGAGCTGGCGATTTCTAAGTCTGTGGTTCCGAGAGGGGGTAACCAGGCTCACTAATAAAGGTCAAGCCACTTGGCTGCCAGAATGCCCTGCTTCAGCACAGACCAGAAAGGCATTGTGATAAGCGTATCCCCGGTATAGTCAGGGGTTAATGGGAGTCGTCCCCGTCCCCCCAGTATACGCCCAGAACCATGGACCCGGTACTTGTGGTTCGGACTGTCTCCAACCAGCCATAATGTTGTGAGAGTGAAATTATGTCTAAGTCCAGCATTGGTACATTAGAAGCAACTCTGAAACTTAACCTAAGCGTTTTTCGAAGCTACTTTTTGGCTAACTTCTTATAGGAAGGTCTTGGAGCTCTGAAAATGAACGTGCGCGTCTTTCACTCTTACCGAGGGACTTAGAAGAATGTTGTGATTTTTTTATTAAAATGGTGTATAAGGGTATATATATAAATATATTTTATGCACTGTATATGAGCTGGCGATTTCTAAGTCTGTGGTTCCGAGAGGGGGTAACCAGGCTCACTAATAAAGGTCAAGCCACTTGGCTGCCAGAATGCCCTGCTTCAGCACAGACCAGAAAGGCATTGTGATAAGCGTATCCCCGGTATAGTCAGGGGTTAATGGGAGTCGTCCCCGTCCCCCCAGTATACGCCCAGAACCATGGACCCGGTACTTGTGGTTCGGACTGTCTCCAACCAGCCATAATGTTGTGAGAGTGAAATTATGTCTAAGTCCAGCTTTGGTACATTAGAAGCAACTCTGAAACTTAACCTAAGCGTTTTTCGAAGCTACTTTTTGGCTAACTTCTTATAGGAAGGTCTTGGAGCTCTGAAAATGAACGTGCGCGTCTTTCACTCTTCCCGAGGGACTTAGAAGAATTTTGTGATATTTTTTATTAAAATGGTGTATAAGGGTATATATATAAATATATTTTATGCACTGTATATGAGCTGGCGATTTCTAAGTCTGTGGTTCCGAGAGGGGGTAACCAGGCTCACTAATAAAGGTCAAGCCACTTGGCTGCCAGAATGCCCTGCTTCAGCACAGACCAGAAAGGCATTGTGATAAGCGTATCCCCGGTATAGTCAGGGGTTAATGGGAGTCGTCCCCGTCCCCCCAGTATACGCCCAGAACCATGGACCCGGTACTTGTGGTTCGGACTGTCTCCAACCAGCCATAATGTTGTGAGAGTGAAATTATGTCTATGTCCAGCTTTGGTACATTAGAAGCAACACTGAAACTTACCCTAAGCGTTTTTCGAAGCTACTTTTTGGCTAACTTCTTATAGGAAGGTCTAGGAGCTCTCAAAATGAACGTGCGCGTCTTTCACTCTTCCCGAGGGACTTAGAAGAATTTTGTGATTTTTTTATTAAAATGGTGTATAAGGGTATATATATAAATATATTTTATGCACTGTATATGAGCTGGCGATTTCTAAGTCTGTGGTTCCGAGAGGGGGTAACCAGGCTCACTAATAAAGGTCAAGCCACTTGGCTGCCAGAATGCCCTGCTTCAGCACAGACCAGAAAGGCATTGTGATAAGCGTATCCCCGGTATAGTCAGGGGTTAATGGGAGTCGTCCCCGTCCCCCCAGTATACGCCCAGAACCATGGACCCGGTACTTGTGGTTCGGACTGTCTCCAACCAGCCATAATGTTGTGAGAGTGAAATTATGTCTAAGTCCAGCATTGGTACATTAGAAGCAACTCTGAAACTTAACCTAAGCGTTTTTCGAAGCTACTTTTTGGCTAACTTCTTATAGGAAGGTCTTGGAGCTCTGAAAATGAACGTGCGCGTCTTTCACTCTTACCGAGGGACTTAGAAGAATTTTGTGATATTTTTTATTAAAATGGTGTATAAGGGTATATATATAAATATATTTTATGCACTGTATATGAGCTGGCGATTTCTAAGTCTGTGGTTCCGAGAGGGGGTAACCAGGCTCACTAATAAAGGTCAAGCCACTTGGCTGCCAGAATGCCCTGCTTCAGCACAGACCAGAAAGGCATTGTGATAAGCGTATCCCCGGTATAGTCAGGGGTTAATGGGAGTCGTCCCCGTCCCCCCAGTATACGCCCAGAACCATGGACCCGGTACTTGTGGTTCGGACTGTCTCCAACCAGCCATAATGTTGTGAGAGAGAAATTATGTCTAAGTCCAGCTTTGGTACATTAGAAGAAACACTGAAACTTACCCTAAGCGTTTTTCGAAGCTACTTTTTGGCTAACTTCTTATAGGAAGGTCTAGGAGCTCTGAAAATGAACGTGCGCGTCTTTCACTCTTCCCGAGGGACTTAGAAGAATTTTGTGATTTTTTTATTAAAATAGTGTATAAGGGTATATATATAAATATATTTTATGCACTGTATATGAGCTGGCGATTTCTAAGTCTGTGGTTCCGAGAGGGGGTAACCAGGCTCACTAATAAAGGTCAAGCCACTTGGCTGCCAGAATGCCCTGCTTCAGCACAGACCAGAAAGGCATTGTGATAAGCGTATCCCCGGTATAGTCAGGGGTTAATGGGAGTCGTCCCCGTCCCCCCAGTATACGCCCAGAACCATGGACCCGGTACTTGTGGTTCGGACTGTCTCCAACCAGCCATAATGTTGTGAGAGTGAAATTATGTCTATGTCCAGCTTTGGTACATTAGAAGCAACACTGAAACTTACCCTAAGCGTTTTTCGAAGCTACTTTTTGGCTAACTTCTTATAGGAAGGTCTAGGAGCTCTCAAAATGAACGTGCGCGTCTTTCACTCTTCCCGAGGGACTTAGAAGAATCTTGTGATTTTTTTATTAAAATGGTGTATAAGGGTATATATATAAATATATTTTATGCACTGTATATGAGCTGGCGATTTCTAAGTCTGTGGTTCCGAGAGGGGGTAACCAGGCTCACTAATAAAGGTCAAGCCACTTGGCTGCCAGAATGCCCTGCTTCAGCACAGACCAGAAAGGCATTGTGATAAGCGTATCCCCGGTATAGTCAGGGGTTAATGGGAGTCGTCCCCGTCCCCCCAGTATACGCCCAGAACCATGGACCCGGTACTTGTGGTTCGGACTGTCTCCAACCAGCCATAATGTTGTGAGAGTGAAATTATGTCTAAGTCCAGCATTGGTACATTAGAAGCAACTCTGAAACTTAACCTAAGCGTTTTTCGAAGCTACTTTTTGGCTAACTTCTTATAGGAAGGTCTTGGAGCTCTGAAAATGAACGTGCGCGTCTTTCACTCTTATTGAGGGACTTAGAAGAATTTTGTGATATTTTTTATTAAAATGGTGTATAAGGGTATATATATAAATATATTTTATGCACTGTATATGAGCTGGCGATTTCTAAGTCTGTGGTTCCGAGAGGGGGTAACCAGGCTCACTAATAAAGGTCAAGCCACTTGGCTGCCAGAATGCCCTGCTTCAGCACAGACCAGAAAGGCATTGTGATAAGCGTATCCCCGGTATAGTCAGGGGTTAATGGGAGTCGTCCCCGTCCCCCCAGTATACGCCCAGAACCATGGACCCGGTACTTGTGGTTCGGACTGTCTCCAACCAGCCATAATGTTGTGAGAGTGAAATTATGTCTAAGTCCAGCTTTGGTACATTAGAAGAAACACTGAAACTTACCCTAAGCGTTTTTCGAAGCTACTTTTTGGCTAACTTCTTATAGGAAGGTCTAGGAGCTCTGAAAATGAACGTGCGCGTCTTTCACTCTTCCCGAGGGACTTAGAAGAATTTTGTGATTTTTTTATTAAAATAGTGTATAAGGGTATATATATAAATATATTTTATGCACTGTATATGAGCTGGCGATTTCTAAGTCTGTGGTTCCGAGAGGGGGTAACCAGGCTCACTAATAAAGGTCAAGCCACTTGGCTGCCAGAATGCCCTGCTTCAGCACAGACCAGAAAGGCATTGTGATAAGCGTATCCCCGGTATAGTCAGGGGTTAATGGGAGTCGTCCCCGTCCCCCCAGTATACGCCCAGAACCATGGACCCGGTACTTGTGGTTCGGACTGTCTCCAACCAGCCATAATGTTGTGAGAGTGAAATTATGTCTAAGTCCAGCTTTGGTACATTAGAAGCAACTCTGAAACTTAACCTAAGCGTTTTTCGAAGCTACTTTTTGGCTAACTTCTTATAGGAAGGTCTTGGAGCTCTGAAAATGAACGTGCGCGTCTTTCACTCTTCCCGAGGGACTTAGAAGAATTTTGTGATATTTTTTATTAAAATGGTGTATAAGGGTATATATATAAATATATTTTATGCACTGTATATGAGCTGGCGATTTCTAAGTCTGTGGTTCCGAGAGGGGGTAACCAGGCTCACTAATAAAGGTCAAGCCACTTGGCTGCCAGAATGCCCTGCTTCAGCACAGACCAGAAAGGCATTGTGATAAGCGTATCCCCGGTATAGTCAGGGGTTAATGGGAGTCGTCCCCGTCCCCCCAGTATACGCCCAGAACCATGGACCCGGTACTTGTGGTTCGGACTGTCTCCAACCAGCCATAATGTTGTGAGAGTGAAATTATGTCTATGTCCAGCTTTGGTACATTAGAAGCAACACTGAAACTTACCCTAAGCGTTTTTCGAAGCTACTTTTTGGCTAACTTCTTATAGGAAGGTCTAGGAGCTCTCAAAATGAACGTGCGCGTCTTTCACTCTTCCCGAGGGACTTAGAAGAATTTTGTGATTTTTTTATTAAAATGGTGTATAAGGGTATATATATAAATATATTTTATGCACTGTATATGAGCTGGCGATTTCTAAGTCTGTGGTTCCGAGAGGGGGTAACCAGGCTCACTAATAAAGGTCAAGCCACTTGGCTGCCAGAATGCCCTGCTTCAGCACAGACCAGAAAGGCATTGTGATAAGCGTATCCCCGGTATAGTCAGGGGTTAATGGGAGTCGTCCCCGTCCCCCCAGTATACGCCCAGAACCATGGACCCGGTACTTGTGGTTCGGACTGTCTCCAACCAGCCATAATGTTGTGAGAGTGAAATTATGTCTAAGTCCAGCATTGGTACATTAGAAGCAACTCTGAAACTTAACCTAAGCGTTTTTCGAAGCTACTTTTTGGCTAACTTCTTATAGGAAGGTCTTGGAGCTCTGAAAATGAACGTGCGCGTCTTTCACTCTTACCGAGGGACTTAGAAGAATTTTGTGATATTTTTTATTAAAATGGTGTATAAGGGTATATATATAAATATATTTTATGCACTGTATATGAGCTGGCGATTTCTAAGTCTGTGGTTCCGAGAGGGGGTAACCAGGCTCACTAATAAAGGTCAAGCCACTTGGCTGCCAGAATGCCCTGCTTCAGCACAGACCAGAAAGGCATTGTGATAAGCGTATCCCCGGTATAGTCAGGGGTTAATGGGAGTCGTCCCCGTCCCCCCAGTATACGCCCAGAACCATGGACCCGGTACTTGTGGTTCGGACTGTCTCCAACCAGCCATAATGTTGTGAGAGTGAAATTATGTCTAAGTCCAGCTTTGGTACATTAGAAGCAACTCTGAAACTTACCCTAAGCGTTTTTCGAAGCAACTTTTTGGCTAACTTCTTATAGGAAGGTCTAGGAGCTCTGAAAATGAACGTGCGCGTCTTTCACTCTTCCCGAGGGACTTAGAAGAATTTTGTGATATTTTTTATTAAAATGGTGTATAAGGGTATATATATAAATATATTTTATGCACTGTATATGAGCTGGCGATTTCTAAGTCTGTGGTTCCGAGAGGGGGTAACCAGGCTCACTAATAAAGGTCAAGCCACTTGGCTGCCAGAATGCCCTGCTTCAGCACAGACCAGAAAGGCATTGTGATAAGCGTATCCCCGGTATAGTCAGTAGTCAGGGGTTAATGGGAGTCGTCCCCGTCCCCCCAGTATACGCCCAGAACCATGGACCCGGTACTTGTGGTTCGGACTGTCTCCAACCAGCCATAATGTTGTGAGAGTGAAATTATGTCTAAGTCCAGCATTGGTACATTAGAAGCAACTCTGAAACTTAACCTAAGCGTTTTTCGAAGCTACTTTTTGGCTAACTTCTTATAGGAAGGTCTTGGAGCTCTGAAAATGAACGTGCGCGTCTTTCACTCTTACCGAGGGACTTAGAAGAATTTTGTGATATTTTTTATTAAAATGGTGTATAAGGGTATATATATAAATATATTTTATGCACTGTATATGAGCTGGCGATTTCTAAGTCTGTGGTTCCGAGAGGGGGTAACCAGGCTCACTAATAAAGGTCAAGCCACTTGGCTGCAAGAATGCCCTGCTTCAGCACAGACCAGAAAGGCATTGTGATAAGCGTATCCCCGGTATAGTCAGGGGTTAATGGGAGTCGTCCCCGTCCCCCCAGTATACGCCCAGAACCATGGACCCGGTACTTGTGGTTCGGACTGTCTCCAACCAGCCATAATGTTGTGAGAGTGAAATTATGTCTAAGTCCAGCTTTGGTACATTAGAATCAACTCTGAAACTCAACCTAAGCGTTTTTCGAAGCTACTTTTTGGCTAACCTCTTATAGGAAGGTCTAGGAGCTCTCAAAATGAACGTGCGCGTCTTTCACTCTTCCCGAGGGACTTAGAAGAATTTTGTGATATTTTTTATTAAAATGGTGTATAAGGGTATATATATATAAATATATTTTATGCACTGTATATGAGCTGGCGATTTCTAAGTCTGTGGTTCCGAGAGGGGGTAACCAGGCTCACTAATAAAGGTCAAGCCACTTGGCTGCCCGAATGCCCTGCTTCAGCACAGACCAGAAAGGCATTGTGATAAGCGTATCCCCGGTATAGTCAGGGGTTAATGGGAGTCGTCCCCGTCCCCCCAGTATACGCCCAGAACCATGGACCCGGTACTTGTGGTTCGGACTGTCTCCAACCAGCCATAATGTTGTGAGAGTGAAATTATGTCTAAGTCCAGCTTTGGTACATTAGAAGCAACTCTGAAACTTACCCTAAGCGTTTTTCGAAGCTACTTTTTGGCTAACTTCTTATAGGAAGGTCTAGGAGCTCTGAAAATGAACGTGCGCGTCTTTCACTCTTCCCGAGGGACTTAGAAGAATTTTGTGATATTTTTTATTAAAATGGTGTATAAGGGTATATATATAAATATATTTTATGCACTGTATATGAGCTGGCGATTTCTAAGTCTGTGGTTCCGAGAGGGGGTAACCAGGCTCACTAATAAAGGTCAAGCCACTTGGCTGCCAGAATGCCCTGCTTCAGCACAGACCAGAAAGGCATTGTGATAAGCGTATCCCCGGTATAGTCAGTAGTCAGGGGTTAATGGGAGTCGTCCCCGTCCCCCCAGTATACGCCCAGAACCATGGACCCGGTACTTGTGGTTCGGACTGTCTCCAACCAGCCATAATGTTGTGAGAGTGAAATTATGTCTAAGTCCAGCTTTGGTACATTAGAAGCAACACTGAAACTTACCCTAAGCGTTTTTCGAAGCTACTTTTTGGCTAACTTCTTATAGGAAGGTCTAGGAGCTCTGAAAATGAACGTGCGCGTCTTTCACTCTTCCCGAGGGACTTAGAAGAATTTTGTGATTTTTTTATTAAAATGGTGTATAAGGGTATATATATAAATATATTTTATGAACTGTATATGAGCTGGCGATTTCTAAGTCTGTGGTTCCGAGAGGGGGTAACCAGGCTCACTAATAAAGGTCAAGCCACTTGGCTGCCAGAATGCCCTGCTTCAGCACAGACCAGAAAGGCATTGTGATAAGCGTATCCCCGGTATAGTCAGTAGTCAGGGGTTAATGGGAGTCGTCCCCGTCCCCCCAGTATACGCCCAGAACCATGGACCCGGTACTTGTGGTTCGGACTGTCTCCAACCAGCCATAATGTTGTGAGAGTGAAATTATGTCTAAGTCCAGCTTTGGTACATTAGAAGCAACTCTGAAACTTAACCTAAGCGTTTTTCGAAGCTACTTTTTGGCTAACTTCTTATAGGAAGGTCTAGGAGCTCTCAAAATGAACGTGCGCGTCTTTCACTCTTCCCGAGGGACTTAGAAGAATGTTGTGATATTTTTTATTAAAATGGTGTACTGTATAAGGGTATATATATAAATATATTTTATGCACTGTATATGAGCTGGCGATTTCTAAGTCTGTGGTTCCGAGAGGGGGTAACCAGGCTCACTAATAAAGGTCAAGCCACTTGGCTGCCAGAATGCCCTGCTTCAGCACAGACCAGAAAGGCATTATGATAAGCGTATCCCCGGTATAGTCAGGGGTTAATGGGTGTCGTCCCCGTCCCCCCAGTATACGCCCAGAACCATGGACCCGGTACTTGTGGTTCGGACTGTCTCCAACCAGCCATAATGTTGTGAGAGTGAAATTATGTCTAAGTCCAGCATTGGTACATTAGAAGCAACTCTGAAACTTAACCTAAGCGTTTTTCGAAGCTACTTTTTGGCTAACTTCTTATAGGAAGGTCTTGGAGCTCTGAAAATGAACGTGCGCGTCTTTCACTCTTACCGAGGGACTTAGAAGAATTTTGTGATATTTTTTATTAAAATGGTGTATAAGGGTATATATATAAATATATTTTATGCTATGTATATGAGCTGGCGATTTCTAAGTCTGTGGTTCCGAGAGGGGGTAACCAGGCTCACTAATAAAGGTCAAGCCACTTGGCTGCCAGAATGCCCTGCTTCAGCACAGACCAGAAAGGCATTGTGATAAGCGTATCCCCGGTTTAGTCAGGGGTTAATGGGAGTCGTCCCCGTCCCCCCCAGTATACGCCCAGAACCATGGACCCGGTACTTGTGGTTCGGACTGTCTCCAACCAGCCATAATGTTGTGAGAGTGAAATTATGTCTAAGTCCAGCTTTGGTACATTAGAAGCAACACTGAAACTTACCCTAAGCGTTTTTCGAAGCTACTTTTTGGCTAACTTCTTATAGGAAGGTCTAGGAGCTCTGAAAATGAACGTGCGCGTCTTTCACTCTTCCCGAGGGACTTAGAAGAATTTTGTGATTTTTTTATTAAAATGGTGTATAAGGGTATATATATAAATATATTTTATGCACTGTATATGAGCTGGCGATTTCTAAGTCTGTGGTTCCGAGAGGGGGTAACCAGGCTCACTAATAAAGGTCAAGCCACTTGGCTGCCAGAATGCCCTGCTTCAGCACAGACCAGAAAGGCATTGTGATAAGCGTATCCCCGGTTTAGTCAGGGGTTAATGGGAGTCGTCCCCGTCCCCCCCAGTATACGCCCAGAACCATGGACCCGGTACTTGTGGTTCGGACTGTCTCCAACCAGCCATAATGTTGTGAGAGTGAAATTATGTCTAAGTTCAGCTTTGGTACATTAGAAGCAACTCTGAAACTTAACCTAAGCGTTTTTCGAAGCTACTTTTTGGCTAACTTCTTATAGGAAGGTCTTGGAGCTCTGAAAATGAACGTGCGCGTCTTTCACTCTTCCCGAGGGACTTAGAAGAATTTTGTGATATTTTTTATTAAAATGGTGTATAAGGGTATATATATAAATATATTTTATGCACTGTATATGAGCTGGCGATTTCTAATTCTGTGGTTCCGAGAGGGGGTAACCAGGCTCACTAATAAAGGTCAAGCCACTTGGCTGCCAGAATGCCCTGCTTCAGCACAGACCAGAAAGGCATTGTGATAAGCGTATCCCCGGTATAGTCAGGGGTTAATGGGAGTCGTCCCCGTCCCCCCAGTATACGCCCAGAACCATGGACCCGGTACTTGTGGTTCGGACTGTCTCCAACCAGCCATAATGTTGTGAGAGTGAAATTATGTCTAAGTCCAGCTTTGGTACATTAGAAGCAACTCTGAAACTTAACCTAAGCGTTTTTCGAAGCTAATTTTTGGCTAACTTCTTATAGGAAGGTCTAGGAGCTCTCAAAATGAACGTGCGCGTCTTTCACTCTTCCCGAGGGACTTAGAAGAATGTTGTGATATTTTTTATTAAAATGGTTACTGTATAAGGGTATATATATAAATATATTTTATGCACTGTATATGAGCTGGCGATTTCTAAGTCTGTGGTTCCGAGAGGGGGTAACCAGGCTCACTAATAAAGGTCAAGCCACTTGGCTGCCAGAATGCCCTGCTTCAGCACAGACCAGAAAGGCATTATGATAAGCGTATCCCCGGTATAGTCAGGGGTTAATGGGAGTCGTCCCCGTCCCCCCAGTATACGCCCAGAACCATGGACCCGGTACTTGTGGTTCGGACTGTCTCCAACCAGCCATAATGTTGTGAGAGTGAAATTATGTCTAAGTCCAGCATTGGTACATTAGAAGCAACTCTGAAACTTAACCTAAGCGATTTTCGAAGCTACTTTTTGGCTAACTTCTTATAGGAAGGTCTTGGAGCTCTGAAAATGAACGTGCGCGTCTTTCACTCTTACCGAGGGACTTAGAAGAATTTTGTGATATTTTTTATTAAAATGGTGTATAAGGGTATATATATAAATATATTTTATGCACTGTATATGAGCTGGCGATTTCTAAGTCTGTGGTTCCGAGAGGGGGTAACCAGGCTCACTAATAAAGGTCAAGCCACTTGGCTGCCAGAATGCCCTGCTTCAGCACAGACCAGAAAGGCATTGTGATAAGCGTATCCCCGGTTTAGTCAGGGGTTAATGGGAGTCATCCCCGTCCCCCCCAGTATACGCCCAGAACCATGGACCCGGTACTTGTGGTTCGGACTGTCTCCAACCAGCCATAATGTTGTGAGAGTGAAATTATGTCTAAGTCCAGCTTTGGTACATTAGAAGCAACACTGAAACTTACCCTAAGCGTTTTTCGAAGCTACTTTTTGGCTAACTTCTTATAGGAAGGTCTAGGAGCTCTGAAAATGAACGTGCGCGTCTTTCACTCTTCCCGAGGGACTTAGAAGAATTTTGTGATTTTTTTATTAAAATGGTGTATAAGGGTATATACAGTATATAAATATATTTTATGCACTGTATATGAGCTGGCGATTTCTAAGTCTGTGGTTCCGAGAGGGGGTAACCAGGCTCACTAATAAAGGTCAAGCCACTTGGCTGCCAGAATGCCCTGCTTCAGCACAGACCAGAAAGGCATTGTGATAAGCGTATCCCCGGTATAGTCAGGGGTTAATGGGAGTCGTCCCCGTCCCCCCAGTATACGCCCAGAACCATGGACCCGGTACTTGTGGTTCGGACTGTCTCCAACCAGCCATAATGTTGTGAGAGTGAAATTATGTCTAAGTCCAGCTTTGGTACATTAGAAGCAACTCTGAAACTTAACCTAAGCGTTTTTCGAAGCTACTTTTTGGCTAACTTCTTATAGGAAGGTCTTGGAGCTCTGAAAATGAACGTGCGCGTCTTTCACTCTTCCCGAGGGACTTAGAAGAATTTTGTGATATTTTTTATTAAAATGGTGTATAAGGGTATATATATAAATATATTTTATGCACTGTATATGAGCTGGCGATTTCTAAGTCTGTGGTTCCGAGAGGGGGTAACCAGGCTCACTAATAAAGGTCAAGCCACTTGGCTGCCAGAATGCCCTGCTTCAGCACAGACCAGAAAGGCATTGTGATAAGCGTATCCCCGGTATAGTCAGGGGTTAATGGGAGTCGTCCCCGTCCCCCCAGTATACGCCCAGAACCATGGACCCGGTACTTGTGGTTCGGACTGTCTCCAACCAGCCATAATGTTGTGAGAGTGAAATTATGTCTAAGTCCAGCTTTGGTACATTAGAAGCAACACTGAAACTTACCCTAAGCGTTTTTCGAAGCTACTTTTTGGCTAACTTCTTATAGGAAGGTCTTGGAGCTCTGAAAATGAACGTGCGCGTCTTTCACTCTTACCGAGGGACTTAGAAGAATTTTGTGATATTTTTTATTAAAATGGTGTATAAGGGTATATATATAAATATATTTTATGCTATGTATATGAGCTGGCGATTTCTAAGTCTGTGGTTCCGAGAGGGGGTAACCAGGCTCACTAATAAAGGTCAAGCCACTTGGCTGCCAGAATGCCCTGCTTCAGCACAGACCAGAAAGGCATTGTGATAAGCGTACCCCGGTTTAGTCAGGGGTTAATGGGAGTCGTCCCCGTCCCCCCCAGTATACGCCCAGAACCATGGACCCGGTACTTGTGGTTCGGACTGTCTCCAACCAGCCATAATGTTGTGAGAGTGAAATTATGTCTAAGTCCAGCTTTGGTACATTAGAAGCAACACTGAAACTTACCCTAAGCGTTTTTCGAAGCTACTTTTTGGCTAACTTCTTATAGGAAGGTCTAGGAGCTCTGAAAATGAACGTGCGCGTCTTTCACTCTTCCCGAGGGACTTAGAAGAATTTTGTGATTTTTTTATTAAAATGGTGTATAAGGGTATATATATAAATATATTTTATGCACTGTATATGAGCTGGCGATTTCTAAGTCTGTGGTTCCGAGAGGGGGTAACCAGGCTCACTAATAAAGGTCAAGCCACTTGGCTGCCAGAATGCCCTGCTTCAGCACAGACCAGAAAGGCATTGTGATAAGCGTATCCCCGGTTTAGTCAGGGGTTAATGGGAGTCGTCCCCGTCCCCCCCAGTATACGCCCAGAACCATGGACCCGGTACTTGTGGTTCGGACTGTCTCCAACCAGCCATAATGTTGTGAGAGTGAAATTATGTCTAAGTCCAGCTTTGGTACATTAGAAGCAACTCTGAAACTTAACCTAAGCGTTTTTCGAAGCTACTTTTTGGCTAACTTCTTATAGGAAGGTCTTGGAGCTCTGAAAATGAACGTGCGCGTCTTTCACTCTTCCCGAGGGACTTAGAAGAATTTTGTGATATTTTTTATTAAAATGGTGTATAAGGGTATATATATAGATATATTTTATGCACTGTATATGAGCTGGCGATTTCTAATTCTGTGGTTCCGAGAGGGGGTAACCAGGCTCACTAATAAAGGTCAAGCCACTTGGCTGCCAGAATGCCCTGCTTCAGCACAGACCAGAAAGGCATTGTGATAAGCGTATCCCCGGTATAGTCAGGGGTTAATGGGAGTCGTCCCCGTCCCCCCAGTATACGCCCAGAACCATGGACCCGGTACTTGTGGTTCGGACTGTCTCCAACCAGCCATAATGTTGTGAGAGTGAAATTATGTCTAAGTCCAGCTTTGGTACATTAGAAGCAACACTGAAACTTACCCTAAGCGTTTTTCGAAGCTACTTTTTGGCTAACTTCTTATAGGAAGGTCTAGGAGCTCTGAAAATGAACGTGCGCGTCTTTCACTCTTCCCGAGGGACTTAGAAGAATTTTGTGATTTTTTTATTAAAATGGTGTATAAGGGTATATATATAAATATATTTTATGCACTGTATATGAGCTGGCGATTTCTAAGTCTGTGGTTCCGAGAGGGGGTAACCAGGCTCACTAATAAAGGTCAAGCCACTTGGCTGCCAGAATGCCCTGCTTCAGCACAGACCAGAAAGGCATTGTGATAAGCGTATCCCCGGTATAGTCAGTAGTCAGGGGTTAATGGGAGTCGTCCCCGTCCCCCCAGTATACGCCCAGAACCATGGACCCGGTACTTGTGGTTCGGACTGTCTCCAACCAGCCATAATGTTGTGAGAGTGAAATTATGTCTAAGTCCAGCTTTGGTACATTAGAAGCAACTCTGAAACTTAACCTAAGCGTTTTTCGAAGCTAATTTTTGGCTAACTTCTTATAGGAAGGTCTAGGAGCTCTCAAAATGAACGTGCGCGTCTTTCACTCTTCCCGAGGGACTTAGAAGAATGTTGTGATATTTTTTATTAAAATGGGTACTGTATAAGGGTATATATATAAATATATTTTATGCACTGTATATGAGCTGGCGATTTCTAAGTCTGTGGTTCCGAGAGGGGGTAACCAGGCTCACTAATAAAGGTCAAGCCACTTGGCTGCCAGAATGCCCTGCTTCAGCACAGACCAGAAAGGCATTATGATAAGCGTATCCCCGGTATAGTCAGGGGTTAATGGGAGTCGTCCCCGTCCCCCCAGTATACGCCCAGAACCATGGACCCGGTACTTGTGGTTCGGACTGTCTCCAACCAGCCATAATGTTGTGAGAGTGAAATTATGTCTAAGTCCAGCATTGGTACATTAGAAGCAACTCTGAAACTTAACCTAAGCGATTTTCGAAGCTACTTTTTGGCTAACTTCTTATAGGAAGGTCTTGGAGCTCTGAAAATGAACGTGCGCGTCTTTCACTCTTACCGAGGGACTTAGAAGAATTTTGTGATATTTTTTATTAAAATGGTGTATAAGGGTATATATATAAATATATTTTATGCACTGTATATGAGCTGGCGATTTCTAAGTCTGTGGTTCCGAGAGGGGGTAACCAGGCTCACTAATAAAGGTCAAGCCACTTGGCTGCCAGAATGCCCTGCTTCAGCACAGACCAGAAAGGCATTGTGATAAGCGTATCCCCGGTTTAGTCAGGGGTTAATGGGAGTCATCCCCGTCCCCCCCAGTATACGCCCAGAACCATGGACCCGGTACTTGTGGTTCGGACTGTCTCCAACCAGCCATAATGTTGTGAGAGTGAAATTATGTCTAAGTCCAGCTTTGGTACATTAGAAGCAACACTGAAACTTACCCTAAGCGTTTTTCGAAGCTACTTTTTGGCTAACTTCTTATAGGAAGGTCTAGGAGCTCTGAAAATGAACGTGCGCGTCTTTCACTTTTCCCGAGGGACTTAGAAGAATTTTGTGATTTTTTTATTAAAATGGTGTATAAGGGTTTATATATAAATATATTTTATGCACTGTATATGAGCTGGCGATTTCTAAGTCTGTGGTTCCGAGAGGGGGTAACCAGGCTCACTAATAAAGGTCAAGCCACTTGGCTGCCAGAATGCCCTGCTTCAGCACAGACCAGAAAGGCATTGTGATAAGCGTATCCCCGGTTTAGTCAGGGGTTAATGGGAGTCGTCCCCGTCCCCCCCAGTATACGCCCAGAACCATGGACCCGGTACTTGTGGTTCGGACTGTCTCCAACCAGCCATAATGTTGTGAGAGTGAAATTATGTCTAAGTCCAGCTTTGGTACATTAGAAGCAACACTGAAACTTACCCTAAGCGTTTTTCGAAGCTACTTTTTGGCTAACTTCTTATAGGAAGGTCTAGGAGCTCTGAAAATGAACGTGCGCGTCTTTCACTCTTCCAGAGGGACTTAGAAGAATTTTGTGATTTTTTTATTAAAATGGTGTATAAGGGTATATATATAAATATATTTCATGCACTGTATATGAGCTGGCGATTTCTAAGTCTGTGGTTCCGAGAGGGGGTAACCAGGCTCACTAATAAAGGTCAAGCCACTTGGCTGCCAGAATGCCCTGCTTCAGCACAGACCAGAAAGGCATTGTGATAAGCGTATCCCCGGTATAGTCAGGGGTTAATGGGAGTCGTCCCCGTCCCCCCAGTATACGCCCAGAACCATGGACCCGGTACTTGTGGTTCGGACTGTCTCCAACCAGCCATAATGTTGTGAGAGTGAAATTATGTCTAAGTCCAGCTTTGGTACATTAGAAGCAACTCTGAAACTTAACCTAAGCGTTTTTCGAAGCTACTTTTTGGCTAACTTCTTATAGGAAGGTCTTGGAGCTCTGAAAATGAACGTGCGCGTCTTTCACTCTTCCCGAGGGACTTAGAAGAATTTTGTGATATTTTTTATTAAAATGGTGTATAAGGGTATATATATAAATATATTTTATGCACTGTATATGAGCTGGCGATTTCTAAGTCTGTGGTTCCGAGAGGGGGTAACCAGGCTCACTAATAAAGGTCAAGCCACTTGGCTGCCAGAATGCCCTGCTTCAGCACAGACCAGAAAGGCATTGTGATAAGCGTATCCCCGGTATAGTCAGGGGTTAATGGGAGTCGTCCCCGTCCCCCCAGTATACGCCCAGAACCATGGACCCGGTACTTGTGGTTCGGACTGTCTCCAACCAGCCATAATGTTGTGAGAGTGAAATTATGTCTAAGTCCAGCTTTGGTACATTAGAAGCAACACTGAAACTTACCCTAAGCGTTTTTCGAAGCTACTTTTTGGCTAACTTCTTATAGGAAGGTCTAGGAGCTCTGAAAATGAACGTGCGCGTCTTTCACTCTTCCCGAGGGACTTAGAAGAATTTTGTGATTTTTTTATTAAAATGGTGTATAAGGGTTTATATATAAATATATTTTATGCACTGTATATGAGCTGGCGATTTCTAAGTCTGTGGTTCCGAGAGGGGGTAACCAGGCTCACTAATAAAGGTCAAGCCACTTGGCTGCCAGAATGCCCTGCTTCAGCACAGACCAGAAAGGCATTGTGATAAGCGTATCCCCGGTTTAGTCAGGGGTTAATGGGAGTCGTCCCCGTCCCCCCCAGTATACGCCCAGAACCATGGACCCGGTACTTGTGGTTCGGACTGTCTCCAACCAGCCATAATGTTGTGAGAGTGAAATTATGTCTAAGTCCAGCTTTGGTACATTAGAAGCAACACTGAAACTTACCCTAAGCGTTTTTCGAAGCTACTTTTTGGCTAACTTCTTATAGGAAGGTCTAGGAGCTCTGAAAATGAACGTGCGCGTCTTTCACTCTTCCCGAGGGACTTAGAAGAATTTTGTGATTTTTTTATTAAAATGGTGTATAAGGGTATATATATAAATATATTTTATGCACTGTATATGAGCTGGCGATTTCTAAGTCTGTGGTTCCGAGAGGGGGTAACCAGGCTCACTAATAAAGGTCAAGCCACTTGGCTGCCAGAATGCCCTGCTTCAGCACAGACCAGAAAGGCATTGTGATAAGCGTATCCCCGGTATAGTCAGGGGTTAATGGGAGTCGTCCCCGTCCCCCCAGTATACGCCCAGAACCATGGACCCGGTACTTGTGGTTCGGACTGTCTCCAACCAGCCATAATGTTGTGAGAGTGAAATTATGTCTAAGTCCAGCTTTGGTACATTAGAAGCAACTCTGAAACTTAACCTAAGCGTTTTTCGAAGCTACTTTTTGGCTAACTTCTTATAGGAAGGTCTTGGAGCTCTGAAAATGAACGTGCGCGTCTTTCACTCTTCCCGAGGGACTTAGAAGAATTTTGTGATATTTTTTATTAAAATGGTGTATAAGGGTATATATATAAATATATTTTATGCACTGTATATGAGCTGGCGATTTCTAAGTCTGTGGTTCCGAGAGGGGGTAACCAGGCTCACTAATAAAGGTCAAGCCACTTGGCTGCCAGAATGCCCTGCTTCAGCACAGACCAGAAAGGCATTGTGATAAGCGTATCCCCGGTATAGTCAGGGGTTAATGGGAGTCGTCCCCGTCCCCCCAGTATACGCCCAGAACCATGGACCCGGTACTTGTGGTTCGGACTGTCTCCAACCAGCCATAATGTTGTGAGAGTGAAATTATGTCTAAGTCCAGCTTTGGTACATTAGAAGCAACACTGAAACTTACCCTAAGCGTTTTTCGAAGCTACTTTTTGGCTAACTTCTTATAGGAAGGTCTTGGAGCTCTGAAAATGAACTTGCGCGTCTTTCACTCTTACCGAGGGACTTAGAAGAATTTTGTGATATTTTTTATTAAAATGGTGTATAAGGGTATATATATAAATATATTTTATGCACTGTATATGAGCTGGCGATTTCTAAGTCTGTGGTTCCGAGAGGGGGTAACCAGGCTCACTAATAAAGGTCAAGCCACTTGGCTGCCAGAATGCCCTGCTTCAGCACAGACCAGAAAGGCATTGTGATAAGCGTATCCCCGGTTTAGTCAGGGGTTAATGGGAGTCATCCCCGTCCCCCCCAGTATACGCCCAGAACCATGGACCCGGTACTTGTGGTTCGGACTGTCTCCAACCAGCCATAATGTTGTGAGAGTGAAATTATGTCTAAGTCCAGCTTTGGTACATTAGAAGCAACACTGAAACTTACCCTAAGCGTTTTTCGAAGCTACTTTTTGGCTAACTTCTTATAGGAAGGTCTAGGAGCTCTGAAAATGAACGTGCGCGTCTTTCACTCTTCCCGAGGGACTTAGAAGAATTTTGTGATTTTTTTATTAAAATGGTGTATAAGGGTTTATATATAAATATATTTTATGCACTGTATATGAGCTGGCGATTTCTAAGTCTGTGGTTCCGAGAGGGGGTAACCAGGCTCACTAATAAAGGTCAAGCCACTTGGCTGCCAGAATGCCCTGCTTCAGCACAGACCAGAAAGGCATTGTGATAAGCGTATCCCCGGTTTAGTCAGGGGTTAATGGGAGTCGTCCCCGTCCCCCCCAGTATACGCCCAGAACCATGGACCCGGTACTTGTGGTTCGGACTGTCTCCAACCAGCCATAATGTTGTGAGAGTGAAATTATGTCTAAGTCCAGCTTTGGTACATTAGAAGCAACTCTGAAACTTAACCTAAGCGTTTTTCGAAGCTACTTTTTGGCTAACTTCTTATAGGAAGGTATTGGAGCTCTGAAAATGAACGTGCGCGTCTTTCACTCTTCCCGAGGGACTTAGAAGAATTTTGTGATATTTTTTATTAAAATGGTGTATAAGGGTATATATATAAATATATTTTATGCACTGTATATGAGCTGGCGATTTCTAAGTCTGTGGTTCCGAGAGGGGGTAACCAGGCTCATTAATAAAGGTCAAGCCACTTGGCTGCCAGAATGCCCTGCTTCAGCACAGACCAGAAAGGCATTGTGATAAGCGTATCCCCGGTATAGTCAGGGGTTAATGGGAGTCGTCCCCGTCCCCCCAGTATACGCCCAGAACCATGGACCCGGTACTTGTGGTTCGGACTGTCTCCAACCAGCCATAATGTTGTGAGAGTGAAATTATGTCTAAGTCCAGCTTTGGTACATTAGAAGCAACACTGAAACTTACCCTAAGCGTTTTTCGAAGCTACTTTTTGGCTAACTTCTTATAGGAAGGTCTAGGAGCTCTCAAAATGAACGTGCGCGTCTTTCACTCTTCCCGAGGGACTTAGAAGAATTTTGTGATTTTTTTATTAAAATGGTGTATAAGGGTATATATATAAATATATTTTATGCACTGTATATGAGCTGGCGATTTCTAAGTCTGTGGTTCCGAGAGGGGGTAACCAGGCTCACTAATAAAGGTCAAGCCACTTGGCTGCCAGAATGCCCTGCTTCAGCACAGACCAGAAAGGCATTGTGATAAGCGTATCCCCGGTATAGTCAGGGGTTAATGGGAGTCGTCCCCGTCCCCCCAGTATACGCCCAGAACCATGGACCCGGTACTTGTGGTTCGGACTGTCTCCAACCAGCCATAATGTTGTGAGAGTGAAATTATGTCTAAGTCCAGCTTTGGTACATTAGAAGCAACACTGAAACTTACCCTAAGCGTTTTTCGAAGCTACTTTTTGGCTAACTTCTTATAGGAAGGTCTAGGAGCTCTCAAAATGAACGTGCGCGTCTTTCACTCTTCCCGAGGGACTTAGAAGAATTTTGTGATTTTTTTATTAAAATGGTGTATAAGGGTATATATATAAATATATTTTATGCACTGTATATGAGCTGGCGATTTCTAAGTCTGTGGTTCCGAGAGGGGGTAACCAGGCTCACTAATAAAGGTCAAGCCACTTGGCTGCCAGAATGCCCTGCTTCAGCACAGACCAGAAAGGCATTGTGATAAGCGTATCCCCGGTATAGTCAGGGGTTAATTGGAGTCGTCCCCGTCCCCCCAGTATACGCCCAGAACCATGGACCCGGTACTTGTGGTTCGGACTGTCTCCAACCAGCCATAATGTTGTGAGAGTGAAATTATGTCTAAGTCCAGCATTGGTACATTAGAAGCAACTCTGAAACTTAACCTAAGCGTTTTTCGAAGCTACTTTTAGGCTAACTTCTTATAGGAAGGTCTTGGAGCTCTGAAAATGAACGTGCGCGTCTTTCACTCTTACCGAGGGACTTAGAAGAATTTTGTGATATTTTTTATTAAAATGGTGTATAAGGGTATATATATAAATATATTTTATGCACTGTATATGAGCTGGCGATTTCTAAGTCTGTGGTTCCGAGAGGGGGTAACCAGGCTCACTAATAAAGGTCAAGCCACTTGGCTGCCAGAATGCCCTGCTTCAGCACAGACCAGAATGGCATTGTGATAAGTTTATCCCCGGTATAGTCAGGGGTTAATGGGAGTCGTCCCCGTCCCCCCCAGTATACGCCCAGAACCATGGACCCGGTACTTGTGGTTCGGACTGTCTCCAACCAGCCATAATGTTGTGAGAGTGAAATTATGTCTAAGTCCAGCTTTGGTACATTAGAAGCAACTCTGAAACTTAACCTAAGCGTTTTTCGAAGCTACTTTTTGGCTAACTTCTTATAGGAAGGTCTAGGAGCTCTGAAAATGAACGTGCGCGTCTTTCACTCTTCCCGAGGGACTTAGAAGAATTTTGTGATATTTTTTATTAAAATGGTGTACTGTATAAGGGTATATATATAAATATATTTTATGCACTGTATATGAGCTGGCGATTTCTAAGTCTGTGGTTCCGAGAGGGGGTAACCAGGCTCACTAATAAAGGTCAAGCCACTTGGCTGCCAGAATGCCCTGCTTCAGCACAGACCAGAAAGGCATTGTGATAAGCGTATCCCCGGTTTAGTCAGGGGTTAATGGGAGTCGTCCCCGTCCCCCCCAGTATACGCCCAGAACCATGGACCCGGTACTTGTGGTTCGGACTGTCTCCAACCAGCCATAATGTTGTGAGAGTGAAATTATGTCTAAGTCCAGCTTTGGTACATTAGAAGCAACTCTGAAACTTAACCTAAGCGTTTTTCGAAGCTACTTTTTGGCTAACTTCTTATAGGAAGGTATTGGAGCTCTGAAAATGAACGTGCGCGTCTTTCACTCTTCCCGAGGGACTTAGAAGAATTTTGTGATATTTTTTATTAAAATGGTGTATAAGGGTATATATATAAATATATTGTATGCACTGTATATGAGCTGGCGATTTCTAAGTCTGTGGTTCCGAGAGGGGGTAACCAGGCTCACTAATAAAGGTCAAGCCACTTGGCTGCCAGAATGCCCTGCTTCAGCACAGACCAGAAAGGCATTGTGATAAGCGTATCCCCGGTATAGTCAGGGGTTAATGGGAGTCGTCCCCGTCCCCCCAGTATACGCCCAGAACCATGGACCCGGTACTTGTGGTTCGGACTGTCTCCAACCAGCCATAATGTTGTGAGAGTGAAATTATGTCTAAGTCCAGCTTTGGTACATTAGAAGCAACACTGAAACTTACCCTAAGCGTTTTTCGAAGCTACTTTTTGGCTAACTTCTTATAGGAAGGTCTAGGAGCTCTCAAAATGAACGTGCGCGTCTTTCACTCTTCCCGAGGGACTTAGAAGAATTTTGTGATTTTTTTATTAAAATGGTGTATAAGGGTATATATATAAATATATTTTATGCACTGTATATGAGCTGGCGATTTCTAAGTCTGTGGTTCCGAGAGGGGGTAACCAGGCTCACTAATAAAGGTCAAGCCACTTGGCTGCCAGAATGCCCTGCTTCAGCACAGACCAGAAAGGCATTGTGATAAGCGTATCCCCGGTATAGTCAGGGGTTAATGGGAGTCGTCCCCGTCCCCCCAGTATACGCCCAGAACCATGGACCCGGTACTTGTGGTTCGGACTGTCTCCAACCAGCCATAATGTTGTGAGAGTGAAATTATGTCTAAGTCCAGCTTTGGTACATTAGAAGCAACACTGAAACTTACCCTAAGCGTTTTTCGAAGCTACTTTTTGGCTAACTTCTTATAGGAAGGTCTAGGAGCTCTCAAAATGAACGTGCGCGTCTTTCACTCTTCCCGAGGGACTTAGAAGAATTTTGTGATTTTTTTATTAAAATGGTGTATAAGGGTATATATATAAATATATTTTATGCACTGTATATGAGCTGGCGATTTCTAAGTCTGTGGTTCCGAGAGGGGGTAACCAGGCTCACTAATAAAGGTCAAGCCACTTGGCTGCCAGAATGCCCTGCTTCAGCACAGACCAGAAAGGCATTGTGATAAGCGTATCCCCGGTATAGTCAGGGGTTAATTGGAGTCGTCCCCGTCCCCCCAGTATACGCCCAGAACCATGGACCCGGTACTTGTGGTTCGGACTGTCTCCAACCAGCCATAATGTTGTGAGAGTGAAATTATGTCTAAGTCCAGCATTGGTACATTAGAAGCAACTCTGAAACTTAACCTAAGCGTTTTTCGAAGCTACTTTTTGGCTAACTTCTTATAGGAAGGTCTTGGAGCTCTGAAAATGAACGTGCGCGTCTTTCACTCTTACCGAGGGACTTAGAAGAATTTTGTGATATTTTTTATTAAAATGGTGTATAAGGGTATATATATAAATATATTTTATGCACTGTATATGAGCTGGCGATTTCTAAGTCTGTGGTTCCGAGAGGGGGTAACCAGGCTCACTAATAAAGGTCAAGCCACTTGGCTGCCAGAATGCCCTGCTTCAGCACAGACCAGAATGGCATTGTGATAAGTTTATCCCCGGTATAGTCAGGGGTTAATGGGAGTCGTCCCCGTCCCCCCCAGTATACGCCCAGAACCATGGACCCGGTACTTGTGGTTCGGACTGTCTCCAACCAGCCATAATGTTGTGAGAGTGAAATTATGTCTAAGTCCAGCTTTGGTACATTAGAAGCAACTCTGAAACTTAACCTAAGCGTTTTTCGAAGCTACTTTTTGGCTAACTTCTTATAGGAAGGTCTAGGAGCTCTGAAAATGAACGTGCGCGTCTTTCACTCTTCCCGAGGGACTTAGAAGAATTTTGTGATATTTTTTATTAAAATGGTGTACTGTATAAGGGTATATATATAAATATATTTTATGCACTGTATATGAGCTGGCGATTTCTAAGTCTGTGGTTCCGAGAGGGGGTAACCAGGCTCACTAATAAAGGTCAAGCCACTTGGCTGCCAGAATGCCCTGCTTCAGCACAGACCAGAAAGGCATTGTGATAAGCGTATCCCCGGTATAGTCAGTAGTCAGGGGTTAATGGGAGTCGTCCCCGTCCCCCCAGTATACGCCCAGAACCATGGACCCGGTACTTGTGGTTCGGACTGTCTCCAACCAGCCATAATGTTGTGAGAGTGAAATTATGTCTAAGTCCAGCATTGGTACATTAGAAGCAACTCTGAAACTTAACCTAAGCGTTTTTCGAAGCTACTTTTTGGCTAACTTCTTATAGGAAGGTCTTGGAGCTCTGAAAATGAACGTGCGCGTCTTTCACTCTTACCGAGGGACTTAGAAGAATTTTGTGATATTTTTTATTAAAATGGTGTATAAGGGTATATATATAAATATATTTTATGCTATGTATATGAGCTGGCGATTTCTAAGTCTGTGGTTCCGAGAGGGGGTAACCAGGCTCACTAATAAAGGTCAAGCCACTTGGCTGCCAGAATGCCCTGCTTCAGCACAGACCAGAAAGGCATTGTGATAAGCGTATCCCCGGTATAGTCAGGGGTTAATGGGAGTCGTCCCCGTCCCCCCAGTATACGCCCAGAACCATGGACCCGGTACTTGTGGTTCGGACTGTCTCCAACCAGCCATAATGTTGTGAGAGTGAAATTATGTCTAAGTCCAGCATTGGTACATTAGAAGCAACACTGAAACTTACCCTAAGCGTTTTTCGAAGCTACTTTTTGGCTAACTTCTTATAGGAAGGTCTAGGAGCTCTCAAAATGAACGTGCGCGTCTTTCACTCTTCCCGAGGGACTTAGAAGAATTTTGTGATTTTTTTATTAAAATGGTGTATAAGGGTATATATATAAATATATTTTATGCACTGTATATGAGCTGGCGATTTCTAAGTCTGTGGTTCCGAGAGGGGGTAACCAGGCTCACTAATAAAGGTCAAGCCACTTGGCTGCCAGAATGCCCTGCTTCAGCACAGACCAGAAAGGCATTGTGATAAGCGTATCCCCGGTATAGTCAGGGGTTAATTGGAGTCGTCCCCGTCCCCCCAGTATACGCCCAGAACCATGGACCCGGTACTTGTGGTTCGGACTGTCTCCAACCAGCCATAATGTTGTGAGAGTGAAATTATGTCTAAGTCCAGCATTGGTACATTAGAAGCAACTCTGAAACTTAACCTAAGCGTTTTTCGAAGCTACTTTTTGGCTAACTTCTTATAGGAAGGTCTTGGAGTTCTGAAAATGAACGTGCGCGTCTTTCACTCTTACCGAGGGACTTAGAAGAATTTTGTGATATTTTTTATTAAAATGGTGTATAAGGGTATATATATAAATATATTTTATGCACTGTATATGAGCTGGCGATTTCTAAGTCTGTGGTTCCGAGAGGGGGTAACCAGGCTCACTAATAAAGGTCAAGCCACTTGGCTGCCAGAATGCCCTGCTTCAGCACAGACCAGAATGGCATTGTGATAAGTTTATCCCCGGTATAGTCAGGGGTTAATGGGAGTCGTCCCCGTCCCCCCCAGTATACGCCCAGAACCATGGACCCGGTACTTGTGGTTCGGACTGTCTCCAACCAGCCATAATGTTGTGAGAGTGAAATTATTTCTAAGTCCAGCTTTGGTACATTAGAAGCAACTCTGAAACTTAACCTAAGCGTTTTTCGAAGCTACTTTTTGGCTAACTTCTTATAGGAAGGTCTAGGAGCTCTGAAAATGAACGTGCGCGTCTTTCACTCTTCCCGAGGGACTTAGAAGAATTTTGTGATATTTTTTATTAAAATGGTGTACTGTATAAGGGTATATATATAAATATATTTTATGCACTGTATATGAGCTGGCGATTTCTAAGTCTGTGGTTCCGAGAGGGGGTAACCAGGCTCACTAATAAAGGTCAAGCCACTTGGCTGCCAGAATGCCCTGCTTCAGCACAGACCAGAAAGGCATTGTGATAAGCGTATCCCCGGTATAGTCAGTAGTCAGGGGTTAATGGGAGTCGTCCCCGTCCCCCCAGTATACGCCCAGAACCATGGACCCGGTACTTGTGGTTCGGACTGTCTCCAACCAGCCATAATGTTGTGAGAGTGAAATTATGTCTAAGTCCAGCATTGGTACATTAGAAGCAACTCTGAAACTTAACCTAAGCGTTTTTCGAAGCTACTTTTTGGCTAACTTCTTATAGGAAGGTCTTGGAGCTCTGAAAATGAACGTGCGCGTCTTTCACTCTTACCGAGGGACTTAGAAGAATTTTGTGATATTTTTTATTAAAATGGTGTATAAGGGTATATATATAAATATATTTTATGCTATGTATATGAGCTGGCGATTTCTAAGTCTGTGGTTCCGAGAGGGGGTAACCAGGCTCACTAATAAAGGTCAAGCCACTTGGCTGCCAGAATGCCCTGCTTCAGCACAGACCAGAAAGGCATTGTGATAAGCGTATCCCCGGTTTAGTCAGGGGTTAATGGGAGTCGTCCCCGTCCCCCCCAGTATACGCCCAGAACCATGGACCCGGTACTTGTGGTTCGGACTGTCTCCAACCAGCCATAATGTTGTGAGAGTGAAATTATGTCTAAGTCCAGCTTTGGTACATTAGAAGCAACACTGAAACTTACCCTAAGCGTTTTTCGAAGCTACTTTTTTGCTAAATTCTTATAGGAAGGTCTAGGAGCTCTGAAAATGAACGTGCGCGTCTTTCACTCTTCCCGAGGGACTTAGAAGAATTTTGTGATTTTTTTATTAAAATGGTGTATAAGGGTATATCTATATAAATATATTTTATGCACTGTATATGAGCTGGCGATTTCTAAGTCTGTGGTTCCGAGAGGGGGTAACCAGGCTCACTAATAAAGGTCAAGCCACTTGGCTGCCAGAATGCCCTGCTTCAGCACAGACCAGAAAGGCATTGTGATAAGCGTATCCCCGGTATAGTCAGGGGTTAATGGGAGTCGTCCCCGTCCCCCCAGTATACGCCCAGAACCATGGACCCGGTACTTGTGGTTCGGACTGTCTCCAACCAGCCATAATGTTGTGAGAGTGAAATTATGTCTAACTCCAGCATTGGTACATTAGAAGCAACTCTGAAACTTAACCTAAGCGTTTTTCGAAGCTACTTTTTGGCTAACTTCTTATAGGAAGGTCTAGGATCTCTCAAAATGAACGTGCGCGTCTTTCACTCTTCCCGAGGGACTTAGAAGAATTTTGTGATATTTTTTATTAAAATGGTGTACTGTATAAGGGTATATATATAAATATATTTTATGCACTGTATATGAGCTGGCGATTTCTAAGTCTGTGGTTCCGAGAGGGGGTAACCAGGCTTACTAATAAAGGTCAAGCCACTTGGCTGCCAGAATGCCCTGCTTCAGCACAGACCAGAAAGGCATTGTGATAAGCGTATCCCCGGTATAGTCAGGGGTTAATGGGAGTCGTCCCCGTCCCCCCAGTATACGCCCAGAACCATGGACCTGGTACTTGTGGTTCGGACTGTCTCCAACCAGTCATAATGTTGTGAGAGTGAAATTATGTCTAAGTCCAGCTTTGGTACATTAGAAGCAACACTGAAACTTACCCTAAGCGTTTTTCGAAGCTACTTTTTGGCTAACTTCTTATAGGAAGGTCTAGGAGCTCTGAAAATGAACGTGCGCGTCTTTCACTCTTCCCGAGGGACTTAGAAGAATTTTGTGATATTTTTTATTAAAATGGTGTACTGTATAAGGGTATATATATAAATATATTTTATGCACTGTATATGAGCTGGCGATTTCTAAGTCTGTGGTTCCGAGAGGGGGTAACCAGGCTCACTAATAAAGGTCAAGCCACTTGGCTGCCAGAATGCCCTGCTTCAGCACAGACCAGAAAGGCATTGTGATAAGCGTATCCCCAGTTTAGTCAGGGGTTAATGGGAGTCGTCCCCGTCCCCCCCAGTATACGCCCAGAACCATGGACCCGGTACTTGTGGTTCGGACTGTCTCCAACCAGCCATAATGTTGTGAGAGTGAAATTATGTCTAAGTCCAGCTTTGGTACATTAGAAGCAACTCTGAAACTTAATCTAAGCGTTTTTCGAAGCTACTTTTTGGCTAACTTCTTATAGGAAGGTCTAGGAGCTCTGAAAATGAACGTGCGCGTCTTTCACTCTTCCTGAGGGACTTAGAAGAATTTTGTGATTTTTTTATTAAAATGGTGTATAAGGGTATATATATAAATATATTTTATGCACTGTATATGAGCTGGCGATTTCTAAGTCTGTGGTTCCGAGAGGGGGTAACCAGGCTCACTAATAAAGGTCAAGCCACTTGGTTGCCAGAATGCCCTGCTTCAGCACAGACCAGAAAGGCATTGTGATAAGCGTATCCCCGGTATAGTCAGGGGTTAATGGGAGTCGTCCCCGTCCCCCCAGTATACGGCCAGAACCATGGACCCGGTACTTGTGGTTCGGACTGTCTCCAACCAGCCATAATGTTGTGAGAGTGAAAATATGTCTAAGTCCAGCTTTGGTACATTAGAAGCAACTCTGAAACTTAACCTAAGCGTTTTTCGAAGCTACTTTTCGCTCAAACTTCTTATAGGAAGGTCTAGGAGCTCTGAAAATGAACGTGCGCGTCTTTCACTCTTCCAGAGAGACTTAGAAGAATTTTGTGATATTTTTTATTAAAATGGTGTATAAGGGTATATATATATAAATATATTTTATGCACTGTATATGAGCTGGCGATTTCTATGTCTGTGGTTCCGAGAGGGGGTAACCAGGCTCACTAATAAAGGTCAAGCCACTTGGCTGCCAGAATGCCCTGCTTCAGCACAGACCAGAAAGGCATTGTGATAAGCATATCCCCGGTATAGTCAGGGGTTAATGGGAGTCGTCCCCGTCCCCCCAGTATACGCCCAGAACCATGGACCCGGTACTTGTGGTTCGGACTGTCTCCAACCAGCCATAATGTTGTGAGAGTGAAATTATGTCTAAGTCCAGCATTGGTACATTAGAAGCAACTCTGAAACTTAACCTAAGCGTTTTTCGAAGCTACTTTTTGGCTAACTTCTTATAGGAAGGTCTAGGATCTCTCAAAATGAACTTGCGCGTCTTTCACTCTTCCCGAGGGACTTAGAAGAATTTTGTGATATTTTTTATTAAAATGGTGTACTGTATAAGGGTATATATATAAATATATTTTATGCACTGTATATGAGCTGGCGATTTCTAAGTCTGTGGTTCCGAGAGGGGGTAACCAGGCTCACTAATAAAGGTCAAGCCACTTGGCTGCCAGAATGCCCTGCTTCAGCACAGACCAGAAAGGCATTGTGATAAGCGTATCCCCGGTATAGTCAGGGGTTAATGGGAGTCGTCCCCGTCCCCCCAGTATACGCCCAGAACCATGGACCTGGTACTTGTGGTTCGGACTGTCTCCAACCAGCCATAATGTTGTGAGAGTGAAATTATGTCTAAGTCCAGCTTTGGTACATTAGAAGCAACACTGAAACTTACCCTAAGCGTTTTTCGAAGCTACTTTTTGGCTAACTTCTTATAGGAAGGTCTAGGAGCTCTGAAAATGAACGTGCGCGTCTTTCACTCTTCCCGAGGGACTTAGAAGAATTTTGTGATATTTTTTATTAAAATGGTGTACTGTATAAGGGTATATATATAAATATATTTTATGCACTGTATATGAGCTGGCGATTTCTAAGTCTGTGGTTCCGAGAGGGGGTAACCAGGCTCACTAATAAAGGTCAAGCCACTTGGCTGCCAGAATGCCCTGCTTCAGCACAGACCAGAAAGGCATTGTGATAAGCGTATCCCCAGTTTAGTCAGGGGTTAATGGGAGTCGTCCCCGTCCCCCCCAGTATACGCCCAGAACCATGGACCCGGTACTTGTGGTTCGGACTGTCTCCAACCAGCCATAATGTTGTGAGAGTGAAATTATGTCTAAGTCCAGCTTTGGTACATTAGAAGCAACTCTGAAACTTAACCTAAGCGTTTTTCGAAGCTACTTTTTGGCTAACTTCTTATAGGAAGGTCTAGGAGCTCTCAAAATGAACGTGCGCGTCTTTCACTCTTCCCGAGGGACTTAGAAGAATTTTGTGATATTTTTTATTAAAATGGTGTATAAGGGTATATATATAAATATATTTTATGCACTGTATATGAGCTGGCGATTTCTAAGTCTGTGGTTCCGAGAGGGGGTAACCAGGCTCACTAATAAAGGTCAAGCCACTTGGCTGCCAGAATGCCCTGCTTCAGCACAGACCAGAAAGGCATTGTGATAAGCGTATCCCCGGTATAGTCAGTAGTCAGGGGTTAATGGGAGACGACCCCGTCCCCCCAGTATACGCCCAGAACCATGGACCCGGTACTTGTGGTTCGGACTGTCTCCAACCAGCCATAATGTTGTGAGAGTGAAATTATGTCTAAGTCCAGCTTTGGTACATTAGAAGCAACACTGAAACTTACCCTAAGCGTTTTTCGAAGCTACTTTTTGGCTAACTTCTTATAGGAAGGTCTAGGACCTCTGAAAATGAACGTGCGCGTCTTTCACTCTTCCCGAGGGACTTAGAAGAATTTTGTGATATTTTTTATTAAAATGGTGTATAAGGGTATATATATAAATATATTTTATGCACTGTATATGAGCTGGCGATTTCTAAGTCTGTGGTTCCGAGAGGGGGTGACCAGGCTCACTAATAAAGGTCAAGCCACTTGGCTGCCAGAATGCCCTGCTTCAGCACAGACCAGAAAGGCATTGTGATAAGCGTATCCCCGGTATAGTCAGTAGTCAGGGGTTAATGGGAGACGACCCCGTCCCCCCAGTATACGCCCAGAACCATGGACCCGGTACTTGTGGTTCGGACTGTCTCCAACCAGCCATAATGTTGTGAGAGTGAAATTATGTCTAAGTCCAGCTTTGGTACATTAGAAGCAACACTGAAACTTACCCTAAGCGTTTTTCGAAGCTACTTTTTGGCTAACTTCTTATAGGAAGGTCTAGGAGCTCTGAAAATGAACGTGCGCGTCTTTCACTCTTCCCGAGGGACTTAGAAGAATTTTGTGATTTTTTTATTAAAATGGTGTATAAGGGTATATATATAAATATATTTTATGCACTGTATATGAGCTGGCGATTTCTAAGTCTGTGGTTCCGAGAGGGGGTAACCAGGCTCACTAATAAAGGTCAAGCCACTTGGCTGCCAGAATGCCCTGCTTCAGCACAGACCAGAAAGGCATTGTGATAAGCGTATCCCCGGTATAGTCAGGGGTTAATGGGAGTCGTCCCCGTCCCCCCAGTATACGCCCAGAACCATGGACCCGGTACTTGTGGTTCGGACTGTCTCCAACCCGCCATAATGTTGTGAGAGTGAAATTATGTCTAAGTCCAGCATTGGTACATTAGAAGCAACTCTGAAACTTAACCTAAGCGTTTTTCGAAGCTACTTTTTGGCTAACTTCTTATAGGAAGGTCTTGGAGCTCTGAAAATGAACGTGCGCGTCTTTCACTCTTACCGAGGGACTTAGAAGAATTTTGTGATATTTTTTATTAAAATGGTGTATAAGGGTATATATATAAATATATTTTATGCTATGTATATGAGCAGGCGATTTCTAAGTCTGTGGTTCCGAGAGGGGGTAACCAGGCTCACTAATAAAGGTCAAGCCACTTGGCTGCCAGAATGCCCTGCTTCAGCACAGACCAGAAAGGCATTGTGATAAGCGTATCCCCAGTTTAGTCAGGGGTTAATGGGAGTCGTCCCCGTCCCCCCCAGTATACGCCCAGAACCATGGACCCGGTACTTGTGGTTCGGACTGTCTCCAACCAGCCATAATGTTGTGAGAGTGAAATTATGTCTAAGTCCAGCTTTGGTACATTAGAAGCAACACTGAAACTTACCCTAAGCGTTTTTCGAAGCTACTTTTTGGCTAACTTCTTATAGGAAGGTCTAGGACCTCTGAAAATGAACGTGCGCGTCTTTCACTCTTCCCGAGGGACTTAGAAGAATTTTGTGATTTTTTTATTAAAATGGTGTATAAGGGTATATATATAAATATATTTTATGCACTGTATATGAGCTGGCGATTTCTAAGTCTGTGGTTCCGAGAGGAGGTAACCAGGCTCACTAATAAAGGTCAAGCCACTTGGCTGCCAGAATGCCCTGCTTCAGCACAGACCAGAAAGGCATTGTGATAAGCGTATCCCCGGTATAGTCAGGGGTTAATGGGAGTCGTCCCCGTCCCCCCAGTATACGCCCAGAACCATGGACCCGGTACTTGTGGTTCGGACTGTCTCCAACCAGCCATAATGTTGTGAGAGTGAAATTATGTCTAAGTCCAGCTTTGGTACATTAGAAGCAACTCTGAAACTTAAAATAAGCGTTTTTCGAAGCTACTTTTTGGCTAACTTCTTATAGGAAGGTCTAGGAGCTCTCAAAATGAACGTGCGCGTCTTTCACTCTTCCCGAGGGACTTAGAAGAATTTTGTGATATTTTTTATTAAAATGGTGTACTGTATAAGGGTATATATATAAATATATTTTATGCACTGTATATGAGCTGGCGATTTCTAAGTCTGTGGTTCCGAGAGGGGGTAACCAGGCTCACTAATAAAGGTCAAGCCACTTGGCTGCCAGAATGCCCTGCTTCAGCACAGACCAGAAAGGCATTGTGATAAGCGTATCCCCGGTATAGTCAGGGGTTAATGGGAGTCGTCCCCGTCCCCCCAGTATACGCCCATAACCATGGACCCGGTACTTGTGATTCGGACTGTCTCCAACCAGCCATAATGTTGTGAGAGTGAAATTATGTCTAAGTCCAGCTTTGGTACATTAGAAGCAACACTGAAACTTACCCTAAGCGTTTTTCGAAGCTACTTTTTGGCTAACTTCTTATAGGAAGGTCTAGGACCTCTGAAAATGAACGTGCGCGTCTTTCACTCTTCCCGAGGGACTTAGAAGAATTTTGTGATTTTTTTATTAAAATGGTGTATAAGGGTATATATATAAATATATTTTATGCACTGTATATGAGCTGGCGATTTCTAAGTCTGTGGTTCCGAGAGGGGGTAACCAGACTCACTAATAAAGGTCAAGCCACTTGGCTGCCAGAATGCCCTGCTTCAGCACAGACCAGAAAGGCATTGTGATAAGCGTATCCCCGGTATAGTCAGGGGTTAATGGGACTCGTCCCCGTCCCCCCAGTATACGCCCAGAACCATTGACCCGGTACTTGTGGTTCGGACTGTCTCCAACCAGCCATAATGTTGTGAGAGTGAAATTATGTCTAAGTCCAGCATTGGTACATTAGAAGCAGCTCTGAAACGTAACCTAAGCGTTTTTCGAAGCTACTTTTTGCCTAACTTCTTATAGGAAGATCTTGGAGCTCTGAAAATGAACGTGCGCGTCTTTCACTCTTACCGAGGGACTTAGAAGAATTTTGTGATATTTTTTATTAAAATGGTGTATAAGGGTATATATATAAATATATTTTATGCACTGTATATGAGCTGGCGAATTCTAAGTCTGTGGTTCCGAGAGGGGGTAACCAGGCTCACTAATAAAGGTCAAGCCACTTGGCTGCCAGAATGCCCTGCTTCAGCACAGACCAGAAAGGCATTGTGATAAGCGTATCCCCGGTATAGTCAGGGGTTAATGGGAGTCGTCCCCGTCCCCCCCAGTATACGCCCAGAACCATGGACCCGGTACTTGTGGTTCGGACTGTCTCCAACCAGCCATAATGTTGTGAGAGTGAAATTATGTCTAAGTCCAGCTTTGGTACATTAGAAGCAACTCCGAAACTTAACCTAAGCGTTTTTCGAAGCTACTTTTTGGCTAACTTCTTATAGGAAGGTCTAGGAGCTCTCAAAATGAACGTGCGCGTCTTTCACTCTTCCCGAGGGACTTAGAAGAATTTTGTGATATTTTTTATTAAAATGGTGTACTGTATAAGGGTATATATATCAATATATTTTATGCACTGTATATGAGCTGGCGATTTCTAAGTCTGTGGTTCCGAGAGGGGGTAACCAGGCTCACTAATAAAGGTCAAGCCACTTGGCTGCCAGAATGCCCTGCTTCAGCACAGACCAGAAAGGCATTGTGATAAGCGTATCCCCGGTATAGTCAGGGGTTAATGGGAGTCGTCCCCGTCCCCCAGTATACGCCCAGAACCATGGACCCGGTACTTGTGGTTCGGACTGTCTCCAACCAGCCATAATGTTGTGAGAGTGAAATTATGGCTAAGTCCAGCTTTGGTACATTAGAAGCAACTCTGAAACTTAACCTAAGCGTTTTTCGAAGCTACTTTTTGGCTAACTTCTTATAGGAAGGTCTAGGAGCTCTCAAAATGAACGTGCGCGTCTTTCACTCTTCCCGAGGGACTTAGAAGAATTTTGTGATATTTTTTATTAAAATGGTGTACTGTATAAGGGTATATATATCAATATATTTTATGCACTGTATATGAGCTGGCGATTTCTAAGTCTGTGGTTCCGAGAGGGGGTAACCAGGCTCACTAATAAAGGTCAAGCCACTTGGCTGCCAGAATGCCCTGCTTCAGCACAGACCAGAAAGGCATTGTGATAAGCGTATCCCCGGTATAGTCAGGGGTTACTGGGAGTCGTCCCCGTCCCCCCAGTATACGCCCAGAACCATGGACCCGGTACTTGTGGTTCGGACTGTCTCCAACCAGCCATAATGTTGTGAGAGTGAAATTATGTCTAAGTCCAGCTTTGGTACATTAGAAGCAACTCTGAAACTTAACCTAAGCGTTTTTCGAAGCTACTTTTTGGCTAACTTCTTATAGGAAGGTCTAGGAGCTCTTAAAATGAATGTGCGCGTCTTTGACTCTTCCCGAGGGACTTAGAAGAATGTTGTGATATTTTTTATTAAAATGGTGTACTGTATAAGGGTATATATATAAATATATTTTATGCTATGTATATGAGCTGGCGATTTCTAAGTCTGTGGTTCCGAGAGGGGGTAACCAGGCTCACTAATAAAGGTCAAGCCACTTGGCTGCCAGAATGCCTTGCTTCAGCACAGACCAGAAAGGCATTGTGATAAGCGTATCCCCGGTTTAGTCAGGGGTTAATGGGAGTCGTCCCCGTCCCCCCCAGTATACGCCCAGAACCATGGACCCGGTACTTGTGGTTCGGACTGTCTCCAACCAGCCATAATGTTGTGAGAGTGAAATTATGTCTAAGTCCAGCTTTGGTACATTAGAAGCAACACTGAAACTTACCCTAAGCGTTTTTCGAAGCTACTTTTTGGCTAACTTCTTATAGGAAGGTCTAGGAGCTCTGAAAATGAACGTGCGCGTCTTTCACTCTTCCCGAGGGACTTAGAAGAATTTTGTGATTTTTTTATTAAAATGGTGTATAAGGGTATATATATAAATATATTTTATGCACTGTATATGAGCTGGCGATTTCTAAGTCTGTGGTTCCGAGAGGGGGTAACCAGGCTCACTAATAAAGGTCAAGCCACTTGGCTGCCAGAATGCCCTGCTTCAGCACAGACCAGAAAGTCATTGTGATAAGCGTATCCCCGGTTTAGTCAGGGGTTAATGGGAGTCGTCCCCGTCCCCCCCAGTATACGCCCAGAACCATGGACCCGGTACTTGTGGTTCGGACTGTCTCCAACCAGCCATAATGTTGTGAGAGTGAAATTATGTCTAAGTCCAGCTTTGGTACATTAGAAGCAACTCTGAAACTTAACCTAAGCGTTTTTCGGAGCTACTTTTTGGCTAACTTCTTATAGGAAGGTCTTGGAGCTCTGAAAATGAACGTGCGCGTCTTTCACTCTTCCCGAGGGACTTAGAAGAATTTTGTGATATTTTTTATTAAAATGGTGTACTGTATAAGGGTATATATATAAATATATTTTATGCTATGTATATGAGCTGGCGATTTCTAAGTCTGTGGTTCCGAGAGGGGGTAACCAGGCTCACTAATAAAGGTCAAGCCACTTGGCTGCCAGAATGCCTTGCTTCAGCACAGACCAGAAAGGCATTGTGATAAGCGTATCCCCGGTTTAGTCAGGGGTTAATGGGAGTCGTCCCCGTCCCCCCCAGTATACGCCCAGAACCATGGACCCGGTACTTGTGGTTCGGACTGTCTCCAACCAGCCATAATGTTGTGAGAGTGAAATTATGTCTAAGTCCAGCTTTGGTACATTAGAAGCAACACTGAAACTTATCCTAAGCGTTTTTCGAAGCTACTTTTTGGCTAACTTCTTATAGGAAGGTCTAGGAGCTCTGAAAATGAACGTGCGCGTCTTTCACTCTTCCCGAGGGACTTAGAAGAATTTTGTGATTTTTTTATTAAAATGGTGTATAAGGGTATATATATAAATATATTTTATGCACTGTATATGAGCTGGCGATTTCTAAGTCTGTGGTTCCGAGAGGGGGTAACCAGGCTCACTAATAAAGGTCAAGCCACTTGGCTGCCAGAATGCCCTGCTTCAGCACAGACCAGAAAGGCATTGTGATAAGCGTATCCCCGGTATAGTCAGGGGTTAATGGGAGTCGTCCCCGTCCCCCCAGTATACGCCCAGAACCATGGACCCGGTACTTGTGGTTCGGACTGTCTCCAACCAGCCATAATGTTGTGAGAGTGAAATTATGTCTAAGTCCAGCATTGGTACATTAGAAGCAGCTCTGAAACGTAACCTAAGCGTTTTTCGAAGCTACTTTTTGCCTAACTTCTTATAGGAAGGACTTGGAGCTCTGAAAATGAACGTGCGCGTCTTTCACTCTTACCGAGGGACTTAGAAGAATTTTGTGATATTTTTTATTAAAATGGTGTATAAGGGTATATATATAAATATATTTTATGCACTGTATATGAGCTGGCGATTTCTAAGTCTGTGGTTCCGAGAGGGGGTAACCAGGCTCACTAATAAAGGTCAAGCCACTTGGCTGCCAGAATGCCCTGCTTCAGCACAGACCAGAAAGGCATTGTGATAAGCGTATCCCCGGTATAGTCAGGGGTTAATGGGAGTCGTCCCCGTCCCCCCAGTATACGCCCAGAACCATGGACCCGGTACTTGTGGTTCGGACTGTCTCCAACCAGCCATAATGTTGTGAGAGTGAAATTATGTCTAAGTCCAGCTTTGGTACATTAGAAGCAACACTGAAACTTACCCTAAGCGTTTTTCGAAGCTACTTTTTGGCTAACTTCTTATAGGAAGGTCTAGGAGCTCTCAAAATGAACGTGCGCGTCTTTCACTCTTCCCGAGGGACTTAGAAGAATTTTGTGATATTTTTTATTAAAATGGTGTATAAGGGTATATATATAAATATATTTTATGCACTGTATATGAGCTGGCGATTTCTAAGTCTGTGGTTCCGAGAGGGGGTAACCAGGCTCACTAATAAAGGTCAAGCCACTTGGCTGCCAGAATGCCCTGCTTCAGCACAGACCAGAAAGGCATTGTGATAAGCGTATCCCCGGTATAGTCAGGGGTTAATGGGAGTCGTCCCCGTCCCCCCCAGTATACGCCCAGAACCATGGACCCGGTACTTGTGGTTCGGACTGTCTCCAACCAGCCATAATGTTGTGAGAGTGAAATTATGTCTAAGTCCAGCTTTGGTACATTAGAAGCAACTCCGAAACTTAACCTAAGCGTTTTTCGAAGCTACTTTTTGGCTAACTTCTTATAGGAAGGTCTAGGAGCTCTCAAAATGAACGTGCGCGTCTTTCACTCTTCCCGAGGGACTTAGAAGAATTTTGTTATATTTTTTATTAAAATGGTGTACTGTATAAGGGTATATATATCAATATATTTTATTCACTGTATATGAGCTGGCGATTTCTAAGTCTGTGGTTCCGAGAGGGGGTAACCAGGCTCACTAATAAAGGTCAAGCCACTTGGCTGCCAGAATGCCCTGCTTCAGCACAGACCAGAAAGGCATTGTGATAAGCGTATCCCCGGTATAGTCAGGGGTTAATGGGAGTCGTCCCCGTCCCCCAGTATACGCCCAGAACCATGGACCCGGTACTTGTGGTTCGGACTGTCTCCAACCAGCCATAATGTTGTGAGAGTGAAATTATGGCTAAGTCCAGCTTTGGTACATTAGAAGCAACTCTGAAACTTAACCTAAGCGTTTTTCGAAGCTACTTTTTGGCTAACTTCTTATAGGAAGGTCTAGGAGCTCTCAAAATGAACGTGCGCGTCTTTCACTCTTCCCGAGGGACTTAGAAGAATTTTGTGATATTTTTTATTAAAATGGTGTACTGTATAAGGGTATATATATCAATATATTTTATGCACTGTATATGAGCTGGCGATTTCTAAGTCTGTGGTTCCGAGAGGGGGTAACCAGGCTCACTAATAAAGGTCAAGCCACTTGGCTGCCAGAATGCCCTGCTTCAGCACAGACCAGAAAGGCATTGTGATAAGCGTATCCCCGGTATAGTCAGGGGTTACTGGGAGTCGTCCCCGTCCCCCCAGTATACGCCCAGAACCATGGACCCGGTACTTGTGGTTCGGACTGTCTCCAACCAGCCATAATGTTGTGAGAGTGAAATTATGTCTAAGTCCAGCTTTGGTACATTAGAAGCAACTCTGAAACTTAACCTAAGCGTTTTTCGAAGCTAAATTTTGGCTAACTTCTTATAGGAAGGTCTAGGAGCTCTTAAAATGAACGTGCGCGTCTTTGACTCTTCCCGAGGGACTTAGAAGAATGTTGTGATATTTTTTATTAAAATGGTGTACTGTATAAGGGTATATATATAAATATATTTTATGCTATGTATATGAGCTGGCGATTTCTAAGTCTGTGGTTCCGAGAGGGGGTAACCAGGCTCACTAATAAAGGTCAAGCCACTTGGCTGCCAGAATGCCTTGCTTCAGCACAGACCAGAAAGGCATTGTGATAAGCGTATCCCCGGTTTAGTCAGGGGTTAATGGGAGTCGTCCCCGTCCCCCCCAGTATACGCCCAGAACCATGGACCCGGTACTTGTGGTTCGGACTGTCTCCAACCAGCCATAATGTTGTGAGAGTGAAATTATGTCTAAGTCCAGCTTTGGTACATTAGAAGCAACACTGAAACTTACCCTAAGCGTTTTTCGAAGCTACTTTTTGGCTAACTTCTTATAGGAAGGTCTAGGAGCTCTGAAAATGAACGTGCGCGTCTTTCACTCTTCCCGAGGAACTTAGAAGAATTTTGTGATTTTTTTATTAAAATGGTGTATAAGGGTATATATATAAATATATTTTATGCACTGTATATGAGCTGGCGATTTCTAAGTCTGTGGTTCCGAGAGGGGGTAACCAGGCTCACTAATAAAGGTCAAGCCACTTGGCTGCCAGAATGCCCTGCTTCAGCACAGACCAGAAAGGCATTGTGATAAGCGTATCCCCGGTATAGTCAGGGGTTAATGGGAGTCGTCCCCGTCCCCCCAGTATACGCCCAGAACCATGGACCCGGTACTTGTGGTTCGGACTGTCTCCAACCAGCCATAATGTTGTGAGAGTGAAATTATGTCTAAGTCCAGCATTGGTACATTAGAAGCAGCTCTGAAACGTAACCTAAGCGTTTTTCGAAGCTACTTTTTGCCTAACTTCTTATAGGAAGGACTTGGAGCTCTGAAAATGAACGTGCGCGTCTTTCACTCTTACCGAGGGACTTAGAAGAATTTTGTGATATTTTTTATTAAAATGGTGTATAAGGGTATATATATAAATATATTTTATGCACTGTATATGAGCTGGCGATTTCTAAGTCTGTGGTTCCGAGAGGGGGTAACCAGGCTCACTAATAAAGGTCAAGCCACTTGGCTGCCAGAATGCCCTGCTTCAGCACAGACCAGAAAGGCATTGTGATAAGCGTATCCCCGGTATAGTCAGGGGTTAATGGGAGTCGTCCCCGTCCCCCAGTATACGCCCAGAACCATGGACCCGGTACTTGTGGTTCGGACTGTCTCCAACCAGCCATAATGTTGTGAGAGTGAAATTATGTCTAAGTCCAGCTTTGGTACATTAGAAGCAACTCTGAAACTTAACCTAAGCGTTTTTCGAAGCTACTTTTTGGCTAACTTCTTATAGGAAGGTCTAGGAGCTCTTAAAATGAACGTGCGCGTCTTTCACTCTTCCCGAGGGACTTAGAAGAATGTTGTGATATTTTTATTAAAATGGTGTATAAGGGTATATATATAAATATATTTTATGCACTGTATATGAGCTGGCGATTTCTAAGTCTGTGGTTCCGAGAGGGGGTAACCAGGCTCACTAATAAAGGTCAAGCCACTTGGCTGCCAGAATGCCCTGCTTCAGCACAGACCAGAAAGGCATTGTGATAAGCGTATCCCCGGTTTAGTCAGGGGTTAATGGGAGTCGTCCCCGTCCCCCCCAGTATACGCCCAGAACCATGGACCCGGTACTTGTGGTTCGGACTGTCTCCAACCAGCCATAATGTTGTGAGAGTGAAATTATGTCTAAGTCCAGCTTTGGTACATTAGAAGCAACACTGAAACTTACCCTAAGCGTTTTTCGAAGCTACTTTTTGGCTAACTTCTTATAGGAAGGTCTAGGAGCTCTGAAAATGAACGTGCGCGTCTTTCACTCTTCCCGAGGGACTTAGAAGAATTTTGTGATTTTTTTATTAAAATGGTGTATAAGGGTATATATATAAATATATTTTATGCACTGTATATGAGCTGGCGATTTCTAAGTCTGTGGTTCCGAGAGGGGGTAACCAGGCTCACTAATAAAGGTCAAGCCACTTGGCTGCCAGAATGCCCTGCTTCAGCACAGACCAGAAAGGCATTGTGATAAGCGTATCCCCGGTATAGTCAGGGGTTAATGGGAGTCGTCCCCGTCCCCCCAGTATACGCCCAAAACCATGGACCCGGTACTTGTGGTTCGGACTGTCTCCAACCAGCCATAATGTTGTGAGAGTGAAATTATGTCTAAGTCCAGCTTTGGTACATTAGAAGCAACACTGAAACTTACCCTAAGCGTTTTTCGAAGCTACTTTTTGGCTAACTTCTTATAGGAAGGTCTAGGAGCTCTCAAAATGAACGTGCGCGTCTTTCACTCTTACCGAGGGACTTAGAAGAATTTTGTAATTTTTTTATTAAAATGGTGTATAAGGGTATATATATAAATATATTTTATGCACTGTATATGAGCTGGCGATTTCTAAGTCTGTGGTTCCGAGAGGGGGTAACCAGGCTCACTAATAAAGGTCAAGCCACTTGGCTGCCAGAATGCCCTGCTTCAGCACAGACCAGAAAGGCATTGTGAGAAGCGTATCCCCGGTATAGTCAGGGGTTAATGGGAGTCGTCCCCGTCCCCCCAGTATACGCCCAGAACCATGGACCCGGTACTTGTGGTTCGGACTGTCTCCAACCAGCCATAATGTTGTGAGAGTGAAATTATGTCTAAGTCCAGCATTGGTACATTAGAATCAACTCTGGAACTTAACCTAAGCGTTTTTCGAAGCTACTTTTTGGCTAACTTCTTATAGGAAGGTCTTGGAGCTCTCAAAATGAACGTGCGCGTCTTTCACTCTTACCGAGGGACTTAGAAGAATTTTGTGATATTTTTTATTAAAATGGTGTATAAGGGTATATATATAAATATATTTTATGCACTGTATATGAGCTGGCGATTTCTAAGTCTGTGGTTCCGAGAGGGGGTAACCAGGCTCACTAATAAAGGTCAAGCCACTTGGCTGCCAGAATGCCCTGCTTCAGCACAGACCAGAATGGCATTGTGATAAGTTTATCCCCGGTATAGTCAGGGGTTAATGGGAGTCGTCCCCGTCCCCCCCAGTATACGCCCAGAACCATGGACCCGGTACTTGTGGTTCGGACTGTCTCCAACCAGCCATAATGTTGTGAGAGTGAAATTATGTCTAAGTCCAGCTTTGGTACATTAGAAGCAACTCTGAAACTTAACCTAAGCGTTTTTCGAAGCTACTTTTTGGCTAACTTCTTATAGGAAGGTCTAGGAGCTCTCAAAATGAACGTGCGCGTCTTTCACTCTTCCCGAGGGACTTAGAAGAATTTTGTGATATTTTTTATTAAAATGGTGTACTGTATAAGGGTATATATATAAATATATTTTATGCACTGTATATGAGCTGGCGATTTCTAAGTCTGTGGTTCCGAGAGGGGGTAACCAGGCTCACTAATAAAGGTCAAGCCACTTGGCTGCCAGAATGCCCTGCTTCAGCACAGACCAGAAAGGCATTGTGATAAGCGTATCCCCGGTATAGTCAGGGGTTAATGGGAGTCGTCCCCGTCCCCCCAGTATACGCCCAAAACCATGGACCCGGTACTTGTGGTTCGGACTGTCTCCAACCAGCCATAATGTTGTGAGAGTGAAATTATGTCTAAGTCCAGCTTTGGTACATTAGAAGCAACACTGAAACTTACCCTAAGCGTTTTTCGAAGCTACTTTTTGGCTAACTTCTTATAGGAAGGTCTAGGAGCTCTCAAAATGAACGTGCGCGTCTTTCACTCTTACCGAGGGACTTAGAAGAATTTTGTAATTTTTTTATTAAAATGGTGTATAAGGGTATATATATAAATATATTTTATGCACTGTATATGAGCTGGCGATTTCTAAGTCTGTGGTTCCGAGAGGGGGTAACCAGGCTCACTAATAAAGGTCAAGCCACTTGGCTGCCAGAATGCCCTGCTTCAGCACAGACCAGAAAGGCATTGTGAGAAGCGTATCCCCGGTATAGTCAGGGGTTAATGGGAGTCGTCCCCGTCCCCCCAGTATACGCCCAGAACCATGGACCCGGTACTTGTGGTTCGGACTGTCTCCAACCAGCCATAATGTTGTGAGAGTGAAATTATGTCTAAGTCCAGCATTGGTACATTAGAATCAACTCTGGAACTTAACCTAAGCGTTTTTCGAAGCTACTTTTTGGCTAACTTCTTATAGGAAGGTCTTGGAGCTCTCAAAATGAACGTGCGCGTCTTTCACTCTTACCGAGGGACTTAGAAGAATTTTGTGATATTTTTTATTAAAATGGTGTATAAGGGTATATATATAAATATATTTTATGCACTGTATATGAGCTGGCGATTTCTAAGTCTGTGGTTCCGAGAGGGGGTAACCAGGCTCACTAATAAAGGTCAAGCCACTTGGCTGCCAGAATGCCCTGCTTCAGCACAGACCAGAATGGCATTGTGATAAGTTTATCCCCGGTATAGTCAGGGGTTAATGGGAGTCGTCCCCGTCCCCCCCAGTATACGCCCAGAACCATGGACCCGGTACTTGTGGTTCGGACTGTCTCCAACCAGCCATAATGTTGTGAGAGTGAAATTATGTCTAAGTCCAGCTTTGGTACATTAGAAGCAACTCTGAAACTTAACCTAAGCGTTTTTCGAAGCTACTTTTTGGCTAACTTCTTATAGGAAGGTCTAGGAGCTCTCAAAATGAACGTGCGCGTCTTTCACTCTTCCCGAGGGACTTAGAAGAATTTTGTGATATTTTTTATTAAAATGGTGTACTGTATAAGGGTATATATATAAATATATTTTATGCACTGTATATGAGCTGGCGATTTCTAAGTCTGTGGTTCCGAGAGGGGGTAACCAGGCTCACTAATAAAGGTCAAGCCACTTGGCTGCCAGAATGCCCTGCTTCAGCACAGACCAGAAAGGCATTGTGATAAGCGTATCCCCGGTATAGTCAGGGGTTAATGGGAGTCGTCCCCGTCCCCCCAGTATACGCCCAGAACCATGGACCCAGTACTTGTGGTTCGGACTGTCTCCAACCAGCCATAATGTTGTGAGAGTGAAATTATGTCTAAGTCCAGCTTTGGTACATTAGAAGCAACTCTGAAACTTACCCTAAGCGTTTTTCGAAGCTACTTTTTTGCTAACTTCTTATAGGAAGGTCTAGGAGCTCTGAAAATGAACGTGCGCGTCTTTCACTCTTCCCGAGGGACTTAGAAGAATTTTGTGATATTTTTTATTAAAATGGTGTATAAGGGTATATATATAAATATATTTTATGCACTGTATATGAGCTGGCGATTTCTAAGTCTGTGGTTCCGAGAGGGGGTAACCAGGCTCACTAATAAAGGTCAAGCCACTTGGCTGCCAGAATGCCCTGCTTCAGCACAGACCAGAAAGGCATTGTGATAAGCGTATCCCCGGTATAGTCAGTAGTCAGGGGTTAATGGGAGTCGTCCCCGTCCCCCCAGTATACGCCCAGAACCATGGACCCGGTACTTGTGGTTCGGACTGTCTCCAACCAGCCATAATGTTGTGAGAGTGAAATTATGTCTAAGTCCAGCATTGGTACATTAGAAGCAACTCTGAAACTTAACCTAAGCGTTTTTCGAAGCTACTTTTTGGCTAACTTCTTATAGGAAGGTCTTGGAGCTCTGAAAATGAACGTGCGCGTCTTTCACTCTTACCGAGGGACTTAGAAGAATTTTGTGATATTTTTTATTAAAATGGTGTATAAGGGTATATATATAAATATATTTTATGCTATGTATATGAGCTGGCGATTTCTAAGTCTGTGGTTCCGAGAGGGGGTAACCAGGCTCACTAATAAAGGTCAAGCCACTTGGCTGCCAGAATGCCCTGCTTCAGCACAGACCAGAAAGGCATTGTGATAAGCGTATCCCCGGTTTAGTCAGGGGTTAATGGGAGTCGTCCCCGTCCCCCCCAGTATACGCCCAGAACCATGGACCCGGTACTTGTGGTTCGGACTGTCTCCAACCAGCCATAATGTTGTGAGAGTGAAATTATGTCTAAGTCCAGCTTTGGTACATTAGAAGCAACACTGAAACTTACCCTAAGCGTTTTTCGAAGCTACTTTTTGGCTAAATTCTTATAGGAAGGTCTAGGAGCTCTGAAAATGAACGTGCGCGTCTTTCACTCTTCCCGAGGGACTTAGAAGAATTTTGTGATTTTTTTATTAAAATGGTGTATAAGGGTATATATATAAATATATTTTATGCACTGTATATGAGCTGGCGATTTCTAAATCTGTGGTTCCGAGAGGGGGTAACCAGGCTCACTAATAAAGGTCAAGCCACTTGGCTGCCAGAATGCCCTGCTTCAGCACAGACCAGAAAGGCATTGTGATAAGCGTATCCCCTGTATAGTCAGGGGTTACTGGGAGTCGTCCCCGTCCCCCCAGTATACGCCCAGAACCATGGACCCGGTACTTGTGGTTCGGACTGTCTCCAACCAGCCATAATGTTGTGAGAGTGAAATTATGTCTAAGTCCAGCTTTGGTACATTAGAAGCAACTCTGAAACTTAACCTAAGCGTTTTTCGAAGCTACTTTTTGGCTAACTTCTTATAGGAAGGTCTAGGAGCTCTTAAAATGAACGTGCGCGTCTTTCACTCTTCCCGAGGGACTTAGAAGAATGTTGTGATATTTTTTATTAAAATGGTGTACTGTATAAGGGTATATATATAAATATATTTTATGCTATGTATATGAGCTGGCGATTTCTAAGTCTGTGGTTCCGAGAGGGGGTAACCAGGCTCACTAATAAAGGTCAAGCCACTTGGCTGCCAGAATGCCCTGCTTCAGCACAGACCAGAAAGGCATTGTGATAAGCGTATCCCCGGTTTAGTCAGGGGTTAATGGGAGTCGTCCCCGTCCCCCCCAGTATACGCCCAGAACCATGGACCCGGTACTTGTGGTTCGGACTGTCTCCAACCAGCCATAATGTTGTGAGAGTGAAATTATGTCTAAGTCCAGCTTTGGTACATTAGAAGCAACACTGAAACTTACCCTAAGCGTTTTTCGAAGCTACTTTTTGGCTAACTTCTTATAGGAAGGTCTAGGAGCTCTGAAAATGAACGTGCGCATCTTTCACTCTTCCCGAGGGACTTAGAAGAATTTTGTGATTTTTTTATTAAAATGGTGTATAAGGGTATATATATAAATATATTTTATGCACTGTATATGAGCTGGCGATTTCTAAATCTGTGGTTCCGAGAGGGGGTAACCAGGCTCACTAATAAAGGTCAAGCCACTTGGCTGCCAGAATGCCCTGCTTCAGCACAGACCAGAAAGGCATTGTGATAAGCGTATCCCCGGTATAGTCAGGGGTTACTGGGAGTCGTCCCCGTCCCCCCAGTATACGCCCAGAACCATGGACCCGGTACTTGTGGTTCGGACTGTCTCCAACCAGCCATAATGTTGTGAGAGTGAAATTATGTCTAAGTCCAGCTTTGGTACATTAGAAGCAACTCTGAAACTTAACCTAAGCGTTTTTCGAAGCTACTTTTTGGCTAACTTCTTATAGGAAGGTCTAGGAGCTCTGAAAATGAACGTGCGCGTCTTTCACTCTTCCCGAGGGACTTAGAAGAATTTTGTGATATTTTTTATTAAAATGGTGTATAAGGGTATATATATAAATATATTTTATGCACTGTATATGAGCTGGCGATTTCTAAGTCTGTGGTTCCGAGAGGGGGTAACCAGGCTCACTAATAAAGGTCAAGCCACTTGGTTGCCAGAATGCCCTGCTTCAGCACAGACCAGAAAGGCATTGTGATAAGCGTATCCCCGGTATAGTCAGGGGTTAATGGGAGTCGTCCCCGTCCCCCCAGTATACGGCCAGAACCATGGACCCGGTACTTGTGGTTCGGACTGTCTCCAACCAGCCATAATGTTGTGAGAGTGAAATTATGTCTAAGTCCAGCTTTGGTACATTAGAAGCAACTCTGAAACTTAACCTAAGCGTTTTTCGAAGCTACTTTTTGGCTAACTTCTTATAGGAAGGTCAAGGAGCTCTGAAAATGAACGTGCGCGTCTTTCACTCTTCCCGAGGGACTTAGAAGAATTTTGTGATTTTTTTTATTAAAATGGTGTATAAGGGTATATATATAAATATATTATATAAATATATTTTATGCACTGTATATGAGCTGGCGATTTCTAAGTCTGTGGTTCCGAGAGGGGGTAACCAGGCTCACTAATAAAGGTCAAGCCACTTGGCTGCCAGAATGCCCTGCTTCAGCACAGACCAGAAATGCATTGTGATAAGCGTATCCCCGGTATAGTCAGGGGTTAATGGGAGTCGTCCTCGTCCCCCCAATATACGCCCAGAACCATCGACCCGGTACTTGTGGTTCGGACTGTCTCCAACCAGCCATACTGTTGTGAGAGTGAAATTATGTCTAAGTCCAGCTTTGGTACATTAGAAGCAACTCTGAAACTTAACCTAAGCGTTTTTCGAAGCTACTTTTTGGCTAACTTCTTATAGGAAGGTCTAGGAGCGCTGAAAATGAACGTGCGCGTCTTTCACTCTTCCCGAGGGACTTAGAAGAATTTTGTGATATTTTTTTATTAAAATGGTGTATAAGGGTATATATATAAATATATTTTATGCACTGTATATGAGCTGGCGATTTCTAAGTCTGTGGTTCCGAGAGGGGGTAACCAGGCGCACTAATAAAGGTCAAGCCACTTGGCTGCCAGAATGCCCTGCTTCAGCACAGACCAGAAAGGCATTGTGATAAGCGTATCCCCGGTATAGTCAGGGGTTAATGGGAGTCGTCCCCGTCCCCCCAGTATACGCCCAGAACCATGGACCCGGTACTTGTGGTTCGGACTGTCTCCAACCAGCCATAATGTTGTGAGAGTGAAATTATGTCTAAGTCCAGCATTGGTACATTAGAAGCAACTCTGAAACTTAACCTAAGCGTTTTTCGAAGCTACTTTTTGGCTAACTTCTTATAGGAAGGTCTTGGAGCTCTGAAAATGAACGTGCGCGTCTTTCACTCTTACCGAGGGACTTAGAAGAATTTTGTGATATTTTTTATTAAAATGGTGTATAAGGGTATATATATAAATATATTTTATGCTATGTATATGAGCTGGCGATTTCTAAGTCTGTGGTTCCGAGAGGGGGTAACCAGGCTCACTAATAAAGGTCAAGCCACTTGGCTGCCAGAATGCCCTGCTTCAGCACAGACCAGAAAGGCATTGTGATAAGCGTATCCCCGGTTTAGTCAGGGGTTAATGGGAGTCGTCCCCGTCCCCCCCAGTATACGCCCAGAACCATGGACCCGGTACTTGTGGTTCGGACTGTCTCCAACCAGCCATAATGTTGTGAGAGTGAAATTATGTCTAAGTCCAGCTTTGGTACATTAGAAGCAACACTGAAACTTACCCTAAGCGTTTTTCGAAGCTACTTTTTGGCTAAATTCTTATAGGAAGGTCTAGGAGCTCTGAAAATGAACGTGCGCGTCTTTCACTCTTCCCGAGGGACTTAGAAGAATTTTGTGATTTTTTTATTAAAATGGTGTATAAGGGTATATATATAAATATATTTTATGCACTGTATATGAGCTGGCGATTTCTAAATCTGTGGTTCCGAGAGGGGGTAACCAGGCTCACTAATAAAGGTCAAGCCACTTGGCTGCCAGAATGCCCTGCTTCAGCACAGACCAGAAAGGCATTGTGATAAGCGTATCCCCGGTATAGTCAGGGGTTACTGGGAGTCGTCCCCGTCCCCCCAGTATACGCCCAGAACCATGGACCCGGTACTTGTGGTTCGGACTGTCTCCAACCAGCCATAATGTTGTGAGAGTGAAATTATGTCTAAGTCCAGCTTTGGTACATTAGAAGCAACTCTGAAACTTAACCTAAGCGTTTTTCGAAGCTACTTTTTGGCTAACTTCTTATAGGAAGGTCTAGGAGCTCTTAAAATGAACGTGCGCGTCTTTCACTCTTCCCGAGGGACTTAGAAGAATGTTGTGATATTTTTTATTAAAATGGTGTACTGTATAAGGGTATATATATAAATATATTTTATGCTATGTATATGAGCTGGCGATTTCTAAGTCTGTGGTTCCGAGAGGGGGTAACCAGGCTCACTAATAAAGGTCAAGCCACTTGGCTGCCAGAATGCCCTGCTTCAGCACAGACCAGAAAGGCATTGTGATAAGCGTATCCCCGGTTTAGTCAGGGGTTAATGGGAGTCGTCCCCGTCCCCCCCAGTATACGCCCAGAACCATGGACCCGGTACTTGTGGTTCGGACTGTCTCCAACCAGCCATAATGTTGTGAGAGTGAAATTATGTCTAAGTCCAGCTTTGGTACATTAGAAGCAACACTGAAACTTACCCTAAGCGTTTTTCGAAGCTACTTTTTGGCTAACTTCTTATAGGAAGGTCTAGGAGCTCTGAAAATGAACGTGCGCATCTTTCACTCTTCCCGAGGGACTTAGAAGAATTTTGTGATTTTTTTATTAAAATGGTGTATAAGGGTATATATATAAATATATTTTATGCACTGTATATGAGCTGGCGATTTCTAAATCTGTGGTTCCGAGAGGGGGTAACCAGGCTCACTAATAAAGGTCAAGCCACTTGGCTGCCAGAATGCCCTGCTTCAGCACAGACCAGAAAGGCATTGTGATAAGCGTATCCCCGGTATAGTCAGGGGTTACTGGGAGTCGTCCCCGTCCCCCCAGTATACGCCCAGAACCATGGACCCGGTACTTGTGGTTCGGACTGTCTCCAACCAGCCATAATGTTGTGAGAGTGAAATTATGTCTAAGTCCAGCTTTGGTACATTAGAAGCAACTCTGAAACTTAACCTAAGCGTTTTTCGAAGCTACTTTTTGGCTAACTTCTTATAGGAAGGTCTAGGAGCTCTGAAAATGAACGTGCGCGTCTTTCACTCTTCCCGAGGGACTTAGAAGAATTTTGTGATATTTTTTATTAAAATGGTGTATAAGGGTATATATATAAATATATTTTATGCACTGTATATGAGCTGGCGATTTCTAAGTCTGTGGTTCCGAGAGGGGGTAACCAGGCTCACTAATAAAGGTCAAGCCACTTGGTTGCCAGAATGCCCTGCTTCAGCACAGACCAGAAAGGCATTGTGATAAGCGTATCCCCGGTATAGTCAGGGGTTAATGGGAGTCGTCCCCGTCCATCCAGTATACGGCCAGAACCATGGACCCGGTACTTGTGGTTCGGACTGTCTCCAACCAGCCATAATGTTGTGAGAGTGAAATTATGTCTAAGTCCAGCTTTGGTACATTAGAAGCAACTCTGAAACTTAACCTAAGCGTTTTTCGAAGCTACTTTTTGGCTAACTTCTTATAGGAAGGTCAAGGAGCTCTGAAAATGAACGTGCGCGTCTTTCACTCTTCCCGAGGGACTTAGAAGAATTTTGTGATTTTTTTTATTAAAATGGTGTATAAGGGTATATATATAAATATATTATATAAATATATTTTATGCACTGTATATGAGCTGGCGATTTCTAAGTCTGTGGTTCCGAGAGGGGGTAACCAGGCTCACTAATAAAGGTCAAGCCACTTGGCTGCCAGAATGCCCTGCTTCAGCACAGACCAGAAATGCATTGTGATAAGCGTATCCCCGGTATAGTCAGGGGTTAATGGGAGTCGTCCTCGTCCCCCCAGTATACGCCCAGAACCATCGACCCGGTACTTGTGGTTCGGACTGTCTCCAACCAGCCATACTGTTGTGAGAGTGAAATTATGTCTAAGTCCAGCTTTGGTACATTAGAAGCAACTCTGAAACTTAACCTAAGCGTTTTTCGAAGCTACTTTTTGGCTAACTTCTTATAGGAAGGTCTAGGAGCGCTGAAAATGAACGTGCGCGTCTTTCACTCTTCCCGAGGGACTTAGAAGAATTTTGTGATATTTTTTTATTAAAATGGTGTATAAGGGTATATATATAAATATATTTTATGCACTGTATATGAGCTGGCGATTTCTAAGTCTGTGGTTCCGAGAGGGGGTAACCAGGCGCACTAATAAAGGTCAAGCCACTTGGCTGCCAGAATGCCCTGCTTCAGCACAGACCAGAAAGGCATTGTGATAAGCGTATCCCCGGTATAGTCAGGGGTTAATGGGAGTCGTCCCCGTCCCCCCAGTATACGCCCAGAACCATGGACCCGGTACTTGTGGTTCGGACTGTCTCCAACCAGCCATAATGTTGTGAGAGTGAAATTATGTCTAAGTCCAGCTTTGGTACATTAGAAGCAACTCTGAAACTTAACCTAAGCGTTTTTCGAAGCTACTTTTTGGCTAACTTCTTATAGGAAGGTCTAGGAGCGCTGAAAATGAACGTGCGCGTCTTTCACTCTTCCCGAGGGACTTAGAAGAATTGTGTGATATTTTTTATTAAAATGGTGTATAAGGGTATATATATAAATATATTTTATGCACTGTATATGAGCTGGCGATTTCTAAGTCTGTGGTTCCGAGAGGGGGTAACCAGGCTCACTAATAAAGGTCAAGCCACTTGGCTGCCAGAATGCCCTGCTTCAGCACAGACCAGAAAGGCATTGTGATAAGCGTATCCCCGGTATAGTCAGGGGTTACTGGGAGTCGTCCCCGTCCCCCCAGTATACGCCCAGAACCATGGACCCGGTACTTGTGGTTCGGACTGTCTCCAACCAGCCATAATGTTGTGAGAGTGAAATTATGTCTAAGTCCAGCTTTGGTACATTAGAAGCAACTCTGAAACTTAACCTAAGCGTTTTTCGAAGCTACTTTTTGGCTAACTTCTTATAGGAAGGTCTAGGAGCTCTGAAAATGAACGTGCGCGTCTTTCACTCTTCCCGAGGGACTTAGAAGAATTTTGTGATATTTTTTATTAAAATGGTGTATAAGGGTATATATATATAAATATATTATATAAATATATTTTATGCACTGTATATGAGCTGGCGATTTCTAAGTCTATGGTTCCGAGAGGGGGTAACCAGGCTCACTAATAAAGGTCAAGCCACTTGGCTGCCAGAATGCCCTGCTTCAGCACAGACCAGAAAGGCATTGTGATAAGCGTATCCCCGGTATAGTCAGGGGTTAATGGGAGTCGTCCCCGTCCCCCCCAGTATACGCCCAGAACCATGGACCCGGTACTTGTGGTTCGGACTGTCTCCAACCAGCCATAATGTTGTGAGAGTGAAATTATGTCTAAGTCCAGCTTTGGTACATTAGAAGCAACTCTGAAACTTAACCTAAGCGTTTTTCGAAGCTACTTTTTGGCTAACTTCTTATAGGAAGGTCTAGGAGCGCTGAAAATGAACGTGCGCGTCTTTCACTCTTCCCGAGGGACTTAGAAGAATTGTGTGATATTTTTTATTAAAATGGTGTATAAGGGTATATATATAAATATATTTTATGCACTGTATATGAGCTGGCGATTTCTAAGTCTGTGGTTCCGAGAGGGGGTAACCAGGCTCACTAATAAAGGTCAAGCCACTTGGCTGCCAGAATGCCCTGCTTCAGCACAGACCAGAAAGGCATTGTGATAAGCGTATCCCCGGTATAGTCAGGGGTTACTGGGAGTCGTCCCCGTCCCCCCAGTATACGCCCAGAACCATGGACCCGGTACTTGTGGTTCGGACTGTCTCCAACCAGCCATAATGTTGTGAGAGTGAAATTATGTCTAAGTCCAGCTTTGGTACATTAGAAGCAACTCTGAAACTTAACCTAAGCGTTTTTCGAAGCTACTTTTTGGCTAACTTCTTATAGGAAGGTCTAGGAGCTCTGAAAATGAACGTGCGCGTCTTTCACTCTTCCCGAGGGACTTAGAAGAATTTTGTGATATTTTTTATTAAAATGGTGTATAAGGGTATATATATAAATATATTTTATGCACTGTATATGAGCTGGCGATTTCTAAGTCTGTGGTTCCGAGAGGGGGTAACCAGGCTCACTAATAAAGGTCAAGCCACTTGGTTGCCAGAATGCCCTGCTTCAGCACAGACCAGAAAGGCATTGTGATAAGCGTATCCCCGGTATAGTCAGGGGTTAATGGGAGTCGTCCCCGTCCCCCCAGTATACGGCCAGAACCATGGACCCGGTACTTGTGGTTCGGACTGTCTCCAACCAGCCATAATGTTGTGAGAGTGAAATTATGTCTAAGTCCAGCTTTGGTACATTAGAAGCAACTCTGAAACTTAACCTAAGCGTTTTTCGAAGCTACTTTTTGGCTAACTTCTTATAGGAAGGTCAAGGAGCTCTGAAAATGAACGTGCGCGTCTTTCACTCTTCCCGAGGGACTTAGAAGAATTTTGTGATTTTTTTTATTAAAATGGTGTATAAGGGTATATATATAAATATATTATATAAATATATTTTATGCACTGTATATGAGCTGGCGATTTCTAAGTCTGTGGTTCCGAGAGGGGGTAACCAGGCTCACTAATAAAGGTCAAGCCACTTGGCTGCCAGAATGCCCTGCTTCAGCACAGACCAGAAATGCATTGTGATAAGCGTATCCCCGGTATAGTCAGGGGTTAATGGGAGTCGTCCCCTTCCCCCAGTATACGGCCAGAACCATGGACCCGGTACTTGTGGTTCGGACTGTCTCCAACCAGCCATAATGTTGTGAGAGTGAAATTATGTCTAAGTCCAGCTTTGGTACATTAGAAGCAACTCTGAAACTTAACCTAAGCGTTTTTCGAAGCTACTTTTTGGCTAACTTCTTATAGGAAGGTCTAGGAGCTCTGAAAATGAACGTGCGCGTCTTTCACTCTTCCCGAGGGACTTAGAAGAATTTTGTGATATTTTTTATTAAAATAGTGTATAAGGGTATATATATAAATATATTTTATGCACTGTATATGAGCTGGCGATTTCTAAGTCTGTGGTTCCGAGAGGGGGTAACCAGGCGCACTAATACAGGTCAAGCCACTTGGCTGCCAGAATGCCCTGCTTCAGCACAGACCAGAAAGGCATTGTGATAAGCGTATCCCCGGTATAGTCAGGGGTTAATGGGAGTCGTCCCTGTCCCCCCAGTATACGCCCAGAACCATGGACACGGTACTTGTGGTTCGGACTGTCTCCAACCAGTCATAATGTTGTGAGAGTGAAATTATGTCTAAGTCCAGCTTTGGTACATTAGAAGCAACTCTGAAACTTAACCTAAGCGTTTTTCGAAGCTACTTTTTGGCTAACTTCTTATAGGAAGGTCTAGAAGCTCTGAAAATGAACGTGCGCGTCTTTCACTCTTCCCGAGGGACTTAGAAGAATTTTGTGATATTTTTTATTAAAATGGTGTATAAGGGTATATATATATAAATATATTATATAAATATATTTTATGCACTGTATATGAGCTGGCGATTTCTAAGTCTATGGTTCCGAGAGGGGGTAACCAGGCTCACTAATAAAGGTCAAGCCACTTGGCTGCCAGAATGCCCTGCTTCAGCACAGACCAGAAAGGCATTGTGATAAGCGTATCCCCGGTATAGTCAGGGGTTAATGGGAGTCGTCCCCGTCCCCCCCAGTATACGCCCAGAACCATGGACCCGGTACTTGTGGTTCGGACTGTCTCCAACCAGCCATAATGTTGTGAGAGTGAAATTATGTCTAAGTCCAGCTTTGGTACATTAGAAGCAACTCTGAAACTTAACCTAAGCGTTTTTCGAAGCTACTTTTTGGCTAACTTCTTATAGGAAGGTCTAGGAGCGCTGAAAATGAACGTGCGCGTCTTTCACTCTTCCCGAGGGACTTAGAAGAATTGTGTGATATTTTTTATTAAAATGGTGTATAAGGGTATATATATAAATATATTTTATGCACTGTATATGAGCTGGCGATTTCTAAGTCTGTGGTTCCGAGAGGGGGTAACCAGGCTCACTAATAAAGGTCAAGTCACTTGGCTGCCAGAATGCCCTGCTTCAGCACAGACCAGAAAGGCATTGTGATAAGCGTATCCCCGGTATAGTCAGGGGTTAATGGGAGTCGTCCCCGTCCCCCCAGTATACGCCCAGAACCATGGACCCGGTACTTGTGGTTCGCACTGTCTCCAACCAGCCATAATGTTGTGAGAGTGAAATTATGTCTAAGTCCAGCTTTGGTACATTAGAAGCAACTCTGAAACTTAACCTAAGCGTTTTTCGAAGCGACTTTTTGGCTAACTTCTTATAGGAAGGTCTAGGAGCTCTGAAAATGAACGTGCGCGTCTTTCACTCTTCCCAAGGGACTTAGAAGAATTTTGTGATATTTTTTATTAAAATAGTGTATAAGGGTATATATATAAATATATTTTATGCACTGTATATGAGCTGGCGATTTCTAAGTCTGTGGTTCCGAGAGGGGGTAACCAGGCGCACTAATACAGGTCAAGCCACTTGGCTGCCAGAATGCCCTGCTTCAGCACAGACCAGAAAGGCATTGTGATAAGCGTATCCCCGGTATAGTCAGGGGTTAATGGGAGTCGTCCCCGTCCCCCCAGTATACGCCCAGAACCATGGACCCGGTACTTGTGGTTCGGACTGTCTCCAACCAGCCATAATGTTGTGAGAGTGAAATTATGTCTAAGTCCAGCTTTGGTACATTAGAAGCAACTCTGAAACTTAACCTAAGCGTTTTTCGAAGCTACTTTTTGGCTAACTTCTTATAGGAAGGTCTAGAAGCTCTGAAAATGAACGTGCGCGTCTTTCACTCTTCCCGGGGGACTTAGAAGAATTGTGTGATATTTTTTATTAAAATGGTGTATAAGGGTATATATATAAATATATTTTATGCACTGTATATGAGCTGGCGATTTCTAAGTCTGTGGTTCCGAGAGGGGGTAACCAGGCTCACTAATAAAGGTCAAGTCACTTGGCTGCCAGAATGCCCTGCTTCAGCACAGACCAGAAAGGCATTGTGATAAGCGTATCCCCGGTATAGTCAGGGGTTAATGGGAGTCGTCCCCGTCCCCCCAGTATACGCCCAGAACCATGGACCCGGTACTTGTGGTTCGGACTGTCTCTAACCAGCCATAATGTTGTGAGAGTGAAATTATGTCTAAGTCCAGCTTTGGTACATTAGAAGCAACTCTGAAACTTAACCTAAGCGTTTTTCGAAGCTACTTTTTGGCTAACTTCTTATAGGAAGGTCAAGGAGCTCTGAAAATGAACGTGCGCGTCTTTCACTCTTCCCGAGGGACTTAGAAGAATTTTGTGATTTTTTTTATTAAAATGGTGTATAAGGGTATATATATAAATATATTATATAAACATATTTTATGCACTGTATATGAGCTGGCGATTTCTAAGTCTGTGGTTCCGAGAGGGGGTAACCAGGCTCACTAATAAAGGTCAAGCCACTTGGCTGCCAGAATGCCCTGCTTCAGCACAGACCAGAAATGCATTGTGATAAGCGTATCCCCGGTATAGTCAGGGGTTAATGGGAGTCGTCCCCTTCCCCCAGTATACGCCCAGAACCATGGACCCGGTACTTGTGGTTCGCACTGTCTCCAACCAGCCATAATGTTGTGAGAGTGAAATTATGTCTAAGTCCAGCTTTGGTACATTAGAAGCAACTCTGAAACTTAACCTAAGCGTTTTTCGAAGCGACTTTTTGGCTAACTTCTTATATGAAGGTCTAGGAGCTCTGAAAATGAACGTGCGCGTCTTTCACTCTTCTCAAGGGACTTAGAAGAATTTTGTGATATTTTTTATTAAAATAGTGTATAAGGGTATATATATAAATATATTTTATGCACTGTATATGAGCTGGCGATTTCTAAGTCTGTGGTTCCGAGAGGGGGTAACCAGGCGCACTAATACAGGTCAAGCCACTTGCTGCCAGAATGCCCTGCTTCAGCACAGACCAGAAAGGCATTGTGATAAGCGTATCCCCGGTATAGTCAGGGGTTAATGGGAGTCGTCCCCGTCCCCCCAGTATACGCCCAGAACCATGGACCCGGTACTTGTGGTTCGGACTGTCTCCAACCAGCCATAATGTTGTGAGAGTGAAATTATGTCTAAGTCCAGCTTTGGTACATTAGAAGCAACTCTGAAACTTAACCTAAGCGTTTTTCGAAGCTACTTTTTGGCTAACTTCTTATAGGAAGGTCTAGAAGCTCTGAAAATGAACGTGCGCGTCTTTCACTCTTCCCGAGGGACTTAGAAGAATTTTGTGATATTTTTTATTAAAATGGTGTATAAGGGTATATATATATAAATATATTATATAAATATATTTTATGCACTGTATATGAGCTGGCGATTTCTAAGTCTATGGTTCCGAGAGGGGGTAACCAGGCTCACTAATAAAGGTCAAGCCACTTGGCTGCCAGAATGCCCTGCTTCAGCACAGACCAGAAAGGCATTGTGATAAGCGTATCCCCGGTATAGTCAGGGGTTAATGGGAGTCGTCCCCGTCCCCCCCAGTATACGCCCAGAACCATGGACCCGGTACTTGTGGTTCGGACTGTCTCCAACCAGCCATAATGTTGTGAGAGTGAAATTATGTCTAAGTCCAGCTTTGGTACATTAGAAGCAACTCTGAAACGTAACCTAAGCGTTTTTCGAAGCTACTTTTTTGCTAACTTCTTATAGGAAGGTCTAGGAGCGCTGAAAATGAACGTGCGCGTCTTTCATTCTTCCCGAGGGACTTAGAAGAATTGTGTGATATTTTTTATTAAAATGGTGTATAAGGGTATACAGTATATATAAATATATTTTATGCACTGTATATGAGCTGGCGATTTCTAAGTCTGTGGTTCCGAGAGGGGGTAACCAGGCGCACTAATACAGGTCAAGCCACTTGGCTGCCAGAATGCCCTGCTTCAGCACAGACCAGAAAGGCATTGTGATAAGCGTATCCCCGGTATAGTCAGGGGTTAATGGGAGTCGTCCCCGTCCACCCAGTATACGCCCAGAACCATGGACCCGGTACTTGTGGTTCGGACTGTCTCCAACCAGCCATAATGTTGTGAGAGTGAAATTATGTCTAAGTCCAGCTTTGGTACATTAGAAGCAACTCTGAAACTTAACCTAAGCGTTTTTCGAAGCTACTTTTTGGCTAACTTCTTATAGGAAGGTCTAGAAGCTCTGAAAATGAACGTGCGCGTCTTTCACTCTTCCCCAGGGACTTAGAAGAATTTTGTGATATTTTTTATTAAAATGGTGTATAAGGGTATATATATATAAATATATTATATAAATATATTTTATGCACTGTATATGAGCTGGCGATTTCTAAGTTTATGGTTCCGAGAGGGGGTAACCAGGCTCACTAATAAAGGTCAAGCCACTTGGCTGCCAGAATGCCCTGCTTCAGCACAGACCAGAAAGGCATTGTGATAAGCGTATCCCCGGTATAGTCAGGGGTTAATGGGAGTCGTCCCCGTCCCCCCCAGTATACGCCCAGAACCATGGACCCGGTACTTGTGGTTCGGACTGTCTCCAACCAGCCATAATGTTGTGAGAGTGAAATTATGTCTAAGTCCAGCTTTGGTACATTAGAAGCAACTCTGAAACTTAACCTAAGCGTTTTTCGAAGCTACTTTTTTGCTAACTTCTTATAGGAAGGTCTAGGAGCGCTGAAAATGAACGTGCGCGTCTTTCATTCTTCCCGAGGGACTTAGAAGAATTGTGTGATATTTTTTATTAAAATGGTGTATAAGGGTATATATATAAATATATTTTATGCACTGTATATGAGCTGGCGATTTCTAAGTCTGTGGTTCCGAGAGGGGGTAACCAGGCTCACTAATAAAGGTCAAGTCACTTGGCTGCCAGAATGCCCTGCTTCAGCACAGACCAGAAAGGCATTGTAATAAGCGTATCCCCGGTATAGTCAGGGGTTAATGGGAGTCGTCCCCGTCCCCCCAGTATACGCCCAGAACCATGGACCCGGTACTTGTGGTTCGGACTGTCTCCAACCAGCCATAATGTTGTGAGAGTGAAATTATGTCTAAGTCCAGCTTTGGTACATTAGAAGCAACTCTGAAACGTAACCTAAGCGTTTTTCGAAGCTACTTTTTTGCTAACTTCTTATAGGAAGGTCTAGGAGCGCTGAAAATGAACGTGCGCGTCTTTCATTCTTCCCGAGGGACTTAGAAGAATTGTGTGATATTTTTTATTAAAATGGTGTATAAGGGTATACAGTATATATAAATATATTTTATGCACTGTATATGAGCTGGCGATTTCTAAGTCTGTGGTTCCGAGAGGGGGTAACCAGGCGCACTAATACAGGTCAAGCCACTTGGCTGCCAGAATGCCCTGCTTCAGCACAGACCAGAAAGGCATTGTGATAAGCGTATCCCCGGTATAGTCAGGGGTTAATGGGAGTCGTCCCCGTCCACCCAGTATACGCCCAGAACCATGGACCCGGTACTTGTGGTTCGGACTGTCTCCAACCAGCCATAATGTTGTGAGAGTGAAATTATGTCTAAGTCCAGCTTTGGTACATTAGAAGCAACTCTGAAACTTAACCTAAGCGTTTTTCGAAGCTACTTTTTGGCTAACTTCTTATAGGAAGGTCTAGAAGCTCTGAAAATGAACGTGCGCGTCTTTCTCTCTTCCCCAGGGACTTAGAAGAATTTTGTGATATTTTTTATTAAAATGGTGTATAAGGGTATATATATATAAATATATTATATAAATATATTTTATGCACTGTATATGAGCTGGCGATTTCTAAGTTTATGGTTCCGAGAGGGGGTAACCAGGCTCACTAATAAAGGTCAAGCCACTTGGCTGCCAGAATGCCCTGCTTCAGCACAGACCAGAAAGGCATTGTGATAAGCGTATCCCCGGTATAGTCAGGGGTTAATGGGAGTCGTCCCCGTCCCCCCCAGTATACGCCCAGAACCATGGACCCGGTACTTGTGGTTCGGACTGTCTCCAACCAGCCATAATGTTGTGAGAGTGAAATTATGTCTAAGTCCAGCTTTGGTACATTAGAAGCAACTCTGAAACTTAACCTAAGCGTTTTTCGAAGCTACTTTTTTGCTAACTTCTTATAGGAAGGTCTAGGAGCGCTGAAAATGAACATGCGCGTCTTTCATTCTTCCCGAGGGACTTAGAAGAATTGTGTGATATTTTTTATTAAAATGGTGTATAAGGGTATATATATAAATATATTTTATGCACTGTATATGAGCTGGCGATTTCTAAGTCTGTGGTTCCGAGAGGGGGTAACCAGGCTCACTAATAAAGGTCAAGTCACTTGGCTGCCAGAATGCCCTGCTTCAGCACAGACCAGAAAGGCATTGTAATAAGCGTATCCCCGGTATAGTCAGGGGTTAATGGGAGTCGTCCCCGTCCCCCCAGTATACGCCCAGAACCATGGACCCGGTACTTGTGGTTCGGACTGTCTCCAACCAGCCATAATGTTGTGAGAGTGAAATTATGTCTAAGTCCAGCTTTGGTACATTAGAAGCAACTCTGAAACTTAACCTAAGCGTTTTTCGAAGCTACTTTTTGGCTAACTTCTTATAGGAAGGTCAAGGAGCTCTGAAAATGAACGTGCGCGTCTTTCACTCTTCCCGAGGGACTTAGAAGAATTTTGTGATTTTTTTTATTAAAATGGTGTATAAGGGTATATATATAAATATATTATATACATATATTTTATGCACTGTATATGAGCTGGCGATTTCTAAGTCTGTGGTTCCGAGAGGGAGTAACCAGGCTCACTAATAAAGGTCAAGCCACTTGGCTGCCAGAATGCCCTGCTTCAGCACAGACCAGAAATGCATTGTGATAAGCGTATCCCCGGTATAGTCAGGGGTTAATGGGAGTCGTCCCCTTCCCCCAGTATACGCCCAGAACCATGGACCCGGTACTTGTGGTTCGGACTGTCTCCAACCAGCCATAATGTTGTGAGAGTGAAATTATGTCTAAGTCCAGCTTTGGTACATTAGAAGCAACTCTGAAACTTAACCTAAGCGTTTTTCGAAGCTACTTTTTGGCTAACTTCTTATAGGAAGGTCTAGGAGCTCTGAAAATGAACGTGCGCGTCTTTCACTCTTCCCGAGGGACTTAGAAGAATTTTGTGATATTTTTTATTAAAATGGTGTATAAGGGTATATATATAAATATATTATATAAATATATTTTATGCACTGTATATGAGCTGGCGATTTCTAAGTCTGTGGTTCCGAGAGGGGGTAACCAGGCTCACTAATAAAGGTCAAGCCACTTGGCTGCCAGAATGCCCTGCTTCAGCACAGACCAGAAAGGCATTGTGATAAGCGTATCCCCGGTATAGTCAGGGGTTAATGGGAGTCGTCCCCGTCCCCCCCAGTATACGCCCAGAACCATGGACCCGGTACTTGTGCTTCGGACTGTCTCCAACCAGCCATAATGTTGTGAGAGTGAAATTATGTCTAAGTCCAGCTTTGGTACATTAGAAGCAACTCTGAAACTTAACCTAAGCGTTTTTCGAAGCTACTTTTTGGCTAACTTCTTATAGGAAGGTCTAGGAGCGCTGAAAATGAACGTGCGCGTCTTTCACTCTTCCCGAGGGACTTAGAAGAATTGTGTGATATTTTTTATTAAAATGGTGTATAAGGGTATATATATAAATATATTTTATGCACTGTATATGAGCTGGCGATTTCTAAGTCTGTGGTTCCGAGAGGGGGTAACCAGGCTCACTAATAAAGGTCAAGCCACTTGGCTGCCAGAATGCCCTGCTTCAGCACAGACCAGAAAGGCATTGTGATAAGCGTATCCCCGGTATAGTCAGGGGTTAATGGGAGTCGTCCCCGTCACCCCCAGTATACGCCCAGAACCATGGACCCGGTACTTGTGGTTCGGACTGTCTCCAACCAGCCATAATGTTGTGAGAGTGAAATTATGTCTAAGTCCAGCTTTGGTACATTAGAAGCAACTCTGAAACTTAACCTAAGAGTTTTTCGAAGCTACTTTTTGGCTAACTTCTTATAGGAAGGTCTAGGAGCTCTGAAAATGAACGTGCGCGTCTTTCACTCTTCCCGAGGGACTTAGAAGAATTTTGTGATATTTTTTATTAAAATGGTGTATAAGGGTATATATATAAATATATTATATAAATATATTTTATGCACTGTATATGAGCTGGCGATTTCTAAGTCTGTGGTTCCGAGAGAGGGTAACCAGGCTCACTAATAAAGGTCAAGCCACTTGGCTGCCAGAATGCCCTGCTTCAGCACAGACCAGAAATGCATTGTGATAAGCGTATCCCCGGTATAGTCAGGGGTTAATGGGAGTCGTCCCCTTCCCCCAGTATACGCCCAGAACCATGGACCCGGTAATTGTGGTCCGGACTGTCTCCAACCAGCCATAATGTTGTGAGAGTGAAATTATGTCTAAGTCCAGCTTTGGTACATTAGAAGCAACTCTGAAACTTAACCTAAGCGTTTTTCGAAGCTACTTTTTGGCTAACTTCTTATAGGAAGGTCTAGGAGCTCTGAAAATGAACGTGCGCGTCTTTCACTCTTCCCGAGGGACTTAGAAGAATTTTGTGATATTTTTTATTAAAATGGTGTATAAGGGTATATATATAAATATATTAAATAAATATATTTTATGCACTGTATATGAGCTGGCGATTTCTAAGTCTGTGGTTCCGAGAGGGGGTAACCAGGCTCACTAATAAAGGTCAAGCCACTTGGCTGCCAGAATGCCCTGCTTCAGCACAGACCAGAAAGGCATTGTGATAAGCGTATCCCCGGTATAGTCAGGGGTTAATGGGAGTCGTCCCCGTCCCCCCCAGTATACGCCCAGAACCATGGACCCGGTACTTGTGGTTCGGACTGTCTCCAACCAGCCATAATGTTGTGAGAGTGAAATTATGTCTAAGTCCAGCTTTGGTACATTAGAAGCAACTCTGAAACGTAACCTAAGCGTTTTTCGAAGCTACTTTTTTGCTAACTTCTTATAGGAAGGTCTAGGAGCGCTGAAAATGAACGTGCGCGTCTTTCATTCTTCCCGAGGGACTTAGAAGAATTGTGTGATATTTTTTATTAAAATGGTGTATAAGGGTATACAGTATATATAAATATATTTTATGCACTGTATATGAGCTGGCGATTTCTAAGTCTGTGGTTCCGAGAGGGGGTAACCAGGCGCACTAATACAGGTCAAGCCACTTGGCTGCCAGAATGCCCTGCTTCAGCACAGACCAGAAAGGCATTGTGATAAGCGTATCCCCGGTATAGTCAGGGGTTAATGGGAGTCGTCCCCGTCCACCCAGTATACGCCCAGAACCATGGACCCGGTACTTGTGGTTCGGACTGTCTCCAACCAGCCATAATGTTGTGAGAGTGAAATTATGTCTAAGTCCAGCTTTGGTACATTAGAAGCAACTCTGAAACTTAACCTAAGCGTTTTTCGAAGCTACTTTTTGGCTAACTTCTTATAGGAAGGTCTAGAAGCTCTGAAAATGAACGTGCGCGTCTTTCACTCTTCCCCAGGGACTTAGAAGAATTTTGTGATATTTTTTATTAAAATGGTGTATAAGGGTATATATATATAAATATATTATATAAATATATTTTATGCACTGTATATGAGCTGGCGATTTCTAAGTTTATGGTTCCGAGAGGGGGTAACCAGGCTCACTAATAAAGGTCAAGCCACTTGGCTGCCAGAATGCCCTGCTTCAGCACAGACCAGAAAGGCATTGTGATAAGCGTATCCCCGGTATAGTCAGGGGTTAATGGGAGTCGTCCCCGTCCCCCCCAGTATACGCCCAGAACCATGGACCCGGTACTTGTGGTTCGGACTGTCTCCAACCAGCCATAATGTTGTGAGAGTGAAATTATGTCTAAGTCCAGCTTTGGTACATTAGAAGCAACTCTGAAACTTAACCTAAGCGTTTTTCGAAGCTACTTTTTTGCTAACTTCTTATAGGAAGGTCTAGGAGCGCTGAAAATGAACGTGCGCGTCTTTCATTCTTCCCGAGGGACTTAGAAGAATTGTGTGATATTTTTTATTAAAATGGTGTATAAGGGTATATATATAAATATATTTTATGCACTGTATATGAGCTGGCGATTTCTAAGTCTGTGGTTCCGAGAGGGGGTAACCAGGCTCACTAATAAAGGTCAAGTCACTTGGCTGCCAGAATGCCCTGCTTCAGCACAGACCAGAAAGGCATTGTAATAAGCGTATCCCCGGTATAGTCAGGGGTTAATGGGAGTCGTCCCCGTCCCCCCAGTATACGCCCAGAACCATGGACCCGGTACTTGTGGTTCGGACTGTCTCCAACCAGCCATAATGTTGTGAGAGTGAAATTATGTCTAAGTCCAGCTTTGGTACATTAGAAGCAACTCTGAAACTTAACCTAAGCGTTTTTCGAAGCTACTTTTTGGCTAACTTCTTATAGGAAGGTCAAGGAGCTCTGAAAATGAACGTGCGCGTCTTTCACTCTTCCCGAGGGACTTAGAAGAATTTTGTGATTTTTTTTATTAAAATGGTGTATAAGGGTATATATATAAATATATTATATACATATATTTTATGCACTGTATATGAGCTGGCGATTTCTAAGTCTGTGGTTCCGAGAGGGAGTAACCAGGCTCACTAATAAAGGTCAAGCCACTTGGCTGCCAGAATGCCCTGCTTCAGCACAGACCAGAAATGCATTGTGATAAGCGTATCCCCGGTATAGTCAGGGGTTAATGGGAGTCGTCCCCTTCCCCCAGTATACGCCCAGAACCATGGACCCGGTACTTGTGGTTCGGACTGTCTCCAACCAGCCATAATGTTGTGAGAGTGAAATTATGTCTAAGTCCAGCTTTGGTACATTAGAAGCAACTCTGAAACTTAACCTAAGCGTTTTTCGAAGCTACTTTTTGGCTAACTTCTTATAGGAAGGTCTAGGAGCTCTGAAAATGAACGTGCGCGTCTTTCACTCTTCCCGAGGGACTTAGAAGAATTTTGTGATATTTTTTATTAAAATGGTGTATAAGGGTATATATATAAATATATTATATAAATATATTTTATGCACTGTATATGAGCTGGCGATTTCTAAGTCTGTGGTTCCGAGAGGGGGTAACCAGGCTCACTAATAAAGGTCAAGCCACTTGGCTGCCAGAATGCCCTGCTTCAGCACAGACCAGAAAGGCATTGTGATAAGCGTATCCCCGGTATAGTCAGGGGTTAATGGGAGTCGTCCCCGTCCCCCCCAGTATACGCCCAGAACCATGGACCCGGTACTTGTGCTTCGGACTGTCTCCAACCAGCCATAATGTTGTGAGAGTGAAATTATGTCTAAGTCCAGCTTTGGTACATTAGAAGCAACTCTGAAACTTAACCTAAGCGTTTTTCGAAGCTACTTTTTGGCTAACTTCTTATAGGAAGGTCTAGGAGCGCTGAAAATGAACGTGCGCGTCTTTCACTCTTCCCGAGGGACTTAGAAGAATTGTGTGATATTTTTTATTAAAATGGTGTATAAGGGTATATATATAAATATATTTTATGCACTGTATATGAGCTGGCGATTTCTAAGTCTGTGGTTCCGAGAGGGGGTAACCAGGCTCACTAATAAAGGTCAAGCCACTTGGCTGCCAGAATGCCCTGCTTCAGCACAGACCAGAAAGGCATTGTGATAAGCGTATCCCCGGTATAGTCAGGGGTTAATGGGAGTCGTCCCCGTCACCCCCAGTATACGCCCAGAACCATGGACCCGGTACTTGTGGTTCGGACTGTCTCCAACCAGCCATAATGTTGTGAGAGTGAAATTATGTCTAAGTCCAGCTTTGGTACATTAGAAGCAACTCTGAAACTTAACCTAAGAGTTTTTCGAAGCTACTTTTTGGCTAACTTCTTATAGGAAGGTCTAGGAGCTCTGAAAATGAACGTGCGCGTCTTTCACTCTTCCCGAGGGACTTAGAAGAATTTTGTGATATTTTTTATTAAAATGGTGTATAAGGGTATATATATAAATATATTATATAAATATATTTTATGCACTGTATATGAGCTGGCGATTTCTAAGTCTGTGGTTCCGAGAGAGGGTAACCAGGCTCACTAATAAAGGTCAAGCCACTTGGCTGCCAGAATGCCCTGCTTCAGCACAGACCAGAAATGCATTGTGATAAGCGTATCCCCGGTATAGTCAGGGGTTAATGGGAGTCGTCCCCTTCCCCCAGTATACGCCCAGAACCATGGACCCGGTAATTGTGGTCCGGACTGTCTCCAACCAGCCATAATGTTGTGAGAGTGAAATTATGTCTAAGTCCAGCTTTGGTACATTAGAAGCAACTCTGAAACTTAACCTAAGCGTTTTTCGAAGCTACTTTTTGGCTAACTTCTTATAGGAAGGTCTAGGAGCTCTGAAAATGAACGTGCGCGTCTTTCACTCTTCCCGAGGGACTTAGAAGAATTTTGTGATATTTTTTATTAAAATGGTGTATAAGGGTATATATATAAATATATTAAATAAATATATTTAATGCACTGTATATGAGCTGGCGATTTCTAAGTCTGTGGTTCCGAGAGGGGGTAACCAGGCTCACTAATAAAGGTCAAGCCACTTGGTTGCCAGAATGCCCTGCTTCAGCACAGACCAGAAAGGCATTGTGATAAGCGTATCCCCGGTATAGTCAGGGGTTAATGGGAGTCGTCCCCGTCCCCCCAGTATACGGCCAGAACCATGGACCCGGTACTTGTGGTTCGGACTGTCTCCAACCAGCCATAATGTTGTGAGAGTGAAATTATGTCTAAGTCCAGCTTTGGTACATTAGAAGCAACTCTGAAACGTAACCTAAGCGTTTTTCGAAGCTACTTTTTTGCTAACTTCTTATAGGAAGGTCTAGGAGCGCTGAAAATGAACGTGCGCGTCTTTCATTCTTCCCGAGGGACTTAGAAGAATTGTGTGATATTTTTTATTAAAATGGTGTATAAGGGTATACAGTATATATAAATATATTTTATGCACTGTATATGAGCTGGCGATTTCTAAGTCTGTGGTTCCGAGAGGGGGTAACCAGGCGCACTAATACAGGTCAAGCCACTTGGCTGCCAGAATGCCCTGCTTCAGCACAGACCAGAAAGGCATTGTGATAAGCGTATCCCCGGTATAGTCAGGGGTTAATGGGAGTCGTCCCCGTCCACCCAGTATACGCCCAGAACCATGGACCCGGTACTTGTGGTTCGGACTGTCTCCAACCAGCCATAATGTTGTGAGAGTGAAATTATGTCTAAGTCCAGCTTTGGTACATTAGAAGCAACTCTGAAACTTAACCTAAGCGTTTTTCGAAGCTACTTTTTGGCTAACTTCTTATAGGAAGGTCTAGAAGCTCTGAAAATGAACGTGCGCGTCTTTCACTCTTCCCGAGGGACTTAGAAGAATTTTGTGATATTTTTTATTAAAATGGTGTATAAGGGTATATATATATAAATATATTATATAAATATATTTTATGCACTGTATATGAGCTGGCGATTTCTAAGTTTATGGTTCCGAGAGGGGGTAACCAGGCTCACTAATAAAGGTCAAGCCACTTGGCTGCCAGAATGCCCTGCTTCAGCACAGACCAGAAAGGCATTGTGATAAGCGTATCCCCGGTATAGTCAGGGGTTAATGGGAGTCGTCCCCGTCCCCCCCAGTATACGCCCAGAACCATGGACCCGGTACTTGTGGTTCGGACTGTCTCCAACCAGCCATAATGTTGTGAGAGTGAAATTATGTCTAAGTCCAGCTTTGGTACATTAGAAGCAACTCTGAAACTTAACCTAAGCGTTTTTCGAAGCTACTTTTTTGCTAACTTCTTATAGGAAGGTCTAGGAGCGCTGAAAATGAACGTGCGCGTCTTTCATTCTTCCCGAGGGACTTAGAAGAATTGTGTGATATTTTTTATTAAAATGGTGTATAAGGGTATATATATAAATATATTTTATGCACTGTATATGAGCTGGCGATTTCTAAGTCTGTGGTTCCGAGAGGGGGTAACCAGGCTCACTAATAAAGGTCAAGTCACTTGGCTGCCAGAATGCCCTGCTTCAGCACAGACCAGAAAGGCATTGTAATAAGCGTATCCCCGGTATAGTCAGGGGTTAATGGGAGTCGTCCCCGTCCCCCCAGTATACGCCCAGAACCATGGACCCGGTACTTGTGGTTCGGACTGTCTCCAACCAGCCATAATGTTGTGAGAGTGAAATTATGTCTAAGTCCAGCTTTGGTACATTAGAAGCAACTCTGAAACTTAACCTAAGCGTTTTTCGAAGCTACTTTTTGGCTAACTTCTTATAGGAAGGTCAAGGAGCTCTGAAAATGAACGTGCGCGTCTTTCACTCTTCCCGAGGGACTTAGAAGAATTTTGTGATTTTTTTTATTAAAATGGTGTATAAGGGTATATATATAAATATATTATATACATATATTTTATGCACTGTATATGAGCTGGCGATTTCTAAGTCTGTGGTTCCGAGAGGGAGTAACCAGGCTCACTAATAAAGGTCAAGCCACTTGGCTGCCAGAATGCCCTGCTTCAGCACAGACCAGAAATGCATTGTGATAAGCGTATCCCCGGTATAGTCAGGGGTTAATGGGAGTCGTCCCCTTCCCCCAGTATACGCCCAGAACCATGGACCCGGTACTTGTGGTTCGGACTGTCTCCAACCAGCCATAATGTTGTGAGAGTGAAATTATGTCTAAGTCCAGCTTTGGTACATTAGAAGCAACTCTGAAACTTAACCTAAGCGTTTTTCGAAGCTACTTTTTGGCTAACTTCTTATAGGAAGGTCTAGGAGCTCTGAAAATGAACGTGCGCGTCTTTCACTCTTCCCGAGGGACTTAGAAGAATTTTGTGATATTTTTTATTAAAATGGTGTATAAGGGTATATATATAAATATATTATATAAATATATTTTATGCACTGTATATGAGCTGGCGATTTCTAAGTCTGTGGTTCCGAGAGGGGGTAACCAGGCTCACTAATAAAGGTCAAGCCACTTGGCTGCCAGAATGCCCTGCTTCAGCACAGACCAGAAATGCATTGTGATAAGCGTATCCCCGGTATAGTCAGGGGTTAATGGGAGTCGTCCCCTTCCCCCCCAGTATACGCCCAGAACCATGGACCCGGTACTTGTGCTTCGGACTGTCTCCAACCAGCCATAATGTTGTGAGAGTGAAATTATGTCTAAGTCCAGCTTTGGTACATTAGAAGCAACTCTGAAACTTAACCTAAGCGTTTTTCGAAGCTACTTTTTGGCTAACTTCTTATAGGAAGGTCTAGGAGCTCTGAAAATGAACGTGCGCGTCTTTCACTCTTCCCGAGGGACTTAGAAGAATTGTGTGATATTTTTTATTAAAATGGTGTATAAGGGTATATATATAAATATATTTTATGCACTGTATATGAGCTGGCGATTTCTAAGTCTGTGGTTCCGAGAGGGGGTAACCAGGCTCACTAATAAAGGTCAAGCCACTTGGCTGCCAGAATGCCCTGCTTCAGCACAGACCAGAAAGGCATTGTGATAAGCGTATCCCCGGTATAGTCAGGGGTTAATGGGAGTCGTCCCCGTCCCCCCCAGTATACGCCCAGAACCATGGACCCGGTACTTGTGGTTCGGACTGTCTCCAACCAGCCATAATGTTGTGAGAGTGAAATTATGTCTAAGTCCAGCTTTGGTACATTAGAAGCAACTCTGAAACTTAACCTAAGAGTTTTTCGAAGCTACTTTTTGGCTAACTTCTTATAGGAAGGTCTAGGAGCTCTGAAAATGAACGTGCGCGTCTTTCACTCTTCCCGAGGGACTTAGAAGAATTTTGTGATATTTTTTATTAAAATGGTGTATAAGGGTATATATATAAATATATTATATAAATATATTTTATGCACTGTATATGAGCTGGCGATTTCTAAGTCTGTGGTTCCGAGAGAGGGTAACCAGGCTCACTAATAAAGGTCAAGCCACTTGGCTGCCAGAATGCCCTGCTTCAGCACAGACCAGAAATGCATTGTGATAAGCGTATCCCCGGTATAGTCAGGGGTTAATGGGAGTCGTCCCCTTCCCCCAGTATACACCCAGAACCATGGACCCGGTAATTGTGGTCCGGACTGTCTCCAACCAGCCGTAATGTTGTGAGAGTGAAATTATGTCTAAGTCCAGCTTTGGTACATTAGAAGCAACTCTGAAACTTAACCTAAGCGTTTTTCGAAGCTACTTTTTGGCTAACTTCTTATAGGAAGGTCTAGGAGCTCTGAAAATGAACGTGCGCGTCTTTCACTCTTCCCGAGGGACTTAGAAGAATTGTGTGATATTTTTTATTAAAATGGTGTATAAGGGTATATATATAAATATATTTTATGCACTGTATATGAGCTGGCGATTTCTAAGTCTGTGGTTCCGAGAGGGGGTAACCAGGCTCACTAATAAAGGTCAAGCCACTTGGCTGCCAGAATGCCCTGCTTCAGCACAGACCAGAAAGGCATTGTGATAAGCGTATCCCCGGTATAGTCAGGGGTTAATGGGAGTCGTCCCCGTCACCCCCAGTATACGCCCAGAACCATGGACCCGGTACTTGTGGTTCGGACTGTCTCCAACCAGCCATAATGTTGTGAGAGTGAAATTATGTCTAAGTCCAGCTTTGGTACATTAGAAGCAACTCTGAAACTTAACCTAAGAGTTTTTCGAAGCTACTTTTTGGCTAACTTCTTATAGGAAGGTCTAGGAGCTCTGAAAATGAACGTGCGCGTCTTTCACTCTTCCCGAGGGACTTAGAAGAATTTTGTGATATTTTTTATTAAAATGGTGTATAAGGGTATATATATAAATATATTATATAAATATATTTTATGCACTGTATATGAGCTGGCGATTTCTAAGTCTGTGGTTCCGAGAGAGGGTAACCAGGCTCACTAATAAAGGTCAAGCCACTTGGCTGCCAGAATGCCCTGCTTCAGCACAGACCAGAAATGCATTGTGATAAGCGTATCCCCGGTATAGTCAGGGGTTAATGGGAGTCGTCCCCTTCCCCCAGTATACGCCCAGAACCATGGACCCGGTAATTGTGGTCCGGACTGTCTCCAACCAGCCATAATGTTGTGAGAGTGAAATTATGTCTAAGTCCAGCTTTGGTACATTAGAAGCAACTCTGAAACTTAACCTAAGCGTTTTTCGAAGCTACTTTTTGGCTAACTTCTTATAGGAAGGTCTAGGAGCTCTGAAAATGAACGTGCGCGTCTTTCACTCTTCCCGAGGGACTTAGAAGAATTTTGTGATATTTTTTATTAAAATGGTGTATAAGGGTATATATATAAATATATTAAATAAATATATTTTATGCACTGTATATGAGCTGGCGATTTCTAAGTCTGTGGTTCCGAGAGGGGGTAACCAGGCTCACTAATAAAGGTCAAGCCACTTGGTTGCCAGAATGCCCTGCTTCAGCACAGACCAGAAAGGCATTGTGATAAGCGTATCCCCGGTATAGTCAGGGGTTAATGGGAGTCGTCCCCGTCCCCCCAGAACCATGGACCCGGTACTTGTGGTTCGGACTGTCTCCAACCAGCCATAATGTTGTGAGAGTGAAATTATGTCTAAGTCCAGCTTTGGTACATTAGAAGCATCTCTGAAACTTAACCTAAGCGTTTTTCGAAGCTACTTTTTGGCTAACTTCTTAAAGGAAGGTCTAGGAGAGCTGAAAATGAACGTGCGCGTGTTTCACTCTTCCCGAGGGACTTAGAAGAATTTTGTGATATTTTTTATTAAAATGGTGTATAAGGGTATATATATAAATATATTTTATGCACTGTATATGAGCTGGCGATTTCTAAGTCTGTGGTTCCGAGAGGGGGTAACCAGGCTCACTAATAAAGGTCAAGCCACTTGGCTGCCAGAATGCCCTGCTTCAGCACAGACCAGAAAGGCATTGTGATAAGCGTATCCCCGGTATAGTCAGGGGTTAATGGGAGTCGTCCCCGTCCCCCCAGTATACGCCCAGAACCATGGACCCGGTACTTGTGGTTCGGACTGTCTCCAACCAGCCATAATGTTGTGAGAGTGAAATTATGTCTAAGTCCAGCTTTGGTACATTAGAAGCAACTCTGAAACTTAACCTAAGCGTTTTTCAAAGCTACTTTTTGGCTAACTTCTTATAGGAAGGTCTAGGAGCGCTGAAAATGAACGTGCGCGTCTTTCACTCTTCCCGAGGGACTTAGAAGAATTTTGTGATATTTTTTATTAAAATGGTGTATAAGGGTATATATATAAATATATTTTATGCACTGTATATGAGCTGGCGATTTCTAAGTCTGTAGTTCCGAGAAGGGGTAACCAGGCTCACTAATAAAGGTCAAGCCACTTGGCTGCCAGAATGCCCTGCTTCAGCACAGACCAGAAAGGCATTGTGATAAGCGTATCCCCGGTATAGTCAGGGGTTAATGGGAGTCGTCCCCGTCCCCCCAGTATACGCCCAGAACCATGGACCCGGTACTTGTGGTTCGGACTGTCTCCAACCAGCCATAATGTTGTGAGAGTGAAATTATGTCTAAGTCCAGCTTTGGTACATTAGAAGCAACTCTGAAACTTAACCTAAGCGTTTTTCCAAGCTACTTTTTGGCTAACTTCTTATAGGAAGGTCTAGGAGCGCTGTAAATGAATGTGCGCGTCTTTCACTCTTCCCGAGGGACTTAGAAGAATTTTGTGATATTTTTTATTAAAATGGTGTATAAGGGTATATATATAAATATATTTTATGCACTGTATATGAGCTGGCGATTTCTAAGTCTGTGGTTCCGAGAGGGGGTAACCAGGCTCACTAATAAAGGTCAAGCCACTTGGCTGCCAGAATGCCCTGCTTCAGCACAGACCAGAAAGGCATTGTGATAAGCGTATCCCCGGTATAGTCAGGGGTTAATGGGAGTCGTCCCCGTCCCCCCAGTATACGCCCAGAACCATCGATCCGGTACTTGTGGTTCGGACTGTCTCCAACCAGCCATAATGTTGTGAGAGTGAAATTATGTCTAAGTCCAGCTTTGGTACATTAGAAGCAACTCTGAAACTTAACCTAAGCGTTTTTCGAAGCTACTTTTTGGCTAACTTCTTATAGGAAGGTCTAGGAGCTCTGAAAATGAACGTGCGTGTCTTTCACTCTTCCCGAGGGACTTAGAAGAATTTTGTGATATTTTTTATTAAAATGGTGTATAAGGGTATATATATAAATATATTATATAAATATATTTTATGCACTGTATATGAGCTGGCGATTTCTAAGTCTGTGGTTCCGAGAGGGGGTAACCAGGCTCACTAATAAAGGTCAAGCCACTTGGCTGCCAGAATGCCCTGCTTCAGCACAGACCAGAAAGGCATTGTGTTAAGCGTATCCCCGGTATAGTCAGGGGTTAATGGGAGTCATCCCCGTCCCCCCCAGTATACGCCCAGAACCATGGACCCGGTACTTGTGGTTCGGACTGTCTCCAACCAGCCATAATGTTGTGAGAGTGAAATTATGTCTAAGTCCAGCTTTGGTACATTAGAAGCAACTCTGAAACTTAACATAAGCGTTTTTCGAAGCTACTTTTCGGCTAACTTCTTATAGGAAGGTCTAGGAGCTCTGAAAATGAACGTGCGCGTCTTTCACTCTTCCCGAGGGACTTAGAAGAATTTTGTGATATTTTTTATTAAAATGGTGTATAAGGGTATATATATAATTATATTTTATGCACTGTATATGAGCTGGCGATTTCTAAGTCTGTGGTTCCGAGAGGGGGTAACCAGGCGCACTAATACAGGTCAAGCCACTTGGCTGCCAAAATGCCCTGCTTCAGCACAGACCAGAAAGGCATTGTGATAAGCGTATCCCCGGTATAGTCAGGGGTTAATGGGAGTCGTCCCCGTCCCCCCAGTATACGCCCAGAACCATGGACCCGGTACTTGTGGTTCGGAATGTCTCCAACCAGCCATAATGTTGTGAGAGTGAAATTATGTCTAAGTCCAGCTTTGGTACATTAGAAGCAACTCTGAAACTTAACCTAAGCGTTTTTCGAAGCTACTTTTTGGCTAACTTCTTATAGGAAGGTCTAGGAGCACTGAAAATGAACGTGCGCGTCTTTCACTCTTCCCGAGGGACTTAGAAGAATTATGTGATATTTTTTATTAAAATGGTGTATAAGGGTATATATATAAAAATATTATATAAATATATTTTATGCACTGTATATGAGCTGGCGATTTCTAAGTCTGTGGTTCCGAGAGGGGGTAACCAGGCTCACTAATAAAGGTCAAGCCACTTGGCTGCCAGAATGCCCTGCTTCAGCACAGACCAGAAAGGCATTGTGATAAGCGTATCCCCGGTATAGTCAGGGGTTAATGGGAGTCGTCCCCGTCCCCCCCAGTATACGCCCAGAACCATGGACCCGGTACTTGTGGTTCGGACTGTCTCCAACCAGCCATAATGTTGTGAGAGTGAAATTATGTCTAAGTCCAGCTTTGGTACATTAGTAGCAACTCTGAAACTTAACCTAAGCGTTTTTCGAAGCTACTTTTTGGCTAACTTCTTATAGGAAGGTCTAGGAGCTCTGAAAATGAACGTGCGTGTCTTTCACTCTTCCCGAGGGACTTAGAAAATTTTGTGATATTTTTTATTAAAATGGTGTATAAGGGTATATATATAAATATATTATATAAATATATTTTATGCACTGTATATGAGCTGGCGATTTCTAAGTCTGTGGTTCCGAGAGGGGGTAACCAGGCTCACTAATAAAGGTCAAGCCACTTGGCTGCCAGAATGCCCTGCTTCAGCACAGACCAGAAAGGCATTGTGTTAAGCGTATCCCCGGTATAGTCAGGGGTTAATGGGAGTCATCCCCGTCCCCCCCAGTATACGCCCAGAACCATGGACCCGGTACTTGTGGTTCGGACTGTCTCCAACCAGCCATAATGTTGTGAGAGTGAAATTATGTCTAAGTCCAGCTTTGGTACATTAGAAGCAACTCTGAAACTTAACATAAGCGTTTTTCGAAGCTACTTTTCGGCTAACTTCTTATAGGAAGGTCTAGGAGCTCTGAAAATGAACGTGCGCGTCTTTCACTCTTCCCGAGGGACTTAGAAGAATTTTGTGATATTTTTTATTAAAATGGTGTATAAGGGTATATATATAATTATATTTTATGCACTGTATATGAGCTGGCGATTTCTAAGTCTGTGGTTCCGAGAGGGGGTAACCAGGCGCACTAATACATGTCAAGCCACTTGGCTGCCAAAATGCCCTGCTTCAGCACAGACCAGAAAGGCATTGTGATAAGCGTATCCCCGGTATAGTCAGGGGTTAATGGGAGTCGTCCCCGTCCCCCCAGTATACGCCCAGAACCATGGACCCGGTACTTGTGGTTCGGAATGTCTCCAACCAGCCATAATGTTGTGAGAGTGAAATTATGTCTAAGTCCAGCTTTGGTACATTAGAAGCAACTCTGAAACTTAACCTAAGCGTTTTTCGAAGCTACTTTTTGGCTAACTTCTTATAGGAAGGTCTAGGAGCACTGAAAATGAACGTGCGCGTCTTTCACTCTTCCCGAGGGACTTAGAAGAATTATGTGATATTTTTTATTAAAATGGTGTATAAGGGTATATATATAAAAATATTATATAAATATATTTTATGCACTGTATATGAGCTGGCGATTTCTAAGTCTGTGGTTCCGAGAGGGGGTAACCAGGCTCACTAATAAAGGTCAAGCCACTTGGCTGCCAGAATGCCCTGCTTCAGCACAGACCAGAAAGGCATTGTGATAAGCGTATCCCCGGTATAGTCAGGGGTTAATGGGAGTCGTCCCCGTCCCCCCCAGTATACGCCCAGAACCATGGACCCGGTACTTGTGGTTCGGACTGTCTCCAACCAGCCATAATGTTGTGAGAGTGAAATTATGTCTAAGTCCAGCTTTGGTACATTAGTAGCAACTCTGAAACTTAACCTAAGCGTTTTTCGAAGCTACTTTTTGGCTAACTTCTTATAGGAAGGTCTAGGAGCTCTGAAAATGAACGTGCGCGTCTTTCACTCTTCCCGAGGGACTTAGAAGAATTTTGTGATATTTTTTATTAAAATGGTGTATAAGGGTATATATATAAATATATTATATAAATATATTTTATGCACTGTATATGAGCTGGCGATTTCTAAGTCTTTGGTTCCGAGAGGGGGTAACCAGGCTCACTAATAAAGGTCAAGCCACTTGGCTGCCAGAATGCCCTGCTTCAGCACAGACCAGAAAGGCATTGTGATAAGCGTATCCCCGGTATAGTCAGGGGTTAATGGGAGTCGTCCCCGTCCCCCCCAGTATACGCCCAGAACCATGGACCCGGTACTTGTGGTTCGGACTGTCTCCAACCAGCCATAATGTTGTGAGAGTGAAATTATGTCAAAGTCCAGCTTTGGTACATTAGAAGCAACTCTGAAACTTAACCTAAGCGTTTTTCGAAGCTACTTTTTGGCTAACTTCTTATAGGAAGGTTTAGGAGCGCTGAAAATGAACGTGCGCGTGTTTCACTCTTCCCGAGGGACTTAGAAGAATTTTGTGATATTTTTTATTAAAATGGTGTATAAGGGTATATATATAAATATATTTTATGCACTGTATATGAGCTGGCGATTTCTAAGTCTGTGGTTCCGAGAGGGGGTAATCAGGATCACTAATAAAGGTCAAGCCACTTGGCTGCCAGAATGCCCTGCTTCAGCACAGACCAGAAAGGCATTGTGATAAGCGTATCCTCGGTATAGTCAGGGGTTAATGGGAGTTGTCCCCGTCCCCCCAGTATACGCCCAGAACCATCGACCCGGTACTTGTGGTTCGGACTGTCTCCAACCAGCCATAATGTTGTGAGAGTGAAATTATGTCTAAGTCCAGCTTTGGTACATTAGAAGCAACTCTGAAACTTAACCTAAGCGTTTTTCGAAGCTACTTTTTGGCTAACTTCTTATAGGAAGGTCTAGGAGCGCTGAAAATGAACGTGCGCGTCTTTCACTCTTCCCGAGGGACTTAGAAGAATTTTGTGATATTTTTTATTAAAATGGTGTATAAGGGTATATATATAAATATATTAAATAAATATATTGTATGCACTGTATATGAGCTGGCGATTTCTAAGTCTGTGGTTCCGAGAGGGGGTAACCAGGCTCACTAATAAAGGTCAAGCCACTTGGCTGCCAGAATGCCCTGCTTCAGCACAGACCAGAAAGGCATTTTGATAAGCGTATCCCCGGTATAGTCAGGGGTTAATGGGAGTCGTCCCCGTCCCCCCAGTATACGCCCAGAACCATGGACCCGGTACTTGTGGTTCGGACTGTCTCCAACCAGCCATAATGTTGTGAGAGTGAAATTATGTCTAAGTCCAGCTTTGGTACATTAGAAGCAACTCTGAAACTTAACCTAAGCGTTTTTCGAAGCTACTTTTTGGCTAACTTCTTATAGGAAGGTCTAGGAGCACTGAAAATGAACGTGCGCGTCTTTCACTCTTCCCGAGGGACTTAGAAGAATTTTGTGATATTTTTTATTAAAATGGTGTATAAGGGTATATATATAAATATATTTTATGCACTGTATATGAGCTGGCGATTTCTAAGTCTGTGGTTCCGAGAGGGGGTAATCAGGATCACTAATAAAGGTCAAGCCACTTGGCTGCCAGAATGCCCTGCTTCAGCACAGACCAGAAAGGCATTGTGATAAGCGTATCCTCGGTATAGTCAGGGGTTAATGGGAGTTGTCCCCGTCCCCCCAGTATACGCCCAGAACCATCGACCCGGTACTTGTGGTTCGGACTGTCTCCAACCAGCCATAATGTTGTGAGAGTGAAATTATGTCTAAGTCCAGCTTTGGTACATTAGAAACAACTCTGAAACTTAACCTAAGCGTTTTTCGAAGCTACTTTTTGGCTAACTTCTTATAGGAAGGTCTAGGAGCGCTGAAAATGAACGTGCGCGTCTTTCACTCTTCCCGAGGGACTTAGAAGAATTTTGTGATATTTTTTATTAAAATGGTGTATAAGGGTATATATATAAATATATTAAATAAATATATTGTATGCACTGTATATGAGCTGGCGATTTCTAAGTCTGTGGTTCCGAGAGGGGGTAACCAGGCTCACTAATAAAGGTCAAGCCACTTGGCTGCCAGAATGCCCTGCTTCAGCACAGACCAGAAAGGCATTTTGATAAGCGTATCCCCGGTATAGTCAGGGGTTAATGGGAGTCGTCCCCGTCCCCCCAGTATACGCCCAGAACCATGGACCCGGTACTTGTGGTTCGGACTGTCTCCAACCAGCCATAATGTTGTGAGAGTGAAATTATGTCTAAGTCCAGCTTTGGTACATTAGAAGCAACTCTGAAACTTAACCTAAGCGTTTTTCGAAGCTACTTTTTGGCTAACTTCTTATAGGAAGGTCTAGGAGCACTGAAAATGAACGTGCGCGTCTTTCACTCTTCCCGAGGGACTTAGAAGAATTTTGTGATATTTTTTATTAAAATGGTGTATAAGGGTATATATATAAATATATTTTATGAACTGTATATGAGCTGGCGATTTCTAAGTCTGTGGTTCCGAGAGGGGGTAACCAGGCTCACTAATAAAGGTCAAGCCACTTGGCTGCCAGAATGCCCTGCTTCAGCACAGACCAGAAATGCATTGTGATAAGCGTATCCCCGGTATAGTCAGGGGTTAATGGGAGTCGTCCCCTTCCCCCAGTATACGCCCAGAACCATGGACCCGGTAATTGTGGTCCGGACTGTCTCCAACCAGCCATAATGTTGTGACAGTGAAATTATGTCTAAGTCCAGCTTTGGTACATTAGAAGCAACTCTGAAACTTAACCTAAGCGTTTTTCGAAGCTACTTTTTGGCTAACTTCTTATAGGAAGGTCTAGGAGCTCTGAAAATGAACGTGCGCGTCTTTCACTCTTCCCGAGGGACTTAGAAGAATTTTGTGATATTTTTTATTAAAATGGTGTATAAGGGTATATATATAAATAATTTAAATAAATATATTGAATGCACTGTATATGAGCTGGCGATTTCTAAGTCTGTGGTTCCGAGAGGGGGTAACCAGGCTCACTAATAAAGGTCAAGCCACTTGGCTGCCAGAATGCCCTGCTTCAGCACAGACCAGAAAGGCATTTTGATAAGCGTATCCCCGGTATAGTCAGGGGTTAATGGGAGTCGTCCCCGTCCCCCCAGTATACGCCCAGAACCATGGACCCGGTACTTGTGGTTCGGACTGTCTCCAACCAGCCATAATGTTGTGAGAGTGAAATTATGTCTAAGTCCAGCTTTGGTACATTAGAAGCAACTCTGAAACTTAACCTAAGCGTTTTTCAAAGCTACTTTTTGGCTAACTTCTTATAGGAAGGTCTAGGAGCGTTGAAAATGAACGTGCGCGTCTTTCACTCTTCCCGAGGGACTTAGAAGAATTTTGTGATATTTTTTATTAAAATGGTGTATAAGGGTATATATATAAATATATTTTATGCACTGTATATGAGCTGGCGATTTCTAAGTCTGTGGTTCCGAGAGGGGATAACCAGGCTCACTAATAAAGGTCAAGCCACTTGGCTGCCAGAATGCCCTGCTTCAGCACAGACCAGAAAGGCATTGTGATAAGCGTATCCCCGGTATAGTCAGGGGTTAATGGGAGTCGTCCCCGTCCCCCCAGTATACGCCCAGAACCATGGACCCGGTACTTGTGGTTCGGACTGTCTCCAACCAGCCATAATGTTGTGAGAGTGAAATTATGTCTAAGTCCAGCTTTGGTACATTAGAAGCAACTCTGAAACTTAACCTACGCGTTTTTCGAAGCTACTTTTTGGCTAACTTCTTATAGGAAGGTCAAGGAGCTCTGAAAATGAACGTGCGCGTCTTTCACTTTTCCCGAGGGACTTAGAAGAATTTTGTGATATTTTTTATTAAAATGGTGTATAAGGGTATATATATAAATATATTATATAAATATATTTTATGAACTGTATATGAGCTGGCGATTTCTAAGTCTGTGGTTCCGAGAGGGGGTAACCAGGCTCACTAATAAAGGTCAAGCCACTTGGCTGCCAGAATGCCCTGCTTCAGCACAGACCAGAAAGGCATTGTGATAAGCGTATCCCCGGTATAGTCAGGGGTTAATGGGAGTCGTCCCCGTCCCCCCCAGTATACGCCCAGAACCATCGATCCGGTACTTGTGGTTCGGACTGTCTCCAACCAGCCATAATGTTGTGAGAGTGAAATTATGTCTAAGTCCAGCTTTGGTACATTAGAAGCAACTCTGAAACTTAACCTAAGCGTTTTTCGAAGCTACTTTTTGGCTAACTTCTTATAGGAAGGTCTAGGAGCTCTGAAAATGAACGTGCGCGTCTTTCACTCTTCCCGAGGGACTTAGAAGAATTTTGTGATATTTTTTATTAAAATAGTGTATAAGGGTATATATATAAATATATTTTATGCACTGTATATGAGCTGGCGATTTCTAAGTCTGTGGTTCCGAGAGGGGGTAACCAGGCGCACTAATACAGGTCAAGCCACTTGGCTGCCAGAATGCCCTGCTTCAGCACAGACCAGAAAGGCATTGTGATAAGCGTATCCCCGGTATAGTCAGGGGTTAATGGGAGTCGTCCCCGTCCCCCCAGTATACGCCCAGAACCATGGACCCGGTACTTGTGGTTCGGACTGTCTCCAACCAGCCATAATGTTGTGAGAGTGAAATTATGTCTAAGTCCAGCTTTGGTACATTAGAAGCAACTCTGAAACTTAACCTAAGCGTTTTTCGAAGCTACTTTTTGGCTAACTTCTTATAGGAAGGTCTAGGAGCTCTGAAAATGAACGTGCGCGTCTTTCACTCTTCCCGAGGGACTTAGAAGAATTTTGTGATATTTTTTATTAAAATGGTGTATAAGGGTATATATATAAATATATTATATAAATATATTTTATGCACTGTATATGAGCTGGCGTTTTCTAAGTCTGTGGTTCCGAGAGGGGGTAACCAGGCTCACTAATAAAGGTCAAGCCACTTGGCTGCCAGAATGCCCTGCTTCAGCACAGACCAGAAAGGCATTGTGATAAGCGTATCCCCGGTATAGTCAGGGGTTAATGGGAGTCGTCCCCGTCCCCCCCAGTATACGCCCAGAACCATGGACCCGGTACTTGTGGTTCGGACTGTCTCCAACCAGCCATAATGTTGTGAGAGTGAAATTATGTCTAAGTCCAGCTTTGGTACATTAGAAGCAACTCTGAAACTTAACCTAAGCGTTTTTCGAAGCTACTTTTTGGCTAACTTCTTATAGGAAGGTCTAGGAGCTCTGAAAATGAACGTGCGCGTCTTTCACTCTTCCCGAGGGACTTAGAAGAATTTTGTGATATTTTTTATTAAAATGGTGTATAAGGGTATATATATAAATATATTTTATGCACTGTATATGAGCTGGCGATTTCTAAGTCTGTGGTTCCGAGAGGGGGTAACCAGGCTCACTAATAAAGGTCAAGCCACTTGGTTGCCAGAATGCCCTGCTTCAGCACAGACCAGAAAGGCATTGTGATAAGCGTATCCCCGGTAGAGTCAGGGGTTAATGGGAGTCGTCCCCGTCCCCCCAGTATACGGCCAGAACCATGGACCCGGTACTTGTGGTTCGGACTGTCTCCAACCAGCCATAATGTTGTGAGAGTGAAATTATGTCTAAGTCCAGCTTTGGAACATTAGAAGCAACTCTGAAACTTAACCTAAGCGTTTTTCGAAGCTACTTTCTGGCTAACTTCTTATAGGAAGGTATAGGAGCGCTGAAAATGAACGTGCGCGTCTTTCACTTTTCCCGAGGGACTTAGAAGAATTTTGTGATATTTTTTATTAAAATGTGTATAAGGGTATATATATAAATATATTATATAAATATATTTTATGCACTGTATATGAGCTGGCGATTTCTAAGTCTGTGGTTCCGAGAGGGGGTAACCAGGCTCACTAATAAAGGTCAAGCCACTTGGCTGCCAGAATGCCCTGCTTCAGCACAGACCAGAAAGGCATTGTGATAAGCGTATCCCCGGTATAGTCAGGGGTTAATGGGAGTCCCCCCCGTCCCCCCAGTATACGCCCAGAACCATCGATCCGGTACTTGTGGTTCGGACTGTCTCCAACCAGCCATAATGTTGTGAGAGTGAAATTATGTCTAAGTCCAGCTTTGGTACATTAGAAGCAACTCTGAAACTTAACCTAAGCTTTTCGAAGCTACTTTTTGGCTAACTTCTTATAGGAAGGTCTAGGAGCTCTGAAAATGAACGTGCGCGTCCTTCACTCTTCCCGAGGGACTTAGAAGAATTTTGTGATATTTTTTATGAAAATGGTGTATAAGGGTATATATATAAATATATTTTATGCACTGTATATGAGCTGGCGATTTCTAAGTCTGTGGTTCCGAGAGGGGTTAACCAGGCGCACTAATACAGGTCAAGCCACTTGGCTGCCAGAATGCCCTGCTTCAGCACAGACCAGAAAGGCATTGTGATAAGCGTATCCCCGGTATAGTCAGGGGTTAATGGGAGTCCCCCCCGTCCCCCCAGTATACGCCCAGAACCATCGATCCGGTACTTGTGGTTCGGACTGTCTCCAACCAGCCATAATGTTGTGAGAGTGAAATTATGTCTAAGTCCAGCTTTGGTACATTAGAAGCAACTCTGAAACTTAACCTAAGCGTTTTTCGAAGCTACTTTTTGGCTAACTTCTTATAGGAAGGTCTAGGAGCTCTGAAAATGAACGTGCGCGTCTTTCACTCTTCCCGAGGGACTTAGAAGAATTTTGTGATATTTTTTATTAAAATGGTGTATAAGGGTATATATATAAATAATTTAAATAAATATATTGAATGCACTGTATATGAGCTGGCGATTTCTAAGTCTGTGGTTCCGAGAGGGGGTAACCAGGCTCACTAATAAAGGTCAAGCCACTTGGCTGCCAGAATGCCCTGCTTCAGCACAGACCAGAAAGGCATTTTGATAAGCGTATCCCCGGTATAGTCAGGGGTTAATGGGAGTCGTCCCCGTCCCCCCAGTATACGCCCAGAACCATGGACCCGGTACTTGTGGTTCGGACTGTCTCCAACCAGCCATAATGTTGTGAGAGTGAAATTATGTCTAAGTCCAGCTTTGGTACATTAGAAGCAACTCTGAAACTTAACCTAAGCGTTTTTCAAAGCTACTTTTTGGCTAACTTCTTATAGGAAGGTCTAGGAGCGTTGAAAATGAACGTGCGCGTCTTTCACTCTTCCCGAGGGACTTAGAAGAATTTTGTGATATTTTTTATTAAAATGGTGTATAAGGGTATATATATAAATATATTTTATGCACTGTATATGAGCTGGCGATTTCTAAGTCTGTGGTTCCGAGAGGGGATAACCAGGCTCACTAATAAAGGTCAAGCCACTTGGCTGCCAGAATGCCCTGCTTCAGCACAGACCAGAAAGGCATTGTGATAAGCGTATCCCCGGTATAGTCAGGGGTTAATGGGAGTCGTCCCCGTCCCCCCAGTATACGCCCAGAACCATGGACCCGGTACTTGTGGTTCGGACTGTCTCCAACCAGCCATAATGTTGTGAGAGTGAAATTATGTCTAAGTCCAGCTTTGGTACATTAGAAGCAACTCTGAAACTTAACCTACGCGTTTTTCGAAGCTACTTTTTGGCTAACTTCTTATAGGAAGGTCAAGGAGCTCTGAAAATGAACGTGCGCGTCTTTCACTTTTCCCGAGGGACTTAGAAGAATTTTGTGATATTTTTTATTAAAATGGTGTATAAGGGTATATATATAAATATATTATATAAATATATTTTATGCACTGTATATGAGCTGGCGATTTCTAAGTCTGTGGTTCCGAGAGGGGGTAACCAGGCTCACTAATAAAGGTCAAGCCACTTGGCTGCCAGAATGCCCTGCTTCAGCACAGACCAGAAAGGCATTGTGATAAGCGTATCCCCGGTATAGTCAGGGGTTAATGGGAGTCGTCCCCGTCCCCCCCAGTATACGCCCAGAACCATCGATCCGGTACTTGTGGTTCGGACTGTCTCCAACCAGCCATAATGTTGTGAGAGTGAAATTATGTCTAAGTCCAGCTTTGGTACATTAGAAGCAACTCTGAAACTTAACCTAAGCGTTTTTCGAAGCTACTTTTTGGCTAACTTCTTATAGGAAGGTCTAGGAGCTCTGAAAATGAACGTGCGCGTCTTTCACTCTTCCCGAGGGACTTAGAAGAATTTTGTGATATTTTTTATTAAAATAGTGTATAAGGGTATATATATAAATATATTTTATGCACTGTATATGAGCTGGCGATTTCTAAGTCTGTGGTTCCGAGAGGGGGTAACCAGGCGCACTAATACAGGTCAAGCCACTTGGCTGCCAGAATGCCCTGCTTCAGCACAGACCAGAAAGGCATTGTGATAAGCGTATCCCCGGTATAGTCAGGGGTTAATGGGAGTCGTCCCCGTCCCCCCAGTATACGCCCAGAACCATGGACCCGGTACTTGTGGTTCGGACTGTCTCCAACCAGCCATAATGTTGTGAGAGTGAAATTATGTCTAAGTCCAGCTTTGGTACATTAGAAGCAACTCTGAAACTTAACCTAAGCGTTTTTCGAAGCTACTTTTTGGCTAACTTCTTATAGGAAGGTCTAGGAGCTCTGAAAATGAACGTGCGCGTCTTTCACTCTTCCCGAGGGACTTAGAAGAATTTTGTGATATTTTTTATTAAAATGGTGTATAAGGGTATATATATAAATATATTATATAAATATATTTTATGCACTGTATATGAGCTGGCGTTTTCTAAGTCTGTGGTTCCGAGAGGGGGTAACCAGGCTCACTAATAAAGGTCAAGCCACTTGGCTGCCAGAATGCCCTGCTTCAGCACAGACCAGAAAGGCATTGTGATAAGCGTATCCCCGGTATAGTCAGGGGTTAATGGGAGTCGTCCCCGTCCCCCCCAGTATACGCCCAGAACCATGGACCCGGTACTTGTGGTTCGGACTGTCTCCAACCAGCCATAATGTTGTGAGAGTGAAATTATGTCTAAGTCCAGCTTTGGTACATTAGAAGCAACTCTGAAACTTAACCTAAGCGTTTTTCGAAGCTACTTTTTGGCTAACTTCTTATAGGAAGGTCTAGGAGCTCTGAAAATGAACGTGCGCGTCTTTCACTCTTCCCGAGGGACTTAGAAGAATTTTGTGATATTTTTTATTAAAATGGTGTATAAGGGTATATATATAAATATATTTTATGCACTGTATATGAGCTGGCGATTTCTAAGTCTGTGGTTCCGAGAGGGGGTAACCAGGCTCACTAATAAAGGTCAAGCCACTTGGTTGCCAGAATGCCCTGCTTCAGCACAGACCAGAAAGGCATTGTGATAAGCGTATCCCCGGTATAGTCAGGGGTTAATGGGAGTCGTCCCCGTCCCCCCAGTATACGGCCAGAACCATGGACCCGGTACTTGTGGTTCGGACTGTCTCCAACCAGCCATAATGTTGTGAGAGTGAAATTATGTCTAAGTCCAGCTTTGGAACATTAGAAGCAACTCTGAAACTTAACCTAAGCGTTTTTCGAAGCTACTTTCTGGCTAACTTCTTATAGGAAGGTATAGGAGCGCTGAAAATGAACGTGCGCGTCTTTCACTTTTCCCGAGGGACTTAGAAGAATTTTGTGATATTTTTTATTAAAATGTGTATAAGGGTATATATATAAATATATTATATAAATATATTTTATGCACTGTATATGAGCTGGCGATTTCTAAGTCTGTGGTTCCGAGAGGGGGTAACCAGGCTCACTAATAAAGGTCAAGCCACTTGGCTGCCAGAATGCCCTGCTTCAGCACAGACCAGAAAGGCATTGTGATAAGCGTATCCCCGGTATAGTCAGGGGTTAATGGGAGTCCCCCCCGTCCCCCCAGTATACGCCCAGAACCATCGATCCGGTACTTGTGGTTCGGACTGTCTCCAACCAGCCATAATGTTGTGAGAGTGAAATTATGTCTAAGTCCAGCTTTGGTACATTAGAAGCAACTCTGAAACTTAACCTAAGCTTTTCGAAGCTACTTTTTGGCTAACTTCTTATAGGAAGGTCTAGGAGCTCTGAAAATGAACGTGCGCGTCCTTCACTCTTCCCGAGGGACTTAGAAGAATTTTGTGATATTTTTTATGAAAATGGTGTATAAGGGTATATATATAAATATATTTTATGCACTGTATATGAGCTGGCGATTTCTAAGTCTGTGGTTCCGAGAGGGGTTAACCAGGCGCACTAATACAGGTCAAGCCACTTGGCTGCCAGAATGCCCTGCTTCAGCACAGACCAGAAAGGCATTGTGATAAGCGTATCCCCGGTATAGTCAGGGGTTAATGGGAGTCCCCCCCGTCCCCCCAGTATACGCCCAGAACCATCGATCCGGTACTTGTGGTTCGGACTGTCTCCAACCAGCCATAATGTTGTGAGAGTGAAATTATGTCTAAGTCCAGCTTTGGTACATTAGAAGCAACTCTGAAACTTAACCTAAGCGTTTTTCGAAGCTACTTTTTGGCTAACTTCTTATAGGAAGGTCTAGGAGCTCTGAAAATGAACGTGCGCGTCTTTCACTCTTCCCGAGGGACTTAGAAGAATTTTGTGATATTTTTTATTAAAATGGTGTATAAGGGTATATATATAAATAATTTAAATAAATATATTGAATGCACTGTATATGAGCTGGCGATTTCTAAGTTTGTGGTTCCGAGAGGGGGTAACCAGGCTCACTAATAAAGGTCAAGCCACTTGGCTGCCAGAATGCCCTGCTTCAGCACAGACCAGAAAGGCATTTTGATAAGCGTATCCCCGGTATAGTCAGGGGTTAATGGGAGTCGTCCCCGTCCCCCCAGTATACGCCCAGAACCATGGACCCGGTACTTGTGGTTCGGACTGTCTCCAACCAGCCATAATGTTGTGAGAGTGAAATTATGTCTAAGTCCAGCTTTGGTACATTAGAAGCAACTCTGAAACTTAACCTAAGCGTTTTTCAAAGCTACTTTTTGGCTAACTTCTTATAGGAAGGTCTAGGAGCGTTGAAAATGAACGTGCGCGTCTTTCACTCTTCCCGAGGGACTTAGAAGAATTTTGTGATATTTTTTATTAAAATGGTGTATAAGGGTATATATATAAATATATTTTATGCACTGTATATGAGCTGGCGATTTCTAAGTCTGTGGTTCCGAGAGGGGATAACCAGGCTCACTAATAAAGGTCAAGCCACTTGGCTGCCAGAATGCCCTGCTTCAGCACAGACCAGAAAGGCATTGTGATAAGCGTATCCCCGGTATAGTCAGGGGTTAATGGGAGTCGTCCCCGTCCCCCCAGTATACGCCCAGAACCATGGACCCGGTACTTGTGGTTCGGACTGTCTCCAACCAGCCATAATGTTGTGAGAGTGAAATTATGTCTAAGTCCAGCTTTGGTACATTAGAAGCAACTCTGAAACTTAACCTACGCGTTTTTCGAAGCTACTTTTTGGCTAACTTCTTATAGGAAGGTCAAGGAGCTCTGAAAATGAACGTGCGCGTCTTTCACTTTTCCCGAGGGACTTAGAAGAATTTTGTGATATTTTTTATTAAAATGGTGTATAAGGGTATATATATAAATATATTATATAAATATATTTTATGCACTGTATATGAGCTGGCGATTTCTAAGTCTGTGGTTCCGAGAGGGGGTAACCAGGCTCACTAATAAAGGTCAAGCCACTTGGCTGCCAGAATGCCCTGCTTCAGCACAGACCAGAAAGGCATTGTGATAAGCGTATCCCCGGTATAGTCAGGGGTTAATGGGAGTCGTCCCCGTCCCCCCCAGTATACGCCCAGAACCATCGATCCGGTACTTGTGGTTCGGACTGTCTCCAACCAGCCATAATGTTGTGAGAGTGAAATTATGTCTAAGTCCAGCTTTGGTACATTAGAAGCAACTCTGAAACTTAACCTAAGCGTTTTTCGAAGCTACTTTTTGGCTAACTTCTTATAGGAAGGTCTAGGAGCTCTGAAAATGAACGTGCGCGTCTTTCACTCTTCCCGAGGGACTTAGAAGAATTTTGTGATATTTTTTATTAAAATAGAGTATAAGGGTATATATATAAATATATTTTATGCACTGTATATGAGCTGGCGATTTCTAAGTCTGTGGTTCCGAGAGGGGGTAACCAGGCGCACTAATACAGGTCAAGCCACTTGGCTGCCAGAATGCCCTGCTTCAGCACAGACCAGAAAGGCATTGTGATAAGCGTATCCCCGGTATAGTCAGGGGTTAATGGGAGTCGTCCCCGTCCCCCCAGTATACGCCCAGAACCATGGACCCGGTACTTGTGGTTCGGACTGTCTCCAACCAGCCATAATGTTGTGAGAGTGAAATTATGTCTAAGTCCAGCTTTGGTACATTAGAAGCAACTCTGAAACTTAACCTAAGCGTTTTTCGAAGCTACTTTTTGGCTAACTTCTTATAGGAAGGTCTAGGAGCTCTGAAAATGAACGTGCGCGTCTTTCACTCTTCCCGAGGGACTTAGAAGAATTTTGTGATATTTTTTATTAAAATGGTGTATACAGTAAGGGTATATATATAAATATATTATATAAATATATTTTATGCACTGTATATGAGCTGGCGTTTTCTAAGTCTGTGGTTCCGAGAGGGGGTAACCAGGCTCACTAATAAAGGTCAAGCCACTTGGCTGCCAGAATGCCCTGCTTCAGCACAGACCAGAAAGGCATTGTGATAAGCGTATCCCCGGTATAGTCAGGGGTTAATGGGAGTCGTCCCCGTCCCCCCCAGTATACGCCCAGAACCATGGACCCGGTACTTGTGGTTCGGACTGTCTCCAACCAGCCATAATGTTGTGAGAGTGAAATTATGTCTAAGTCCAGCTTTGGTACATTAGAAGCAACTCTGAAACTTAACCTAAGCGTTTTTCGAAGCTACTTTTTGGCTAACTTCTTATAGGAAGGTCTAGGAGCTCTGAAAATGAACGTGCGCGTCTTTCACTCTTCCCGAGGGACTTAGAAGAATTTTGTGATATTTTTTATTAAAATGGTGTATAAGGGTATATATATAAATATATTTTATGCACTGTATATGAGCTGGCGATTTCTAAGTCTGTGGTTCCGAGAGGGGGTAACCAGGCTCACTAATAAAGGTCAAGCCACTTGGTTGCCAGAATGCCCTGCTTCAGCACAGACCAGAAAGGCATTGTGATAAGCGTATCCCCGGTATAGTCAGGGGTTAATGGGAGTCGTCCCCGTCCCCCCAGTATACGGCCAGAACCATGGACCCGGTACTTGTGGTTCGGACTGTCTCCAACCAGCCATAATGTTGTGAGAGTGAAATTATGTCTAAGTCCAGCTTTGGAACATTAGAAGCAACTCTGAAACTTAACCTAAGCGTTTTTCGAAGCTACTTTCTGGCTAACTTCTTATAGGAAGGTATAGGAGCGCTGAAAATGAACGTGCGCGTCTTTCACTTTTCCCGAGGGACTTAGAAGAATTTTGTGATATTTTTTATTAAAATGTGTATAAGGGTATATATATAAATATATTATATAAATATATTTTATGCACTGTATATGAGCTGGCGATTTCTAAGTCTGTGGTTCCGAGAGGGGGTAACCAGGCTCACTAATAAAGGTCAAGCCACTTGGCTGCCAGAATGCCCTGCTTCAGCACAGACCAGAAAGGCATTGTGATAAGCGTATCCCCGGTATAGTCAGGGGTTAATGGGAGTCCCCCCCGTCCCCCCAGTATACGCCCAGAACCATCGATCCGGTACTTGTGGTTCGGACTGTCTCCAACCAGCCATAATGTTGTGAGAGTGAAATTATGTCTAAGTCCAGCTTTGGTACATTAGAAGCAACTCTGAAACTTAACCTAAGCTTTTCGAAGCTACTTTTTGGCTAACTTCTTATAGGAAGGTCTAGGAGCTCTGAAAATGAACGTGCGCGTCCTTCACTCTTCCCGAGGGACTTAGAAGAATTTTGTGATATTTTTTATGAAAATGGTGTATAAGGGTATATATATAAATATATTTTATGCACTGTATATGAGCTGGCGATTTCTAAGTCTGTGGTTCCGAGAGGGGTTAACCAGGCGCACTAATACAGGTCAAGCCACTTGGCTGCCAGAATGCCCTGCTTCAGCACAGACCAGAAAGGCATTGTGATAAGCGTATCCCCGGTATAGTCAGGGGTTAATGGGAGTCCCCCCCGTCCCCCCAGTATACGCCCAGAACCATCGATCCGGTACTTGTGGTTCGGACTGTCTCCAACCAGCCATAATGTTGTGAGAGTGAAATTATGTCTAAGTCCAGCTTTGGTACATTAGAAGCAACTCTGAAACTTAACCTAAGCTTTTTTCGAAGCTACTTTTTGGCTAACTTCTTATAGGAAGGTCTAGGAGCTCTGAAAATGAACGTGCGCGTCTTTCACTCTTCCCGAGGGACTTAGAAGAATTTTGTGATATTTTTTATGAAAATGGTGTATAAGGGTATATATAAAATATATTTTATGCACTGTATATGAGCTGGCGATTTCTAAGTCTGTGGTTCCGAGAGGGGTTAACCAGGCGCACTAATACAGGTCAAGCCACTTGGCTGCCAGAATGCCCTGCTTCAGCACAGACCAGAAAGGCATTGTGATAAGCGTATCCCCGGTATAGTCAGGGGTTAATGGGAGTCGTCCCCGTCCCCCCAGTATACGCCCAGAACCATGGACCCGGTACTTGTGGTTCGGACTGTCTCCAACCAGCCATAATGTTGTGAGAGTGAAATTATGTCTAAGTCCAGCTTTGGTACATTAGAAGCAACTCTGAAACTTAACCTAAGCGTTTTTCGAAGCTACTTTTTGGCTAACTTCTTATAGGAAGGTCTAGGAGCTCTGAAAATGAAGGTGCGCGTCTTTCACTCTTCCCGAGGGACTTAGAAGAATTTTGTGATATTTTTTATTAAAATGGTGTATAAGGGTATATATATAAATATATTATATAAATATATTTTATGCACTGTATATGAGCTGGCGATTTCTAAGTCTGTGGTTCCGAGAGGGGGTAACCAGGCTCACTAATAAAGGTCAAGCCACTTGGCTGCCAGAATGCCCTGCTTCAGCACAGACCAGAAAGGCATTGTGATAAGCGTATCCCCGGTATAGTCAGGGGTTAATGGGAGTCGTCCCCGTCCCCCCAGTATACGCCCAGAACCATCGATCCGGTACTTGTGGTTCGGACTGTCTCCAACCAGCCATAATGTTGTGAGAGTGAAATTATGTCTAAGTCCAGCTTTGGTACATTAGAAGCAACTCTGAAACTTAACCTAAGCGTTTTTCGAAGCTACTTTTTGGCTAACTTCTTATAGGAAGGTCTAGGAGCTCTGAAAATGAACGTGCGCGTCTTTCACTCTTCCCGAGGGACTTAGAAGAATTTTGTGATATTTTTTATTAAAATGGTGTATAAGGGTATATATATAAATATATTTTATGCACTGTATATGAGCTGGCGATTTCTAAGTCTGTGGTTCCGAGAGGGGGTAACCAGGCTCACTAATAAAGGTCAAGCCACTTGGTTGCCAGAATGCCCTGCTTCAGCACAGACCAGAAAGGCATTGTGATAAGCGTATCCCCGGTATAGTCAGTGGTTAATGGGAGTCGTCCCCGTCCCCCCAGTATACGGCCAGAACCATGGACCCGGTACTTGTGGTTCGGACTGTCTCCAACCAGCCATAATGTTGTGAGAGTGAAATTATGTCTAAGTCCAGCTTTGGTACATTAGAAGCAACTCTGAAACTTAACCTAAGCGTTTTTCGAAGCTACTTTCTGGCTAACTTCTTATAGGAAGGTATAGGAGCGCTGAAAATGAACGTGCGCGTCTTTCACTTTTCCCGAGGGACTTAGAAGAATTTTGTGATATTTTTTATTAAAATGGTGTATAAGGGTATATATATAAATATATTATATAAATATATTTTATGCACTGTATATGAGCTGGCGATTTCTAAGTCTGTGGTTCCGAGAGGGGGTAACCAGGCTCACTAATAAAGGTCAAGCCACTTGGCTGCCAGAATGCCCTGCTTCAGCACAGACCAGAAAGGCATTGTGATAAGCGTATCCCCGGTATAGTCAGGGGTTAATGGGAGTCCCCCCCGTCCCCCCAGTATACGCCCAGAACCATCGATCCGGTACTTGTGGTTCGGACTGTCTCCAACCAGCCATAATGTTGTGAGAGTGAAATTATGTCTAAGTCCAGCTTTGGTACATTAGAAGCAACTCTGAAACTTAACCTAAGCTTTTTTCGAAGCTACTTTTTGGCTAACTTCTTATAGGAAGGTCTAGGAGCTCTGAAAATGAATGTGCGCGTCTTTCACTCTTCCCGAGGGACTTAGAAGAATTTTGTGATATTTTTTATGAAAATGGTGTATAAGGGTATATATATAAATATATTTTATGCACTGTATATGAGCTGGCGATTTCTAAGTCTGTGGTTCCGAGAGGGGTTAACCAGGCGCACTAATACAGGTCAAGCCACTTGGCTGCCAGAATGCCCTGCTTCAGCACAGACCAGAAAGGCATTGTGATAAGCATATTCACGGTATAGTCAGGGGTTAATGGGAGTCGTCCCCGTCCCCCCAGTATACGCCCAGAACCATGGACCCGGTACTTGTGGTTCGGACTGTCTCCAACCAGCCATAATGTTGTGAGAGTGAAATTATGTCTAAGTCCAGCTTTGGTACATTAGAAGCAACTCTGAAACTTAACCTAAGCGTTTTTCGAAGCTACTTTTTGGCTAACTTCTTATAGGAAGGTCTAGGAGCTCTGAAAATGAAGGTGCGCGTCTTTCACTCTTCCCGAGGGACTTAGAAGAATTTTGTGATATTTTTTATTAAAATGGTGTATAAGGGTATATATATAAATATATTATATAAATATATTTTATGCACTGTATATGAGCTGGCGATTTCTAAGTCTGTGGTTCCGAGAGGGGGTAACCAGGCTCACTAATAAAGGTCAAGCCACTTGGCTGCCAGAATGCCCTGCTTCAGCACAGACCAGAAAGGCATTGTGATAAGCGTATCCCCGGTATAGTCAGGGGTTAATGGGAGTCGTCCCCGTCCCCCCAGTATACGCCCAGAACCATCGATCCGGTACTTGTGGTTCGGACTGTCTCCAACCAGCCATAATGTTGTGAGAGTGAAATTATGTCTAAGTCCAGCTTTGGTACATTAGAAGCAACTCTGAAACTTAACCTAAGCGTTTTTCGAAGCTACTTTTTGGCTAACTTCTTATAGGAAGGTCTAGGAGCTCTGAAAATGAACGTGCGCGTCTTTCACTCTTCCCGAGGGACTTAGAAGAATTTTGTGATATTTTTTATTAAAATGGTGTATAAGGGTATATATATAAATATATTATATACATATATTTTATGCACTGTATATGATCTGGCGATATCTAAGTCTGTGGTTCCGAGAGGGGGTAACCAGGCTCACTAATAAAGGTCAAGCCACTTGGCTGCCAGAATGCCCTGCTTCAGCACAGACCAGAAAGGCATTGTGATAAGCGTATCCCCGGTATAGTCAGGGGTTAATGGGAGTCGTCCCCGTCCCCCCAGTATACGCCCAGAACCATCGATCCGGTACTTGTGGTTCGGACTGTCTCCAACCAGCCATAATGTTGTGAGAGTGAAATTATGTCTAAGTCCAGCTTTGGTACATTAGAAGCAACTCTGAAACTTAACCTAAGCGTTTTTCGAAGCTACTTTTTGGCTAACTTCTTATAGGAAGGTCTAGGAGCTCTGAAAATGAACGTGCGTGTCTTTCACTCTTCCCGAGGGACTTAGAAGAATTTTGTGATATTTTTTATTAAAATGGTGTATAAGGGTATATATATAAATATATTATATAAATATATTTTATGCACTGTATATGAGCTGGCGATTTCTAAGTCTGTGGTTCCGAGAGGGGGTAACCAGGCTCACTAATAAAGGTCAAGCCACTTGGCTGCCAGAATGCCCTGCTTCAGCACAGACCAGAAAGGCATTGTGTTAAGCGTATCCCCGGTATAGTCAGGGGTTAATGGGAGTCATCCCCGTCCCCCCCAGTATACGCCCAGAACCATGGACCCGGTACTTGTGGTTCGGACTGTCTCCAACCAGCCATAATGTTGTGAGAGTGAAATTATGTCTAAGTCCAGCTTTGGTACATTAGAAGCAACTCTGAAACTTAACCTAAGCGTTTTTCGAAGCTACTTTTCGGCTAACTTCTTATAGGAAGGTCTAGGAGCTCTGAAAATGAACGTGCGCGTCTTTCACTCTTCCCGAGGGACTTAGAAGAATTTTGTGATATTTTTTATTAAAATGGTGTATAAGGGTATATATATAATTATATTTTATGCACTGTATATGAGCTGGCGATTTCTAAGTCTGTGGTTCCGAGAGGGGGTAACCAGGCGCACTAATACAGGTCAAGCCACTTGGCTGCCAAAATGCCCTGCTTCAGCACAGACCAGAAAGGCATTGTGATAAGCGTATCCCCGGTATAGTCAGGGGTTAATGGGAGTCGTCCCCGTCCCCCCAGTATACGCCCAGAACCATGGACCCGGTACTTGTGGTTCGGAATGTCTCCAACCAGCCATAATGTTGTGAGAGTGAAATTATGTCTAAGTCCAGCTTTGGTACATTAGAAGCAACTCTGAAACTTAACCTAAGCGTTTTTCGAAGCTACTTTTTGGCTAACTTCTTATAGGAAGGTCTAGGAGCTCTGAAAATGAACGTGCGCGTCTTTCACTCTTCCCGAGGGACTTAGAAGAATTATGTGATATTTTTTATTAAAATGGTGTATAAGGGTATATATATAAAAATATTATATAAATATATTTTATGCACTGTATATGAGCTGGCGATTTCTAAGTCTGTGGTTCCGAGAGGGGGTAACCAGGCTCACTAATAAAGGTCAAGCCACTTGGCTGCCAGAATGCCCTGCTTCAGCACAGACCAGAAAGGCATTGTGATAAGCGTATCCCCGGTATAGTCAGGGGTTAATGGGAGTCGTCCCCGTCCCCCCCAGTATACGCCCAGAACCATGGACCCGGTACTTGTGGTTCGGACTGTCTCCAACCAGCCATAATGTTGTGAGAGTGAAATTATGTCTAAGTCCAGCTTTGGTACATTAGTAGCAACTCTGAAACTTAACCTAAGCGTTTTTCGAAGCTACTTTTTGGCTAACTTCTTATAGGAAGGTCTAGGAGCTCTGAAAATGAACGTGCGCGTCTTTCACTCTTCCCGAGGGACTTAGAAGAATTTTGTGATATTTTTTATTAAAATGGTGTATAAGGGTATATATATAAATATATTATATAAATATATTTTATGCACTGTATATGAGCTGGCGATTTCTAAGTCTGTGGTTCCGAGAGGGGGTAACCAGGCTCACTAATAAAGGTCAAGCCACTTGGCTGCCAGAATGCCCTGCTTCAGCACAGACCAGAAAGGCATTGTGATAAGCGTATCCCCGGTATAGTCAGGGGTTAATGGGAGTCGTCCCCGTCCCCCCCAGTATACGCCCAGAACCATGGACCCGGTACTTGTGGTTCGGACTGTCTCCAACCAGCCATAATGTTGTGAGAGTGAAATTATGTCTAAGTCCAGCTTTGGTACATTAGAAGCAACTCTGAAACTTAACCTAAGCGTTTTTCGAAGCTACTTTTTGGCTAACTTCTTATAGGAAGGTTTAGGAGCGCTGAAAATGAACGTGCGCGTGTTTCACTCTTCCCGAGGGACTTAGAAGAATTTTGTGATATTTTTTATTAAAATGGTGTATAAGGGTATATATATAAATATATTTTATGCACTGTATATGAGCTGGCGATTTCTAAGTCTGTGGTTCCGAGAGGGGGTAATCAGGATCACTAATAAAGGTCAAGCCACTTGGCTGCCAGAATGCCCTGCTTCAGCACAGACCAGAAAGGCATTGTGATAAGCGTATCCTCGGTATAGTCAGGGGTTAATGGGAGTTGTCCCCGTCCCCCCAGTATACGCCCAGAACCATCGACCCGGTACTTGTGGTTCGGACTGTCTCCAACCAGCCATAATGTTGTGAGAGTGAAATTATGTCTAAGTCCAGCTTTGGTACATTAGAAGCAACTCTGAAACTTAACCTAAGCGTTTTTCGAAGCTACTTTTTGGCTAACTTCTTATAGGAAGGTCTAGGAGCGCTGAAAATGAACGTGCGCGTCTTTCACTCTTCCCGAGGGACTTAGAAGAATTTTGTGATATTTTTTATTAAAATGGTGTATAAGGGTATATATATAAATATATTTTATGAACTGTATATGAGCTGGCGATTTCTAAGTCTGTGGTTCCGAGAGGGGGTAACCAGGCTCACTAATAAAGGTCAAGCCACTTGGCTGCCAGAATGCCCTGCTTCAGCACAGACCAGAAATGCATTGTGATAAGCGTATCCCCGGTATAGTCAGGGGTTAATGGGAGTCGTCCCCTTCCCCCAGTATACGCCCAGAACCATGGACCCGGTAATTGTGGTCCGGACTGTCTCCAACCAGCCATAATGTTGTGACAGTGAAATTATGTCTAAGTCCAGCTTTGGTACATTAGAAGCAACTCTGAAACTTAACCTAAGCGTTTTTCGAAGCTACTTTTTGGCTAACTTCTTATAGGAAGGTCTAGGAGCTCTGAAAATGAACGTGCGCGTCTTTCACTCTTCCCGAGGGACTTAGAAGAATTTTGTGATATTTTTTATTAAAATGGTGTATAAGGGTATATATATAAATATATTAAATAAATATATTGTATGCACTGTATATGAGCTGGCGATTTCTAAGTCTGTGGTTCCGAGAGGGGGTAACCAGGCTCACTAATAAAGGTCAAGCCACTTGGCTGCCAGAATGCCCTGCTTCAGCACAGACCAGAAAGGCATTTTGATAAGCGTATCCCCGGTATAGTCAGGGGTTAATGGGAGTCGTCCCCGTCCCCCCAGTATACGCCCAGAACCATGGACCCGGTACTTGTGGTTCGGACTGTCTCCAACCAGCCATAATGTTGTGAGAGTGAAATTATGTCTAAGTCCAGCTTTGGTACATTAGAAGCAACTCTGAAACTTAACCTAAGCGTTTTTCGAAGCTACTTTTTGGCTAACTTCTTATAGGAAGGTCTAGGAGCACTGAAAATGAACGTGCGCGTCTTTCACTCTTCCCGAGGGACTTAGAAGAATTTTGTGATATTTTTTATTAAAATGGTGTATAAGGGTATATATATAAATATATTTTATGAACTGTATATGAGCTGGCGATTTCTAAGTCTGTGGTTCCGAGAGGGGGTAACCAGGCTCACTAATAAAGGTCAAGCCACTTGGCTGCCAGAATGCCCTGCTTCAGCACAGACCAGAAATGCATTGTGATAAGCGTATCCCCGGTATAGTCAGGGGTTAATGGGAGTCGTCCCCTTCCCCCAGTATACGCCCAGAACCATGGACCCGGTAATTGTGGTCCGGACTGTCTCCAACCAGCCATAATGTTGTGACAGTGAAATTATGTCTAAGTCCAGCTTTGGTACATTAGAAGCAACTCTGAAACTTAACCTAAGCGTTTTTCGAAGCTACTTTTTGGCTAACTTCTTATAGGAAGGTCTAGGAGCTCTGAAAATGAACGTGCGCGTCTTTCACTCTTCCCGAGGGACTTAGAAGAATTTTGTGATATTTTTTATTAAAATGGTGTATAAGGGTATATATATAAATATATTAAATAAATATATTGTATGCACTGTATATGAGCTGGCGATTTCTAAGTCTGTGGTTCCGAGAGGGGGTAACCAGGCTCACTAATAAAGGTCAAGCCACTTGGCTGCCAGAATGCCCTGCTTCAGCACAGACCAGAAAGGCATTTTGATAAGCGTATCCCCGGTATAGTCAGGGGTTAATGGGAGTCGTCCCCGTCCCCCCAGTATACGCCCAGAACCATGGACCCGGTACTTGTGGTTCGGACTGTCTCCAACCAGCCATAATGTTGTGAGAGTGAAATTATGTCTAAGTCCAGCTTTGGTACATTAGAAGCAACTCTGAAACTTAACCTAAGCGTTTTTCAAAGCTACTTTTTGGCTAACTTCTTATAGGAAGGTCTAGGAGCGTTGAAAATGAACGTGCGCGTCTTTCACTCTTCCCGAGGGACTTAGAAGAATTTTGTGATATTTTTTATTAAAATGGTGTATAAGGGTATATATATAAATATATTTTATGCACTGTATATGAGCTGGCGATTTCTAAGTCTGTGGTTCCGAGAGGGGGTAACCAGGCTCACTAATAAAGGTCAAGCCACTTGGCTGCCAGAATGCCCTGCTTCAGCACAGACCAGAAAGGCATTGTGATAAGCGTATCCCCGGTATAGTCAGGGGTTAATGGGAGTCGTCCCCGTCCCCCCAGTATACGCCCAGAACCATGGACCCGGTACTTGTGGTTCGGACTGTCTCCAACCAGCCATAATGTTGTGAGAGTGAAATTATGTCTAAGTCCAGCTTTGGTACATTAGAAGCAACTCTGAAACTTAACCTACGCGTTTTTCGAAGCTACTTTTTGGCTAACTTCTTATAGGAAGGTCAAGGAGCTCTGAAAATGAACGTGCGCGTCTTTCACTTTTCCCGAGGGACTTAGAAGAATTTTGTGATATTTTTTATTAAAATGGTGTATAAGGGTATATATATAAATATATTATATAAATATATTTTATGCACTGTATATGAGCTGGCGATTTCTAAGTCTGTGGTTCCGAGAGGGGGTAACCAGGCTCACTAATAAAGGTCAAGCCACTTGGCTGCCAGAATGCCCTGCTTCAGCACAGACCAGAAAGGCATTGTGATAAGCGTATCCCCGGTATAGTCAGGGGTTAATGGGAGTCGTCCCCGTCCCCCCCAGTATACGCCCAGAACCATCGATCCGGTACTTGTGGTTCGGACTGTCTCCAACCAGCCATAATGTTGTGAGAGTGAAATTATGTCTAAGTCCAGCTTTGGTACATTAGAAGCAACTCTGAAACTTAACCTAAGCGTTTTTCGAAGCTACTTTTTGGCTAACTTCTTATAGGAAGGTCTAGGAGCTCTGAAAATGAACGTGCGCGTCTTTCACTCTTCCCGAGGGACTTAGAAGAATTTTGTGATATTTTTTATTAAAATAGTGTATAAGGGTATATATATAAATATATTTTATGCACTGTATATGAGCTGGCGATTTCTAAGTCTGTGGTTCCGAGAGGGGGTAACCAGGCGCACTAATACAGGTCAAGCCACTTGGCTGCCAGAATGCCCTGCTTCAGCACAGACCAGAAAGGCATTGTGATAAGCGTATCCCCGGTATAGTCAGGGGTTAATGGGAGTCGTCCCCGTCCCCCCAGTATACGCCCAGAACCATGGACCCGGTACTTGTGGTTCGGACTGTCTCCAACCAGCCATAATGTTGTGAGAGTGAAATTATGTCTAAGTCCAGCTTTGGTACATTAGAAGCAACTCTGAAACTTAACCTAAGCGTTTTTCGAAGCTACTTTTTGGCTAACTTCTTATAGGAAGGTCTAGGAGCTCTGAAAATGAACTTGCGCGTCTTTCACTCTTCCCGAGGGACTTAGAAGAATTTTGTGATATTTTTTATTAAAATGGTGTATAAGGGTATATATATAAATATATTATATAAATATATTTTATGCACTGTATATGAGCTGGCGTTTTCTAAGTCTGTGGTTCCGAGAGGGGGTAACCAGGCTCACTAATAAAGGTCAAGCCACTTGGCTGCCAGAATGCCCTGCTTCAGCACAGACCAGAAAGGCATTGTGATAAGCGTATCCCCGGTATAGTCAGGGGTTAATGGGAGTCCCCCCCGTCCCCCCCAGTATACGCCCAGAACCATGGACCCGGTACTTGTGGTTCGGACTGTCTCCAACCAGCCATAATGTTGTGAGAGTGAAATTATGTCTAAGTCCAGCTTTGGTACATTAGAAGCAACTCTGAAACTTAACCTAAGCGTTTTTCGAAGCTACTTTTTGGCTAACTTCTTATAGGAAGGTCTAGGAGCTCTGAAAATGAACGTGCGCGTCTTTCACTCTTCCCGAGGGACTTAGAATAATTTTGTGATATTTTTTATTAAAATGGTGTATAAGGGTATATATATAAATATATTTTATGCACTGTATATGAGCTGGCGATTTCTAAGTCTGTGGTTCCGAGAGGGGGTAACCAGGCTCACTAATAAAGGTCAAGCCACTTGGTTGCCAGAATGCCCTGCTTCAGCACAGACCAGAAAGGCATTGTGATAAGCGTATCCCCGGTATAGTCAGGGGTTAATGGGAGTCGTCCCCGTCCCCCCAGTATACGGCCAGAACCATGGACCCGGTACTTGTGGTTCGGACTGTCTCCAACCAGCCATAATGTTGTGAGAGTGAAATTATGTCTAAGTCCAGCTTTGGAACATTAGAAGCAACTCTGAAACTTAACCTAAGCGTTTTTCGAAGCTACTTTCTGGCTAACTTCTTATAGGAAGGTATAGGAGCGCTGAAAATGAACGTGCGCGTCTTTCACTTTTCCCGAGGGACTTAGAAGAATTTTGTGATATTTTTTATTAAAATGTGTATAAGGGTATATATATAAATATATTATATAAATATATTTTATGCACTGTATATGAGCTGGCGATTTCTAAGTCTGTGGTTCCGAGAGGGGGTAACCAGGCTCACTAATAAAGGTCAAGCCACTTGGCTGCCAGAATGCCCTGCTTCAGCACAGACCAGAAAGGCATTGTGATAAGCGTATCCCCGGTATAGTCAGGGGTTAATGGGAGTCCCCCCCGTCCCCCCAGTATACGCCCAGAACCATCGATCCGGTACTTGTGGTTCGGACTGTCTCCAACCAGCCATAATGTTGTGAGAGTGAAATTATGTCTAAGTCCAGCTTTGGTACATTAGAAGCAACTCTGAAACTTAACCTAAGCTTTTCGAAGCTACTTTTTGGCTAACTTCTTATAGGAAGGTCTAGGAGCTCTGAAAATGAACGTGCGCGTCCTTCACTCTTCCCGAGGGACTTAGAAGAATGTTGTGATATTTTTTATGAAAATGGTGTATAAGGGTATATATATAAATATATTTTATGCACTGTATATGAGCTGGCGATTTCTAAGTCTGTGGTTCCGAGAGGGGTTAACCAGGCGCACTAATACAGGTCAAGCCACTTGGCTGCCAGAATGCCCTGCTTCAGCACAGACCAGAAAGGCATTGTGATAAGCGTATCCCCGGTATAGTCAGGGGTTAATGGGAGTCCCCCCCGTCCCCCCAGTATACGCCCAGAACCATCGATCCGGTACTTGTGGTTCGGACTGTCTCCAACCAGCCATAATGTTGTGAGAGTGAAATTATGTCTAAGTCCAGCTTTGGTACATTAGAAGCAACTCTGAAACTTAACCTAAGCTTTTTTCGAAGCTACTTTTTGGCTAACTTTTTATAGGAAGGTCTAGGAGCTCTGAAAATGAACGTGCGCGTCTTTCACTCTTCCCGAGGGACTTAGAAGAATTTTGTGATATTTTTTATGAAAATGGTGTATAAGGGTATATATAAAATATATTTTATGCACTGTATATGAGCTGGCGATTTCTAAGTCTGTGGTTCCGAGAGGGGTTAACCAGGCGCACTAATACAGGTCAAGCCACTTGGCTGCCAGAATGCCCTGCTTCAGCACAGACCAGAAAGGCATTGTGATAAGCATATCCCCGGTATAGTCAGGGGTTAATGGGAGTCCCCCCCGTCCCCCCAGTATACGCCCAGAACCATGGACCCGGTACTTGTGGTTCGGACTGTCTCCAACCAGCCATAATGTTGTGAGAGTGAAATTATGTCTAAGTCCAGCTTTGGTACATTAGAAGCAACTCTGAAACTTAACCTAAGCGTTTTTCGAAGCTACTTTTTGGCTAACTTCTTATAGGAAGGTCTAGGAGCTCTGAAAATGAAGGTGCGCGTCTTTCACTCTTCCCGAGGGACTTAGAAGAATTTTGTGATATTTTTTATTAAAATGGTGTATAAGGGTATATATATAAATATATTATATAAATATATTTTATGCACTGTATATGAGCTGGCGATTTCTAAGTCTGTGGTTCCGAGAGGGGGTAACCAGGCTCACTAATAAAGGTCAAGCCACTTGGCTGCCAGAATGCCCTGCTTCAGCACAGACCAGAAAGGCATTGTGATAAGCGTATCCCCGGTATAGTCAGGGGTTAATGGGAGTCGTCCCCGTCCCCCCAGTATACGCCCAGAACCATCGATCCGGTACTTGTGGTTCGGACTGTCTCCAACCAGCCATAATGTTGTGAGAGTGAAATTATGTCTAAGTCCAGCTTTGGTACATTAGAAGCAACTCTGAAACTTAACCTAAGCGTTTTTCGAAGCTACTTTTTGGCTAACTTCTTATAGGAAGGTCTAGGAGCTCTGAAAATGAACGTGCGCGTCTTTCACTCTTCCCGAGGGACTTAGAAGAATTTTGTGATATTTTTTATTAAAATGGTGTATAAGGGTATATATATAAATATATTTTATGCACTGTATATGAGCTGGCGATTTCTAAGTCTGTGGTTCCGAGAGGGGGTAACCAGGCTCACTAATAAAGGTCAAGCCACTTGGTTGCCAGAATGCCCTGCTTCAGCACAGACCAGAAAGGCATTGTGATAAGCGTATCCCCGGTATAGTCAGTGGTTAATGGGAGTCGTCCCCGTCCCCCCAGTATACGGCCAGAACCATGGACCCGGTACTTGTGGTTCGGACTGTCTCCAACCAGCCATAATGTTGTGAGAGTGAAATTATGTCTAAGTCCAGCTTTGGTACATTAGAAGCAACTCTGAAACTTAACCTAAGCGTTTTTCGAAGCTACTTTCTGGCTAACTTCTTATAGGAAGGTATAGGAGCGCTGAAAATGAACGTGCGCGTCTTTCACTTTTCCCGAGGGACTTAGATGAATTTTGTGATATTTTTTATTAAAATGGTGTATAAGGGTATATATATAAATATATTATATAAATATATTTTATGCACTGTATATGAGCTGGCGATTTCTAAGTCTGTGGTTCCGAGAGGGGGTAACCAGGCTCACTAATAAAGGTCAAGCCACTTGGCTGCCAGAATGCCCTGCTTCAGCACAGACCAGAAAGGCATTGTGATAAGCGTATCCCCGGTATAGTCAGGGGTTAATGGGAGTCCCCCCCGTCCCCCCAGTATACGCCCAGAACCATCGATCCGGTACTTGTGGTTCGGACTGTCTCCAACCAGCCATAATGTTGTGAGAGTGAAATTATGTCTAAGTCCAGCTTTGGTACATTAGAAGCAACTCTGAAACTTAACCTAAGCTTTTCGAAGCTACTTTTTGGCTAACTTCTTATAGGAAGGTCTAGGAGCTCTGAAAATGAACGTGCGCGTCCTTCACTCTTCCCGAGGGACTTAGAAGAATGTTGTGATATTTTTTATGAAAATGGTGTATAAGGGTATATATATAAATATATTTTATGCACTGTATATGAGCTGGCGATTTCTAAGTCTGTGGTTCCGAGAGGGGTTAACCAGGCGCACTAATACAGGTCAAGCCACTTGGCTGCCAGAATGCCCTGCTTCAGCACAGACCAGAAAGGCATTGTGATAAGCGTATTCACGGTATAGTCAGGGGTTAATGGGAGTCGTCCCCGTCCCCCCAGTATACGCCCAGAACCATGGACCCGGTACTTGTTGTTCGGACTGTCTCCAACCAGCCATAATGTTGTGAGAGTGAAATTATGTCTAAGTCCAGCTTTGGTACATTAGAAGCAACTCTGAAACTTAACCTAAGCGTTTTTCGAAGCTACTTTTTGGCTAACTTCTTATAGGAAGGTCTAGGAGCTCTGAAAATGAAGGTGCGCGTCTTTCACTCTTCCCGAGGGACTTAGAAGAATTTTGTGATATTTTTTATTAAAATGGTGTATAAGGGTATATATATAAATATATTATATAAATATATTTTATGCACTGTATATGAGCTGGCGATTTCTAAGTCTGTGGTTCCGAGAGGGGGTAACCAGGCTCACTAATAAAGGTCAAGCCACTTGGCTGCCAGAATGCCCTGCTTCAGCACAGACTAGAAAGGCATTGTGATAAGCGTATCCCCGGTATAGTCAGGGGTTAATGGGAGTCGTCCCCGTCCCCCCAGTATACGCCCAGAACCATCGATCCGGTACTTGTGGTTCGGACTGTCTCCAACCAGCCATAATGTTGTGAGAGTGAAATTATGTCTAAGTCCAGCTTTGGTACATTAGAAGCAACTCTGAAACTTAACCTAAGCGTTTTTCGAAGCTACTTTTTGGCTAACTTCTTATAGGAAGGTCTAGGAGCTCTGAAAATGAACGTGCGCGTCTTTCACTCTTCCCGAGGGACTTAGAAGAATTTTGTGATATTTTTTATTAAAATGGTGTATAAGGGTATATATATAAATATATTATATACATATATTTTATGCACTGTATATGATCTGGCGATTTCTAAGTCTGTGGTTCCGAGAGGGGGTAACCAGGCTCACTAATAAAGGTCAAGCCACTTGGCTGCCAGAATGCCCTGCTTCAGCACAGACCAGAAAGGCATTGTGATAAGCGTATCCCCGGTATAGTCAGGGGTTAATGGGAGTCGTCACCGTCCCCCCAGTATACGCCCAGAACCATCGATCCGGTACTTGTGGTTCGGACTGTCTCCAACCAGCCATAATGTTGTGAGAGTGAAATTATGTCTAAGTCCAGCTTTGGTACATTAGAAGCAACTCTGAAACTTAACCTAAGCGTTTTTCGAAGCTACTTTTTGGCTAACTTCTTATAGGAAGGTCTAGGAGCTCTGAAAATGAACGTGCGTGTCTTTCACTCTTCCCGAGGGACTTAGAAGAATTTGGTGATATTTTTTATTAAAATAGTGTATAAGGGTATATATATAAATATATTTTATGCACTGTATATGAGCTGGCGATTTCTAAGTCTGTGGTTCCGAGAGGGGGTAACCAGGCGCACTAATACAGGTCAAGCCACTTGGCTGCCAGAATGCCCTGCTTCAGCACAGACCAGAAAGGCATTGTGATAAGCGTATCCCCGGTATAGTCAGGGGTTAATGGGAGTCGTCCCCGTCCCCCCAGTATACGGCCAGAACCATGGACCCGGTACTTGTGGTTCGGACTGTCTCCAACCAGCCATAATGTTGTGAGAGTGAAATTATGTCTAAGTCCAGCTTTGGTACATTAGAAGCAACTCTGAAACTTAACCTAAGCGTTTTTCGAAGCTACTTTTTGGCTAACTTCTTATATGAAGGTCTAGGAGCGCTGAAAATGAACGTGCGCGTCTTTCACTCTTCCCGAGGGACTTAGAAGAATTTTGTGATATTTTTTATTAAAATGGTGTATAAGGGTATATATATAAATATATTAAATAAATATATTTTATGCACTGTATATGAGCTGGCGTTTTCTAAGTCTGTGGTTCCGAGAGGGGGTAACCAGGCTCACTAATAAGGTCAAGCCACTTGGCTGCCAGAATGCCCTGCTTCAGCACAGACCAGAAAGGCATTGTGATAAGCGTATCCCCGGTATAGTCAGGGGTTAATGGGAGTCGTCCCCGTCCCCCCAGTATACGCCCAGAACCATGGACCCGGTACTTGTGGTTCGGACTGTCTCCAACCAGCCATAATGTTGTGAGAGTGAAATTATGTCTAAGTCCAGCTTTGGTACATTAGAAGCAACTCTGAAACTTAACCTAAGCGTTTATCGAAGCTACTTTTTGGCTAACTTCTTATAGAAAGGTCAAGGAGCTCTGAAAATGAACGTGCGCGTCTTTCACTTTTCCCGAGGGACTTAGAAGAATTTTGTGATATTTTTTATTAAAATGGTGTATAAGGGTATATATATAAATATATTTTATGCACTGTATATGAGCTGGCGATTTCTAAGTCTGTGGTTCCGAGAGGGGGTAACCAGGCGCCCTAATACAGGTCAAGCCACTTGGCTGCCAGAATGCCCTGCTTCAGCACAGACCAGAAAGGCATTGTGATAAGCGTATCCCCGGTATAGTCAGGGGTTAATGGGAGTCGTCCCCGTCCCCCCAGTATACGGCCAGAACCATGGACCCGGTACTTGTGGTTCGGACTGTCTCCAACCAGCCATAATGTTGTGAGAGTGAAATTATGTCTAAGTCCAGCTTTGGTACATTAGAAGCAACTCTGAAACTTAACCTAAGCGTTTTTCGAAGCTACTTTTTGGCTAACTTCTTATATGAAGGTCTAGGAGCGCTGAAAATGAACGTGCGCGTCTTTCACTCTTCCCGAGGGACTTAGAAGAATTTTGTGATATTTTTTATTAAAATGGTGTATAAGGGTATATATATAAATATATTATATAAATATATTTTATGCACTGTATATGAGCTGGCGATTTCTAAGTCTGTGGTTCCGAGAGGGGGTAACCAGGCTCACTAATAAAGGTCAAGCCACTTGGTTGCCAGAATGCACTGCTTCAGCACAGACCAGAAAGGCATTGTGATAAGCGTATCCCCGGTATAGTCAGGGGTTAATGGGAGTCGTCCCCGTCCCACCAGTATACGCCCAGAACCATGGACCCGGTACTTGTGGTTCGGACTGTCTCCAACCAGCCATAATGTTGTGAGATTGAAATTATGTCTAAGTCCAGCTTTGGTACATTAGAAGCAACTCTGAAACTTAACCTAAGCGTTTTTCGAAGCTACTTTTTGGCTAACTTCTTATAGGAAGGTCTAGGAGCGCTGAAAATGAACGTGCGCGTCTTTCACTCTTCCCGAGGGACTTAGAAGAATTTTGTGATATTTTTTATTAAAATGGTGTATAAGGGTATATATATAAATATATTTTATGCACTGTATATGAGCTGGCGATTTCTAAGTCTGTGGTTCCGAGAGGGGGTAACCAGGCGCCCTAATACAGGTCAAGCCACTTGGCTGCCAGAATGCCCTGCTTCAGCACAGACCAGAAAGGCATTGTGATAAGCGTATCCCCGGTATAGTCAGGGGTTAATGGGAGTCATCCCCGTCCCCCCAGTATACGGCCAGAACCATGGACCCGGTACTTGTGGTTCGGACTGTCTCCAACCAGCCATAATGTTGTGAGAGTGAAATTATGTCTAAGTCCAGCTTTGGTACATTAGAAGCAACTCTGAAGCTTAACCTAAGCGTTTTTCGAAGCTACTTTTTGGCTAACTTCTTATAGGAAGGTCTAGGAGCGCTGAAAATGAACGTGCGCGTCTTTCACTCTTCCCGAGGGACTTAGAAGAATTTTGTGATATTTTTTATTAAAATGGTGTATAAGGGTATATATATAAATATATTTTATGCACTGTATATGAGCTGGCGATTTCTAAGTCTGTGGTTCCGAGAGGGGGTAACCAGGCTCACTAATAAGGTCAAGCCACTTGGCTGCCAGAATGCCCTGCTTCAGCACAGACCAGAAAGGCATTGTGATAAGCGTATCCCCGGTATAGTCAGGGGTTAATGGGAGTCGTCCCCGTCCCCCCAGTATACGCCCAGAACCATGGACCCGGTACTTGTGGTTCGGACTGTCTCCAACCAGCCATAATGTTGTGAGAGTGAAATTATGTCTAAGTCCAGCTTTGGTACATTAGAAGCAACTCTGAAACTTAACCTAAGCGTTTATCGAAGCTACTTTTTGGCTAACTTCTTATAGAAAGGTCAAGGAGCTCTGAAAATGAACGTGCGCGTCTTTCACTTTTCCGGAGGGACTTAGAAGAATTTTGTGATATTTTTTATGAAAATGGTGTATAAGGGTATATATAAAATATATTTTATGCACTGTATATGAGCTGGCGATTTCTAAGTCTGTGGTTCCGAGAGGGGTTAACCAGGCGCACTAATACAGGTCAAGCCACTTGGCTGCCAGAATGCCCTGCTTCAGCACAGACCAGAAAGGCATTGTGATAAGCGTATCCCCGGTATAGTCAGGGGTTAATGGGAGTCGTCCCCGTCCCCCCAGTATACGCCCAGAACCATGGACCCGGTACTTGTGGTTCGGACTGTCTCCAACCAGCCATAATGTTGTGAGAGTGAAATTATGTCTAAGTCCAGCTTTGGTACATTAGAAGCAACTCTGAAACTTAACCTAAGCGTTTTTCGAAGCTACTTTTTGGCTAACTTCTTATAGGAAGGTCTAGGAGCTCTGAAAATGAAGGTGCGCGTCTTTCACTCTTCCCGAGGGACTTAGAAGAATTTTGTGATATTTTTTATTAAAATGGTGTATAAGGGTATATATATAAATATATTATATAAATATATTTTATGCACTGTATATGAGCTGGCGATTTCTAAGTCTGTGGTTCCGAGAGGGGGTAACCAGGCTCACTAATAAAGGTCAAGCCACTTGGCTGCCAGAATGCCCTGCTTCAGCACAGACCATTAAGGCATTGTGATAAGCGTATCCCCGGTATAGTCAGGGGTTAATGGGAGTCGTCCCCGTCCCCCCAGTATACGCCCAGAACCATCGATCCGGTACTTGTGGTTCGGACTGTCTCCAACCAGCCATAATGTTGTGAGAGTGAAATTATGTCTAAGTCCAGCTTTGGTACATTAGAAGCAACTCTGAAACTTAACCTATGCGTTTTTCGAAGCTACTTTTTGGCTAACTTCTTATAGGAAGGTCTAGGAGCTCTGAAAATGAACGTGCGCGTCTTTCACTCTTCCCGAGGGACTTAGAAGAATTTTGTGATATTTTTTATTAAAATGGTGTATAAGGGTATATATATAAATATATTTTATGCACTGTATATGAGCTGGCGATTTCTAAGTCTGTGGTTCCGAGAGGGGGTAACCAGGCTCACTAATAAAGGTCAAGCCACTTGGTTGCCAGAATGCCCTGCTTCAGCACAGACCAGAAAGGCATTGTGATAAGCGTATCCCCGGTATAGTCAGTGGTTAATGGGAGTCGTCCCCGTCCCCCCAGTATACGGCCAGAACCATGGACCCGGTACTTGTGGTTCGGACTGTCTCCAACCAGCCATAATGTTGTGAGAGTGAAATTATGTCTAAGTCCAGCTTTGGTACATTAGAAGCAACTCTGAAACTTAACCTAAGCGTTTTTCGAAGCTACTTTCTGGCTAACTTCTTATAGGAAGGTATAGGAGCGCTGAAAATGAACGTGCGCGTCTTTCACTTTTCCCGAGGGACTTAGAAGAATTTTGTGATATTTTTTATTAAAATGGTGTATAAGGGTATATATATAAATATATTATATAAATATATTTTATGCACTGTATATGAGCTGGCGATTTCTAAGTCTGTGGTTCCGAGAGGGGGTAACCAGGCTCACTAATAAAGGTCAAGCCACTTGGCTGCCAGAATGCCCTGCTTCAGCACAGACCAGAAAGGCATTGTGATAAGCGTATCCCCGGTATAGTCAGGGGTTAATGGGAGTCGTCCCCGTCCCCCCAGTATACGCCCAGAACCATGGACCCGGTACTTGTGGTTCGGACTGTCTCCAACCAGCCATAATGTTGTGAGAGTGAAATTATGTCTAAGTCCAGCTTTGGTACATTAGAAGCAACTCTGAAACTTAACCTAAGCGTTTTTCGAAGCTACTTTTTGGCTAACTTCTTATAGGAAGGTCTAGGAGCTCTGAAAATGAAGGTGCGCGTCTTTCACTCTTCCCGAGGGACTTAGAAGAATTTTGTGATATTTTTTATTAAAATGGTGTATAAGGGTATATATATAAATATATTATATAAATATATTTTATGCACTGTATATGAGCTGGCGATTTCTAAGTCTGTGGTTCCGAGAGGGGGTAACCAGGCTCACTAATAAAGGTCAAGCCACTTGGCTGCCAGAATGCCCTGCTTCAGCACAGACCAGAAAGGCATTGTGATAAGCGTATCCCCGGTATAGTCAGGGGTTAATGGGAGTCGTCCCCGTCCCCCCAGTATACGCCCAGAACCATCGATCCGGTACTTGTGGTTCGGACTGTCTCCAACCAGCCATAATGTTGTGAGAGTGAAATTATGTCTAAGTCCAGCTTTGGTACATTAGAAGCAACTCTGAAACTTAACCTAAGCGTTTTTCGAAGCTACTTTTTGGCTAACTTCTTATAGGAAGGTCTAGGAGCTCTGAAAATGAACGTGCGCGTCTTTCACTCTTCCCGAGGGACTTAGAAGAATTTTGTGATATTTTTTATGAAAATGGTGTATAAGGGTATATATATAAATATATTTTATGCACTGTATATGAGCTGGCGATTTCTAAGTCTGTGGTTCCGAGAGGGGATAACCAGGCGCACTAATACAGGTCAAGCCACTTGGCTGCCAGAATGCCCTGCTTCAGCACAGACCAGAAAGGCATTGTGATAAGCGTATTCACGGTATAGTCAGGGGTTAATGGGAGTCGTCCCCGTCCCCCCAGTATACGCCCAGAACCATGGACCCGGTACTTGTGGTTCGGACTGTCTCCAACCAGCCATAATGTTGTGAGAGTGAAATTATGTCTAAGTCCAGCTTTGGTACATTAGAAGCAACTCTGAAACTTAACCTAAGCGTTTTTCGAAGCTACTTTTTGGCTAACTTCTTATAGGAAGGTCTAGGAGCTCTGAAAATGAAGGTGCGCGTCTTTCACTCTTCCCGAGGGACTTAGAAGAATTTTGTGATATTTTTTATTAAAATGGTGTATAAGGGTATATATATAAATATATTATATAAATATATTTTATGCACTGTATATGAGCTGGCGATTTCTAAGTCTGTGGTTCCGAGAGGGGGTAACCAGGCTCACTAATAAAGGTCAAGCCACTTGGCTGCCAGAATGCCCTGCTTCAGCACAGACCAGAAAGGCATTGTGATAAGCGTATCCCCGGTATAGTCAGGGGTTAATGGGAGTCGTCCCCGTCCCCCCAGTATACGCCCAGAACCATCGATCCGGTACTTGTGGTTCGGACTGTCTCCAACCAGCCATAATGTTGTGAGAGTGAAATTATGTCTAAGTCCAGCTTTGGTACATTAGAAGCAACTCTGAAACTTAACCTAAGCGTTTTTCGAAGCTACTTTTTGGCTAACTTCTTATAGGAAGGTCTAGGAGCTCTGAAAATGAACGTGCGCGTCTTTCACTCTTCCCGAGGGACTTAGAAGAATTTTGTGATATTTTTTATTAAAATGGTGTATAAGGGTATATATATAAATATATTATATACATATATTTTATGCACTGTATATGATCTGGCGATTTCTAAGTCTGTGGTTCCGAGAGGGGGTAACCAGGCTCACTAATAAAGGTCAAGCCACTTGGCTGCCAGAATGCCCTGCTTCAGCACAGACCAGAAAGGCATTGTGATAAGCGTATCCCCGGTATAGTCAGGGGTTAATGGGAGTCGTCACCGTCCCCCCAGTATACGCCCAGAACCATCGATCCGGTACTTGTGGTTCGGACTGTCTCCAACCAGCCATAATGTTGTGAGAGTGAAATTATGTCTAAGTCCAGCTTTGGTACATTAGAAGCAACTCTGAAACTTAACCTAAGCGTTTTTCGAAGCTACTTTTTGGCTAACTTCTTATAGGAAGGTCTAGGAGCTCTGAAAATGAACGTGCGTGTCTTTCACTCTTCCCGAGGGACTTAGAAGAATTTGGTGATATTTTTTATTAAAATAGTGTATAAGGGTATATATATAAATATATTTTATGCACTGTATATGAGCTGGCGATTTCTAAGTCTGTGGTTCCGAGAGGGGGTAACCAGGCGCACTAATACAGGTCAAGCCACTTGGCTGCCAGAATGCCCTGCTTCAGCACAGACCAGAAAGGCATTGTGATAAGCGTATCCCCGGTATAGTCAGGGGTTAATGGGAGTCGTCCCTGTCCCCCCAATATACGGCCAGAACCATGGACCCGGTACTTGTGGTTCGGACTGTCTCCAACCAGCCATAATGTTGTGAGAGTGAAATTATGTCTAAGTCCAGCTTTGGTACATTAGAAGCAACTCTGAAACTTAACCTAAGCGTTTTTCGAAGCTACTTTTTGGCTAACTTCTTATATGAAGGTCTAGGAGCGCTGAAAATGAACGTGCGCGTCTTTCACTCTTCCCGAGGGACTTAGAAGAATTTTGTGATATTTTTTATTAAAATGGTGTATAAGGGTATATATATAAATATATTATATAAATATATTTTATGCACTGTATATGAGCTGGCGTTTTCTAAGTCTGTGGTTCCGAGAGGGGGTAACCAGGCTCACTAATAAGGTCAAGCCACTTGGCTGCCAGAATGCCCTGCTTCAGCACAGACCAGAAAGGCATTGTGATAAGCGTATCCCCGGTATAGTCAGGGGTTAATGGGAGTCGTCCCCGTCCCCCCAGTATACGCCCAGAACCATGGACCCGGTACTTGTGGTTCGGACTGTCTCCAACCAGCCATAATGTTGTGAGAGTGAAATTATGTCTAAGTCCAGCTTTGGTACATTAGAAGCAACTCTGAAACTTAACCTAAGCGTTTATCGAAGCTACTTTTTGGCTAACTTCTTATAGAAAGGTCAAGGAGCTCTGAAAATGAACGTGCGCGTCTTTCACTTTTCCCGAGGGACTTAGAAGAATTTTGTGATATTTTTTATTAAAATGGTGTATAAGGGTATATATATAAATATATTATATAAATATATTTTATGCACTGTATATGAGCTGGCGATTTCTAAGTCTGTGGTTCCGAGAGGGGGTAACCAGGCTCACTAATAAAGGTCAAGCCACTTGGTTGCCAGAATGCACTGCTTCAGCACAGACCAGAAAGGCATTGTGATAAGCGTATCCCCGGTATAGTCAGGGGTTAATGGGAGTCGTCCCCGTCCCCCCAGTATACGCCCAGAACCATGGACCCGGTACTTGTGGTTCGGACTGTCTCCAACCAGCCATAATGTTGTGAGATTGAAATTATGTCTAAGTCCAGCTTTGGTACATTAGAAGCAACTCTGAAACTTAACCTAAGCGTTTTTCGAAGCTACTTTTTGGCTAACTTCTTATAGGAAGGTCTAGGAGCGCTGAAAATGAACGTGCGCGTCTTTCACTCTTCCCGAGGGACTTAGAAGAATTTTGTGATATTTTTTATTAAAATGGTGTATAAGGGTATATATATAAATATATTTTATGCACTGTATATGAGCTGGCGATTTCTAAGTCTGTGGTTCCGAGAGGGGGTAACCAGGCGCCCTAATACAGGTCAAGCCACTTGGCTGCCAGAATGCCCTGCTTCAGCACAGACCAGAAAGGCATTGTGATAAGCGTATCCCCGGTATAGTCAGGGGTTAATGGGAGTCATCCCCGTCCCCCCAGTATACGGCCAGAACCATGGACCCGGTACTTGTGGTTCGGACTGTCTCCAACCAGCCATAATGTTGTGAGAGTGAAATTATGTCTAAGTCCAGCTTTGGTACATTAGAAGCAACTCTGAAACTTAACCTAAGCGTTTTTCGAAGCTACTTTTTGGCTAACTTCTTATAGGAAGGTCTAGGAGCGCTGAAAATGAACGTGCGCGTCTTTCACTCTTCCCGAGGGACTTAGAAGAATTTTGTGATATTTTTTATTAAAATGGTGTATAAGGGTATATATATAAATATATTTTATGCACTGTATATGAGCTGGCGATTTCTAAGTCTGTGGTTCCGAGAGGGGGTAACCAGGCTCACTAATAAGGTCAAGCCACTTGGCTGCCAGAATGCCCTGCTTCAGCACAGACCAGAAAGGCATTGTGATAAGCGTATCCCCGGTATAGTCAGGGGTTAATGGGAGTCGTCCCCGTCCCCCCAGTATACGCCCAGAACCATGGACCCGGTACTTGTGGTTCGGACTGTCTCCAACCAGCCATAATGTTGTGAGAGTGAAATTATGTCTAAGTCCAGCTTTGGTACATTAGAAGCAACTCTGAAACTTAACCTAAGCGTTTATCGAAGCTACTTTTTGGCTAACTTCTTATAGAAAGGTCAAGGAGCTCTGAAAATGAACGTGCGCGTCTTTCACTTTTCCCGAGGGACTTAGAAGAATTTTGTGATATTTTTTATTAAAATGGTGTATAAGGGTATATATATAAATATATTTTATGCACTGTATATGAGCTGGCGATTTCTAAGTCTGTGGTTCCGAGAGGGGGTAACCAGGCTCACTAATAAGGTCAAGCCACTTGGCTGCCAGAATGCCCTGCTTCAGCACAGACCAGAAAGGCATTGTGATAAGCGTATCCCCGGTATAGTCAGGGGTTAATGGGAGTCGTCCCCGTCCCCCCAGTATACGCCCAGAACCATGGACCCGGTACTTGTGGTTCGGACTGTCTCCAACCAGCCATAATGTTGTGAGAGTGAAATTATGTCTAAGTCCAGCTTTGGTACATTAGAAGCAACTCTGAAACTTAACATAAGCGTTTTTCGAAGCTACTTTTTGGCTAACTTCTTATAGGAAGGTCAAGGAGCTCTGAAAATGAACATGCGCGTCTTTCACTTTTCCCTAGGGACTTAGAAGAATTTTGTGATATTTTTTATTAAAATGGTTTATAAGGGTATATATATAAATATATTATATAAATATATTTTATGCACTGTATATGAGCTGGCGATTTCTAAGTCTGTGGTTCCGAGAGGGGGTAACCAGGCTCACTAATAAAGGTCAAGCCACTTGGCTGCCAGAATCCCAGCTTCAGCACAGACCAGTAAGGCATTGTGATACGCGTATCCCCGGTATAGTCAGGGGTTAATGGGAGTCGTCCCCGTCCCCCCAGTATACGCCCAGAACCATGGACCCGGTACTTGTGGTTCGGACTGTCTCCAACCAGCCATAATGTTGTGAGAGTGAAATTATGTCTAAGTCCAGCTTTGGTACATTAGAAGCAACTCTGAAACTTAACCTAAGCGTTTTTCGAAGCTACTTTTTGGCTAACTTCTTATAGGAAGGTCTAGGAGATCTGAAAATGAACGTGCGCGTCTTTCACTCTTCCCGAGGGACTTAGAAGAATTTTGTGATATTTTTTATTAAAATGGTGTATAAGGGTATATATATAAATATATTTTATGCACTGTATATGAGCTGGCGATTTCTAAGTCTGTGGTTCCGAGAGGGGTTAACCAGGCGCACTAATACAGGTCAAGCCACTTGGCTGCCAGAATGCCCTGCTTCAGCACAGACCAGAAAGGCATTGTGATAAGCGTATCCCCGGTATAGTCAGGGGTTAATGGGAGTCGTCCCCGTCCCCCCAGTATACGCCCAGAACCATGGACCCGGTACTTGTGGTTCGGACTGTCTCCAACCAGCCATAATGTTGTGAGAGTGAAATTATGTCTAAGTCCAGCTTTGGTACATTAGAAGCAACTCTGAAACATAACCTAAGCGTTTTACGAAGCTACTTTTTGGCTAACTTCTTATAGGAAGGTCTAGGAGCTCTGAAAATGAACGTGCGCGTCTTTTACTCTTCCCGAGGGACTTAGAAGAATTTTGTGATATTTTTTATTAAAATGGTGTATAAGGGTATATATATAAATTTATTTTATGCACTGTATATGAGCTGGCGATTTCTAAGTCTGTGGTTCCGAGAGGGGGTAACCAGGCTCACTAATAAAGGTCAAGCCACTTGGCTGCCAGAATGCCCTGCTTCAGCACAGACCAGTAAGGCATTGTGATACGCGTATCCCCGGTATAGTCAGGGGTTAATGGGAGTCGTCCCCGTCCCCCCAGTATACGCCCAGAACCATGGACCCGGTACTTGTGGTTCGGACTGTCTCCAACCAGCCATAATGTTGTGAGAGTGAAATTATGTCTAAGTCCAGCTTTGGTACATTAGAAGCAACTCTGAAACTTAACCTAAGCGTTTTTCGAAGCTACTTTTTGGCTAACTTCTTATAGGAAGGTCTAGGAGATCTGAAAATGAACGTGCGCGTCTTTCACTCTTCCCGAGGGACTTAGAAGAATTTTGTGATATTTTTTATTAAAATGGTGTATAAGGGTATATATATAAATATATTTTATGCACTGTATATGAGCTGGCGATTTCTAAGTCTGTGGTTCCGAGAGGGGGTAACCAGGCTCACTAATAAGTTCAAGCCACTTGGCTGCCAGAATGCCCTGCTTCAGCACAGACCAGAAAGGCATTGTGATAAGCGTATCCCCGGTATAGTCAGGGGTTAATGGGAGTCGTCCCCGTCCCCCCAGTATACGCCCAGAACCATGGACCCGGTACTTGTGGTTCGGACTGTCTCCAACCAGCCATAATGTTGTGAGAGTGAAATTATGTCTAAGTCCAGCTTTGGTACATTAGAAGCAACTCTGAAACTTAACCTAAGCGTTTTTCGAAGCTACTTTTTGGCTAACTTCTTATAGGAGGGTCTAGGAGCTCTGAAAATGAACGTGCGCGTCTTTCACTGTTCCCGAGGGACTTAGAAGGATTTTGTGATATTTTTTATTAAAATGGTGTATAAGGGTATATATATAAATATATTTTATGCACTGTATATGAGCTGGCGATTTCTAAGTCTGTGGATCCGAGAGGGGGTAACCAGGCTCACTAATATTGGTCAAGCCACTTGGCTGCCAGAATGCCCTGCTTCAGCACAGACAAGAAAGGCATTGTGATAGGCGTATCCCCGGTATAGTCAGGGGTTAATGGGAGTCGTCCCCGTCCCCCCAGTATACGCCCAGAACAATGGACCAGGTACTTGTGGTTCGGACTGTCTCCAACCAGCCATAATGTTGTGAGTGAAATTATGTCTAAGTCCAGCTTTGGTACATTAGAAGCAACTCTGAAACTTAACCTAAGCGTTTTTCGAAGCTACTTTTTGGCTAACTTCTTATAGGAAGGTCTAGGAGCTCTGAAAATGAACGTGCGTGTCTTTCACTCTTCCCGAGGGACTTAGAAGAATTTGGTGATATTTTTTATTAAAATAGTGTATAAGGGTATATATATAAATATATTTTATGCACTGTATATGAGCTGGCGATTTCTAAGTCTGTGGTTCCGAGAGGGGGTAACCAGGCGCACTAATACAGGTCAAGCCACTTGGCTGCCAGAATGCCCTGCTTCAGCACAGACCAGAAAGGCATTGTGATAAGCGTATCCCCGGTATAGTCAGGGGTTAATGGGAGTCGTCCCCGTCCCCCCAGTATACGGCCAGAACCATGGACCCGGTACTTGTGGTTCGGACTGTCTCCAACCAGCCATAATGTTGTGAGAGTGAAATTATGTCTAAGTCCAGCTTTGGTACATTAGAAGCAACTCTGAAACTTAACCTAAGCGTTTTTCGAAGCTACTTTTTGGCTAACTTCTTATATGAAGGTCTAGGAGCGCTGAAAATGAACGTGCGCGTCTTTCACTCTTCCCGAGGGACTTAGAAGAATTTTGTGATATTTTTTATTAAAATGGTGTATAAGGGTATATATATAAATATATTATATAAATATATTTTATGCACTGTATATGAGCTGGCGTTTTCTAAGTCTGTGGTTCCGAGAGGGGGTAACCAGGCTCACTAATAAGGTCAAGCCACTTGGCTGCCAGAATGCCCTGCTTCAGCACAGACCAGAAAGGCATTGTGATAAGCGTATCCCCGGTATAGTCAGGGGTTAATGGGAGTCGTCCCCGTCCCCCCAGTATACGCCCAGAACCATGGACCCGGTACTTGTGGTTCGGACTGTCTCCAACCAGCCATAATGTTGTGAGAGTGAAATTATGTCTAAGTCCAGCTTTGGTACATTAGAAGCAACTCTGAAACTTAACCTAAGCGTTTATCGAAGCTACTTTTTGGCTAACTTCTTATAGAAAGGTCAAGGAGCTCTGAAAATGAACGTGCGCGTCTTTCACTTTTCCCGAGGGACTTAGAAGAATTTTGTGATATTTTTTATTAAAATGGTGTATAAGGGTATATATATAAATATATTATATAAATATATTTTATGCACTGTATATGAGCTGGCGATTTCTAAGTCTGTGGTTCCGAGAGGGGGTAACCAGGCTCACTAATAAAGGTCAAGCCACTTGGTTGCCAGAATGCACTGCTTCAGCACAGACCAGAAAGGCATTGTGATAAGCGTATCCCCGGTATAGTCAGGGGTTAATGGGAGTCGTCCCCGTCCCCCCAGTATACGCCCAGAACCATGGACCCGGTACTTGTGGTTCGGACTGTCTCCAACCAGCCATAATGTTGTGAGATTGAAATTATGTCTAAGTCCAGCTTTGGTACATTAGAAGCAACTCTGAAACTTAACCTAAGCGTTTTTCGAAGCTACTTTTTGGCTAACTTCTTATAGGAAGGTCTAGGAGCGCTGAAAATGAACGTGCGCGTCTTTCACTCTTCCCGAGGGACTTAGAAGAATTTTGTGATATTTTTTATTAAAATGGTGTATAAGGGTATATATATAAATATATTTTATGCACTGTATATGAGCTGGCGATTTCTAAGTCTGTGGTTCCGAGAGGGGGTAACCAGGCGCCCTAATACAGGTCAAGCCACTTGGCTGCCAGAATGCCCTGCTTCAGCACAGACCAGAAAGGCATTGTGATAAGCGTATCCCCGGTATAGTCAGGGGTTAATGGGAGTCATCCCCGTCCCCCCAGTATACGGCCAGAACCATGGACCCGGTACTTGTGGTTCGGACTGTCTCCAACCAGCCATAATGTTGTGAGAGTGAAATTATGTCTAAGTCCAGCTTTGGTACATTAGAAGCAACTCTGAAACTTAACCTAAGCGTTTTTCGAAGCTACTTTTTGGCTAACTTCTTATAGGAAGGTCTAGGAGCGCTGAAAATGAACGTGCGCGTCTTTCACTCTTCCCGAGGGACTTAGAAGAATTTTGTGATATTTTTTATTAAAATGGTGTATAAGGGTATATATATAAATATATTTTATGCACTGTATATGAGCTGGCGATTTCTAAGTCTGTGGTTCCGAGAGGGGGTAACCAGGCTCACTAATAAGGTCAAGCCACTTGGCTGCCAGAATGCCCTGCTTCAGCACAGACCAGAAAGGCATTGTGATAAGCGTATCCCCGGTATAGTCAGGGGTTAATGGGAGTCGTCCCCGTCCCCCCAGTATACGCCCAGAACCATGGACCCGGTACTTGTGGTTCGGACTGTCTCCAACCAGCCATAATGTTGTGAGAGTGAAATTATGTCTAAGTCCAGCTTTGGTACATTAGAAGCAACTCTGAAACTTAACCTAAGCGTTTATCGAAGCTACTTTTTGGCTAACTTCTTATAGAAAGGTCAAGGAGCTCTGAAAATGAACGTGCGCGTCTTTCACTTTTCCCGAGGGACTTAGAAGAATTTTGTGATATTTTTTATTAAAATGGTGTATAAGGGTATATATATAAATATATTTTATGCACTGTATATGAGCTGGCGATTTCTAAGTCTGTGGTTCCGAGAGGGGGTAACCAGGCTCACTAATAAGGTCAAGCCACTTGGCTGCCAGAATGCCCTGCTTCAGCACAGACCAGAAAGGCATTGTGATAAGCGTATCCCCGGTATAGTCAGGGGTTAATGGGAGTCGTCCCCGTCCCCCCAGTATACGCCCAGAACCATGGACCCGGTACTTGTGGTTCGGACTGTCTCCAACCAGCCATAATGTTGTGAGAGTGAAATTATGTCTAAGTCCAGCTTTGGTACATTAGAAGCAACTCTGAAACTTAACATAAGCGTTTTTCGAAGCTACTTTTTGGCTAACTTCTTATAGGAAGGTCAAGGAGCTCTGAAAATGAACATGCGCGTCTTTCACTTTTCCCTAGGGACTTAGAAGAATTTTGTGATATTTTTTATTAAAATGGTTTATAAGGGTATATATATAAATATATTATATAAATATATTTTATGCACTGTATATGAGCTGGCGATTTCTAAGTCTGTGGTTCCGAGAGGGGGTAACCAGGCTCACTAATAAAGGTCAAGCCACTTGGCTGCCAGAATGCCCTGCTTCAGCACAGACCAGTAAGGCATTGTGATACGCGTATCCCCGGTATAGTCAGGGGTTAATGGGAGTCGTCCCCGTCCCCCCAGTATACGCCCAGAACCATGGACCCGGTACTTGTGGTTCGGACTGTCTCCAACCAGCCATAATGTTGTGAGAGTGAAATTATGTCTAAGTCCAGCTTTGGTACATTAGAAGCAACTCTGAAACTTAACCTAAGCGTTTTTCGAAGCTACTTTTTGGCTAACTTCTTATAGGAAGGTCTAGGAGATCTGAAAATGAACGTGCGCGTCTTTCACTCTTCCCGAGGGACTTAGAAGAATTTTGTGATATTTTTTATTAAAATGGTGTATAAGGGTATATATATAAATATATTTTATGCACTGTATATGAGCTGGCGATTTCTAAGTCTGTGGTTCCGAGAGGGGGTAACCAGGCTCACTAATAAGTTCAAGCCACTTGGCTGCCAGAATGCCCTGCTTCAGCACAGACCAGAAAGGCATTGTGATAAGCGTATCCCCGGTATAGTCAGGGGTTAATGGGAGTCGTCCCCGTCCCCCCAGTATACGCCCAGAACCATGGACCCGGTACTTGTGGTTCGGACTGTCTCCAACCAGCCATAATGTTGTGAGAGTGAAATTATGTCTAAGTCCAGCTTTGGTACATTAGAAGCAACTCTGAAACTTAACCTAAGCGTTTTTCGAAGCTACTTTTTGGCTAACTTCTTATAGGAGGGTCTAGGAGCTCTGAAAATGAACGTGCGCGTCTTTCACTGTTCCCGAGGGACTTAGAAGGATTTTGTGATATTTTTTATTAAAATGGTGTATAAGGGTATATATATAAATATATTTTATGCACTGTATATGAGCTGGCGATTTCTAAGTCTGTGGATCCGAGAGGGGGTAACCAGGCTCACTAATATTGGTCAAGCCACTTGGCTGCCAGAATGCCCTGCTTCAGCACAGACAAGAAAGGCATTGTGATAGGCGTATCCCCGGTATAGTCAGGGGTTAATGGGAGTCGTCCCCGTCCCCCCAGTATACGCCCAGAACAATGGACCAGGTACTTGTGGTTCGGACTGTCTCCAACCAGCCATAATGTTGTGAGTGAAATTATGTCTAAGTCCAGCTTTGGTACATTAGAAGCAACTCTGAAACTTAACCTAAGCGTTTTTCGAAGCTACTTTTTGGCTAACTTCTTATAGGAGGGTCTAGGAGCACTGAAAATGAACGTGCGCGTCTTTCACTGTTCCCGAGGGACTTAGAAGAATTTTGTGATATTTTTTATTAAAATGGTGTATAAGGGTATATATATAAATATATTTTATGCACTGTATATGAGCTGGCGATTTCTAAGTCTGTGGTTCCGAGAGGGGGTAACCAGGCTCACTAATAAAGGTCAAGCCACTTGGCTGCCAGAATGCCCTGCTTCAGCACAGACCAGAAAGGCATTGTGATAGGCGTATCCCCGGTATAGTCAGGGGTTAATGGGAGTCGTCCCCGTCCCCCCAGTATACGCCCAGAACCATGGACCAGGTACTTGTGGTTCGGACTGTCTCCAACCAGCCATAATGTTGTGAGAGTGAAATTATGTCTAAGTCCAACTTTGGTACATTAGAAGCAACTCTGAAACTTAACCTAAGTGTTTTTCGAAGCTACTTTTTGGCTAACTTCATTTTAGGAAGGTCTAGGAGCGCTGAAAATGAACGTGCGCGTCTTTCACTCTTCCCGAGGGACTTAGAAGAATTTTGTGATATTTTTTATTAAAATGGTGTATAAGGGTATATATATAAATATATTGTATGCACTGTATATGAGCTGGCGATTTCTAAGTCTGTGGTTCCGAGAGGGGGTAACCAGGCTCACTAATAAAGGTCAAGCCACTTGGCTGCCAGAATGCCCTGCTTCAGCACAGACCAGAAAGGCATTGTGATAAGCGTATCCCCGGTATAGTCAGGGGTTAATGGGAGTCGTCCCCGTCCCCCCAGTATACGCCCAGAACCATGGACCCGGTACTTGTGGTTCGGACTGTCTCCAACCAGCCATAATGTTGTGAGAGTGAAATTATGTCTAAGTCCAGCTTTGGTACATTAGAAGCAACTCTGAAACTTAACCTAAGCGTTTTTCGAAGCTACTTTTTGGCTAACTTCTTATAGGAAGGTCTAGGAGCTCTGAAAATGAACGTGCGTGTCTTTCACTCTTCCCGAGGGACTTAGAATAATTTTGTGATATTTTTTTTAAAATGGTGTATAAGGGTATATATATAAATATATTATATAAATATATTTTATGCACTGTATATGAGCTGGCGATTTCTAAGTCTGTGGTTCCGAGAGGGGGTAACCAGGCTCACTAATAAAGGTCAAGCCACTTGGCTGCCAGAATGCCCTGCTTCAGCACAGACCAGAAAGGCATTGTGATAAGCGTATCCCCGGTATAGTCAGGGGTTAATGGGAGTCGTCCCCGTCCCCCCCAGTATACGCCCAGAACCATGGACCCGGTACTTGTGGTTCGGACTGTCTCCAACCAGCCATAATGTTGTGAGAGTGAAATTATGTCTAAGTCCAGCTTTGGTACATTAGAAGCAACTCTGAAACTTAACCTAAGTGTTTTTCGAAGCTACTTTTTGGCTAACTTCTTATAGGAAGGTCTAGGAGCGCTAAAAATGAACGTGCGCGTCTTTCACTCTTCCCGAGGGACTTAGAAGAATTTTGTGATATTTTTTATTAAAATGGTTTATAAGGGTATATATATAAATATATTATATAAATATATTTTATGCACTGTATATGAGCTGGCGATTTCTAAGTCTGTGGTTCCGAGAGGGGGTAACCAGGCTCACTAATAAAGGTCAAGCCACTTGGCTGCCAGAATCCCAGCTTCAGCACAGACCAGTAAGGCATTGTGATACGCGTATCCCCGGTATAGTCAGGGGTTAATGGGAGTCGTCCCCGTCCCCCCAGTATACGCCCAGAACCATGGACCCGGTACTTGTGGTTCGGACTGTCTCCAACCAGCCATAATGTTGTGAGAGTGAAATTATGTCTAAGTCCAGCTTTGGTACATTAGAAGCAACTCTGAAACTTAACCTAAGCGTTTTTCGAAGCTACTTTTTGGCTAACTTCTTATAGGAAGGTCTAGGAGATCTGAAAATGAACGTGCGCGTCTTTCACTCTTCCCGAGGGACTTAGAAGAATTTTGTGATATTTTTTATTAAAATGGTGTATAAGGGTATATATATAAATATATTTTATGCACTGTATATGAGCTGGCGATTTCTAAGTCTGTGGTTCCGAGAGGGGTTAACCAGGCGCACTAATACAGGTCAAGCCACTTGGCTGCCAGAATGCCCTGCTTCAGCACAGACCAGAAAGGCATTGTGATAAGCGTATCCCCGGTATAGTCAGGGGTTAATGGGAGTCGTCCCCGTCCCCCCAGTATACGCCCAGAACCATGGACCCGGTACTTGTGGTTCGGACTGTCTCCAACCAGCCATAATGTTGTGAGAGTGAAATTATGTCTAAGTCCAGCTTTGGTACATTAGAAGCAACTCTGAAACTTAACCTAAGTGTTTTTCGAAGCTACTTTTTGGCTAACTTCTTATAGGAAGGTCTAGGAGCGCTAAAAATGAACGTGCGCGTCTTTCACTCTTCCCGAGGGACTTAGAAGAATTTTGTGATATTTTTTATTAAAATGGTTTATAAGGGTATATATATAAATATATTATATAAATATATTTTATGCACTGTATATGAGCTGGCGATTTCTAAGTCTGTGGTCCCGAGAGGGGGTAACCAGGCTCACTAATAAAGGTCAAGCCACTTGGCTGCCAGAATCCCAGCTTCAGCACAGACCAGTAAGGCATTGTGATACGCGTATCCCCGGTATAGTCAGGGGTTAATGGGAGTCGTCCCCGTCCCCCCAGTATACGCCCAGAACCATGGACCCGGTACTTGTGGTTCGGACTGTCTCCAACCAGCCATAATGTTGTGAGAGTGAAATTATGTCTAAGTCCAGCTTTGGTACATTAGAAGCAACTCTGAAACTTAACCTAAGCGTTTTTCGAAGCTACTTTTTGGCTAACTTCTTATAGGAAGGTCTAGGAGCTCTGAAAATGAACGTGCGTGTCTTTCACTCTTCCCGAGGGACTTAGAATAATTTTGTGATATTTTTTTTAAAATGGTGTATAAGGGTATATATATAAATATATTATATAAATATATTTTATGCACTGTATATGAGCTGGCGATTTCTAAGTCTGTGGTTCCGAGAGGGGGTAACCAGGCTCACTAATAAAGGTCAAGCCACTTGGCTGCCAGAATGCCCTGCTTCAGCACAGACCAGAAAGGCATTGTGATAAGCGTATCCCCGGTATAGTCAGGGGTTAATGGGAGTCGTCCCCGTCCCCCCCAGTATACGCCCAGAACCATGGACCCGGTACTTGTGGTTCGGACTGTCTCCAACCAGCCATAATGTTGTGAGAGTGAAATTATGTCTAAGTCCAGCTTTGGTACATTAGAAGCAACTCTGAAACTTAACCTAAGTGTTTTTCGAAGCTACTTTTTGGCTAACTTCTTATAGGAAGGTCTAGGAGCGCTAAAAATGAACGTGCGCGTCTTTCACTCTTCCCGAGGGACTTAGAAGAATTTTGTGATATTTTTTATTAAAATGGTTTATAAGGGTATATATATAAATATATTATATAAATATATTTTATGCACTGTATATGAGCTGGCGATTTCTAAGTCTGTGGTTCCGAGAGGGGGTAACCAGGCTCACTAATAAAGGTCAAGCCACTTGGCTGCCAGAATCCCAGCTTCAGCACAGACCAGTAAGGCATTGTGATACGCGTATCCCCGGTATAGTCAGGGGTTAATGGGAGTCGTCCCCGTCCCCCCAGTATACGCCCAGAACCATGGACCCGGTACTTGTGGTTCGGACTGTCTCCAACCAGCCATAATGTTGTGAGAGTGAAATTATGTCTAAGTCCAGCTTTGGTACATTAGAAGCAACTCTGAAACTTAACCTAAGCGTTTTTCGAAGCTACTTTTTGGCTAACTTCTTATAGGAAGGTCTAGGAGATCTGAAAATGAACGTGCGCGTCTTTCACTCTTCCCGAGGGACTTAGAAGAATTTTGTGATATTTTTTATTAAAATGGTGTATAAGGGTATATATATAAATATATTTTATGCACTGTATATGAGCTGGCGATTTCTAAGTCTGTGGTTCCGAGAGGGGTTAACCAGGCGCACTAATACAGGTCAAGCCACTTGGCTGCCAGAATGCCCTGCTTCAGCACAGACCAGAAAGGCATTGTGATAAGCGTATCCCCGGTATAGTCAGGGGTTAATGGGAGTCGTCCCCGTCCCCCCAGTATACGCCCAGAACCATGGACCCGGTACTTGTGGTTCGGACTGTCTCCAACCAGCCATAATGTTGTGAGAGTGAAATTATGTCTAAGTCCAGCTTTGGTACATTAGAAGCAACTCTGAAACTTAACCTAAGTGTTTTTCGAAGCTACTTTTTGGCTAACTTCTTATAGGAAGGTCTAGGAGCGCTAAAAATGAACGTGCGCGTCTTTCACTCTTCCCGAGGGACTTAGAAGAATTTTGTGATATTTTTTATTAAAATGGTTTATAAGGGTATATATATAAATATATTATATAAATATATTTTATGCACTGTATATGAGCTGGCGATTTCTAAGTCTGTGGTTCCGAGAGGGGGTAACCAGGCTCACTAATAAAGGTCAAGCCACTTGGCTGCCAGAATCCCAGCTTCAGCACAGACCAGTAAGGCATTGTGATACGCGTATCCCCGGTATAGTCAGGGGTTAATGGGAGTCGTCCCCGTCCCCCCAGTATACGCCCAGAACCATGGACCCGGTACTTGTGGTTCGGACTGTCTCCAACCAGCCATAATGTTGTGAGAGTGAAATTATGTCTAAGTCCAGCTTTGGTACATTAGAAGCAACTCTGAAACTTAACCTAAGCGTTTTTCGAAGCTACTTTTTGGCTAACTTCTTATAGGAAGGTCTAGGAGATCTGAAAATGAACGTGCGCGTCTTTCACTCTTCCCGAGGGACTTAGAAGAATTTTGTGATATTTTTTATTAAAATGGTGTATAAGGGTATATATATAAATATATTTTATGCACTGTATATGAGCTGGCGATTTCTAAGTCTGTGGTTCCGAGAGGGGTTAACCAGGCGCACTAATACAGGTCAAGCCACTTGGCTGCCAGAATGCCCTGCTTCAGCACAGACCAGAAAGGCATTGTGATAAGCGTATCCCCGGTATAGTCAGGGGTTAATGGGAGTCGTCCCCGTCCCCCCAGTATACGCCCAGAACCATGGACCCGGTACTTGTGGTTCGGACTGTCTCCAACCAGCCATAATGTTGTGAGAGTGAAATTATGTCTAAGTCCAGCTTTGGTACATTAGAAGCAACTCTGAAACATAACCTAAGCGTTTTACGAAGCTACTTTTTGGCTAACTTCTTATAGGAAGGTCTAGGAGCTCTGAAAATGAACGTGCGCGTCTTTTACTCTTCCCGAGGGACTTAGAAGAATTTTGTGATATTTTTTATTAAAATGGTGTATAAGGGTATATATATAAATATATTTTATGCACTGTATATGAGCTGGCGATTTCTAAGTCTGTGGTTCCGAGAGGGGGTAACCAGGCTCACTAATAAAGGTCAAGCCACTTGGCTGCCAGAATGCCCTGCTTCAGCACAGACCAGTAAGGCATTGTGATACGCGTATCCCCGGTATAGTCAGGGGTTAATGGGAGTCGTCCCCGTCCCCCCAGTATACGCCCAGAACCATGGACCCGGTACTTGTGGTTCGGACTGTCTCCAACCAGCCATAATGTTGTGAGAGTGAAATTATGTCTAAGTCCAGCTTTGGTACATTAGAAGCAACTCTGAAACTTAACCTAAGCGTTTTTCGAAGCTACTTTTTGGCTAACTTCTTATAGGAAGGTCTAGGAGATCTGAAAATGAACGTGCGCGTCTTTCACTCTTCCTGAGGGACTTAGAAGAATTTTGTGATATTTTTTATTAAAATGGTGTATAAGGGTATATATATAAATATATTTTATGCACTGTATATGAGCTGGCGATTTCTAAGTCTGTGGTTCCGAGAGGGGGTAACCAGGCTCACTAATAAGGTCAAGCCACTTGGCTGCCAGAATGCCCTGCTTCAGCACAGACCAGAAAGGCATTGTGATAAGCGTATCCCCGGTATAGTCAGGGGTTAATGGGAGTCGTCCCCGTCCCCCCAGTATACGCCCAGAACCATGGACCCGGTACTTGTGGTTCGGACTGTCTCCAACCAGCCATAATGTTGTGAGAGTGAAATTATGTCTAAGTCCAGCTTTGGTACATTAGAAGCAACTCTGAAACTTAACCTAAGCGTTTTTCGAAGCTACTTTTTGGCTAACTTCTTATAGGAGGGTCTAGGAGCTCTGAAAATGAACGTGCGCGTCTTTCACTGTTCCCGAGGGACTTAGAAGGATTTTGTGATATTTTTTATTAAAATGGTGTATAAGGGTATATATATAAATATATTTTATGCACTGTATATGAGCTGGCGATTTCTAAGTCTGTGGATCCGAGAGGGGGTAACCAGGCTCACTAATATTGGTCAAGCCACTTGGCTGCCAGAATGCCCTGCTTCAGCACAGACAAGAAAGGCATTGTGATAGGCGTATCCCCGGTATAGTCAGGGGTTAATGGGAGTCGTCCCCGTCCCCCCAGTATACGCCCAGAACAATGTACCAGGTACTTGTGGTTCGGACTGTCTCCAACCAGCCATAATGTTGTGAGTGAAATTATGTCTAAGTCCAGCTTTGGTACATTAGAAGCAACTCTGAAACTTAACCTAAGCGTTTTTCGAAGCTACTTTTTGGCTAACTTCTTATAGGAGGGTCTAGGAGCACTGAAAATGAACGTGCGCGTCTTTCACTGTTCCCGAGGGACTTAGAAGAATTTTGTGATATTTTTTATTAAAATGGTGTATAAGGGTATATATATAAATATATTTTATGCACTGTATATGAGCTGGCGATTTCTAAGTCTGTGGTTCCGAGAGGGGGTAACCAGGCTCACTAATAAAGGTCAAGCCACTTGGCTGCCAGAATGCCCTGCTTCAGCACAGACCAGAAAGGCATTGTGATAGGCGTATCCCCGGTATAGTCAGGGGTTAATGGGAGTCGTCCCCGTCCCCCCAGTATACGCCCAGAACCATGGACCAGGTACTTGTGGTTCGGACTGTCTCCAACCAGCCATAATGTTGTGAGAGTGAAATTATGTCTAAGTCCAGCTTTGGTACATTAGAAGCAACTCTGAAACTTAACCTAAGCGTTTTTCGAAGCTACTTTTTGGCTAACTTCTTATAGGAAGGTCTAGGAGCTCTGAAAATGAACGTGCGTGTCTTTCACTCTTCCCGAGGGACTTAGAATAATTTTGTGATATTTTTTTTAAAATGGTGTATAAGGGTATATATATAAATATATTATATAAATATATTTTATGCACTGTATATGAGCTGGCGATTTCTAAGTCTGTGGTTCCGAGAGGGGGTAACCAGGCTCACTAATAAAGGTCAAGCCACTTGGCTGCCAGAATGCCCTGCTTCAGCACAGACCAGAAAGGCATTGTGATAAGCGTATCCCCGGTATAGTCAGGGGTTAATGGGAGTCCCCCCCGTCCCCCCCAGTATACGCCCAGAACCATGGACCCGGTACTTGTGGTTCGGACTGTCTCCAACCAGCCATAATGTTGTGAGAGTGAAATTATGTCTAAGTCCAGCTTTGGTACATTAGAAGCAACTCTGAAACTTAACCTAAGTGTTTTTCGAAGCTACTTTTTGGCTAACTTCTTATAGGAAGGTCTAGGAGCGCTAAAAATGAACGTGCGCGTCTTTCACTCTTCCCGAGGGACTTAGAAGAATTTTGTGATATTTTTTATTAAAATGGTGTATAAGGGTATATATATAAATATATTTTATGCACTGTATATGAGCTGGCGATTTCTAAGTCTGTGGTTCCGAGAGGGGGTAACCAGGCGCACTAATAAAGGTCAAGCCACTTGGCTGCCAGAATGCCCTGCTTCAGCACAGACCAGAAAGGCATTGTGATAAGCGTATCCCCGGTATAGTCAGGGGTTAATGGGAGTCGTCCCCGTCCCCCCAGTATACGCCCAGAACCATGGACCCGGTACTTGTGGTTCGGACTGTCTCCAACCAGCCATAATGTTGTGAGAGTGAAATTATGTCTAAGTCCAGCTTTGGTACATTAGAAGCAACTCTGAAACTTAACCTAAGCGTTTTTCGAAGCTACTTTTTGGCTAACTTCTTATAGGAAGGTCTAGGAGCTCTGAAAATGAACGTGCGCGTCTTTCACTCTTCCCGAGGGACTTAGAAGAATTTTGTGATATTTTTTATTAAAATGGTGTATAAGGGTATATATATAAATATATTATATAAATATATTTTATGCACTGTATATGAGCTGGCGATTTCTAAGTCTGTGGTTCCGAGAGGGGGTAACCAGGCTCACTAATAAAGGTCAAGCCACTTGGCTGCCAGAATGCCCTGCTTCAGCACAGACCAGAAAGGCATTGTGATAAGCGTATCCCCGGTATAGTCAGGGGTTAATGGGAGTCGTCCCCGTCCCCCCAGTATACGCCCAGAACCATGGACCCGGTACTTGTGGTTCGGACTGTTTCCAACCAGCCATAATGTTGTGAGAGTGAAATTATGTCTAAGTCCAGCTTTGGTACATTAGAAGCAACTCTGAAACTTAACCTAAGCGTTTTTCGAAGCTACTTTTTGGCTAACTTCTTATAGGAAGGTCTAGGAGCTCTGAAAATGAACGTGCGCGTCTTTCACTCTTCCCGAGGGACTTAGAAGAATTTTGTGATATTTTTTATTAAAATGGTGTGTAAGGGTATATATATAAATATATTATATAAATATATTTTATGCACTGTATATGAGCTGGCGATTTCTAAGTCTGTGGTTCCGAGAGGGGGTAACCAGGCGCACTAATAAAGGTCAAGCCACTTGGCTGCCAGAATGCCCTGCTTCAGCACAGACCAGAAAGGCATTGTGATAAGCGTATCCCCGGTATAGTCAGGGGTTAATGGGAGTCGTCCCCGTCCCCCCAGTATACGCCCAGAACCATGGACCCGGTACTTGTGGTTCGGACTGTCTCCAACCAGCCATAATGTTGTGAGAGTGAAATTATGTCTAAGTCCAGCTTTGGTACATTAGAAGCAACTCTGAAACTTAACCTAAGCGTTTTTCGAAGCTACTTTTTGGCTAACTTCTTATAGGAAGGTCTAGGAGCTCTGAAAATGAACGTGCGCGTCTTTCACTCTTCCCGAGGGACTTAGAAGAATTTTGTGATATTTTTTATTAAAATGGTGTATAAGGGTATATATACTGTATAAATATATTTTATGCACTGTATATGAGCTGGCGATTTCTAAGTCTGTGGTTCCGAGAGGGGGTAACCAGGCTCACTAATAAAGGTCAAGCCACTTGGTTGCCAGAATGCCCTGCTTCAGCAAAGACCAGAAAGGCATTGTGATAAGCGTATCCCCGGTATAGTCAGGGGTTAATGGGAGTCGTCCCCGTCCCCCCAGTATACGGCCAGAACCATGGACCCGGTACTTGTGGTTCGGACTGTCTCCAACCAGCCATAATGTTGTGAGAGTGAAATTATGTCTAAGTCCAGCTTTGGTACATTAGAAGCAACTCTGAAACTTAACCTAAGCGTTTTTCGAAGCTACTTTTTGGCTAACTTCTTAAAGGAAGGTCCAGGAGCTCTGAAAATGAACGTGCGCGTCTTTCACTCTTCCCGAGGGACATGGAAGAATTTTGTGATATTTTTTATTAAAATGGTGTATAAGGGTATATATATAAATATATTATATACAGTAAATATATTTTATGCACTGTAAATGAGCTTGCGATTTCTAAATCTGTGGTTCCGAGAGGGGGTAACCAGGCTCACTAATAAAGGTCAAGCCACTTGGCTGCCAGAATGCCCTGCTTCAGCACAGACCAGAAAGGCATTGTGATAAGCGTATCCCCGGTATAGTCAGGGGTTAATGGGAGTCGTCCTCGTCCCCCCAGTATACGCCCAGAACCATCGACCCGGTACTTGTGGTTCGGACTGTCTCCAACCAGCCATAATGTTGTGAGAGTGAAATTATGTCTAAGTCCAGCTTTGGTACATTAGAAGCAACTCTGAAACTTAACCTAAGCGTTTTTCGAAGCTACTTTTTGGCTAACTTCTTATAGGAAGGTCTAGGAGCGCTGAAAATGAACGTGCGCGTCTTTCACTCTTCCCGAGGGACTTAGAAGAATTTTGTGATATTTTTTATTAAAATGGTGTATAAGGGTATATATATAAATATATTATATAAATATATTTTATGCACTGTATATGAGCTGGCGATTTCTAAGTCTGTGGTTCCGAGAGGGGGTAACCAGGCTCACTAATAAAGGTCAAGCCACTTGGCTGCCAGAATGCCCTGCTTCAGCACAGACCAGAAAGGCATTGTGATAAGCGTATCCCCGGTATAGTCAGGGGTTAATGGGAGTCGTCCCCGTCCCCCCAGTATACGCCCAGAACCATGGACCCGGTACTTGTGGTTCGGACTGTCTCCAACCAGCCATAATGTTGTGAGAGTGAAATTATGGCTAAGTCCAGCTTTGGTACATTAGAAGCAACTCTGAAACTTAACCTAAGCGTTTTTCGAAGCTACTTTTTGGCTAACTTCTTATAGGAAGGTCTAGGAGCTCTGAAAATGAACGTGCGCGTCTTTCACTCTTCCCGAGGGACTTAGAAGAATTTTGTGATATTTTTTATTAAAATGGTGTATAAGGGTATATATATAAATATATTTTATGCACTGTATATGAGATGGCGATTTCTAAGTCTGTGGTTCCGAGAGGGGGTAACCAGGCGCACTAATAAAGGTCAAGCCACTTGGTTGCCAGAATGCCCTGCTTCAGCACAGACCAGAAAGGCATTGTGATAAGCGTATCCCCGGTATAGTCAGGGGTTAATGGGAGTCGTCCCCGTCCCCCCAGTATACGCCCAGAACCATGGACCCGGTACTTGTGGTTCGGACTGTCTCCAACCAGCCATAATGTTGTGAGAGTGAAATTATGTCTAAGTCCAGCTTTGGTACATTAGAAGCAACTCTGAAACTTAACCTAAGCGTTTTTCGAAGCTACTTTTTGGCTAACTTCTTATAGGAAGGTCTAGGAGCTCTGAAAATGAACGTGCGCGTCTTTCACTCTTCCCGAGGGACTTAGAAGAATTTTGTGATATTTTTTATTAAAATGGTGTACAGTATAAGGGTATATATACTGTATAAATATATTTTATGCACTGTATATGAGCTGGCGATTTCTAAGTCTGTGGTTCCGAGAGGGGGTAACCAGGCTCACTAATAAAGGTCAAGCCACTTGGTTGCCAGAATGCCCTGCTTCAGCACAGACCAGAAAGGCATTGTGATAAGCGTATCCCCGGTATAGTCAGGGGTTAATGGGAGTCGTCCCCGTCCCCCCAGTATACGGCCAGAACCATGGACCCGGTACTTGTGGTTCGGACTGTCTCCAACCAGCCATAATGTTGTGAGAGTGAAATTATGTCTAAGTCCAGCTTTGGTACATTAGAAGCAACTCTGAAACTTAACCTAAGCGTTTTTCGAAGCTACTTTTTGGCTAACTTCTTATAGGAAGGTCTAGGAGCTCTGAAAATGAACGTGCGCGTCTTTCACTCTTCCCGAGGGACTTAGAAGAATTTTGTGATATTTTTTATTAAAATGGTGTATAAGGGTATACAGTATATATAAATATATTTTATGCACTGTATATGAGCTGGCGATTTCTAAGTCTGTGGTTCCGAGAAGGGGTAACCAGGCACACTAATAAAGGTCAAGCCACTTGGTTGCCAGAATGCCCTGCTTCAGCACAGACCAGAAAGGCATTGTGATAAGCGTATCCCCGGTATAGTCAGGGGTTAATGGGAGTCGTCCCCGTCCCCCCAGTATACGCCCAGAACCATGGACCCGGTACTTGTGGTTCGGACTGTCTCCAACCAGCCATAATGTTGTGAGAGTGAAATTATGTCTAAGTCCAGCTTTGGTACATTAGAAGCAACTCTGAAACTTAACCTAAGCGTTTTTCGAAGCTACTTTTTGGCTAACTTCTTATAGGAAGGTCTAGGAGCTCTGAAAATGAACGTGCGCGTCTTTCACTCTTCCCGAGGGACTTAGAAGAATTTTGTGATATTTTTTATTAAAATGGTGTATAAGGGTATATATATAAATATATTATATACAGTAAATATATTTTATGCACTGTATATGAGCTGGCGATTTCTAAGTCTGTGGTTCCGAGAGGGGGTAACCAGGCGCACTAATAAAGGTCAAGCCACTTGGCTGCCAGAATGACCTGCTTCAGCACAGACCAGAAAGGCATTGTGATAAGCGTATCCCCGGTATAGTCAGGGGTTAATGGGAGTCGTCCCCATCCCCCCAGTATACGCCCAGAACCATGGACCCGGTACTTGTGGTTCGGACTGTCTCCAACCAGCCATAATGTTGTGAGAGTGAAATTATGTCTAAGTCCAGCTTTGGTACATTAGAAGCAACTCTGAAACTTAACCTAAGCGTTTTTCGAAGCTACTTTTTGGCTAACTTCTTATAGGAAGGTCTAGGAGCTCTGAAAATGAACGTGCGCGTCTTTCACTCTTCCCGAGGGACTTAGAAGAATTTTGTGATATTTTTTATTAAAATGGTGTATAAGGGTATATATATAAATATATTATATAAATATATTTTATGCACTGTACTGTATATGAGCTGGCGATTTCTAAGTCTGTGGTTCCGAGAGGGGGTAACCAGGCTCACTAATAAAGGTCAAGCCACTTGGCTGCCAGAATGCCCTGCTTCAGCACAGACCAGAAAGGCATTGTGATAAGCGTATCCCCGGTATAGTCAGGGGTTAATGGGAGTCGTCCCCGTCCCCCCCAGTATACGCCCAGAACCATGGACCCGGTACTTGTGGTTCGGACTGTCTCCAACCAGCCATAATGTTGTGAGAGTGAAATTATGTCTAAGTCCAGCTTTGGTACATTAGAAGCAACTCTGAAACTTAACCTAAGCGTTTTTCGAAGCTACTTTTTGGCTAACTTCTTATAGGAAGGTCTAGGAGCGCTGAAAATGAACGTGCGCGTCTTTCACTCTTCCCGAGGGACTTAGAAGAATTTTGTGATATTTTTTATTAAAATGGTGTATAAGGGTATATATATAAATATATTATATAAATATATTTTATGCACTGTATATGAGCTGGCGATTTCTAAGTCTGTGGTTCCGAGAGGGGGTAACCAGGCTCACTAATAAAGGTCAAGCCACTTGGCTGCCAGAATGCCCTGCTTCAGCACAGACCAGAAAGGCATTGTGATAAGCGTATCCCCGGTATAGTCAGGGGTTAATGGGAGTCGTCCCCGTCCCCCCAGTATACGCCCAGAACCATGGACCCGGTACTTGTGGTTCGGACTGTCTCCAACCAGCCATAATGTTGTGAGAGTGAAATTATGGCTAAGTCCAGCTTTGGTACATTAGAAGCAACTCTGAAACTTAACCTAAGCGTTTTTCGAAGCTACTTTTTGGCTAACTTCTTATAGGAAGGTCTAGGAGCTCTGAAAATGAACGTGCGCGTCTTTCACTCTTCCCGAGGGACTTAGAAGAATTTTGTGATATTTTTTATTAAAATGGTGTATAAGGGTATACTGTATATATAAATATATTTTATGCACTGTATATGAGATGGCGATTTCTAAGTCTGTGGTTCCGAGAGGGGGTAACCAGGCGCACTAATAAAGGTCAAGCCACTTGGTTGCCAGAATGCCCTGCTTCAGCACAGACCAGAAAGGCATTGTGATAAGCGTATCCCCGGTATAGTCAGGGGTTAATGGGAGTCGTCCCCGTCCCCCCAGTATACGCCCAGAACCATGGACCCGGTACTTGTGGTTCGGACTGTCTCCAACCAGCCATAATGTTGTGAGAGTGAAATTATGTCTAAGTCCAGCTTTGGTACATTAGAAGCAACTCTGAAACTTAACCTAAGCGTTTTTCGAAGCTACTTTTTGGCTAACTTCTTATAGGAAGGTCTAGGAGCTCTGAAAATGAACGTGCGCGTCTTTCACTCTTCCCGAGGGACTTAGAAGAATTTTGTGATATTTTTTATTAAAATGGTGTATAAGGGTATATATACTGTATAAATATATTTTATGCACTGTATATGAGCTGGCGATTTCTAAGTCTGTGGTTCCGAGAGGGGGTAACCAGGCTCACTAATAAAGGTCAAGCCACTTGGTTGCCAGAATGCCCTGCTTCAGCACAGACCAGAAAGGCATTGTGATAAGCGTATCCCCGGTATAGTCAGGGGTTAATGGGAGTCGTCCCCGTCCCCCCAGTATACGGCCAGAACCATGGACCCGGTACTTGTGGTTCGGACTGTCTCCAACCAGCCATAATGTTGTGAGAGTGAAATTATGTCTAAGTCCAGCTTTGGTACATTAGAAGCAACTCTGAAACTTAACCTAAGCGTTTTTCGAAGCTACTTTTTGGCTAACTTCTTATAGGAAGGTCTAGGAGCTCTGAAAATGAACGTGCGCGTCTTTCACTCTTCCCGAGGGACTTAGAAGAATTTTGTGATATTTTTTATTAAAATGGTGTATAAGGGTATATATATAAATATATTTTATGCACTGTATATGAGCTGGCGATTTCTAAGTCTGTGGTTCCGAGAAGGGGTAACCAGGCGCACTAATAAAGGTCAAGCCACTTGGTTGCCAGAATGCCCTGCTTCAGCACAGACCAGAAAGGCATTGTGATAAGCGTATCCCCGGTATAGTCAGGGGTTAATGGGAGTCGTCCCCGTCCCCCCAGTATACGCCCAGAACCATGGACCCGGTACTTGTGGTTCGGACTGTCTCCAACCAGCCATAATGTTGTGAGAGTGAAATTATGTCTAAGTCCAGCTTTGGTACATTAGAAGCAACTCTGAAACTTAACCTAAGCGTTTTTCGAAGCTACTTTTTGGCTAACTTCTTATAGGAAGGTCTAGGAGCTCTGAAAATGAACGTGCGCGTCTTTCACTCTTCCCGAGGGACTTAGAAGAATTTTGTGATATTTTTTATTAAAATGGTGTATAAGGGTATATATATAAATATATTATATACAGTAAATATATTTTATGCACTGTATATGAGCTGGCGATTTCTAAGTCTGTGGTTCCGAGAGGGGGTAACCAGGCGCACTAATAAAGGTCAAGCCACTTGGCTGCCAGAATGACCTGCTTCAGCACAGACCAGAAAGGCATTGTGATAAGCGTATCCCCGGTATAGTCAGGGGTTAATGGGAGTCGTCCCCATCCCCCCAGTATACGCCCAGAACCATGGACCCGGTACTTGTGGTTCGGACTGTCTCCAACCAGCCATAATGTTGTGAGAGTGAAATTATGTCTAAGTCCAGCTTTGGTACATTAGAAGCAACTCTGAAACTCAACCTAAGCGTTTTTCGAAGCTACTTTTTGGCTAACTTCTTATAGGAAGGTCTAGGAGCTCTGAAAATGAACGTGCGCGTCTTTCACTCTTCCCGAGGGACTTAGAAGAATTTTGTGATATTTTTTATTAAAATGGTGTATAAGGGTATATATATAAATATATTATATAAATATATTTTATGCACTGTATATGAGCTGGCGATTTCTAAGTCTGTGGTTCCGAGAGGGGGTAACCAGGCTCACTAATAAAGGTCAAGCCACTTGGCTTCCAGAATGCCCTGCTTCAGCACAGACCAGAATGGCATTGTGATAAGCGTATCCCCGGTATAGTCAGGGGTTAATGGGAGTCGTCCCCGTCCCCCCCAGTATACGCCCAGAACCATGGACCCGGTACTTGTGGTTCGGACTGTCTCCAACCAGCCATAATGTTGTGAGAGTGAAATTATGTCTAAGTCCAGCTTTGGTACATTAGAAGCAACTCTGAAACTTAACCTAAGCGTTTTTCGAAGCTACTTTTTGGCTAACTTCTTATAGGAAGGTCTAGGAGCTCTGAAAATGAACGTGCGTGTCTTTCACTCTTCCCGAGGGACTTAGAAGAATTTTGTGATATTTTTTATTAAAATGGTGTATAAGGGTATATACAGTATACTGTATAAATATATTTTATGCACTGTATATGAGCTGGCGATTTCTAAGTCTATGGTTCCGAGAGGGGGTAACCAGGCGCACTAATAAAGGTCAAGCCACTTGGCTGCCAGAATGCCCTGCTTCAGCACAGACCAGAAAGGCATTGTGATAAGCGTATCCCCGGTATAGTCAGGGGTTAATGGGAGTCCCCCCCGTCCCCCCCAGTATACGCCCAGAACCATGGACCCGGTACTTGTGGTTCGGACTGTCTCCAACCAGCCATAATGTTGTGAGAGTGAAATTATGTCTAAGTCCAGCTTTGGTACATAATAAGCAACTCTGAAACTTAACCTAAGCGTTTTTCGAAGATACTTTTTGGCTAACTTCTTATAGGAAGGTCTAGGAGCTCTGAAAATGAACGTGCGCGTCTTTCACTCTTCCCGAGGGACTTAGAAGAATTTTGTGATATTTTTTATTAAAATGGTGTATAAGGGTATATATATAAATATATTATATAAATATATTTTATGCACTGTATATGAGCTGGCGATTTCTAAGTCTGTGGTTCCGAGAGGGGGTAACCAGGCTCACTAATAAAGGTCAAGCCACTTGGCTGCCAGAATGCCCTGCTTCAGCACAGACCAGAAAGGCATTGTGATAAGCGTATCCCCGGTATAGTCAGGGGTTAATGGGAGTCGTCCCCGTCCCCCCCAGTATACGCCCAGAACCATGGACCCGGTACTTGTGGTTCGGACTGTCTCCAACCAGCCATAATGTTGTGAGAGTGAAATTATGTCTAAGTCCAGCTTTGGTACATTAGAAGCAACTCTGAAACTTAACCTAAGCGTTTTTCGAAGCTACTTTTTGGCTAACTTCTTATAGGAAGGTCTAGGAGCTCTGAAAATGAACGTGCGCGTCTTTCACTCTTCCCGAGGGACTTAGAAGAATTTTGTGATATTTTTTATTAAAATGGTGTATAAGGGTATATATATAAATATATTTTATGCACTGTATATGAGCTGGCGATTTCTAAGTCTGTGGTTCCGAGAGGGGGTAACCAGGCTCACTAATAAAGGTCAAGCCACTTGGCTGCCAGAATGCCCTGCTTCAGCACAGACCAGAAATGCATTGTGATAAGCGTATCCCCGGTATAGTCAGGGGTTAATGGGAGTCGTCCTCGTCCCCCCAGTATACGCCCAGAACCATCGACCCGGTACTTGTGGTTCGGACTGTCTCCAACCAGCCATACTGTTGTGAGAGTGAAATTATGTCTAAGTCCAGCTTTGGTACATTAGAAGCAACTCTGAAACTTAACCTAAGCGTTTTTCGAAGCTACTTTTTGGCTAACTTCTTATAGGAAGGTCTAGGAGCTCTGAAAATGAACGTGCGCGTCTTTCACTCTTCCCGAGGGACTTAGAAGAATTTTGTGATATTTTTTATTAAAATGGTGTATAAGGGTATATATACTGTATAAATATATTTTATGCACTGTATATGAGCTGGCGATTTCTAAGTCTGTGGTTCCGAGAGGGGGTAACCAGGCTCACTAATAAAGGTCAAGCCACTTGGTTGCCAGAATGCCCTGCTTCAGCACAGACCAGAAAGGCATTGTGATAAGCGTATCCCCGGTATAGTCAGGGGTTAATGGGAGTCGTCCCCGTCCCCCCAGTATACGGCCAGAACCATGGACCCGGTACTTGTGGTTCGGACTGTCTCCAACCAGCCATAATGTTGTGAGAGTGAAATTATGTCTAAGTCCAGCTTTGGTACATTAGAAGCAACTCTGAAACTTAACCTAAGCGTTTTTCGAAGCTACTTTTTGGCTAACTTCTTATAGGAAGGTCTAGGAGCTCTGAAAATGAACGTGCGCGTCTTTCACTCTTCCCGAGGGACTTAGAAGAATTTTGTGATATTTTTTATTAAAATGGTGTATAAGGGTATATATACTGTATAAATATATTTTATGCACTGTATATGAGCTGGCGATTTCTAAGTCTGTGGTTCCGAGAGGGGGTAACCAGGCTCACTAATATAGGTCAAGCCACTTGGTTGCCAGAATGCCCTGCTTCAGCACAGACCAGAAAGGCATTGTGATAAGCGTATCCCCGGTATAGTCAGGGGTTAATGGGAGTCGTCCCCGTCCCCCCAGTATACGGCCAGAACCATGGACCCGGTACTTGTGGTTCGGACTGTCTCCAACCAGCCATAATGTTGTGAGAGTGAAATTATGTCTAAGTCCAGCTTTGGTACATTAGAAGCATCTCTGAAACTTAACCTAAGCGTTTTTCGAAGCTACTTTTTGGCTAACTTCTTGTAGGAAGGTCTAGGAGCTCTGAAAATGAACGTGCGCGTCTTTCACTCTTCCCGAGGGACTTAGAAGAATTTTGTGATATTTTTTATTAAAATGGTGTATAAGGGTATATATATAAATATATTATATACAGTAAATATATTTTATGCACTGTATATGAGCTGGCGATTTCTAAGTCTGTGGTTCCGAGAGGGGGTAACCAGGCTCACTAATAAAGGTTAAGCCACTTGGCTGCCAGAATGCCCTGCTTCAGCAAAGACCAGAAATGCATTGTGATAAGCGTATCCCCGGTATAGTCAGGGGTTAATGGGAGTCGTCCCCTTCCCCCAGTATACGCCCAGAACCATGGACCCGGTACTTGTGGTTCAGACTGTCTCCAACCAGCTATAATGTTGTGAGAGTGAAATTATGTCTAAGTCCAGCTTTGGTACATTAGAAGCAACTCTGAAACTTAACCTAAGCGTTTTTCGAAGCTACTTTTTGGCTAACTTCTTATAGGAAGGTCTAGGAGCTCTGAAAATGAACGTGCGCGTCTTTCACTCTTCCCGAGGGACTTAGAAGAATTTTGTGATATTTTTTATTAAAATGGTTTATAAGGGTATATATACTGTATAAATATATTTTATGCACTGTATATGAGCTGGCGATTTCTAAGTCTGTGGTTCCGAGAGGGGGTAACCAGGCGCACTAATAAAGGTCAAGCCACTTGGCTGCCAGAATGCCCTGCTTCAGCACAGACCAGAAAGGCATTGTGATAAGCGTATCCCCGGTATAGTCAGGGGTTAATGGGAGTCGTCCCCGTCCCCCCCAGTATACGCCCAGAACCATGGACCCGGTACTTGTGGTTCGGACTGTCTCCAACCAGCCATAATGTTGTGAGAGTGAAATTATGTCTAAGTCCAGCTTTGGTACATTAGAAGCAACTCTAAATTTAACCTAAGCGTTTTTCGAAGCTACTTTTTGGCTAACTTCTTATAGGAAGGTCTAGGAGCTCTGAAAATGAACGTGCGCGTCTTTCACTCTTCCCGAGGGACTTAGAAGAATTTTGTGATATTTTTTATTAAAATGGTGTATAAGGGTATATATATAAATATATTATATACAGTAAATATATTTTATGCACTGTATATGAGCTGGCGATTTCTAAGTCTGTGGTTCCGAGAGGGGGTAACCAGGCTCACTAATAAAGGTCAAGCCACTTGGCTGCCAGAATGCCCTGCTTCAGCAAAGACCAGAAAGGCATTGTGATAAGCGTATCCCCGGTATAGTCAGGGGTTAATGGGAGTCGTCCCCTTCCCCCAGTATACGCCCAGAACCATGGACCCGGTACTTGTGGTTCAGACTGTCTCCAACCAGCTATAATGTTGTGAGAGTGAAATTATGTCTAAGTCCAGCTTTGGTACATTAGAAGCAACTCTGAAACTTAACCTAAGCGTTTTTCGACGCTACTTTTTGGCTAACTTCTTATAGGAAGGTCTAGGAGCTCTGAAAATGAACGTGCACGTCTTTCACTCTTCCCGAGGGACTTAGAAGAATTTTGTGATATTTTTTATTAAAATGGTGTATAAGGGTATATATATAAATATATTATATAAATATATTTTATGCACTGTATATGAGCTGGCGATTTCTAAGTCTGTGGTTCCGAGAGGGGGTAACCAGGCTCACTAATAAAGGTCAAGCCACTTGGCTGCCAGAATGCCCTGCTTCAGCACAGACCAGAAAGGCATTGTGATAAGCGTAGACCCGGTATAGTCAGGGGTTAATGGGAGTCGTCCCCGTCCCCCCAGTATACGCCCAGAACCATCGATCCGGTACTTGTGGTTCGGACTGTCTCCAACCAGCCATAATGTTGTGAGAGTGAAATTATGTCTAAGTCCAGCTTTGGTACATTAGAAGCAACTCTGAAACTTAACCTAAGCGTTTTTCGAAGCTACTTTTTGGCTAACTTCTTATAGGAAGGTCTAGGAGCTCTGAAAATGAACGTGCGCGTCTTTCACTCTTCCCGAGGGACTTAGAAGAATTTTGTGATATTTTTTATTAAAATGGTGTATAAGGGTATATATATAAATATATTTTATGCACTGTATATGAGCTGGCGATTTCTAAGTCTGTGGTTCCGAGAGGGGGTAACCAGGCGCACTAATAAATGTCAAGCCACTTGGCTGCCAGAATGCCCTGCTTCAGCACACACCAGAAAGGCATTGTGATAAGCGTATCCCCGGTATAGTCAGGGGTTAATGGGAGTCGTCCCCGTCCCCCCAGTATACGCCCAGAACCATGGACCCGGTACTTGTGGTTCGGACTGTCTCCAACCAGCCATGATGTTGTGAGAGTGAAATTATGTCTAAGTCCAGCTTTGGTACATTAGAAGCAACTCTGAAACTTAACCTAAGCGTTTTTCGAAGCTACTTTTTGGCTAACTTCTTATAGGAAGGTCTAGGAGCTCTGAAAATGAACGTGCGCGTCTTTCACTCTTCCCGAGGGACTTAGAAGAATTTTGTGATATTTTTTATTAAAATGGTGTATAAGGGTATATATATAAATATATTATATACAGTAAATATATTTTATGCACTGTACAGTATATGAGCTGGCGATTTCTAAGTCTGTGGTTCCGAGAGGGGGTAACCAGGCTCACTAATAAAGGTCAAGCCACTTGGCTGCCAGAATGCCCTGCTTCAGCACAGACCAGAAATGCATTGTGATAAGCGTATCCCCGGTACAGTCAGGGGTTAATGGGAGTCGTCCTCGTCCCCCCAGTATACGCCCAGAACCATCGACCCGGTACTTGTGGTTCGGACTGTCTCCAACCAGCCATACTGTTGTGAGAGTGAAATTATGTCTAAGTCCAGCTTTGGTACATTAGAAGCAACTCTGAAACTTAACCTAAGCGTTTTTCGAAGCTACTTTTTGGCTAACTTCTTATAGGAAGGTCTAGGAGCGCTGAAAATGAACGTGCGCGTCTTTCACTCTTCCCGAGGGACTTAGAAGAATTTTGTGATATTTTTTTATTAAAATGGTGTATAAGGGTATATATATAAATATATTTTATGCACTGTATATGAGCTGGCGATTTCTAAGTCTGTGGTTCCGAGAGGGGGTAACCAGGCTCACTAATAAAGGTCAAGCCACTTGGCTGCCAGAATGCCCTGCTTCAGCACAGACCAGAAATGCATTGTGATAAGCGTATCCCCGGTATAGTCAGGGGTTAATGGGAGTCGTCCTCGTCCCCCCAGTATACGCCCAGAACCATCGACCCGGTACTTGTGGTTCGGACTGTCTCCAACCAGCCATACTGTTGTGAGAGTGAAATTATGTCTAAGTCCAGCTTTGGTACATTTGAAGCAACTCTGAAACTTAACCTAAGCGTTTTTCGAAGCTACTTTTTGGCTAACTTCTTATAGGAAGGTCTAGGAGCTCTGAAAATGAACGTGCGCGTCTTTCACTCTTCCCGAGGGACTTAGAAGAATTTTGTGATATTTTTTATTAAAATGGTGTATAAGGGTATATATACTGTATAAATATATTTTATGCACTGTATATGAGCTGGCGATTTCTAAGTCTGTGGTTCCGAGAGGGGGTAACCAGGCTCACTAATAAAGGTCAAGCCACTTGGTTGCCAGAATGCCCTGCTTCAGCACAGACCAGAAAGGCATTGTGATAAGCGTATCCCCGGTATAGTCAGGGGTTAATGGGAGTCGTCCCCGTCCCCCCAGTATACGGCCAGAACCATGGACCCGGTACTTGTGGTTCGGACTGTCTCCAACCAGCCATAATGTTGTGAGAGTGAAATTATGTCTAAGTCCAGCTTTGGTACATTAGAAGCAACTCTGAAACTTAACCTAAGCGTTTTTCGAAGCTACTTTTTGGCTAACTTCTTATAGGAAGGTCTAGGAGCTCTGAAAATGAACGTGCGCGTCTTTCACTCTTCCCGAGGGACTTAGAAGAATTTTGTGATATTTTTTATTAAAATGGTGTATAAGGGTATATATACTGTATAAATATATTTTATGCACTGTATATGAGCTGGCGATTTCTAAGTCTGTGGTTCCGAGAGGGGGTAACCAGGCTCACTAATATAGGTCAAGCCACTTGGTTGCCAGAATGCCCTGCTTCAGCACAGACCAGAAAGGCATTGTGATAAGCGTATCCCCGGTATAGTCAGGGGTTAATGGGAGTCGTCCCCGTCCCCCCAGTATACGGCCAGAACCATGGACCCGGTACTTGTGGTTCGGACTGTCTCCAACCAGCCATAATGTTGTGAGAGTGAAATTATGTCTAAGTCCAGCTTTGGTACATTAGAAGCAACTCTGAAACTTAACCTAAGCGTTTTTCGAAGCTACTTTTTGGCTAACTTCTTATAGGAAGGTCTAGGAGCTCTGAAAATGAACGTGCGCGTCTTTCACTCTTCCCGAGGGACTTAGAAGAATTTTGTGATATTTTTTATTAAAATGGTGTATAAGGGTATATATACTGTATAAATATATTTTATGCACTGTATATGAGCTGGCGATTTCTAAGTCTGTGGTTCCGAGAGGGGGTAACCAGGCTCACTAATAAAGGTCAAGCCACTTGGTTGCCAGAATGCCCTGCTTCAGCACAGACCAGAAAGGCATTGTGATAAGCGTATCCCCGGTATAGTCAGGGGTTAATGGGAGTCGTCCCCGTCCCCCCAGTATACGGCCAGAACCATGGACCCGGTACTTGTGGTTCGGACTGTCTCCAACCAGCCATAATATTGTGAGAGTGAAATTATGTCTAAGTCCAGCTTTGGTACATTAGAAGCAACTCTGAAACTTAACCTAAGCGTTTTTCGAAGCTACTTTTTGGCTAACTTCTTATAGGAAGGTCTAGGAGCTCTGAAAATGAACGTGCGCGTCTTTCACTCTTCCCGAGGGACTTAGAAGAATTTTGTGATATTTTTTATTAAAATGGTGTATAAGGGTATATATATAAATATATTATATAAATATATTTTATGCACTGTATATGAGCTGGCGATTTCTAAGTCTGTGGTTCCGAGAGGGGGTAACCAGGCTCACTAATAAAGGTCAAGCCACTTGGCTGCCAGAATGCCCTGCTTCAGCACAGACCAGAAAGGCATTGTGATAAGCGTAGCCCCGGTATAGTCAGGGGTTAATGGGAGTCGTCCCCGTCCCCCCAGTATACGCCCAGAACCATCGATCCGGTACTTGTGGTTCGGACTGTCTCCAACCAGCCATAATGTTGTGAGAGTGAAATTATGTCTAAGTCCAGCTTTGGTACATTAGAAGCAACTCTGAAACTTAACCTAAGCGTTTTTCGAAGCTACTTTTTGGCTAACTTCTTATAGGAAGGTCTAGGAGCTCTGAAAATGAACGTGCGCGTCTTTCACTCTTCCCGAGGGACTTAGAAGAATTTTGTGATATTTTTTATTAAAATGGTGTATAAGGGTATATATATAAATATATTTTATGCACTGTATATGAGCTGGCGATTTCTAAGTCTGTGGTTCCGAGAGGGGGTAACCAGGCGCACTAATAAATGTCAAGCCACTTGGCTGCCAGAATGCCCTGCTTCAGCACACACCAGAAAGGCATTGTGATAAGCGTATCCCCGGTATAGTCAGGGGTTAATGGGAGTCGTCCCCGTCCCCCCAGTATACGCCCAGAACCATGGACCCGGTACTTGTGGTTCGGACTGTCTCCAACCAGCCATAATGTTGTGAGAGTGAAATTATGTCTAAGTCCAGCTTTGGTACATTAGAAGCATCTCTGAAACTTAACCTAAGCGTTTTTCGAAGCTACTTTTTGGCTAACTTCTTATAGGAAGGTCTAGGAGCTCTGAAAATGAACGTGCGCGTCTTTCACTCTTCCCGAGGGACTTAGAAGAATTTTGTGATATTTTTTATTAAAATGGTGTATAAGGGTATATATATAAATATATTATATACAGTAAATATATTTTATGCACTGTATATGAGCTGGCGATTTCTAAGTCTGTGGTTCCGAGAGGGGGTAACCAGGCTCACTAATAAAGGTTAAGCCACTTGGCTGCCAGAATGCCCTGCTTCAGCAAAGACCAGAAATGCATTGTGATAAGCGTATCCCCGGTATAGTCAGGGGTTAATGGGAGTCGTCCCCTTCCCCCAGTATACGCCCAGAACCATGGACCCGGTACTTGTGGTTCAGACTGTCTCCAACCAGCTATAATGTTGTGAGAGTGAAATTATGTCTAAGTCCAGCTTTGGTACATTAGAAGCAACTCTGAAACTTAACCTAAGCGTTTTTCGAAGCTACTTTTTGGCTAACTTCTTATAGGAAGGTCTAGGAGCTCTGAAAATGAACGTGCGCGTCTTTCACTCTTCCCGAGGGACTTAGAAGAATTTTGTGATATTTTTTATTAAAATGGTTTATAAGGGTATATATACTGTATAAATATATTTTATGCACTGTATATGAGCTGGCGATTTCTAAGTCTGTGGTTCCGAGAGGGGGTAACCAGGCGCACTAATAAAGGTCAAGCCACTTGGCTGCCAGAATGCCCTGCTTCAGCACAGACCAGAAAGGCATTGTGATAAGCGTATCCCCGGTATAGTCAGGGGTTAATGGGAGTCGTCCCCGTCCCCCCCAGTATACGCCCAGAACCATGGACCCGGTACTTGTGGTTCGGACTGTCTCCAACCAGCCATAATGTTGTGAGAGTGAAATTATGTCTAAGTCCAGCTTTGGTACATTAGAAGCAACTCTAAATTTAACCTAAGCGTTTTTCGAAGCTACTTTTTGGCTAACTTCTTATAGGAAGGTCTAGGAGCTCTGAAAATGAACGTGCGCGTCTTTCACTCTTCCCGAGGGACTTAGAAGAATTTTGTGATATTTTTTATTAAAATGGTGTATAAGGGTATATATATAAATATATTATATACAGTAAATATATTTTATGCACTGTATATGAGCTGGCGATTTCTAAGTCTGTGGTTCCGAGAGGGGGTAACCAGGCTCACTAATAAAGGTCAAGCCACTTGGCTGCCAGAATGCCCTGCTTCAGCAAAGACCAGAAAGGCATTGTGATAAGCGTATCCCCGGTATAGTCAGGGGTTAATGGGAGTCGTCCCCTTCCCCCAGTATACGCCCAGAACCATGGACCCGGTACTTGTGGTTCAGACTGTCTCCAACCAGCTATAATGTTGTGAGAGTGAAATTATGTCTAAGTCCAGCTTTGGTACATTAGAAGCAACTCTGAAACTTAACCTAAGCGTTTTTCGACGCTACTTTTTGGCTAACTTCTTATAGGAAGGTCTAGGAGCTCTGAAAATGAACGTGCACGTCTTTCACTCTTCCCGAGGGACTTAGAAGAATTTTGTGATATTTTTTATTAAAATGGTGTATAAGGGTATATATATAAATATATTATATAAATATATTTTATGCACTGTATATGAGCTGGCGATTTCTAAGTCTGTGGTTCCGAGAGGGGGTAACCAGGCTCACTAATAAAGGTCAAGCCACTTGGCTGCCAGAATGCCCTGCTTCAGCACAGACCAGAAAGGCATTGTGATAAGCGTAGACCCGGTATAGTCAGGGGTTAATGGGAGTCGTCCCCGTCCCCCCAGTATACGCCCAGAACCATCGATCCGGTACTTGTGGTTCGGACTGTCTCCAACCAGCCATAATGTTGTGAGAGTGAAATTATGTCTAAGTCCAGCTTTGGTACATTAGAAGCAACTCTGAAACTTAACCTAAGCGTTTTTCGAAGCTACTTTTTGGCTAACTTCTTATAGGAAGGTCTAGGAGCTCTGAAAATGAACGTGCGCGTCTTTCACTCTTCCCGAGGGACTTAGAAGAATTTTGTGATATTTTTTATTAAAATGGTGTATAAGGGTATATATATAAATATATTTTATGCACTGTATATGAGCTGGCGATTTCTAAGTCTGTGGTTCCGAGAGGGGGTAACCAGGCGCACTAATAAATGTCAAGCCACTTGGCTGCCAGAATGCCCTGCTTCAGCACACACCAGAAAGGCATTGTGATAAGCGTATCCCCGGTATAGTCAGGGGTTAATGGGAGTCGTCCCCGTCCCCCCAGTATACGCCCAGAACCATGGACCCGGTACTTGTGGTTCGGACTGTCTCCAACCAGCCATGATGTTGTGAGAGTGAAATTATGTCTAAGTCCAGCTTTGGTACATTAGAAGCAACTCTGAAACTTAACCTAAGCGTTTTTCGAAGCTACTTTTTGGCTAACTTCTTATAGGAAGGTCTAGGAGCTCTGAAAATGAACGTGCGCGTCTTTCACTCTTCCCGAGGGACTTAGAAGAATTTTGTGATATTTTTTATTAAAATGGTGTATAAGGGTATATATATAAATATATTATATACAGTAAATATATTTTATGCACTGTACAGTATATGAGCTGGCGATTTCTAAGTCTGTGGTTCCGAGAGGGGGTAACCAGGCTCACTAATAAAGGTCAAGCCACTTGGCTGCCAGAATGCCCTGCTTCAGCACAGACCAGAAATGCATTGTGATAAGCGTATCCCCGGTACAGTCAGGGGTTAATGGGAGTCGTCCTCGTCCCCCCAGTATACGCCCAGAACCATCGACCCGGTACTTGTGGTTCGGACTGTCTCCAACCAGCCATACTGTTGTGAGAGTGAAATTATGTCTAAGTCCAGCTTTGGTACATTAGAAGCAACTCTGAAACTTAACCTAAGCGTTTTTCGAAGCTACTTTTTGGCTAACTTCTTATAGGAAGGTCTAGGAGCGCTGAAAATGAACGTGCGCGTCTTTCACTCTTCCCGAGGGACTTAGAAGAATTTTGTGATATTTTTTTATTAAAATGGTGTATAAGGGTATATATATAAATATATTTTATGCACTGTATATGAGCTGGCGATTTCTAAGTCTGTGGTTCCGAGAGGGGGTAACCAGGCTCACTAATAAAGGTCAAGCCACTTGGCTGCCAGAATGCCCTGCTTCAGCACAGACCAGAAATGCATTGTGATAAGCGTATCCCCGGTATAGTCAGGGGTTAATGGGAGTCGTCCTCGTCCCCCCAGTATACGCCCAGAACCATCGACCCGGTACTTGTGGTTCGGACTGTCTCCAACCAGCCATACTGTTGTGAGAGTGAAATTATGTCTAAGTCCAGCTTTGGTACATTTGAAGCAACTCTGAAACTTAACCTAAGCGTTTTTCGAAGCTACTTTTTGGCTAACTTCTTATAGGAAGGTCTAGGAGCTCTGAAAATGAACGTGCGCGTCTTTCACTCTTCCCGAGGGACTTAGAAGAATTTTGTGATATTTTTTATTAAAATGGTGTATAAGGGTATATATACTGTATAAATATATTTTATGCACTGTATATGAGCTGGCGATTTCTAAGTCTGTGGTTCCGAGAGGGGGTAACCAGGCTCACTAATAAAGGTCAAGCCACTTGGTTGCCAGAATGCCCTGCTTCAGCACAGACCAGAAAGGCATTGTGATAAGCGTATCCCCGGTATAGTCAGGGGTTAATGGGAGTCGTCCCCGTCCCCCCAGTATACGGCCAGAACCATGGACCCGGTACTTGTGGTTCGGACTGTCTCCAACCAGCCATAATGTTGTGAGAGTGAAATTATGTCTAAGTCCAGCTTTGGTACATTAGAAGCAACTCTGAAACTTAACCTAAGCGTTTTTCGAAGCTACTTTTTGGCTAACTTCTTATAGGAAGGTCTAGGAGCTCTGAAAATGAACGTGCGCGTCTTTCACTCTTCCCGAGGGACTTAGAAGAATTTTGTGATATTTTTTATTAAAATGGTGTATAAGGGTATATATACTGTATAAATATATTTTATGCACTGTATATGAGCTGGCGATTTCTAAGTCTGTGGTTCCGAGAGGGGGTAACCAGGCTCACTAATATAGGTCAAGCCACTTGGTTGCCAGAATGCCCTGCTTCAGCACAGACCAGAAAGGCATTGTGATAAGCGTATCCCCGGTATAGTCAGGGGTTAATGGGAGTCGTCCCCGTCCCCCCAGTATACGGCCAGAACCATGGACCCGGTACTTGTGGTTCGGACTGTCTCCAACCAGCCATAATGTTGTGAGAGTGAAATTATGTCTAAGTCCAGCTTTGGTACATTAGAAGCAACTCTGAAACTTAACCTAAGCGTTTTTCGAAGCTACTTTTTGGCTAACTTCTTATAGGAAGGTCTAGGAGCTCTGAAAATGAACGTGCGCGTCTTTCACTCTTCCCGAGGGACTTAGAAGAATTTTGTGATATTTTTTATTAAAATGGTGTATAAGGGTATATATACTGTATAAATATATTTTATGCACTGTATATGAGCTGGCGATTTCTAAGTCTGTGGTTCCGAGAGGGGGTAACCAGGCTCACTAATAAAGGTCAAGCCACTTGGTTGCCAGAATGCCCTGCTTCAGCACAGACCAGAAAGGCATTGTGATAAGCGTATCCCCGGTATAGTCAGGGGTTAATGGGAGTCGTCCCCGTCCCCCCAGTATACGGCCAGAACCATGGACCCGGTACTTGTGGTTCGGACTGTCTCCAACCAGCCATAATATTGTGAGAGTGAAATTATGTCTAAGTCCAGCTTTGGTACATTAGAAGCAACTCTGAAACTTAACCTAAGCGTTTTTCGAAGCTACTTTTTGGCTAACTTCTTATAGGAAGGTCTAGGAGCTCTGAAAATGAACGTGCGCGTCTTTCACTCTTCCCGAGGGACTTAGAAGAATTTTGTGATATTTTTTATTAAAATGGTGTATAAGGGTATATATATAAATATATTATATAAATATATTTTATGCACTGTATATGAGCTGGCGATTTCTAAGTCTGTGGTTCCGAGAGGGGGTAACCAGGCTCACTAATAAAGGTCAAGCCACTTGGCTGCCAGAATGCCCTGCTTCAGCACAGACCAGAAAGGCATTGTGATAAGCGTAGCCCCGGTATAGTCAGGGGTTAATGGGAGTCGTCCCCGTCCCCCCAGTATACGCCCAGAACCATCGATCCGGTACTTGTGGTTCGGACTGTCTCCAACCAGCCATAATGTTGTGAGAGTGAAATTATGTCTAAGTCCAGCTTTGGTACATTAGAAGCAACTCTGAAACTTAACCTAAGCGTTTTTCGAAGCTACTTTTTGGCTAACTTCTTATAGGAAGGTCTAGGAGCTCTGAAAATGAACGTGCGCGTCTTTCACTCTTCCCGAGGGACTTAGAAGAATTTTGTGATATTTTTTATTAAAATGGTGTATAAGGGTATATATATAAATATATTTTATGCACTGTATATGAGCTGGCGATTTCTAAGTCTGTGGTTCCGAGAGGGGGTAACCAGGCGCACTAATAAATGTCAAGCCACTTGGCTGCCAGAATGCCCTGCTTCAGCACACACCAGAAAGGCATTGTGATAAGCGTATCCCCGGTATAGTCAGGGGTTAATGGGAGTCGTCCCCGTCCCCCCAGTATACGCCCAGAACCATGGACCCGGTACTTGTGGTTCGGACTGTCTCCAACCAGCCATAATGTTGTGAGAGTGAAATTATGTCTAAGTCCAGCTTTGGTACATTAGAAGCAACTCTGAAACTTAACCTAAGCGTTTTTCGAAGCTACTTTTTGGCTAACTTCTTATAGGAGGGTCTAGGAGCTCTGAAAATGAACGTGCGCGTCTTTCACTCTTCCCGAGGGACTTAGAAGAATTTTGTGATATTTTTTATTAAAATGGTGTATAAGGGTATATATATAAATATATAATATACAGTAAATATATTTTATGCACTGTATATGATCTGGCGATTTCTAAGTCTGTGGTTCCGAGAGGGGGTAACCAGGCTCACTAATAAAGGTCAAGCCACTTGGCTGCCAGAATGCCCTGCTTCAGCACAGACCAGAAATGCATTGTGATAAGCGTATCCCCGGTATAGTCAGGGGTTAATGGGAGTCGTCCTCGTCCCCCCAGTATACGCCCAGAACCATCGACCCGGTACTTGTGGTTCGGACTGTCTCCAACCAGCCATACTGTTGTGAGAGTGAAATTATGTCTAAGTCCAGCTTTGGTACATTAGAAGCAACTCTGAAACTTAACCTAAGCGTTTTTCGAAGCTACTTTTTGGCTAACTTCTTATAGGAAGGTCTAGGAGCGCTGAAAATGAACGTGCGCGTCTTTCACTCTTCCCGAGGGACTTAGAAGAATTTTGTGATATTTTTTTATTAAAATGGTGTATAAGGGTATATATATAAATATATTTTATGCACTGTATATGAGCTGGCGATTTCTAAGTCTGTGGTTCCGAGAGGGGGTAACCAGGCTCACTAATAAAGGTCAAGCCACTTGGCTGCCAGAATGCCCTGCTTCAGCACAGACCAGAAATGCATTGTGATAAGCGTATCCCCGGTATAGTCAGGGGTTAATGGGAGTCGTCCCCGTCCCCCCAGTATACGGCCAGAACCATGGACCCGGTACTTGTGGTTCGGACTGTCTCCAACCAGCCATAATGTTGTGAGAGTGAAATTATGTCTAAGTCCAGCTTTGGTACATTAGAAGCAACTCTGAAACTTAACCTAAGCGTTTTTCGAAGCTACTTTTTGGCTAACTTCTTATAGGAAGGTCTAGGAGCTCTAAAAATGAACGTGCGCGTCTTTCACTCTTCCCGAGGGACTTAGAAGAATTTTGTGATATTTTTTATTAAAATGGTGTATAAGGGTATATATATAAATATATTTTATGCACTGTATATGAGCTGGCGATTTCTAAGTCTGTGGTTCCGAGAGGGGGTAACCAGGCTCACTAATAAAGGTCAAGCCACTTGGCTTCCAGAATGCCCTGCTTCAGCACAGACCAGAAAGGCATTGTGATAAGCGTATCCCCGGTATAGTCAGGGGTTAATGGGAGTCGTCCCCGTCCCCCCCAGTATACGCCCAGAACCATGGACCCGGTACTTGTGGTTCGGACTGTCTCCAACCAGCCATAATGTTGTGAGAGTGAAATTATGTCTAAGTCCAGCTTTGGTACATTAGAAGCAACTCTGAAACTTAACCTAAGCGTTTTTCGAAGCTACTTTTTGGCTAACTTCTTATAGGAAGGTCTAGGAGCTCTGAAAATGAACGTGCGCGTCTTTCACTCTTCCCGAGGGAATTAGAAGAATTTTGTGATATTTTTTATTAAAATGGTGTATAAGGGTATATATACTGTATAAATATATTTTATGCACTGTATATGAGCTGGCGATTTCTAAGTCTGTGGTTCCGAGAGGGGGTAACCAGGCGCACTAATAAAGGTCAAGCCACTTGGCTGCCAGAATGCCCTGCTTCAGCACAGACCAGAAAGGCATTGTGATAAGCGTATCCCCGGTATAGTCAGGGGTTAATGGGAGTCGTCCCCGTCCCCCCCAGTATACGCCCAGAACCATGGACCCGGTACTTGTGGTTCGGACTGTCTCCAACCAGCCATAATGTTGTGAGAGTGAAATTATGTCTAAGTCCAGCTTTGGTACATTAGAAGCAACTCTGAAATTTAACCTAAGCGTTTTTCGAAGCTACTTTTTGGCTAACTTCTTATAGGAAGGTCTAGGAGCTCTGAAAATGAACGTGCGCGTCTTTCACTCTTCCCGAGGGACTTAGAAGAATTTTGTGATATTTTTTATTAAAATGGTGTATAAGGGTATATATACTGTATAAATATATTTTATGCACTGTATATGAGCTGGCGATTTCTAAGTCTGTGGTTCCGAGAGGGGGTAACCAGGCTCACTAATGAAGGTCTAGCCACTTGGTTGCCAGAATGCCCTGCTTCAGCACAGACCAGAAAGGCATTGTGATAAGCGTATCCCCGGTATAGTCAGGGGTTAATGGGAGTCGTCCCCGTCCCCCCAGTATACGCCCAGAACCATGGACCCGGTACTTGTGGTTCGGACTGTCTCCAACCAGCCATAATGTTGTGAGAGTGAAATTATGTCTAAGTCCAGCTTTGGTACATTAGAAGCAACTCTGAAACTTAACCTAAGCGTTTTTCGAAGCTACTTTTTGGCTAACTTCTTATAGGAAGGTCTAGGAGCTCTGAAAATGAACGTGCGCGTCTTTCACTCTTCCCGAGGGAATTAGAAGAATTTTGTGATATTTTTTATTAAAATGGTGTATAAGGGTATATATACTGTATAAATATATTTTATGCACTGTATATGAGCTGGCGATTTCTAAGTCTGTGGTTCCGAGAGGGGGTAACCAGGCGCACTAATAAAGGTCAAGCCACTTGGCTGCCAGAATGCCCTGCTTCAGCACAGACCAGAAAGGCATTGTGATAAGCGTATCCCCGGTATAGTCAGGGGTTAATGGGAGTCGTCCCCGTCCCCCCCAGTATACGCCCAGAACCATGGACCCGGTACTTGTGGTTCGGACTGTCTCCAACCAGCCATAATGTTGTGAGAGTGAAATTATGTCTAAGTCCAGCTTTGGTACATTAGAAGCAACTCTGAAATTTAACCTAAGCGTTTTTCGAAGCTACTTTTTGGCTAACTTCTTATAGGAAGGTCTAGGAGCTCTGAAAATGAACGTGCGCGTCTTTCACTCTTCCCGAGGGACTTAGAAGAATTTTGTGATATTTTTTATTAAAATGGTGTATAAGGGTATATATACTGTATAAATATATTTTATGCACTGTATATGAGCTGGCGATTTCTAAGTCTGTGGTTCCGAGAGGGGGTAACCAGGCTCACTAATAAAGGTCAAGCCACTTGGCTGCCAGAATGCCCTGCTTCAGCACAGACCAGAAAGGCATTGTGATAAGCGTATCCCCGGTATAGTCAGGGGTTAATGGGAGTCGTCCCCGTCCCCCCAGTATACGGCCAGAACTATGGACCCGGTACTTGTGGTTCGGACTGTCTCCAACCAGCCATAATGTTGTGAGAGTGAAATTATGTCTAAGTCCAGCTTTGGTACATTAGAAGCAACTCTGAAACTTAACCTAAGCGTTTTTCGAAGCTACTTTTTGGCTAACTTCTTATAGGAAGGTCTAGGAGCTCTGAAAATGAACGTGCGCGTCTTTCACTCTTCCCGAGGGACTTAGAAGAATTTTGTGATATTTTTTATTAAAATGGTGTATAAGGGTATATATATAAATATATTATATACAGTAAATATATTTTATGCACTGTATATGAGCTGGCGATTTCTAAGTCTGTGGTTCCGAGAGGGGGTAACCAGGCTCACTAATAAAGGTCAAGCCACTTGGCTGCCAGAATGCCCTGCTTCAGCAAAGACCAGAAATGCATTGTGATAAGCGTATCCCCGGTATAGTCAGGGGTTAATGGGAGTCGTCCCCTTCCCCCAGTATACGCCCAGAACCATGGACCCGGTACTTGTGGTTCAGACTGTCTCCAACCAGCTATAATGTTGTGAGAGTGAAATTATGTCTAAGTCCAGCTTTGGTACATTAGAAGCAACTCTGAAACTTAACCTAAGCGTTTTTCGAAGCTACTTTTTGGCTAACTTCTTATAGGAAGGTCTAGGAGCTCTGAAAATGAACGTGCACGTCTTTCACTCTTCCCGAGGGACTTAGAAGAATTTTGTGATATTTTTTATTAAAATGGTGTATAAGGGTATATATATAAATATATTTTATGCACTGTATATGAGCTGGCGATTTCTAAGTCTGTGGTTCCGAGAGGGGGTAACCAGGCGCACTAATAAATGTCAAGCCACTTGGCTGCCAGAATGCCCTGCTTCAGCACACACCAGAAAGGCATTGTGATAAGCGTATCCCCGGTATAGTCAGGGGTTAATGGGAGTCGTCCCCGTCCCCCCAGTATACGCCCAGAACCATGGACCCGGTACTTGTGGTTCGGACTGTCTCCAACCAGCCATAATGTTGTGAGAGTGAAATTATGTCTAAGTCCAGCTTTGGTACATTAGAAGCAACTCTGAAACTTAACCTAAGCGTTTTTCGAAGCTACTTTTTGGCTAACTTCTTATAGGAGGGTCTAGGAGCTCTGAAAATGAACGTGCGCGTCTTTCACTCTTCCCGAGGGACTTAGAAGAATTTTGTGATATTTTTTATTAAAATGGTGTATAAGGGTATATATATAAATATATAATATACAGTAAATATATTTTATGCACTGTATATGATCTGGCGATTTCTAAGTCTGTGGTTCCGAGAGGGGGTAACCAGGCTCACTAATAAAGGTCAAGCCACTTGGCTGCCAGAATGCCCTGCTTCAGCACAGACCAGAAATGCATTGTGATAAGCGTATCCCCGGTATAGTCAGGGGTTAATGGGAGTCGTCCTCGTCCCCCCAGTATACGCCCAGAACCATCGACCCGGTACTTGTGGTTCGGACTGTCTCCAACCAGCCATACTGTTGTGAGAGTGAAATTATGTCTAAGTCCAGCTTTGGTACATTAGAAGCAACTCTGAAACTTAACCTAAGCGTTTTTCGAAGCTACTTTTTGGCTAACTTCTTATAGGAAGGTCTAGGAGCGCTGAAAATGAACGTGCGCGTCTTTCACTCTTCCCGAGGGACTTAGAAGAATTTTGTGATATTTTTTTATTAAAATGGTGTATAAGGGTATATATATAAATATATTTTATGCACTGTATATGAGCTGGCGATTTCTAAGTCTGTGGTTCCGAGAGGGGGTAACCAGGCTCACTAATAAAGGTCAAGCCACTTGGCTGCCAGAATGCCCTGCTTCAGCACAGACCAGAAATGCATTGTGATAAGCGTATCCCCGGTATAGTCAGGGGTTAATGGGAGTCGTCCCCGTCCCCCCAGTATACGGCCAGAACCATGGACCCGGTACTTGTGGTTCGGACTGTCTCCAACCAGCCATAATGTTGTGAGAGTGAAATTATGTCTAAGTCCAGCTTTGGTACATTAGAAGCAACTCTGAAACTTAACCTAAGCGTTTTTCGAAGCTACTTTTTGGCTAACTTCTTATAGGAAGGTCTAGGAGCTCTAAAAATGAACGTGCGCGTCTTTCACTCTTCCCGAGGGACTTAGAAGAATTTTGTGATATTTTTTATTAAAATGGTGTATAAGGGTATATATATAAATATATTTTATGCACTGTATATGAGCTGGCGATTTCTAAGTCTGTGGTTCCGAGAGGGGGTAACCAGGCTCACTAATAAAGGTCAAGCCACTTGGCTTCCAGAATGCCCTGCTTCAGCACAGACCAGAAAGGCATTGTGATAAGCGTATCCCCGGTATAGTCAGGGGTTAATGGGAGTCGTCCCCGTCCCCCCCAGTATACGCCCAGAACCATGGACCCGGTACTTGTGGTTCGGACTGTCTCCAACCAGCCATAATGTTGTGAGAGTGAAATTATGTCTAAGTCCAGCTTTGGTACATTAGAAGCAACTCTGAAACTTAACCTAAGCGTTTTTCGAAGCTACTTTTTGGCTAACTTCTTATAGGAAGGTCTAGGAGCTCTGAAAATGAACGTGCGCATCTTTCACTCTTCCCGAGGGAATTAGAAGAATTTTGTGATATTTTTTATTAAAATGGTGTATAAGGGTATATATACTGTATAAATATATTTTATGCACTGTATATGAGCTGGCGATTTCTAAGTCTGTGGTTCCGAGAGGGGGTAACCAGGCGCACTAATAAAGGTCAAGCCACTTGGCTGCCAGAATGCCCTGCTTCAGCACAGACCAGAAAGGCATTGTGATAAGCGTATCCCCGGTATAGTCAGGGGTTAATGGGAGTCGTCCCCGTCCCCCTCAGTATACGCCCAGAACCATGGACCCGGTACTTGTGGTTCGGACTGTCTCCAACCAGCCATAATGTTGTGAGAGTGAAATTATGTCTAAGTCCAGCTTTGGTACATTAGAAGCAACTCTGAAACTTAACCTAAGCGTTTTTCGAAGCTACTTTTTGGCTAACTTCTTATAGGAAGGTCTAGGAGCTCTGAAAATGAACGTGCGCGTCTTTCACTCTTCCCGAGGGACTTAGAAGAATTTTGTGATATTTTTTATTAAAATGGTGTATAAGGGTATATATACTGTATAAATATATTTTATGCACTGTATATGAGCTGGCGATTTCTAAGTCTGTGGTTCCGAGAGGGGGTAACCAGGCTCACTAATGAAGGTCAAGCCACTTGGTTGCCAGAATGCCCTGCTTCAGCACAGACCAGAAAGGCATTGTGATAAGCGTATCCCCAGTATAGTCAGGGGTTAATGGGAGTCGTCCCCGTCCCCCCAGTATACGCCCAGAACCATGGACCCGGTACTTGTGGTTCGGACTGTCTCCAACCAGCCATAATGTTGTGAGAGTGAAATTATGTCTAAGTCCAGCTTTGGTACATTAGAAGCAACTCTGAAACTTAACCTAAGCGTTTTTCGAAGCTACTTTTTGGCTAACTTCTTATAGGAAGGTCTAGGAGCTCTGAAAATGAACGTGCGCGTCTTTCACTCTTCCCGAGGGAATTAGAAGAATTTTGTGATATTTTTTATTAAAATGGTGTATTAGGGTATATATACTGTATAAATATATTTTATGCACTGTATATGAGCTGGCGATTTCTAAGTCTGTGGTTCCGAGAGGGGGTAACCAGGCGCACTAATAAAGGTCAAGCCACTTGGCTGCCAGAATGCCCTGCTTCAGCACAGACCAGAAAGGCATTGTGATAAGCGTATCCCCGGTATAGTCAGGGGTTAATGGGAGTCGTCCTCGTCCCCCCCAGTATACGCCCAGAACCATGGACCCGGTACTTGTGGTTCGGACTGTCTCCAACCAGCCATAATGTTGTGAGAGTGAAATTATGTCTAAGTCCAGCTTTGGTACATTAGAAGCAACTCTGAAATTTAACCTAAGCGTTTTTCGAAGCTACTTTTTGGCTAACTTCTTATAGGAAGGTCTAGGAGCTCTGAAAATGAACGTGCGCGTCTTTCACTCTTCCCGAGGGACTTAGAAGAATTTTGTGATATTTTTTATTAAAATGGTGTATAAGGGTATATATACTGTATAAATATATTTTATGCACTGTATATGAGCTGGCGATTTCTAAGTCTGTGGTTCCGAGAGGGGGTAACCAGGCTCACTAATAAAGGTCAAGCCACTTGGTTGCCAGAATGCCCTGCTTCAGCACAGACCAGAAAGGCATTGTGATAAGCGTATCCCCGGTATAGTCAGGGGTTAATGGGAGTCGTCCCCGTCCCCCCAGTATACGGCCAGAACTATGGACCCGGTACTTGTGGTTCGGACTGTCTCCAACCAGCCATAATGTTGTGAGAGTGAAATTATGTCTAAGTCCAGCTTTGGTACATTAGAAGCAACTCTGAAACTTAACCTAAGCGTTTTTCGAAGCTACTTTTTGGCTAACTTCTTATAGGAAGGTCTAGGAGCTCTGAAAATGAACGTGCGCGTCTTTCACTCTTCCCGAGGGACTTAGAAGAATTTTGTGATATTTTTTATTAAAATGGTGTATAAGGGTATATATATAAATATATTATATACAGTAAATATATTTTATGCACTGTATATGAGCTGGCGATTTCTAAGTCTGTGGTTCCGAGAGGGGGTAACCAGGCTCACTAATAAAGGTCAAGCCACTTGGCTGCCAGAATGCCCTGCTTCAGCAAAGACCAGAAATGCATTGTGATAAGCGTATCCCCGGTATAGTCAGGGGTTAATGGGAGTCGTCCCCTTCCCCCAGTATACGCCCAGAACCATGGACCCGGTACTTGTGGTTCAGACTGTCTCCAACCAGCTATAATGTTGTGAGAGTGAAATTATGTCTAAGTCCAGCTTTGGTACATTAGAAGCAAATCTGAAACTTAACCTAAGCGTTTTTCGAAGCTACTTTTTGGCTAACTTCTTATAGGAAGGTCTAGGAGCTCTGAAAATGAACGTGCACGTCTTTCACTCTTCCCGAGGGACTTAGAAGAATTTTGTGATATTTTTTATTAAAATGGTGTATAAGGGTATATATATAAATATATTATATAAATATATTTTATGCACTGTATATGAGCTGGCGATTTCTAAGTCTGTGGTTCCGAGAGGGGGTAACCAGGCTCACTAATAAAGGTCAAGCCACTTGGCTGCCAGAATGCCCTGCTTCAGCACAGACCAGAAAGGCATTGTGATAAGCGTAGCCCCGGTATAGTCAGGGGTTAATGGGAGTCGTCCCCGTCCCCCCAGTATACGCCCAGAACCATCGATCTGGTACTTGTGGTTCGGACTGTCTCCAACCAGCCATAATGTTGTGAGAGTGAAATTATGTCTAAGTCCAGCTTTGGTACATTAGAAGCAACTCTGAAACTTAACCTAAGCGTTTTTCGAAGCTACTTTTTGGCTAACTTCTTATAGGAAGGTCTAGGAGCTCTGAAAATGAACGTGCGCGTCTTTCACTGTTCCCGAGGGACTTAGAAGAATTTTGTGATATTTTTTATTAAAATGGTGTATAAGGGTATATATATAAATATATTTTATGCACTGTATATGAGCTGGCGATTTCTAAGTCTGTGGTTCCGAGAGGGGGTAACCAGGCGCACTAATAAAGGTCAAGCCACTTGGCTGCCAGAATGCCCTGCTTCAGCACACACCAGAAAGGCATTGTGATAAGCGTATCCCCGGTATAGTCAGGGGTTAATGGGAGTCGTCCTCGTCCCCCCAGTATACGCCCAGAACCATCGACCCGGTACTTGTGGTTCGGACTGTCTCCAACCAGCCATACTGTTGTGAGAGTGAAATTATGTCTAAGTCCAGCTTTGGTACATTAGAAGCAACTCTGAAACTTAACCTAAGCGTTTTTCGAAGCTACTTTTTGGCTAACTTCTTATAGGAAGGTCTAGGAGCGCTGAAAATGAACGTGCGCGTCTTTCACTCTTCCCGAGGGACTTAGAAGAATTTTGTGATATTTTTTATTAAAATGGTGTATAAGGGTATATGTATAAATATATTATATACAGTAAATATATTTTATGCACTGTATATGAGCTGGCGATTTCTAAGTCTGTGGTTCCGAGAGGGGGTAACCAGGCTCACTAATAAAGGTCAAGCCACTTGGCTGCCAGAATGCCCTGCTTCAGCACAGACCAGAAATGCATTGTGATAAGCGTATCCCCGGTATAGTCAGGGGTTAATGGGAGTCGTCCTCGTCCCCCCAGTATACGCCCAGAACCATCGACCCGGTACTTGTGGTTCGGACTGTCTCCAACCAGCCATACTGTTGTGAGAGTGAAATTATGTCTAAGTCCAGCTTTGGTACATTAGAAGCAACTCTGAAACTTAACCTAAGCGTTTTTCGAAGCTACTTTTTGGCTAACTTCTTATAGGAAGGTCTAGGAGCGCTGAAAATGAACGTGCGCGTCTTTCACTCTTCCCGAGGGACTTAGAAGAATTTTGTGATATTTTTTTATTAAAATGGTGTATAAGGGTATATATATAAATATATTTTATGCACTGTATATGAGCTGGCGATTTCTAAGTCTGTGGTTCCGAGAGGGGGTAACCAGGCGCACTAATAAAGGTCAAGCCACTTGGCTGCCAGAATGCCCTGCTTCAGCACAGACCAGAAAGGCATTGTGATAAGCGTATCCCCGGTATAGTCAGGGGTTAATGGGAGTCGTCCCCGTCCCCCCAGTATACGCCCAGAACCATGGACCCGGTACTTGTGGTTCGGACTGTCTCCAACCAGCCATAATGTTGTGAGAGTGAAATTATGTCTAAGTCCAGCTTTGGTACATTAGAAGCAACTCTGAAACTTAACCTAAGCGTTTTTCGAAGCTACTTTTTGGCTAACTTCTTATAGGAAGGTCTAGGAGCTCTGAAAATGAACGTGCGCGTCTTTCACTCTTCCCGAGGGACTTAGAAGAATTTTGTGATATTTTTTATTAAAATGGTGTATAAGGGTATATATATAAATATATTATATAAATATATTTTATGCACTGTATATGAGCTGGCGATTTCTAAGTCTGTGGTTCCGAGAGGGGGTAACCAGGCGCACTAATAAAGGTCAAGCCACTTGGTTGCCAGAATGCCCTGCTTCAGCACAGACCAGAAAGGCATTGTGATAAGCGTATCCCCGGTATAGTCAGGGGTTAATGGGAGTCGTCCCCGTCCCCCCAGTATACGCCCAGAACCATGGACCCGGTACTTGAGGTTCGGACTGTCTCCAACCAGCCATAATGTTGTGAGAGTGAAATTATGTCTAAGTCCAGCTTTGGTACATTAGAAGCAACTCTGAAACTTAACCTAAGCGTTTTTCGAAGCGACTTTTTGGCTAACTTCTTATAGGAAGGTCTAGGAGCTCTGAAAATGAACGTGCGCGTCTTTCACTCTTCCCGAGGGACTTAGAAGAATTTTGTGATATTTTTTATTAAAATGGTGTATAAGGGTATATATATAAATATATTATATACAGTAAATATATTTTATGCACTGTATATGAGCTGGCGATTTCTAAGTCTGTGGTTCCGAGAGGGGGTAACCAGGCGCACTAATAAAGGTCAAGCCACTTGGCTGCCAGAATGCCCTGCTTCAGCACAGACCAGAAATGCATTGTGATAAGCGTATCCCCGGTATAGTCAGGGGTTAATGGGAGTCGTCCCCTTCCCCCAGTATACGCCCAGAACCATGGACCCGGTACTTGTGGTTCGGACTGTCTCCAACCAGCCATAATGTTGTGAGAGTGAAATTATGTCTAAGTCCAGCTTTGGTACATTAGAAGCAACTCTGAAACTTAACCTAAGCGTTTTTCGAAGCTACTTTTTGGCTAACTTCTTATAGGAAGGTCTAGGAACGCTGAAAATGAACGTGCGCATCTTACACTCTTCACGAGGGACTTAGAAGAATTTTGTGATATTTTTTATTAAAATGGTGTATAAGGGTATATATATAAATATATTTTATGCACTGTATATGAGCTGGCGATTTCTAAGTCTGTGGTTCCGAGAGGGGGTAACCAGGCTCACTAATGAAGGTCAAGCCACTTGGTTGCCAGAATGCCCTGCTTCAGCACAGACCAGAAAGGCATTGTGATAAGCGTATCCCCGGTATAGTCAGGGGTTAATGGGAGTCGTCCCCGTCCCCCCAGTATACGCCCAGAACCATGGACCCGGTACTTGTGGTTCGGACTGTCTCCAACCAGCCATAATGTTGTGAGAGTGAAATTATGTCTAAGTCCAGCTTTGGTACATTAGAAGCAACTCTGAAACTTAACCTAAGCGTTTTTCGAAGCTACTTTTTGGCTAACTTATTATAGGAAGGTCTAGGAGCTCTGAAAATGAACGTGCGCGTCTTTCACTCTTCCCGAGGGAATTAGAAGAATTTTGTGATATTTTTTATTAAAATGGTGTATAAGGGTATTTATACTGTATAAATATATTTTATGCACTGTATATGAGCTGGCGATTTCTAAGTCTGTGGTTCCGAGAGGGGGTAACCAGGCGCACTAATAAAGGTCAAGCCACTTGGCTGCCAGAATGCCCTGCTTCAGCACAGACCAGAAAGGCATTGTGATAAGCGTATCCCCGGTATAGTCAGGGGTTAATGGGAGTCGTCCCCGTCCCCCCCAGTATACGCCCAGAACCATGGACCCGGTACTTGTGGTTCGGACTGTCTCCAACCAGCCATAATGTTGTGAGAGTGAAATTATGTCTAAGTCCAGCTTTGGTACATTAGAAGCAACTCTGAAATTTAACCTAAGCGTTTTTCGAAGCTACTTTTTGGCTAACTTCTTATAGGAAGGTCTAGGAGCTCTGAAAATGAACGTGCGCGTCTTTCACTCTTCCCGAGGGACTTAGAAGAATTTTGTGATATTTTTTATTAAAATGGTGTATAAGGGTATATATATAAATATATTATATACAGTAAATATATTTTATGCACTGTATATGAGCTGGCGATTTCTAAGTCTGTGGTTCCGAGAGGGGGTAACCAGGCTCACTAATAAAGGTCAAGCCACTTGGCTGCCAGAATGCCCTGCTTCAGCAAAGACCAGAAATGCATTGTGATAAGCGTATCCCCGGTATAGTCAGGGGTTAATGGGAGTCGTCCCCTTCCCCCAGTATACGCCCAGAACCATGGACCCGGTACTTGTGGTTCAGACTGTCTCCAACCAGCTATAATGTTGTGAGAGTGAAATTATGTCTAAGTCCAGCTTTGGTACATTAGAAGCAACTCTGAAACTTAACCTAAGCGTTTTTCGAAGCTACTTTTTGGCTAACTTCTTATAGGAAGGTCTAGGAGCTCTGAAAATGAACGTGCACGTCTTTCACTCTTCCCGAGGGACTTAGAAGAATTTTGTGATATTTTTTATTAAAATGGTGTATAAGGGTATATATATAAATATATTATATACAGTAAATATATTTTATGCACTGTATATGAGCTGGCGATTTCTAAGTCTGTGGTTCCGAGAGGGGGTAACCAGGCTCACTAATAAAGGTCAAGCCACTTGGCTGCCAGAATGCCCTGCTTCAGCACAGACCAGAAAGGCATTGTGATAAGCGTAGCCCCGGTATAGTCAGGGGTTAATGGGAGTCGTCCCCGTCCCCCCAGTATACGCCCAGAACCATCGATCCGGTACTTGTGGTTCGGACTGTCTCCAACCAGCCATAATGTTGTGAGAGTGAAATTATGTCTAAGTCCAGCTTTGGTACATTAGAAGCAACTCTGAAACTTAACCTAAGCGTTTTTCGAAGCTACTTTTTGGCTAACTTCTTATAGGAAGGTCTAGGAGCTCTGAAAATGAACGTGCGCGTCTTTCACTCTTCCCGAGGGACTTAGAAGAATTTTGTGATATTTTTTATTAAAATGGTGTATAAGGGTATATATATAAATATATTTTATGCACTGTATATGAGCTGGCGATTTCTAAGTCTGTGGTTCCGAGAGGGGGTAACCAGGCGCACTAATAAAGGTCAAGCCACTTGGCTGCCAGAATGCCCTGCTTCAGCACACACCAGAAAGGCATTGTGATAAGCGTATCCCCGGTATAGTCAGGGGTTAATGGGAGTCGTCCCCGTCCCCCCAGTATACGCCCAAAACCATGGACCCGGTACTTGTGGTTCGGACTGTCTCCAACCAGCCATAATGTTGTGAGAGTGAAATTATGTCTAAGTCCAGCTTTGGTACATTAGAAGCAACTCTGAAACTTAACCTAAGCGTTTTTCGAAGCTACTTTTTGGCTAACTTCTTATAGGAAGGTCTAGGAGCTCTGAAAATGAACGTGCGCGTCTTTCACTCTTCCCGAGGGACTTAGAAGAATTTTGTGATATTTTTTATTAAAATGGTGTATAAGGGTATATGTATAAATATATTATATACAGTAAATATATTTTATGCACTGTATATGAGCTGGCGATTTCTAAGTCTGTGGTTCCGAGAGGGGGTAACCAGGCTCACTAATAAAGGTCAAGCCACTTGTCTGCCAGAATGCCCTGCTTCAGCACAGACCAGAAATGCATTGTGATAAGCGTATCCCCGGTATAGTCAGGGGTTAATGGGAGTCGTCCTCGTCCCCCCAGTATACGCCCAGAACCATCGACCCGGTACTTTTGGTTCGGACTGTCTCCAACCAGCCATACTGTTGTGAGAGTGAAATTATGTCTAAGTCCAGCTTTGGTACATTAGAAGCAACTCTGAAACTTAACCTAAGCGTTTTTCGAAGCTACTTTTTGGCTAACTTCTTATAGGAAGGTCTAGGAGCGCTGAAAATGAACGTGCGCGTCTTTCACTCTTCCCGAGGGACTTAGAAGAATTTTGTGATATTTTTTTATTAAAATGGTGTATAAGGGTATATATATAAATATATTTTATGCACTGTATATGAGCTGGCGATTTCTAAGTCTGTGGTTCCGAGAGGGGGTAACCAGGCGCACTAATAAAGGTCAAGCCACTTGGCTGCCAGAATGCCCTGCTTCAGCACAGACCAGAAAGGCATTGTGATAAGCGTATCCCCGGTATAGTCAGGGGTTAATGGGAGTCGTCCCCGTCCCCCCAGTATACGCCCAGAACCATGGACCCGGTACTTGTGGTTCGGACTGTCTCCAACCAGCCATAATGTTGTGAGAGTGAAATTATGTCTAAGTCCAGCTTTGGTACATTAGAAGCAACTCTGAAACTTAACCTAAGCGTTTTTCGAAGCTACTTTTTGGCTAACTTCTTATAGGAAGGTCTAGGAGCTCTGAAAATGAACGTGCGCGTCTTTCACTCTTCCCGAGGGACTTAGAAGAATTTTGTGATATTTTTTATTAAAATGGTGTATAAGGGTATATATATAAATATATTATATAAATATATTTTATGCACTGTATATGAGCTGGCGATTTCTAAGTCTGTGGTTCCGAGAGGGGGTAACCAGGCGCACTAATAAAGGTCAAGCCACTTGGTTGCCAGAATGCCCTGCTTCAGCACAGACCAGAAAGGCATTGTGATAAGCGTATCCCCGGTATAGTCAGGGGTTAATGGGAGTCGTCCCCGTCCCCCCAGTATACGCCCAGAACCATGGACCCGGTACTTGTGGTTCGGACTGTCTCCAACCAGCCATAATGTTGTGAGAGTGAAATTATGTCTAAGTCCAGCTTTGGTACATTAGAAGCAACTCTGAAACTTAACCTAAGCGTTTTTCGAAGCTACTTTTTGGCTAACTTCTTATAGGAAGGTCTAGGAGCTCTGAAAATGAACGTGCGCGTCTTTCACTCTTCCCGAGGGACTTAGAAGAATTTTGTGATATTTTTTATTAAAATGGTGTATAAGGGTATATATATAAATATATTATATACAGTAAATATATTTTATGCACTGTATATGAGCTGGCGATTTCTAAGTCTGTGGTTCCGAGAGGGGGTTACCAGGCGCACTAATAAAGGTCAAGCCACTTGGCTGCCAGAATGCCCTGCTTCAGCACAGACCAGAAAGGCATTGTGATAAGCGTATCCCCGGTATAGTCAGTTGTTAATGGGAGTCGTCCCCGTCCCCCCAGTATACGCCCAGAACCATGGACCCGGTACTTGTGGTTCGGACTGTCTCCAACCAGCCATAATATTGTGAGAGTGAAATTATGTCTAAGTCCAGCTTTGGTACATTAGAAGCAACTCTGAAACTTAACCTAAGCGTTTTTCGAAGCTACTTTTTGGCTAACTTCTTATAGGAAGGTCTAGGAGCGCTGAAAATGAACGTGCGCGTCTTTCACTCTTCCCGAGGGACTTAGAAGAATTTTGTGATATTTTTTTATTAAAATGGTGTATAAGGGTATATATATAAATATATTTTATGCACTGTATATGAGCTGGCGATTTCTAAGTCTGTGGTTCCGAGAGGGGGTAACCAGGCGCACTAATAAAGGTCAAGCCACTTGGCTGCCAGAATGCCCTGCTTCAGCACAGACCAGAAAGGCATTGTGATAAGCGTATCCCCGGTATAGTCAGGGGTTAATGGGAGTCGTCCCCGTCCCCCCAGTATACGCCCAGAACCATGGACCCGGTACTTGTGGTTCGGACTGTCTCCAACCAGCCATAATGTTGTGAGAGTGAAATTATGTCTAAGTCCAGCTTTGGTACATTAGAAGCAACTCTGAAACTTAACCTAAGCGTTTTTCGAAGCTACTTTTTGGCTAACTTCTTATAGGAAGGTCTAGGAGCTCTGAAAATGAACGTGCGCGTCTTTCACTCTTCCCGAGGGACTTAGAAGAATTTTGTGATATTTTTTATTAAAATGGTGTATAAGGGTATATATATAAATATATTATATAAATATATTTTATGCACTGTATATGAGCTGGCGATTTCTAAGTCTGTGGTTCCGAGAGGGGGTAACCAGGCGCACTAATAAAGGTCAAGCCACTTGGTTGCCAGAATGCCCTGCTTCAGCACAGACCAGAAAGGCATTGTGATAAGCGTATCCCCGGTATAGTCAGGGGTTAATGGGAGTCGTCCCCGTCCCCCCAGTATACGCCCAGAACCATGGACCCGGTACTTGTGGTTCGGACTGTCTCCAACCAGCCATAATGTTGTGAGAGTGAAATTATGTCTAAGTCCAGCTTTGGTACATTAGAAGCAACTCTGAAACTTAACCTAAGCGTTTTTCGAAGCTACTTTTTGGCTAACTTCTTATAGGAAGGTCTAGGAGCTCTGAAAATGAACGTGCGCGTCTTTCACTCTTCCCGAGGGACTTAGAAGAATTTTGTGATATTTTTTATTAAAATGGTGTATAAGGGTATATATATAAATATATTATATACAGTAAATATATTTTATGCACTGTATATGAGCTGGCGATTTCTAAGTCTGTGGTTCCGAGAGGGGGTTACCAGGCGCACTAATAAAGGTCAAGCCACTTGGCTGCCAGAATGCCCTGCTTCAGCACAGACCAGAAAGGCATTGTGATAAGCGTATCCCCGGTATAGTCAGTTGTTAATGGGAGTCGTCCCCGTCCCCCCAGTATACGCCCAGAACCATGGACCCGGTACTTGTGGTTCGGACTGTCTCCAACCAGCCATAATATTGTGAGAGTGAAATTATGTCTAAGTCCAGCTTTGGTACATTAGAAGCAACTCTGAAACTTAACCTAAGCGTTTTTCGAAGCTACTTTTTGGCTAACTTCTTATAGGAAGGTCTAGGAGCTCTGAAAATGAACGTGCGCGTCTTTCACTCTTCCCGAGGGACTTAGAATAATTTTGTGATATTTTTTATTAAAATGGTGTATAAGGGTATATATATAAATATATTATATAAATATATTTTATGCACTGTATATGAGCTGGCGATTTCTAAGTCTGTGGTTCCGAGAGGGGGTAACCAGGCTCACTAATAAAGGTCAAGCCACTTGGCTGCCAGAATGCCCTGCTTCAGCACAGACCAGAAAGGCATTGTGATAAGCGTATCCCCGGTATAGTCAGGGGTTAATGGGAGTCGTCCCCGTCCCCCCCAGTATACGCCCAGAACCATGGACCCGGTACTTGTGGTTCGGACTGTCTCCAACCAGCCATAATGTTGTGAGAGTGAAATTATGTCTAAGTCCAGCTTTGGTACATTAGAAGCAACTCTGAAACTTAACCTAAGCGTTTTTCGAAGCTACTTTTTGGCTAACTTCTTATAGGAAGGTCTAGGAGCTCTAAAAATGAACGTGCGCGTCTTTCACTCTTCCCGAGGGACTTAGAAGAATTTTGTGATATTTTTTATTAAAATGGTGTATAAGGGTATATATATATAAATATATTATATAAATATATTTTATGCACTGTATATGAGCTGGCGATTTCTAAGTCTGTGGTTCCGAGAGGGGGTAACCAGGCTCACTAATAAAGGTCAAGCCACTTGGCTGCCAGAATGCCCTGCTTCAGCACAGACCAGAAAGGCATTGTGATAAGCGTATCCCCGGTATAGTCAGGGGTTAATGGGAGTCGTCCCCGTCCCCCCCAGTATACGCCCAGAACCATGGACCCGGTACTTGTGGTTCGGACTGTCTCCAACCAGCCATAATGTTGTGAGAGTGAAATTATGTCTAAGTCCAGCTTTGGTACATTAGAAGCAACTCTGAAACTTAACCTAAGCGTTTTTCGAAGCTACTTTTTGGCTAACTTCTTATAGGAAGGTCTAGGAGCTCTGAAAATGAACGTGCGCGTCTTTCACTCTTCCCGAGGGACTTAGAAGAATTTTGTGATATTTTTTATTAAAATGGTGTATAAGGGTATATATATAAATATATTATATACAGTAAATATATTTTATGCACTGTATATGAGCTGGCGATTTCTAAGTCTGTGGTTCCGAGAGGGGGTAACCAGGCTCACTAATAAAGGTCAAGCCACTTGGCTGCCAGAATGCCCTGCTTCAGCAAAGACCAGAAATGCATTGTGATAAGCGTATCCCCGGTATAGTCAGGGGTTAATGGGAGTCGTCCCCTTCCCCCAGTATACGCCCAGAACCATGGACCCGGTACTTGTGGTTCAGACTGTCTCCAACCAGCTATAATGTTGTGAGAGTGAAATTATGTCTAAGTCCAGCTTTGGTACATTAGAAGCAACTCTGAAACTTAACCTAAGCGTTTTTCGAAGCTACTTTTTGGCTAACTTATTATAGGAAGGTCTAGGAGCTCTGAAAATGAACGTGCGCGTCTTTCACTCTTCCCGAGGGACTTAGAAGAATTTTGTGATATTTTTTATTAAAATGGTGTATAAGGGTATATATATATATATTTTATGCACTGTATATGAGCTGGCGATTTCTAAGTCTGTGGTTCCGAGAGGGGGTAACCAGGCTCACTAATAAAGGTCAAGCCACTTGGTTGCCAGAATGCCCTGCTTCAGCACAGACCAGAAAGGCATTGTGATAAGCGTATCCCCGGTATAGTCAGGGGTTAATGGGAGTCGTCCCCGTCCCCCCAGTATACGGCCAGAACCATGGACCCGGTACTTGTGGTTCGGACTGTTTCCAACCAGCTATAATGTTGTGAGAGTGAAATTATGTCTAAGTCCAGCTTTGGTACATTAGAAGCAACTCTGAAACTTAACCTAAGCGTTTTTCGAAGCTACTTTTTGGCTAACTTCTTATAGGAAGGTCTAGGAGCGCTGAAAATGAACGTGCGCGTCTTTCACTCTTCCCGAGGGACTTAGAAGAATTTTGTGATATTTTTTATTAAAATGGTGTATAAGGGTATATATATAAATATATTTTATGCACTGTATATGAGCTGGCGATTTCTAAGTCTGTGGTTCCGAGAGGGGGTAACCAGGCTCACTAATAAAGGTCAAGCCACTTGGCTGCCAGAATGCCCTGCTTCAGCACAGACCAGAAAGGCATTGTGATAAGCGTAGCCCCGGTATAGTCAGGGGTTAATGGGAGTCGTCCCCGTCCCCCCAGTATACGCCCAGAACCATCGATCCGGTACTTGTGGTTCGGACTGTCTCCAACCAGCCATAATGTTGTGAGAGTGAAATTATGTCTAAGTCCAGCTTTGGTACATTAGAAGCAACTCTGAAACTTAACCTAAGCGTTTTTCGAAGCTACTTTTTGGCTAACTTCTTATAGGAAGGTCTAGGAGCTCTGAAAATGAACGTGCGCGTCTTTCACTCTTCCCGAGGGACTTAGAAGAATTTTGTGATATTTTTTATTAAAATGGTGTATAAGGGTATATATATAAATATATTTTATGCACTGTATATGAGCTGGCGATTTCTAAGTCTGTGGTTCCGAGAGGGGGTAACCAGGCTCACTAATAAAGGTCAAGCCACTTGGTTGCCAGAATGCCCTGCTTCAGCACAGACCAGAAAGGCATTGTGATAAGCGTATCCCCGGTATAGTCAGGGGTTAATGGGAGTCGTCCCCGTCCCCCCAGTATACGCCCAGAACCATCGATCCGGTACTTGTGGTTCGGACTGTCTCCAACCAGCCATAATGTTGTGAGAGTGAAATTATGTCTAAGTCCAGCTTTGGTACATTAGAAGCAACTCTGAAACTTAACCTAAGCGTTTTTCGAAGCTACTTTTTGGCTAACTTCTTATAGGAAGGTCTAGGAGCTCTGAAAATGAACGTGCGCGTCTTTCACTCTTCCCGAGGGACTTAGAAGAATTTTGTGATATTTTTTATTAAAATGGTGTATAAGGGTATATATATAAATATATTATATACAGTAAATATATTTTATGCACTGTATATGAGCTGGCGATTTCTAAGTCTGTGGTTTCGAGAGGGGGTAACCAGGCGCACTAATAAAGGTCAAGCCACTTGGCTGCCAGAATGCCCTGCTTCAGCACAGACCAGAAATGCATTGTGATAAGCGTATCCCCGGTATAGTCAGGGGTTAATGGGAGTCGTCCCCTTCCACCAGTATACGCCCAGAACCATGGACCCGGTACTTGTGGTTCGGACTGTCTCCAACCAGCCATAATGTTGTGAGAGTGAAATTATGTCTAAGTCCAGCTTTGGTACATTAGAAGCAACTCTGAAACTTAACCTAAGCGTTTTTCGAAGCTACTTTTTGGCTAACTTCTTATAGGAAGGTCTAGGAACGCTGAAAATGAACGTGCGCATCTTTCACTCTTCCCGAGGGACTTAGAAGAATTTTGTGATATTTTTTATTAAAATGGTGTATAAGGGTATATATATAAATATATTTTATGCACTGTATATGAGCTGGCGATTTCTAAGTCTGTGGTTCCGAGAGGGGGTTACCAGGCGCACTAATAAAGGTCAAGCCACTTGGCTGCCAGAATGCCCTGCTTCAGCACAGACCAGAAAGGCATTGTGATAAGCGTATCCCCGGTATAGTCAGTTGTTAATGGGAGTCGTCCCCGTCCCCCCAGTATACGCCCAGAACCATGGACCCGGTACTTGTGGTTCGGACTGTCTCCAACCAGCCATAATATTGTGAGAGTGAAATTATGTCTAAGTCCAGCTTTGGTACATTAGAAGCAACTCTGAAACTTAACCTAAGCGTTTTTCGAAGCTACTTTTTGGCTAACTTCTTATAGGAAGGTCTAGGAGCTCTGAAAATGAACGTGCGCGTCTTTCACTCTTCCCGAGGGACTTAGAAGAATTTTGTGATATTTTTTATTAAAATGGTGTATAAGGGTATATATATATAAATATATTATATAAATATATTTTATGCACTGTATATGAGCTGGCGATTTCTAAGTCTGTGGTTCCGAGAGGGGGTAACCAGGCTCACTAATAAAGGTCAAGCCACTTGGCTGCCAGAATGCCCTGCTTCAGCACAGACCAGAAAGGCATTGTGATAAGCGTATCCCCGGTATAGTCAGGGGTTAATGGGAGTCGTCCCCGTCCCCCCCAGTATACGCCCAGAACCATGGACCCGGTACTTGTGGTTCGGACTGTCTCCAACCAGCCATAATGTTGTGAGAGTGAAATTATGTCTAAGTCCAGCTTTGGTACATTAGAAGCAACTCTGAAACTTAACCTAAGCGTTTTTCGAAGCTACTTTTTGGCTAACTTCTTATAGGAAGGTCTAGGAGCTCTAAAAATGAACGTGCGCGTCTTTCACTCTTCCCGAGGGACTTAGAAGAATTTTGTGATATTTTTTATTAAAATGGTGTATAAGGGTATATATATATAAATATATTATATAAATATATTTTATGCACTGTATATGAGCTGGCGATTTCTAAGTCTGTGGTTCCGAGAGGGGGTAACCAGGCTCACTAATAAAGGTCAAGCCACTTGGCTGCCAGAATGCCCTGCTTCAGCACAGACCAGAAAGGCATTGTGATAAGCGTATCCCCGGTATAGTCAGGGGTTAATGGGAGTCGTCCCCGTCCCCCCCAGTATACGCCCAGAACCATGGACCCGGTACTTGTGGTTCGGACTGTCTCCAACCAGCCATAATGTTGTGAGAGTGAAATTATGTCTAAGTCCAGCTTTGGTACATTAGAAGCAACTCTGAAACTTAACCTAAGCGTTTTTCGAAGCTACTTTTTGGCTAACTTCTTATAGGAAGGTCTAGGAGCTCTGAAAATGAACGTGCGCGTCTTTCACTCTTCCCGAGGGACTTAGAAGAATTTTGTGATATTTTTTATTAAAATGGTGAATAAGGGTATATATATAAATATATTATATACAGTAAATATATTTTATGCACTGTATATGAGCTGGCGATTTCTAAGTCTGTGGTTCCGAGAGGGGGTAACCAGGCTCACTAATAAAGGTCAAGCCACTTGGCTGCCAGAATGCCCTGCTTCAGCAAAGACCAGAAATGCATTGTGATAAGCGTATCCCCGGTATAGTCAGGGGTTAATGGGAGTCGTCCCCTTCCCCCAGTATACGCCCAGAACCATGGACCCGGTACTTGTGGTTCAGACTGTCTCCAACCAGCTATAATGTTGTGAGAGTGAAATTATGTCTAAGTCCAGCTTTGGTACATTAGAAGCAACTCTGAAACTTAACCTAAGCGTTTTTCGAAGCTACTTTTTGGCTAACTTATTATAGGAAGGTCTAGGAGCTCTCAAAATGAACGTGCGCGTCTTTCACTCTTCCCGAGGGACTTAGAAGAATTTTGTGATATTTTTTATTAAAATGGTGTATAAGGGTATATATATAAATATATTTTATGCACTGTATATGAGCTGGCGATTTCTAAGTCTGTGGTTCCGAGAGGGGGTAACCAGGCTCACTAATAAAGGTCAAGCCACTTGGTTGCCAGAATGCCCTGCTTCAGCACAGACCAGAAAGGCATTGTGATAAGCGTATCCCCGGTATAGTCAGGGGTTAATGGGAGTCGTCCCCGTCCCCCCAGTATACGGCCAGAACCATGGACCCGGTACTTGTGGTTCGGACTGTTTCCAACCAGCTATAATGTTGTGAGAGTGAAATTATGTCTAAGTCCAGCTTTGGTACATTAGAAGCAACTCTGAAACTTAACCTAAGCGTTTTTCGAAGCTACTTTTTGGCTAACTTCTTATAGGAAGGTCTAGGAGCGCTGAAAATGAACGTGCGCGTCTTTCACTCTTCCCGAGGGACTTAGAAGAATTTTGTGATATTTTTTATTAAAATGGTGTATAAGGGTATATATATAAATATATTTTATGCACTGTATATGAGCTGGCGATTTCTAAGTCTGTGGTTCCGAGAGGGGGTAACCAGGCTCACTAATAAAGGTCAAGCCACTTGGCTGCCAGAATGCCCTGCTTCAGCACAGACCAGAAAGGCATTGTGATAAGCGTAGCCCCGGTATAGTCAGGGGTTAATGGGAGTCGTCCCCGTCCCCCCAGTATACGCCCAGAACCATCGATCCGGTACTTGTGGTTCGGACTGTCTCCAACCAGCCATAATGTTGTGAGAGTGAAATTATGTCTAAGTCCAGCTTTGGTACATTAGAAGCAACTCTGAAACTTAACCTAAGCGTTTTTCGAAGCTACTTTTTGGCTAACTTCTTATAGGAAGGTCTAGGAGCTCTGAAAATGAACGTGCGCGTCTTTCACTCTTCCCGAGGGACTTAGAAGAATTTTGTGATATTTTTTATTAAAATGGTGTATAAGGGTATATATATAAATATATTTTATGCACTGTATATGAGCTTGCGATTTCTAAGTCTGTGGTTCCGAGAGGGGGTAACCAGGCGCACTAATAAAGGTCAAGCCACTTGGCTGCCAGAATGCCCTGCTTCAGCACACACCAGAAAGGCATTGTGATAAGCGTATCCCCGGTATAGTCAGGGGTTAATGGGAGTCGTCCCCGTCCCCCCAGTATACGCCCAGAACCATGGACCCGGTACTTGTGGTTCGGACTGTCTCCAACCAGCCATAATGTTGTGAGAGTGAAATTATGTCTAAGTCCAGCTTTGGTACATTAGAAGCAACTCTGAAACTTAACCTAAGCGTTTTTCTAAGCTACTTTTTGGCTAACTTCTTATAGGAAGGTCTAGGAGCTCTGAAAATGAACGTGCGCGTCTTTCACTCTTCCCGAGGGACTTAGAAGAATTTTGTGATATTTTGTATTAAAATGGTGTATAAGGGTATATATACTGTATAAATATATTTTATGCACTGTATATGAGCTGGCGATTTCTAAGTCTGTGGTTCCGAGAGGGGGTAACCAGGCTCACTAATAAAGGTCAAGCCACTTGTTTGCCAGAATGCCCTGCTTCAGCACAGACCAGAAAGGCATTGTGATAAGCGTATACCCGGTATAGTCAGGGGTTAATGGGAGTCGTCCCCGTCCCCCCAGTATACGGCCAGTACCATGGACCCGGTACTTGTGGTTCGGACTGTCTCCAACCAGCCATAATGTTGTGAGAGTGAAATTATGTCTAAGTCCAGCTTTGGTACATTAGAAGCAACTCTGAAACTTAACCTAAGCGTTTTTCGAAGCTACTTTTTGGCTAACTTCTTATAGGAAGGTCTAGGAGCGCTGAAAATGAACGTGCGCGTCTTTCACTCTTCCCGAGGGACTTAGAAGAATTTTGTGATATTTTTTATTAAAATGGTGTATAAGGGTATATATATAAATATATTTTATGCACTGTATATGAGCTGGCGATTTCTAAGTCTGTGGTTCCGAGAGGGGGTAACAAGGCTCACTAATAAAGTTCAAGCCACTTGGCTGCCAAAATGCCCTGCTTCAGCACAGACCAGAAAGACATTGTGATAAGCGTATCCCCGGTATAGTCAGGGGTTAATGGGAGTCGTCCCCGTCCCCCCAGTATACGCCCAGAACCATGGACCCGGTACTTGTGGTTCGGACTGTCTCCAACCAGCCATAATGTTGTGAGAGTGAAATTATGTCTAAGTCCAGCTTTGGTACATTAGAAGCAACTCTGAAACTTAACCTAAGCGTTTTTCGAAGCTACTTTTTGGCTAACTTCTTATAGGAAGGTCTAGGAGCGCTGAAAATGAACGTGCGCGTCTTTCACTCTTCCCGAGGGACTTAGAAGAATTTTGTGATATTTTTTATTAAAATGGTGTATAAGGGTATATATAAATATATTATATAAATTTATTTTATGCACTGTATATGAACTGGCGATTTATAAGTCTGTGGTTCCGAGAGGGGGTAACCAGGCTCACTAATAAAGGTCAAGCCACTTGGCTGCCAGAATGCCCTGCTTCAGCACAGACCAGAAAGGCATTGTGATAAGCGTATCCCCGGTATAGTCAGGGGTTAATGGGAGTCGTCCCCGTCCCCCCAGTATACGCCCAGAACCATCGATCCGGTACTTGTGGTTCGGACTGTCTCCAACCAGCCATAATGTTGTGAGAGTGAAATTATGTCTAAGTCCAGCTTTGGTACATTAGAAGCAACTCTGAAACTTAACCTAAGCGTTTTTCGAAGCTACTTTTTGGCTAACTTCTTATAGGAAGGTCTAGGAGCGCTGAAAATAAACGTGCGCGTCTTTCACTCTTCCCGAGGGACTTAGAAGAATTTTGTGATATTTTTTATTAAAATGGTGTATAAGGGTATATATATATAAATATATTATATACAGTAAATATATTTTATGCACTGTATATGAGCTGGCGATTTCTAAGTCTGTGGTTCCGAGAGGGGGTAACCAGGCTCACTAATAAAGGTCAAGCCACTTGGCTGCCAGAATGCCCTGCTTCAGCACAGACCAGAAAGGCATTGTGATAAGCGTATCCCCGGTATAGTCAGGGGTTAATGGGAGTCGTCCCCGTCCCCCCAGTATACGGCCAGAACCATGGACCCGGTACTTGTGGTTCGGACTGTCTCCAACCAGCCATAATGTTGTGAGAGTGAAATTATGTCTAAGTCCAGCTTTGGTACATTAGAAGCAACTCTGAAACTTAACCTAAGCGTTTTTCGAAGCTACTTTTTGGCTAACTTCTTATAGGAAGGTCTAGGAGCTCTGAAAATGAACGTGCGCGTCTTTCACTTTTCCCGAGGGACTTAGAAGAATTTTGTGATATTTTTTATTAAAATGGTGTATAAGGGTATATATATAAATATATTATATACAGTAAATATATTTTATGCACTGTATATGAGCTGGCGATTTCTAAGTCTGTGGTTCCGAGAGGGGGTAACCAGGCTCACTAATAAAGGTCAAGCCACTTGGCTGCCAGAATGCCCTGCTTCAGCACAGACCAGAAATGCATTGTGATAAGCGTATCCCCGGTATAGTCAGGGGTTAATGGTAGTCGTCCCCTTCCCCCAGTATACGCCCAGAACCATGACCCGGTACTTGTGGTTCGGACTGTCTCCAACCAGCTATAATGTTGTGAGAGTGAAATTATGTCTAAGTCCAGCTTTGGTACATTAGAAGCAACTCTGAAACTTAACCTAAGCGTTTTTCGAAGCTACTTTTTGGCTAACTTCTTATAGGAAGGTCTAGGAGCGCTGAAAATGAACGTGCGCGTCTTTCACTCTTCCCGAGGGACTTAGAAGAATTTTGTGATATTTTTTATTAAAATGGTGTATAAGGGTATATATATAAATATATTTTATGCACTGTATATGAGCTGGCGATTTCTAAGTCTGTGGTTCCGAGAGGGGGTAACCAGGCTCACTAATAAAGGTCAAGCCACTTGGTTGCCAGAATGCCCTGCTTCAGCACAGACCAGAAAGGCATTGTGATAAGCGTATCCCCGGTATAGTCAGGGGTTAATGGGAGTCGTCCCCGTCCCCCCAGTATACGGCCAGAACCATGGACCCGGTACTTGTGGTTCGGACTGTTTCCAACCAGCTATAATGTTGTGAGAGTGAAATTATGTCTAAGTCCAGCTTTGGTACATTAGAAGCAACTCTGAAACTTAACCTAAGCGTTTTTCGAAGCTACTTTTTGGCTAACTTCTTATAGGAAGGTCTAGGAGCGCTGAAAATGAACGTGCGCGTCTTTCACTCTTCGCGAGGGACTTAGAAGAATTTTGTGATATTTTTTATTAAAATGGTGTATAAGGGTATATATATAAATATATTTTATGCACTGTATATGAGCTGGCGATTTCTAAGTCTGTGGTTCCGAGAGGGGGTAACCAGGCTCACTAATAAAGGTCAAGCCACTTGGCTGCCAGAATGCCCTGCTTCAGCACAGACCAGAAAGGCATTGTGATAAGCGTAGCCCCGGTATAGTCAGGGGTTAATGGGAGTCGTCCCCGTCCCCCCAGTATACGCCCAGAACCATCGATCCGGTACTTGTGGTTCGGACTGTCTCCAACCAGCCATAATGTTGTGAGAGTGAAATTATGTCTAAGTCCAGCTTTGGTACATTAGAAGCAACTCTGAAACTTAACCTAAGCGTTTTTCGAAGCTACTTTTTGGCTAACTTCTTATAGGAAGGTCTAGGAGCTCTGAAAATGAACATGCGCGTCTTTCACTCTTCCCGAGGGACTTAGAAGAATTTTGTGATATTTTTTATTAAAATGGTGTATAAGGGTATATATATAAATATATTTTATGCACTGTACAGTATATGAGCTGGCGATTTCTAAGTCTGTGGTTCCGAGAGGGTGTAACCAGGCGCACTAATAAAGGTCAAGCCACTTGGCTGCCAGAATGCCCTGCTTCAGCACACACCAGAAAGGCATTGTGATAAGCGTATCCCCGGTATAGTCAGGGGTTAATGGGAGTCGTCCCCGTCCCCCCAGTATACGCCCAGAACCATGGACCCGGTAATTGTGGTTCGGACTGTCTCCAACCAGCCATAATGTTGTGAGAGTGAAATTATGTCTAAGTCCAGCTTTGGTACATTAGAAGCAACTCTGAAACTTAACCTAAGCGTTTTTCGAAGCTACTTTTTGGCTAACTTCTTATAGGAAGGTCTAGGAGCTCTGAAAATGAACGTGCGCGTCTTTCACTCTTCCCGAGGGACTTAGAAGAATTTTGTGATATTTTGTATTAAAATGGTGTATAAGGGTATATATACTGTATAAATATATTTTATGCACTGTATATGAGCTGGCGATTTCTAAGTCTGTGGTTCCGAGAGGGGGTAACCAGGCTCACTAATAAAGGTCAAGCCACTTGGTTGCCAGAATGCCCTGCTTCAGCACAGACCAGAAAGGCATTGTGATAAGCGTATACCCGGTATAGTCAGGGGTTAATGGGAGTCGTCCCCGTCCCCCCAGTATACGGCCAGTACCATGGACCCGGTACTTGTGGTTCGGACTGTCTCCAACCAGCCATAATGTTGTGAGAGTGAAATTATGTCTAAGTCCAGCTTTGGTACATTAGAAGCAACTCTGAAACTTAACCTAAGCGTTTTTCGAAGCTACTTTTTGGCTAACTTCTTATAGGAAGGTCTAGGAGCGCTGAAAATGAACGTGCGCGTCTTTCACTCTTCCCGAGGGACTTAGAAGAATTTTGTGATATTTTTTATTAAAATGGTGTATAAGGGTATATATATAAATATATTTTATGCACTGTATATGAGCTGGCGATTTCTAAGTCTGTGGTTCCGAGAGGGGGTAACCAGGCTCACTAATAAAGTTCAAGCCACTTGGCTGCCAAAATGCCCTGCTTCAGCACAGACCAGAAAGGCATTGTGATAAGCGTATCCCCGGTATAGTCAGGTGTTAATGGGAGTCGTCCCCGTCCCCCCAGTATACGCCCAGAACCATGGACCCGGTACTTGTGGTTCGGACTGTCTCCAACCAGCCATAATGTTGTGAGAGTGAAATTATGTCTAAGTCCAGCTTTGGTACATTAGAAGCAACTCTGAAACTTAACCTAAGCGTTTTTCGAAGCTACTTTTTGGCTAACTTCTTATAGGAAGGTCTAGGAGCGCTGAAAATGAACGTGCGCGTCTTTCACTCTTCCCGAGGGACTTAGAAGAATTTTGTGATATTTTTTATTAAAATGGTGTATAAGGGTATATATAAATATATTATATAAATATATTTTATGCACTGTATATGAACTGGCGATTTATAAGTCTGTGGTTCCGAGAGGGGGTAACCAGGCTCACTAATAAAGGTCAAGCCACTTGGCTGCCAGAATGCCCTGCTTCAGCACAGACCAGAAAGGCATTGTGATAAGCGTATCCCCGGTATAGTCAGGGGTTAATGGGAGTCGTCCCCGTCCCCCCAGTATACGCCCAGAACCATCGATCCGGTACTTGTGGTTCGGACTGTCTCCAACCAGCCATAATGTTGTGAGAGTGAAATTATGTCTAAGTCCAGCTTTGGTACATTAGAAGCAACTCTGAAACTTAACCTAAGCGTTTTTCGTAGCTACTTTTTGGCTAACTTCTTATAGGAAGGTCTAGGAGCGCTGAAAATAAACGTGCGCGTCTTTCACTCTTCCCGAGGGACTTAGAAGAATTTTGTGATATTTTTTATTAAAATGGTGTATAAGGGTATATATATAAATATATTATATACAGTAAATATATTTTATGCACTGTATATGAGCTGGCGATTTCTAAGTCTGTGGTTCCGAGAGGGGGTAACCAGGCTCACTAATAAAGGTCAAGCCACTTGGCTGCCAGAATGCCCTGCTTCAGCACAGACCAGAAAGGCATTGTGATAAGCGTATCCCCGGTATAGTCAGGGGTTAATGGTAGTCGTCCCCGTCCCCCCAGTATACGCCCAGAACCATGGACCCGGTACTTGTGGTTCGGACTGTCTCCAACCAGCCATAATGTTGTGAGAGTGAAATTATGTCTAAGTCCAGCTTTGGTACATTAGAAGCAACTCTGAAACTTAACCTAAGCGTTTTTCGAAGCTACTTTTTGGCTAACTTCTTATAGGAAGGTCTAGGAGCTCTGAAAATGAACGTGCGCGTCTTTCACTCTTCCCGAGGGACTTAGAAGAATTTTGTGATATTTTTTATTAAAATGGTGTATAAGGGTATATATATAAATATATTTTATGCACTGTATATGAGCTGGCGATTTCTAAGTCTGTGGTTCCGAGAGGGGGTAACCAGGCGCACTAATAAAGGTCAAGCCACTTGGCTGCCAGAATGCCCTGCTTCAGCACAGACCAGAAAGGCATTGTGATAAGCGTATCCCCGGTATAGTCAGGGGTTAATGGGAGTCGTCCCCGTCCCCCCAGTATACGCCCAGAACCATGGACCCGGTACTTGTGGTTCGGACTGTCTCCAACCAGCCATAATGTTGTGAGAGTGAAATTATGTCTAAGTCCAGCTTTGGTACATTAGAAGCAACTCTGAAACTTAACCTAAGCGTTTTTCGAAGCTACTTTTTGGCTAACTTCTTATAGGAAGGTCTAGGAGCTCTGAAAATGAACGTGCGCGTCTTTCACTCTTCCCGAGGGACTTAGAAGAATTTTGTGATATTTTTTATTAAAATGGTGTATAAGGGTATATATATAAATATATTTTATACACTGTATATGAGCTGGCGATTTCTAAGTCTGTGGTTCCGAGAGGGGGTAACCAGGCTCACTAATAAAGGTCAAGCCACTTGGCTGCCAGAATGCCCTGCTTCAGCACAGACCAGAAAGGCATTGTGATAAGCGTATCCCCAGTATAGTCAGGGGTTAATGGGAGTCGTCCCCGTCCCCCCAGTATACTGCACCGACACACTTTATTCGAGCAAATACCCGGTATGTACCTGGCAGATACCTGGAATGCGCCGCTCCTAACCTCTGACAAGCCCCGTTGCATTTGCCTTCCCAGCCTGGGTTCATGCCTGGCTGATGGGCGGCTGATCTGTTAAATGATAATGATTAGGATTTAATAGGCTGCAATGCTTCGCGTGTCTACCAGATGGCATAAATTCATGAATTGTAATGCAGTTTATATATATATACTGTGCAGTATTGCAGCCAGCGGGAATAAAATGCTTCAATCCCTGCTTGGAAAATAACTCAATGTACTCGGGCAGAAAACAGTCACAAACCTCAATACACCCGGGTATACCCGAATTCGTGGAACTAGCCAAGCTCGAATAAAGTGTGTCGCCAGTGTACGCCCAGAACTATCGACCCGGTACTTGTGGTTCGGACTGTCTCCAACCAGCCATAATGTTGTGAGAGTGAAATTATGTCTAAGTCCAGCTTTGGTACATTAGAAGCAACTCTGAAACTTAACCTAAGCGTTTTTCGAAGCTACTTTTTGGCTAACTTCTTATAGGAAGGTCTAGGAGCTCTGAAAATGAACGTGCGCGTCTTTCACTCTTCCCGAGGGACTTAGAAGAATTTTGTGATATTTTTTATTAAAATGGTGTATAAGGGTATATATATAAATATATTTTATGCACTGTATATGAGCTGGCGATTTCTAAGTCTGTGGTTCCGAGAGGGGGTAACCAGGCTCACTAATAAAGGTCAAGCCACTTGGCTGCCAGAATGCCCTGCTTCAGCACAGACCAGAAAGGCATTGTGATAAGCGTATCCCCGGTATAGTCAGGGGTTAATGGGAGTCGTCCCCGTCCCCCCAGTATACGCCCAGAACCATCGATCCGGTACTTGTGGTTCGGACTGTCTCCAACCAGCCATAATGTTGTGAGAGTGAAATTATGTCTAAGTCCAGCTTTGGTACATTAGAAGCAACTCTGAAACTTAACCTAAGCGTTTTTCGTAGCTACTTTTTGGCTAACTTCTTATAGGAAGGTCTAGGAGCGCTGAAAATAAACGTGCGCGTCTTTCACTCTTCCCGAGGGACTTAGAAGAATTTTGTGATATTTTTTATTAAAATGGTGTATAAGGGTATATATATAAATATATTATATACAGTAAATATATTTTATGCACTGTATATGAGCTGGCGATTTCTAAGTCTGTGGTTCCGAGAGGGGGTAACCAGGCTCACTAATAAAGGTCAAGCCACTTGGCTGCCAGAATGCCCTGCTTCAGCACAGACCAGAAAGGCATTGTGATAAGCGTATCCCCGGTATAGTCAGGGGTTAATGGTAGTCGTCCCCGTCCCCCCAGTATACGCCCAGAACCATGGACCCGGTACTTGTGGTTCGGACTGTCTCCAACCAGCCATAATGTTGTGAGAGTGAAATTATGTCTAAGTCCAGCTTTGGTACATTAGAAGCAACTCTGAAACTTAACCTAAGCGTTTTTCGAAGCTACTTTTTGGCTAACTTCTTATAGGAAGGTCTAGGAGCTCTGAAAATGAACGTGCGCGTCTTTCACTCTTCCCGAGGGACTTAGAAGAATTTTGTGATATTTTTTATTAAAATGGTGTATAAGGGTATATATATAAATATATTTTATGCACTGTATATGAGCTGGCGATTTCTAAGTCTGTGGTTCCGAGAGGGGGTAACCAGGCGCACTAATAAAGGTCAAGCCACTTGGCTGCCAGAATGCCCTGCTTCAGCACAGACCAGAAAGGCATTGTGATAAGCGTATCCCCGGTATAGTCAGGGGTTAATGGGAGTCGTCCCCGTCCCCCCAGTATACGCCCAGAACCATGGACCCGGTACTTGTGGTTCGGACTGTCTCCAACCAGCCATAATGTTGTGAGAGTGAAATTATGTCTAAGTCCAGCTTTGGTACATTAGAAGCAACTCTGAAACTTAACCTAAGCGTTTTTCGAAGCTACTTTTTGGCTAACTTCTTATAGGAAGGTCTAGGAGCTCTGAAAATGAACGTGCGCGTCTTTCACTCTTCCCGAGGGACTTAGAAGAATTTTGTGATATTTTTTATTAAAATGGTGTATAAGGGTATATATATAAATATATTTTATACACTGTATATGAGCTGGCGATTTCTAAGTCTGTGGTTCCGAGAGGGGGTAACCAGGCTCACTAATAAAGGTCAAGCCACTTGGCTGCCAGAATGCCCTGCTTCAGCACAGACCAGAAAGGCATTGTGATAAGCGTATCCCCAGTATAGTCAGGGGTTAATGGGAGTCGTCCCCGTCCCCCCAGTATACTGCACCGACACACTTTATTCGAGCAAATACCCGGTATGTACCTGGCAGATACCTGGAATGCGCCGCTCCTAACCTCTGACAAGCCCCGTTGCATTTGCCTTCCCAGCCTGGGTTCATGCCTGGCTGATGGGCGGCTGATCTGTTAAATGATAATGATTAGGATTTAATAGGCTGCAATGCTTCGCGTGTCTACCAGATGGCATAAATTCATGAATTGTAATGCAGTTTATATATATATACTGTGCAGTATTGCAGCCAGCGGGAATAAAATGCTTCAATCCCTGCTTGGAAAATAACTCAATGTACTCGGGCAGAAAACAGTCACAAACCTCAATACACCCGGGTATACCCGAATTCGTGGAACTAGCCAAGCTCGAATAAAGTGTGTCGCCAGTGTACGCCCAGAACTATCGACCCGGTACTTGTGGTTCGGACTGTCTCCAACCAGCCATAATGTTGTGAGAGTGAAATTATGTCTAAGTCCAGCTTTGGTACATTAGAAGCAACTCTGAAACTTAACCTAAGCGTTTTTCGAAGCTACTTTTTGGCTAACTTCTTATAGGAAGGTCTAGGAGCTCTGAAAATGAACGTGCGCGTCTTTCACTCTTCCCGAGGGACTTAGAAGAATTTTGTGATATTTTTTATTAAAATGGTGTATAAGGGTATATATATAAATATATTTTATGCACTGTATATGAGCTGGCGATTTCTAAGTCTGTGGTTCCGAGAGGGGGTAACCAGGCTCACTAATAAAGGTCAAGCCACTTGGCTGCCAGAATGCCCTGCTTCAGCACAGACCAGAAAGGCATTGTGATAAGCGTATCCCCGGTATAGTCAGGGGTTAATGGGAGTCGTCCCCGTCCCCCCCAGTATACGCCCAGAACCATGGACCCGGTACTTGTGGTTCGGACTGTCTCCAACCAGCCATAATGTTGTGAGAGTGAAATTATGTCTAAGTCCAGCTTTGGTACATTAGAAGCAACTCTGAAACTTAACCTAAGCGTTTTTCGAAGCTACTTTTTAGCTAACTTCTTATAGGAAGGTCTAGGAGCTCTGAAAATGAACGTGCGCGTCTTTCACTCTTCCCGAGGGACTTAGAAGAATTTTGTGATATTTTTTATTAAAATGGTGTATAAGGGTATATATATAAATATATTATATAAATATATTTTATGCACTGTATATGAGCTGGCGATTTCTAAGTCTGTGGTTCCGAGAGGGGGTAACCAGGCTCACTAATAAAGGTCAAGCCACTTGGCTGCCAGAATGCCCTGCTTCAGCACAGACCAGAAAGGCATTGTGATAAGCGTATCCCCGGTATAGTCAGGGGTTAATGGGAGTCGTCCCCGTCCCCCCCAGTATACGCCCAGAATCATGGACCCGGTACTTGTGGTTCGGACTGTCTCCAACCAGCCATAATGTTGTGAGAGTGAAATTATGTCTAAGTCCAGCTTTGGTACATTAGAAGCAACTCTGAAACTTAACCTAAGCGTTTTTCGAAGCTACTTTTTGGCTAACTTCTTATAGGAAGGTCTAGGAGCTCTGAAAATGAACGTGCGCGTCTTTCACTCTTCCCGAGGGACTTAGAAGAATTTTGTGATATTTTTTATTAAAATGGTATATAAGGGTATATATATAAATATATTATATAAATATATTTTATGCACTGTATATGAGCTGGCGATTTCTAAGTCTGTGGTTCCGAGAGGGGGTAACCAGGCTCACTAATAAAGGTCAAGCCACTTGGCTGCCAGAATGCCCTGCTTCAGCACAGACCAGAAATGCATTGTGATAAGCGTATCCCCGGTATAGTCAGGGGTTAATGGGAGTCCCCCCCGTCCCCCCCAGTATACGCCCAGAACCATGGACCCGGTACTTGTGGTTCGGACTGTATCCAACCAGCCATAATGTTGTGAGAGTGAAATTATGTCTAAGTCCAGCTTTGGTACATTAGAAGCAACTCTGAAACTTAACCTAAGCGTTTTTCGAAGCTACTTTTTGGCTAACTTCTTATAGGAAGGTCTAGGAGCTCTGAAAATGAACGTGCGCGTCTTTCACTCTTCCCGAGGGACTTAGAAGAATTTTGTGATATTTTTTATTAAAATGGTGTATAAGGGTATATATATAAATATATTTTATGCACTGTATATGAGCTGGCGATTTCTAAGTCTGTGGTTCCGAGAGGGGGTAACCAGGCGCACTAATAAAGGTCAAGCCACTTGGCTGCCAGAATGCCCTGCTTCAGCACAGACCAGAAAGGCATTGTGATAAGCGTATCCCCGGTATAGTCAGGGGTTAATGGGAGTCGTCCCCGTCCCCCCAGTATACGCCCAGAACCATGGACCCGGTACTTGTGGTTCGGACTGTCTCCAACCAGCCATAATGTTGTGAGAGTGAAATTATGTCTAAGTCCAGCTTTGGTACATTAGAAGCAACTCTGAAACTTAACCTAAGCGTTTTTCGAAGCTACTTTTTGGCTAACTTCTTATAGGAAGGTCTAGGAGCTCTGAAAATGAACGTGCGCGTCTTTCACTCTTCCCGAGGGACTTAGAAGAATTTTGTGATATTTTTTATTAAAATGGTGTATAAGGGTATATATATAAATATATTATATAAATATATTTTATGCACTGTATATGAGCTGGCGATTTCTAAGTCTGTGGTTCCGAGAGGGGGTAACCAGGCTCACTAATAAAGGTCAAGCCACTTGGCTGCCAGAATGCCCTGCTTCAGCACAGACCAGAAAGGCATTGTGATAAGCGTATCCACGGTATAGTCAGGGGTTAATGGGAGTCGTCCCCGTCCCCCCCAGTATACGCCCAGAACCATGGACCCGGTACTTGTGGTTCGGACTGTCTCCAACCAGCCATAATGTTGTGAGAGTGAAATTATGTCTAAGTCCAGCTTTGGTACATTAGAAGCTACTCTGAAACTTAACCTAAGCGTTTTTCGAAGCTACTTTTTGGCTAACTTCTTATAGGAAGGTCTAGGAGCTCTGAAAATGAACGTGCGCGTCTTTCACTCTTCCCGAGGAACTTAGAAGAATTTTGTGATATTTTTTATTAAAATGGTGTATAAGGGTATATATATAAATATATTTTATACACTGTATATGAGCTGGCGATTTCTAAGTCTGTGGTTCCGAGAGGGGGTAACCAGGCTCACTAATAAAGGTCAAGCCACTTGGCTGCCAGAATGCCCTGCTTCAGCACAGACCAGAAAGGCATTGTGATAAGCGTATCCCCAGTATAGTCAGGGGTTAATGGGAGTCGTCCCCGTCCCCCCAGTATACGCCCAGAACTATCGACCCGGTACTTGTGGTTCGGACTGTCTCCAACCAGCCATAATGTTGTGAGAGTGAAATTATGTCTAAGTCCAGCTTTGGTACATTAGAAGCAACTCTGAAACTTAACCTAAGCGTTTTTCGAAGCTACTTTTTGGCTAACTTCTTATAGGAAGGTCTAGGAGCTCTGAAAATGAACGTGCGCGTCTTTCACTCTTCCCGAGGGACTTAGAAGAATTTTGTGATATTTTTTATTAAAATGGTGTATAAGGGTATATATATACAGTAAATATATTATATAAATATATTTTATGCACTGTATATGAGCTTGCGATTTCTAAGTCTGTGGTTCCGAGAGGGGGTAACCAGGCTCACTAATAAAGGTCAAGCCACTTGGCTGCCAGAATGCCCTGCTTCAGCACAGACCAGAAAGGCATTGTGATAAGCGTATCCCCGGTATAGTCAGGGGTTAATGGGAGTCGTCCCCGTCCACCCCAGTATACGCCCAGAACCATGGACCCGGTACTTGTGGTTCGGACTGTCTCCAACCAGCCATAATGTTGTGAGAGTGAAATTATGTCTAAGTCCAGCTTTGGTACATTAGAAGCAACTCTGAAACTTAACCTAAGCGTTTTTCGAAGCTACTTTTTGGCTAACTTCTTATTGGAAGGTCTAGGAGCTCTGAAAATGAACGTGCGCGTCTTTCACTCTTCCCGAGGGACTTAGAAGAATTTTGTGATATTTTTTATTAAAATGGTGTATAAGGGTAAATATATAAATATATTTTATGCACTGTACTGTATATGAGCTGGCGATTTCTAAGTCTGTGGTTCCGAGAGGGGGTAACCAGGCTCACTAATAAAGGTCAAGCCACTTGGCTGCCAGAATGCCCTGCTTCAGCACAGACCAGAAAGGCATTGTGATAAGCGTATCCCCGGTATAGTCAGGGGTTAATGGGAGTCGTCCCCGTCCCCCCAGTATACGCCCAGAACCATCGATCCGGTACTTGTGGTTCGGACTGTCTCCAACCAGCCATAATGTTGTGAGAGTGAAATTATGTCTAAGTCCAGCTTTGGTACATTAGAAGCAACTCTGAAACTTAACCTAAGCGTTTTTCGAAGCTACTTTTTGGCTAACTTCTTATAGGAAGGTCTAGGAGCTCTGAAAATGAACGTGCGCGTCTTTCACTCTTCCCGAGGGACTTAGAAGAATTTTGTGATATTTTTTATTAAAATGGTGTATAAGGGTATATATATAAATATATTTTATGCACTGTATATGAGCTGGCGATTTCTAAGTCTGTGGTTCCGAGAGGGGGTAACCAGGCGCACTAATAAAGGTCAAGCCACTTGGCTGCCAGAATGCCCTGCTTCAGCACAGACCAGAAAGGCATTGTGATAAGCGTATCCCCGGTATAGTCAGGGGTTAATGGGAGTCGTCCCCGTCCCCCCAGTATACGCCCAGAACCATGGACCCGGTACTTGTGGTTCGGACTGTCTCCAACCAGCCATAATGTTGTGAGAGTGAAATTATGTCTAAGTCCAGCTTTGGTACATTAGAAGCAACTCTGAAACTTAACCTAAGCGTTTTTCGAAGCTACTTTTTGGCTAACTTCTTATAGGAAGGTCTAGGAGCTCTGAAAATGAACGTGCGCGTCTTTCACTCTTCCCGAGGGACTTAGAAGAATTTTGTGATATTTTTTATTAAAATGGTGTATAAGGGTATATATATAAATATATTATATAAATATATTTTATGCACTGTATATGAGCTGGCGATTTCTAAGTCTGTGGTTCCGAGAGGGGGTAACCAGGCTCACTAATAAAGGTCAAGCCACTTGGCTGCCAGAATGCCCTGCTTCAGCACAGACCAGAAAGGCATTGTGATAAGCGTATCCACGGTATAGTCAGGGGTTAATGGGAGTCGTCCCCGTCCCCCCCAGTATACGCCCAGAACCATGGACCCGGTACTTGTGGTTCGGACTGTCTCCAACCAGCCATAATGTTGTGAGAGTGAAATTATGTCTAAGTCCTGCTTTGGTACATTAGAAGCTACTCTGAAACTTAACCTAAGCGTTTTTCGAAGCTACTTTTTGGCTAACTTCTTATAGGAAGGTCTAGGAGCTCTGAAAATGAACGTGCGCGTCTTTCACTCTTCCCGAGGGACTTAGAAGAATTTTGTGATATTTTTTATTAAAATGGTGTATAAGGGTATATATATAAATATATTTTATGCACTGTATATGAGCTGGCGATTTCTAAGTCTGTGGTTCCGAGAGGGGGTAACCAGGCTCACTAATAAAGGTCAAGCCACTTGGCTGCCAGAATGCCCTGCTTCAGCACAGACCAGAAAGGCATTGTGATAAGCGTATCCCCGGTATAGTCAGGGGTTAATGGGAGTCGTCCCCGTCCCTCCAGTATACGCCCAGAACCATGGACCCGGTACTTGTGGTTCGGACTGTCTCCAACCAGCCATAATGTTGTGAGAGTGAAATTATGTCTAAGTCCAGCTTTGGTACATTAGAAGCAACTCTGAAACTTAACCTAAGCGTTTTTCGAAGCTACTTTTTGGCTAACTTCTTATAGGAAGGTCTAGGAGCTCTGAAAATGAACGTGCGCGTCTTTCACTCTTCCCGAGGGACTTAGAAGAATTTTGAGATATTTTTTATTAAAATGGTGTATAAGGGTATATATATAAATATATTATATAAATATATTTTATGCACTGTATATGAGCTGGCGATTTCTAAGTCTGTGGTTCCGAGAGGGGGTAACCAGGCTCACTAATAAAGGTCAAGCCACTTGGCTGCCAGAATGCCCTACTTCAGCACAGACCAGAAAGGCATTGTGATAAGCGTATCCACGGTATAGTCAGGGGTTAATGGGAGTCGTCCCCGTCCCCCCCAGTATACGCCCAGAACCATGGACCCGGTACTTGTGGTTCGGACTGTCTCCAACCAGCCATAATGTTGTGAGAGTGAAATTATGTCTAAGTCCAGCTTTGGTACATTAGAAGCTACTCTGAAACTTAACCTAAGCGTTTTTCGAAGCTACTTTTTGGCTAACTTCTTATAGGAAGGTCTAGGAGCTCTGAAAATGAACGTGCGCGTCTTTCACTCTTCCCGAGGGACTTAGAAGAATTTTGTGATATTTTTTATTAAAATGGTGTATAAGGGTATATATATAAATATATTTTATGCACTGTATATGAGCTGGCGATTTCTAAGTCTGTGGTTCCGAGAGGGGGTAACCAGGCTCACTAATAAAGGTCAAGCCACTTGGCTGCCAGAATGCCCTGCTTCAGCACAGACCAGAAAGGCATTGTGATAAGCGTATCCCCGGTATAGTCAGGGATTAATGGAAGTCGTCCCCGTCCCCCCAGTATACGCCCAGAACCATCGATCCGGTACTTGTGGTTCGGACTGTCTCCAACCAGCCATAATGTTGTGAGAGTGAAATTATGTCTAAGTCCAGCTTTGGTACATTAGAAGCAACTCTGAAACTTAACCTAAGCGTTTTTCGAAGCTACTTTTTGCCTAACTTCTTATAGGAAGGTCTAGGAGCTCTGAAAATGAACGTGCGCGTCTTTCACTCTTCCCGAGGGACTTAGAAGAATTTTCTGATATTTTTTATTAAAATGGTGTATAAGGGTATATATATAAATATATTTTATGCACTGTATATGAGCTGGCGATTTCTAAGTCTGTGGTTCCGAGAGGGGGTAACCAGGCTCACAAATAAAGGTCAAGCCACTTGGCTGCCAGAATGCCCTGCTTCAGCACAGACCAGAAAGGCATTGTGATAAGCGTATCCCCGGTATAGTTAGGGGTTAATGGGAGTCGTCCCCGTCCCCCCAGTATACGCCCAGAACCATGGACCCGGTACTTGTGGTTCGGATTGTCTCCAACCAGCCATAATGTTGTGAGAGTGAAATTATGTCTAAGTCCAGCTTTGGTACATTAGAAGCAACTCTGAAACTTAACCTAAGCGTTTTTCGAAGCTACTTTTTGCCTAACTTCTTATAGGAAGGTCTAGGAGCTCTGAAAATGAACGTGCGCGTCTTTCACTCTTCCCGAGGGACTTAGAAGAATTTTCTGATATTTTTTATTAAAATGGTGTATAAGGGTATATATATAAATATATTTTATGCACTGTATATGAGCTGGCGATTTCTAAGTCTGTGGTTCCGAGAGGGGGTAACCAGGCTCACAAATAAAGGTCAAGCCACTTGGCTGCCAGAATGCCCTGCTTCAGCACAGACCAGAAAGGCATTGTGATAAGCGTATCCCCGGTATAGTTAGGGGTTAATGGGAGTCGTCCCCGTCCCCCCAGTATACGCCCAGAACCATGGACCCGGTACTTGTGGTTCGGATTGTCTCCAACCAGCCATAATGTTGTGAGAGTGAAATTATGTCTAAGTCCAGCTTTGGTACATTAGAAGCAACTCTGAAACTTAACCTAAGCGTTTTTCGAAGCTACTTTTTGGCTAACTTCTTATAGGAAGGTCTAGGAGCTCTGAAAATGAACGTGCGCGTCTTTCACTCTTCCCGAGGGACTTATAAGAATTTTCTGATATTTTTTATTAAAATGGTGTATAAGGGTATATATATAAATATATTATATAAATATATTTTATGCACTGTATATGAGCTGGCGATTTCTAAGTCTGTGGTTCCGAGAGGGGGTAACCAGGCTCACTAATAAAGGTCAAGCCACTTGGCTGCCAGAATGCCCTACTTCAGCACAGACCAGAAAGGCATTGTGATAAGCGTATCCACGGTATAGTCAGGGGTTAATGGGAGTCGTCCCCGTCCCCCCCAGTATACGCCCAGAACTATGGACCCGGTACTTGTGGTTCGGACTGTCTCCAACCAGCCATAATGTTGTGAGAGTGAAATTATGTCTAAGTCCAGCTTTGGTACATTAGAAGCAACTCTGAAACTTAACCTAAGCGTTTTTCGAAGCTACTTTTTGGCTAACTTCTTATAGGAAGGTCTAGGAGCTCTGAAAATGAACGTGCGCGTCTTTCACTCTTCCCGAGGGACTTAGAAGAATTTTGTGATATTTTTTATTAAAATGGTGTATAAGGGTATATATATAAATATATTTTATGCACTGTATATGAGCTGGCGATTTCTAAGTCTGTGGTTCCGAGAGGGGGTAACCAGGCTCACTAATAAAGGTCAAGCCACTTGGCTGCCAGAATGCCCTGCTTCAGCACAGACCAGAAAGGCATTGTGATAAGCGTATCCCCGGTATAGTCAGGGGTTAATGGGAGTCGTCCCCGTCCCCCCAGTATATGCCCAGAACCATGGACCCGGTACTTGTGGTTCGGACTGTCTCCAACCAGCCATAATGTTGTGAGAGTGAAATTATGTCTAAGTCCAGCTTTGGTACATTAGAAGCAACTCTGAAACTTAACCTAAGCGTTTTTCGAAGCTACTTTTTGGCTAACTTCTTATAGGAAGGTCTAGGAGCTCTGAAAATGAACGTGCGCGTCTTTCACTCTTCCCGAGGGACTTAGAAGAATTTTGTGATATTTTTTATTAAAATGGTGTATAAGGGTATATATATAAATATATTTTATGCACTGTATATGAGCTGGCGATTTCTAAGTCTGTGGTTCCGAGAGGGGGTAACCAGGCTCACTAATAAAGGTCAAGCCACTTGGCTGCCAGAATGCCCTGCTTCAGCACAGACCAGAAAGGCATTGTGATAAGCGTATCCCCGGTATAGTCAGGGGTTAATGGGAGTCGTCCCCGTCCCCCCAGTATATGCCCAGAACCATGGACCCGGTACTTGTGGTTCGGACTGTCTCCAACCAGCCATAATGTTGTGAGAGTGAAATTATGTCTAAGTCCAGCTTTGGTACATTAGAAGCAACTCTGAAACTTAACCTAAGCGTTTTTCGAAGCTACTTTTTGGCTAACTTCTTATAGGAAGGTCTAGGAGCTCTGAAAATGAACGTGCGCGTCTTTCACTCTTCCCGAGGGACTTAGAAGAATTTTGTGATATTTTTTATTAAAATGGTGTATAAGGGTATATATATAAATATATTATATAAATATATTTTATGCACTGTATATGAGCTGGCGATTTCTAAGTCTGTGGTTCCGAGAGGGGGTAACCAGGCTCACTAATAATGGTCAAGCCACTTGGCTGCCAGAATGCCCTGCTTCAGCACAGACCAGAAAGGCATTGTGATAAGCGTATCCCCGGTATAGTCAGGGATTAATGGGAGTCGTCCCCGTCCCCCCAGTATACGCCCAGAACCATCGATCCGGTACTTGTGGTTCGGACTGTCTCCAACCAGCCATAATGTTGTGAGAGTGAAATTATGTCTAAGTCCAGCTTTGGTACATTAGAAGCAACTCTGAAACTTAACCTAAGCGTTTTTCGAAGCTACTTTTTGGCTAACTTCTTATAGGAAGGTCTAGGAGCTCTGAAAATGAACGTGCGCGTCTTTCACTCTTCCCGAGGGACTTAGAAGAATTTTGTGATATTTTTTATTAAAATGGTGTATAAGGGTATATATAGAAATATATTTTATGCACTGTATATGAGCTGGCGATTTCTAAGTCTGTGGTTCCGAGAGGGGGTAACCAGGCTCACTAATAAAGGTCAAGCCACTTGACTGCCAGAATGCCCTGCTTCAGCACAGACCAGAAAGGCATTGTGATAAGCGTATCCCCGGTATAGTCAGGGGTTAATGGGAGTCGTCCCCGTCCCCCCAGTATACGCCCAGAACCATGGACCCGGTACTTGTGGTTCGGACTGTCTCCAACCAGCCATAATGTTGTGAGAGTGAAATTATGTCTAAGTCCAGCTTTGGTACATTAGAAGCAACTCTGAAACTTAACCTAAGCGTTTTTCGAAGCTACTTTTTGGCTAACTTCTTATAGGAAGGTCTAGGAGCTCTGAAAATGAACGTGCGCGTCTTTCACTCTTCCCGAGGGACTTAGAAGAATTTTGTGATATTTTTTATTAAAATGGTGTATAAGGGTATATATATAAATATATTTTATGCACTGTATATGAGCTGGCGATTTCTAAGTCTGTGGTTCCGAGAGGGGGTAACCAGGCTCACTAATAATGGTCAAGCCACTTGGCTGCCAGAATGCCCTGCTTCAGCACAGACCAGAAAGGCATTGTGATAAGCGTATCCCCGGTATAGTCAGGGATTAATGGGAGTCGTCCCCGTCCCCCCAGTATACGCCCAGAACCATCGATCCGGTACTTGTGGTTCGGACTGTCTCCAACCAGCCATAATGTTGTGAGAGTGAAATTATGTCTAAGTCCAGCTTTGGTACATTAGAAGCAACTCTGAAACTTAACCTAAGCGTTTTTCGAAGCTACTTTTTGGCTAACTTCTTATAGGAAGGTCTAGGAGCTCTGAAAATGAACGTGCGCGTCTTTCACTCTTCCCGAGGGACTTAGAAGAATTTTGTGATATTTTTTATTAAAATGGTGTATAAGGGTATATATATAAATATATTTTATGCACTGTATATGAGCTGGCGATTTCTAAGTCTGTGGTTCCGAGAGGGGGTAACCAGGCTCACTAATAAAGGTCAAGCCACTTGGCTGCCAGAATGCCCTGCTTCAGCACAGACCAGAAAGGCATTGTGATAAGCGTATCCCCGGTATAGTCAGGGGTTAATGGGAGTCGTCCCTGTCCCCCCAGTATACGCCCAGAACCATGGACCCGGTACTTGTGGTTCGGACTATCTCCAACCAGCCATAATGTTGTGAGAGTGAAATTATGTCTAAGTCCAGCTTTGGTACATTAGAAGCAACTCTGAAACTTAACCTAAGCGTTTTTCGAAGCTACTTTTTGGCTAACTTCTTATAGGAAGGTCTAGGAGCTCTGAAAATGAACGTGCGCGTCTTTCACTCTTCCCGAGGGACATAGAAGAATTTTGTGATATTTTTTATTAAAATGGTGTATAAGGGTATATATATAAATATATTATATAAATATATTTTATGCACTGTATATGAGCTGGCGATTTCTAAGTCTGTGGTTCCGAGAGGGGGTAACCAGGCTCACTAATAATGGTCAAGCCACTTGGCTGCCAGAATGCCCTGCTTCAGCACAGACCAGAAAGGCATTGTGATAAGCGTATCCCCACTATAGTCAGGGATTAATGGGAGTCGTCCCCGTCCCCCCAGTATACGCCCAGAACCATCGATCCGGTACTTGTGGTTCGGACTGTCTCCAACCAGCCATAATGTTGTGAGAGTGAAATTATGTCTAAGTCCAGCTTTGGTACATTAGAAGCAACTCTGAAACTTAACCTAAGCGTTTTTCGAAGCTACTTTTTGGCTAACTTCTTATAGGAAGGTCTAGGAGCTCTGAAAATGAACGTGCGCGTCTTTCACTCTTCCCGAGGGACTTAGAAGAATTTTGTGATATTTTTTATTAAAATGGTGTATAAGGGTATATATATAAATATATTTTATGCACTGTATATGAGCTGGCGATTTCTAAGTCTGTGGTTCCGAGAGGGGGTAACCAGGCTCACAAATAAAGGTCAAGCCACTTGGCTGCCAGAATGCCCTGCTTCAGCACAGACCAGAAAGGCATTGTGATAAGCGTATCCCCGGTATAGTTAGGGGTTAATGGGAGTCGTCCCCGTCCCCCCAGTATACGCCCAGAACCATGGACCCGGTACTTGTGGTTCGGATTGTCTCCAACCAGCCATAATGTTGTGAGAGTGAAATTATGTCTAAGTCCAGCTTTGGTACATTAGAAGCAACTCTGAAACTTAACCTAAGCGTTTTTCGAAGCTACTTTTTGGCTAACTTCTTATAGGAAGGTCTAGGAGCTCTGAAAATGAACGTGCGCGTCTTTCACTCTTCCCGAGGGACTTAGAAGAATTTTGTGATATTTTTTATTAAAATGGTGTATAAGGGTATATATATAAATATATTATATAAATATATTTTATGCACTGTATATGAGCTGGCGATTTCTAAGTCTGTGGTTCCGAGAGGGGGTAACCAGGCTCACTAATAATGGTCAAGCCACTTGGCTGCCAGAATGCCCTGCTTCAGCACAGACCAGAAAGGCATTGTGATAAGCGTATCCCCGGTATAGTCAGGGATTAATGGGAGTCGTCCCCGTCCCCCCAGTATACGCCCAGAACCATCGATCCGGTACTTGTGGTTCGGACTGTCTCCAACCAGCCATAATGTTGTGAGAGTGAAATTATGTCTAAGTCCAGCTTTGGTACATTAGAAGCAACTCTGAAACTTAACCTAAGCGTTTTTCGAAGCTACTTTTTGGCTAACTTCTTATAGGAAGGTCTAGGAGCTCTGAAAATGAACGTGCGCGTCTTTCACTCTTCCCGAGGGACTTAGAAGAATTTTGTGATATTTTTTATTAAAATGGTGTATAAGGGTATATATATAAATATATTTTATGCACTGTATATGAGCTGGCGATTTCTAAGTCTGTGGTTCCGAGAGGGGGTAACCAGGCTCACTAATAAAGGTCAAGCCACTTGGCTGCCAGAATGCCCTGCTTCAGCACAGACCAGAAAGGCATTGTGATAAGCGTATCCCCGGTATAGTCAGGGGTTAATGGGAGTCGTCCCTGTCCCCCCAGTATACGCCCAGAACCATGGACCCGGTACTTGTTGTTCGGACTGTCTCCAACCAGCCATAATGTTGTGAGAGTGAAATTATGTCTAAGTCAAGCGTTGGTACATTAGAAGCAACTCTGAAACTTAACCTAAGCGTTTTTCGAAGCTACTTTTTGGCTAACTTCTTATAGGAAGGTCTAGGAGCTCTGAAAATGAACGTGCGCGTCTTTCACTCTTCCCGAGGGACTTAGAAGAATTTTGTGATATTTTTTATTAAAATGGTGTATAAGGGTATATATATAAATATATTATATAAATATATTTTATGCACTGTATATGAGCTGGCGATTTCTAAGTCTGTGGTTCCGAGAGGGGGTAACCAGGCTCACAAATAAAGGTCAAGCCACTTGGCTGCCAGAATGCCCTGCTTCAGCACAGACCAGAAAGGCATTGTGATAAGCGTATCCCCGGTATAGTTAGGGGTTAATGGGAGTCGTCCCCGTCCCCCCAGTATACGCCCAGAACCATGGACCCGGTACTTGTGGTTCGGATTGTCTCCAACCAGCCATAATGTTGTGAGAGTGAAATTATGTCTAAGTCCAGCTTTGGTACATTAGAAGCAACTCTGAAACTTAACCTAAGCGTTTTTCGAAGCTACTTTTTGGCTAACTTCTTATAGGAAGGTCTAGGAGCTCTGAAAATGAACGTGCGCGTCTTTCACTCTTCCCGAGGGACTTAGAAGAATTTTGTGATATTTTTTATTAAAATGGTGTATAAGGGTATATATATAAATATATTTTATGCACTGTATATGAGCTGGCGATTTCTAAGTCTGTGGTTCCGAGAGGGGGTAACCAGGCTCACTAATAAAGGTCAAGCCACTTGGCTGCCAGAATGCCCTGCTTCAGCACAGACCAGAAAGGCATTGTGATAAGCGTATCCCCGGTATAGTCAGGGGTTAATGGGAGTCGTCCCTGTCCCCCCAGTATACGCCCAGAACCATGGACCCGGTACTTGTGGTTCGGACTGTCTCCAACCAGCCATAATGTTGTGAGAGTGAAATTATGTCTAAGTCCAGCTTTGGTACATTAGAAGCAACTCTGAAACTTAACCTAAGCGTTTTTCGAAGCTACTTTTTGGCTAACTTCTTATAGGAAGGTCTAGGAGCTCTGAAAATGAACGTGCGCGTCTTTCACTCTTCCCGAGGGACATAGAAGAATTTTGTGATATTTTTTATTAAAATGGTGTATAAGGGTATATATATAAATATATTATATAAATATATTTTATGCACTGTATATGAGCTGGCGATTTCTAAGTCTGTGGTTCCGAGAGGGGTTAACCAGGCTCACTAATAATGGTCAAGCCACTTGGCTGCCAGAATGCCCTGCTTCAGCACAGACCAGAAAGGCATTGTGATAAGCGTATCCCCACTATAGTCAGGGATTAATGGGAGTCGTCCCCGTCCCCCCAGTATACGCCCAGAACCATCGATCCGGTACTTGTGGTTCGGACTGTCTCCAACCAGCCATAATGTTGTGAGAGTGAAATTATGTCTAAGTCCAGCTTTGGTACATTAGAAGCAACTCTGAAACTTAACCTAAGCGTTTTTCGAAGCTACTTTTTGGCTAACTTCTTATAGGAAGGTCTAGGAGCTCTGAAAATGAACGTGCGCGTCTTTCACTCTTCCCGAGGGACTTAGAAGAATTTTGTGATATTTTTTATTAAAATGGTGTATAAGGGTATATATATAAATATATTTTATGCACTGTATATGAGCTGGCGATTTCTAAGTCTGTGGTTCCGAGAGGGGGTAACCAGGCTCACAAATAAAGGTCAAGCCACTTGGCTGCCAGAATGCCCTGCTTCAGCACAGACCAGAAAGGCATTGTGATAAGCGTATCCCCGGTATAGTTAGGGGTTAATGGGAGTCGTCCCCGTCCCCCCAGTATACGCCCAGAACCATGGACCCGGTACTTGTGGTTCGGATTGTCTCCAACCAGCCATAATGTTGTGAGAGTGAAATTATGTCTAAGTCCAGCTTTGGTACATTAGAAGCAACTCTGAAACTTAACCTAAGCGTTTTTCGAAGCTACTTTTTGGCTAACTTCTTATAGGAAGGTCTAGGAGCTCTGAAAATGAACGTGCGCGTCTTTCACTCTTCCCGAGGGACTTAGAAGAATTTTGTGATATTTTTTATTAAAATGGTGTATAAGGGTATATATATAAATATATTATATAAATATATTTTATGCACTGTATATGAGCTGGCGATTTCTAAGTCTGTGGTTCCGAGAGGGGGTAACCAGGCTCACTAATAATGGTCAAGCCACTTGGCTGCCAGAATGCCCTGCTTCAGCACAGACCAGAAAGGCATTGTGATAAGCGTATCCCCGGTATAGTCAGGGATTAATGGGAGTCGTCCCCGTCCCCCCAGTATACGCCCAGAACCATCGATCCGGTACTTGTGGTTCGGACTGTCTCCAACCAGCCATAATGTTGTGAGAGTGAAATTATGTCTAAGTCCAGCTTTGGTACATTAGAAGCAACTCTGAAACTTAACCTAAGCGTTTTTAGAAGCTACTTTTTGGCTAACTTCTTATAGGAAGGTCTAGGAGCTCTGAAAATGAACGTGCGCGTCTTTCACTCTTCCCGAGGGACTTAGAAGAATTTTGTGATATTTTTTATTAAAATGGTGTATAAGGGTATATATATAAATATATTTTATGCACTGTATATGAGCTGGCGATTTCTAAGTCTGTGGTTCCGAGAGGGGGTAACCAGGCTCACTAATAAAGGTCAAGCCACTTGGCTGCCAGAATGCCCTGCTTCAGCACAGACCAGAAAGGCATTGTGATAAGCGTATCCCCGGTATAGTCAGGGGTTAATGGGAGTCGTCCCTGTCCCCCCAGTATACGCCCAGAACCATGGACCCGGTACTTGTTGTTCGGACTGTCTCCAACCAGCCATAATGTTGTGAGAGTGAAATTATGTCTAAGTCAAGCGTTGGTACATTAGAAGCAACTCTGAAACTTAACCTAAGCGTTTTTCGAAGCTACTTTTTGGCTAACTTCTTATAGGAAGGTCTAGGAGCTCTGAAAATTAACGTGCGCGTCTTTCACTCTTCCCGAGGGACTTAGAAGAATTTTGTGATATTTTTTATTAAAATGGTGTATAAGGGTATATATATAAATATATTATATAAATATATTTTATGCACTGTATATGAGCTGGCGATTTCTAAGTCTGTGGTTCCGAGAGGGGGTAACCAGGCTCACTAATAATGGTCAAGCCACTTGGCTGCCAGAATGCCCTGCTTCAGCACAGACCAGAAAGGCATTGTGATAAGCGTATCCCCACTATAGTCAGGGATTAATGGGAGTCGTCCCCGTCCCCCCAGTATACGCCCAGAACCATCGATCCGGTACTTGTGGTTCGGACTGTCTCCAACCAGCCATAATGTTGTGAGAGTGAAATTATGTCTAAGTCCAGCTTTGGTACATTAGAAGCAACTCTGAAACTTAACCTAAGCGTTTTTCGAAGCTACTTTTTGGCTAACTTCTTATAGGAAGGTCTAGGAGCTCTGAAAATGAACGTGCGCGTCTTTCACTCTTCCCGAGGGACTTAGAAGAATTTTCTGATATTTTTTATTAAAATGGTGTATAAGGGTATATATATAAATATATTTTATGCACTGTATATGAGCTGGCGATTTCTAAGTCTGTGGTTCCGAGAGGGGGTAACCAGGCTCACTAATAAAGGTCAAGCCACTTGGCTGCCAGAATGCCCTGCTTCAGCACAGACCAGAAAGGCATTGTGATAAGCGTATCCCCGGTATAGTCAGGGGTTAATGGGAGTCGTCCCTGTCCCCCCAGTATACGCCCAGAACCATGGACCCGGTACTTGTTGTTCGGACTGTCTCCAACCAGCCATAATGTTGTGAGAGTGAAATTATGTCTAAGTCAAGCTTTGGTACATTAGAAGCAACTCTGAAACTTAACCTAAGCGTTTTTCGAAGCTACTTTTTGGCTAACTTCTTATAGGAAGGTCTAGGAGCTCTGAAAATGAACGTGCGCGTCTTTCACTCTTCCCGAGGGACTTAGAAGAATTTTGTGATATTTTTTATTAAAATGGTGTATAAGGGTATATATATAAATATATTATATAAATATATTTTATGCACTGTATATGAGCTGGCGATTTCTAAGTCTGTGGTTCCGAGAGGGGGTAACCAGGCTCACTAATAATGGTCAAGCCACTTGGCTGCCAGAATGCCCTGCTTCAGCACAGACCAGAAAGGCATTGTGATAAGCGTATCCCCACTATAGTCAGGGATTAATGGGAGTCGTCCCCGTCCCCCCAGTATACGCCCAGAACCATCGATCCGGTACTTGTGGTTCGGACTGTCTCCAACCAGCCATAATGTTGTGAGAGTGAAATTATGTCTAAGTCCAGCTTTGGTACATTAGAAGCAACTCTGAAACTTAACCTAAGCGTTTTTCGAAGCTACTTTTTGGCTAACTTCTTATAGGAAGGTCTAGGAGCTCTGAAAATGAACGTGCGCGTCTTTCACTCTTCCCGAGGGACTTAGAAGAATTTTGTGATATTTTTTATTAAAATGGTGTATAAGGGTATATATATAAATATATTTTATGCACTGTATATGAGCTGGCGATTTCTAAGTCTGTGGTTCCGAGAGGGGGTAACCAGGCTCACAAATAAAGGTCAAGCCACTTGGCTGCCAGAATGCCCTGCTTCAGCACAGACCAGAAAGGCATTGTGATAAGCGTATCCCCGGTATAGTTAGGGGTTAATGGGAGTCGTCCCCGTCCCCCCAGTATACGCCCAGAACCATGGACCCGGTACTTGTGGTTCGGATTGTCTCCAACCAGCCATAATGTTGTGAGAGTGAAATTGTGTCTAAGTCCAGCTTTGGTACATTAGAAGCAACTCTGAAACTTAACCTAAGCGTTTTTCGAAGCTACTTTTTGGCTAACTTCTTATAGGAAGGTCTAGGAGCTCTGAAAATGAACGTGCGCGTCTTTCACTCTTCCCGAGGGACTTAGAAGAATTTTGTGATATTTTTTATTAAAATGGTGTATAAGGGTATATATATAAATATATTATATAAATATATTTTATGCACTGTATATGAGCTGGCGATTTCTAAGTCTGTGGTTCCGAGAGGGGGTAACCAGGCTCACTAATAAAGGTCAAGCCACTTGGCTGCCAGAATGCCCTACTTCAGCACAGACCAGAAAGGCATTGTGATAAGCGTATCCACGGTATAGTCAGGGGTTAATGGGAGTCGTCCCCGTCCCCCCCAGTATACGCCCAGAACCATGGACCCGGTACTTGTGGTTCGGACTGTCTCCAACCAGCCATAATGTTGTGAGAGTGAAATTATGTCTAAGTCCAGCTTTGGTACATTAGAAGCTACTCTGAAACTTAACCTAAGCGTTTTTCGAAGCTACTTTTTGGCTAACTTCTTATAGGAAGGTCTAGGAGCTCTGAAAATGAACGTGCGCGTCTTTCACTCTTCCCGAGGGACTTAGAAGAATTTTGTGATATTTTTTATTAAAATGGTGTATAAGGGTATATATATAAATATATTTTATGCACTGTATATGAGCTGGCGATTTCTAAGTCTGTGGTTCCGAGAGGGGGTAACCAGGCGCACTAATAAAGGTCAAGCCACTTGGCTGCCAGAATGCCCTGCTTCAGCACAGACCAGAAAGGCATTGTGATAAGCGTATCCCCGGTATAGTCAGGGGTTAATGGGAGTCGTCCCTGTCCCCCCAGTATACGCCCAGAACCATGGACCCGGTACTTGTGGTTCGGACTGTCTCCAACCAGCCATAATGTTGTGAGAGTGAAATTATGTCTAAGTCCAGCTTTGGTACATTAGAAGCAACTCTGAAACTTAACCTAAGCGTTTTTCGAAGCTACTTTTTGGCTAACTTCTTATAGGAAGGTCTAGGAGCTCTGAAAATGAACGTGCGCGTCTTTCACTCTTCCCGAGGGACTTAGAAGAATTTTGTGATATTTTTTATTAAAATGGTGTATAAGGGTATATATATATAAATATATTATATAAATATATTTTATGCACTGTATATGAGCTGGCGATTTCTAAGTCTGTGGTTCCGAGAGGGGGTAACCAGGCTCACTAATAAAGGTCAAGCCACTTGGCTGCCAGAATGCCCTGCTTCAGCACAGACCAGAAAGGCATTGTGATAAGCGTATCCCCGGTATAGTCAGGGGTTAATGGGAGTCGTCCCCGTCCCCCCAGTATACGCCCAGAACCATGGACCCGGTACTTGTGGTTCGGACTGTCTCCAACCAGCCATAATGTTGTGAGAGTGAAATTATGTCTAAGTCCAGCTTTGGTACATTAGAAGCAACTCTGAAACTTAACCTAAGCGTTTTTCGAAGCTACTTTTTGGCTAACTTCTTATAGGAAGGTCTAGGAGCTCTGAAAATGAACGTGCGCGTCTTTCACTCTTCCCGAGGGACTTAGAAGAATTTTGTGATATTTTTTATTAAAATGGTGTATAAGGGTATATATATAAATATATTATATAAATATATTTTATGCACTGTATATGAGCTGGCGATTTCTAAGTCTGTGGTTCCGAGAGGGGGTAACCAGGCTCACTAATAATGGTCAAGCCACTTGGCTGCCAGAATGCCCTGCTTCAGCACAGACCAGAAAGGCATTGTGATAAGCGTATCCACGGTATAGTCAGGGGTTAATGGGAGTCGTCCCCGTCCCCCCCAGTATACGCCCAGAACCATGGACCCGGTACTTGTGGTTCGGACTGTCTCCAACCAGCCATAATGTTGTGAGAGTGAAATTATGTCTAAGTCCAGCTTTGGTACATTAGAAGCAACTCTGAAACTTAACCTAAGCGTTTTTCGAAGCTACTTTTTGGCTAACTTCTTATAGGAAGGTCTAGGAGCTCTGAAAATGAACGTGCGCGTCTTTCACTCTTCCCGAGGGACTTAGAAGAATTTTGTGATATTTTTTATTAAAATGGTGTATAAGGGTATATATATATAAATATATTATATAAATATATTTTATGCACTGTATATGAGCTGGCGATTTCTAAGTCTGTGGTTCCGAGAGGGGGTAACCAGGCTCACTAATAAAGGTCAAGCCACTTGGCTGCCAGAATGCCCTGCTTCAGCACAGACCAGAAAGGCATTGTGATAAGCGTATCCCCGGTATAGTCAGGGGTTAATGGGAGTCGTCCCCGTCCCCCCAGTATACGCCCAGAACCATGGACCCGGTACTTGTGGTTCGGACTGTCTCCAACCAGCCATAATGTTGTGAGAGTGAAATTATGTCTAAGTCCAGCTTTGGTACATTAGAAGCAACTCTGAAACTTAACCTAAGCGTTTTTCGAAGCTACTTTTTGGCTAACTTCTTATAGGAAGGTCTAGGAGCTCTGAAAATGAATGTGCGCGTCTTTCACTCTTCCCGAGGGACTTAGAAGAATTTTGTGATATTTTTTATTAAAATGGTGTATAAGGGTATATATATAAATATATTTTATGCACTGTATATGAGCTGGCGATTTCTAAGTCTGTGGTTCCGAGAGGGGGTAACCAGGCTCACTAATAAAGGTCAAGCCACTTGGCTGCCAGAATGCCCTGCTTCAGCACAGACCAGAAAGGCATTGTGATAAGCGTATCCCCGGTATAGTCAGGGGTTATTGGGAGTCGTCCCCGTCCCCCCCAGTATACGCCCAGAACCATGGACCCGGTACTTGTGGTTCGGACTGTCTCCAACCAGCCATAATGTTGTGAGAGTCAAATTATGTCTAAGTCCAGCTTTGGTACATTAGAAGCTACTCTGAAACTTAACCTAAGCGTTTTTCGAAGCTACTTTTTGGCTAACTTCTTATAGGAAGGTCTAGGAGCTCTGAAAATGAACGTGCGCGTCTTTCACTCTTCCCGAGGGACTTAGAAGAATTTTGTGATATTTTTTATTAAAATGGTGTATAAGGGTATATATATAAATATATTATATAAATATATTTTATGCACTGTATATGAGCTGGCGATTTCTAAGTCTGTGGTTCCGAGAGGGGGTAACCAGGCTCACTAATAATGGTCAAGCCACTTGGCTGCCAGAATGCCCTGCTTCAGCACAGACCAGAAAGGCATTGTGATAAGCGTATCCACGGTATAGTCAGGGGTTAATGGGAGTCGTCCCCGTCCCCCCCAGTATACGCCCAGAACCATGGACCCGGTACTTGTGGTTCGGACTGTCTCCAACCAGCCATAATGTTGTGAGAGTGAAATTATGTCTAAGTCCAGCTTTGGTACATTAGAAGCTACTCTGAAACTTAACCTAAGCGTTTTTCGAAGCTACTTTTTGGCTAACTTCTTATAGGAAGGTCTAGGAGCTCTGAAAATGAACGTGCGCGTCTTTCACTCTTCCCGAGGGACTTAGAAGAATTTTGTGATTTTTTTATTAAAATGGTGTATAAGGGTTTATATATAAATATATTTTATGCACTGTATATGAGCTGGCGATTTCTAAGTCTGTGGTTCCGAGAGGGGGTAACCAGGCTCACTAATAAAGGTCAAGCCACTTGGCTGCCAGAATGCCCTGCTTCAGCACAGACCAGAAAGGCATTGTGATAAGCGTATCCCCGGTTTAGTCAGGGGTTAATGGGAGTCGTCCCCGTCCCCCCCAGTATACGCCCAGAACCATGGACCCGGTACTTGTGGTTCGGACTGTCTCCAACCAGCCATAATGTTGTGAGAGTGAAATTATGTCTAAGTCCAGCTTTGGTACATTAGAAGCAACTCTGAAACTTAACCTAAGCGTTTTTCGAAGCTACTTTTTGGCTAACTTCTTATAGGAAGGTATTGGAGCTCTGAAAATGAACGTGCGCGTCTTTCACTCTTCCCGAGGGACTTAGAAGAATTTTGTGATATTTTTTATTAAAATGGTGTATAAGGGTATATATATAAATATATTTTATGCACTGTATATGAGCTGGCGATTTCTAAGTCTGTGGTTCCGAGAGGGGGTAACCATGCTCACTAATAAAGGTCAAGCCACTTGGCTGCCAGAATGCCCTGCTTCAGCACAGACCAGAAAGGCATTGTGATAAGCGTATCCCCGGTATAGTCAGGGGTTAATGGGAGTCGTCCCCGTCCCCCCAGTATACGCCCAGAACCATGGACCCGGTACTTGTGGTTCGGACTGTCTCCAACCAGCCATAATGTTGTGAGAGTGAAATTATGTCTAAGTCCAGCTTTGGTACATTAGAAGCAACACTGAAACTTACCCTAAGCGTTTTTCGAAGCTACTTTTTGGCTAACTTCTTATAGGAAGGTCTAGGAGCTCTCAAAATGAACGTGCGCGTCTTTCACTCTTCCCGAGGGACTTAGAAGAATTTTGTGATTTTTTTATTAAAATGGTGTATAAGGGTATATATATAAATATATTTTATGCACTGTATATGAGCTGGCGATTTCTAAGTCTGTGGTTCCGAGAGGGGGTAACCAGGCTCACTAATAAAGGTCAAGCCACTTGGCTGCCAGAATGCCCTGCTTCAGCACAGACCAGAAAGGCATTGTGATAAGCGTATCCCCGGTATAGTCAGGGGTTAATGGGAGTCGTCCCCGTCCCCCCAGTATACGCCCAGAACCATGGACCCGGTACTTGTGGTTCGGACTGTCTCCAACCAGCCATAATGTTGTGAGAGTGAAATTATGTCTAAGTCCAGCTTTGGTACATTAGAAGCAACACTGAAACTTACCCTAAGCGTTTTTCGAAGCTACTTTTTGGCTAACTTCTTATAGGAAGGTCTAGGAGCTCTCAAAATGAACGTGCGCGTCTTTCACTCTTCCCGAGGGACTTAGAAGAATTTTGTGATTTTTTTATTAAAATGGTGTATAAGGGTATATATATAAATATATTTTATGCACTGTATATGAGCTGGCGATTTCTAAGTCTGTGGTTCCGAGAGGGGGTAACCAGGCTCACTAATAAAGGTCAAGCCACTTGGCTGCCAGAATGCCCTGCTTCAGCACAGACCAGAAAGGCATTGTGATAAGCGTATGCCCGGTATAGTCAGGGGTTAATGGGAGTCGTCCCCGTCCCCCCAGTATACGCCCAGAACCATGGACCCGGTACTTGTGGTTCGGACTGTCTCCAACCAGCCATAATGTTGTGAGAGTGAAATTATGTCTAAGTCCAGCTTTGGTACATTAGAAGCAACTCTGAAACTTAACCTAAGCGTTTTTCGAAGCTACTTTTTGGCTAACTTCTTATAGGAAGGTCTTGGAGCTCTGAAAATGAACGTGCGCGTCTTTCACTCTTACCGAGGGACTTAGAAGAATTTTGTGATATTTTTTATTAAAATGGTGTATAAGGGTATATATATAAATATATTTTATGCACTGTATATGAGCTGGCGATTTCTAAGTCTGTGGTTCCGAGAGGGGGTAACCAGGCTCACTAATAAAGGTCAAGCCACTTGGCTGCCAGAATGCCCTGCTTCAGCACAGACCAGAATGGCATTGTGATAAGTTTATCCCCGGTATAGTCAGGGGTTAATGGGAGTCGTCCCCGTCCCCCCCAGTATACGCCCAGAACCATGGACCCGGTACTTGTGGTTCGGACTGTCTCCAACCAGCCATAATGTTGTGAGAGTGAAATTATGTCTAAGTCCAGCTTTGGTACATTAGAAGCAACTCTGAAACTTAACCTAAGCGTTTTTCGAAGCTACTTTTTGGCTAACTTCTTATAGGAAGGTCTAGGAGCTCTGAAAATGAACGTGCGCGTCTTTCACTCTTCCCGAGGGACTTAGAAGAATTTTGTGATATTTTTTATTAAAATGGTGTACTGTATAAGGGTATATATATAAATATATTTTATGCACTGTATATGAGCTGGCGATTTCTAAGTCTGTGGTTCCGAGAGGGGGTAACCAGGCTCACTAATAAAGGTCAAGCCACTTGGCTGCCAGAATGCCCTGCTTCAGCACAGACCAGAAAGGCATTGTGATAAGCGTATCCCCGGTATAGTCAGGGGTTAATGGGAGTCGTCCCCGTCCCCCCAGTATACGCCCAGAACCATGGACCCGGTACTTGTGGTTCGGACTGTCTCCAACCAGCCATAATGTTGTGAGAGTGAAATTATGTCTAAGTCCAGCTTTGGTACATTAGAAGCAACTCTGAAACTTACCCTAAGCGTTTTTCGAAGCTACTTTTTGGCTAACTTCTTATAGGAAGGTCTAGGAGCTCTGAAAATGAACGTGCGCGTCTTTCACTCTTCCCGAGGGACTTAGAAGAATTTTGTGATATTTTTTATTAAAATGGTGTATAAGGGTATATATATAAATATATTTTATGCACTGTATATGAGCTGGCGATTTCTAAGTCTGTGGTTCCGAGAGGGGGTAACCAGGCTCACTAATAAAGGTCAAGCCACTTGGCTGCCAGAATGCCCTGCTTCAGCACAGACCAGAAAGGCATTGTGATAAGCGTATCCCCGGTATAGTCAGTAGTCAGGGGTTAATGGGAGTCGTCCCCGTCCCCCCAGTATACGCCCAGAACCATGGGCTCGGTACTTGTGGTTCGGACTGTCTCCAACCAGCCATAATGTTGTGAGAGTGAAATTATGTCTAAGTCCAGCATTGGTACATTAGAAGCAACTCTGAAACTTAACCTAAGCGTTTTTCGAAGCTACTTTTTGGCTAACTTCTTATAGGAAGGTCTTGGAGCTCTGAAAATGAACGTGCGCGTCTTTCACTCTTACCGAGGGACTTAGAAGAATTTTGTGATATTTTTTATTAAAATGGTGTATAAGGGTATATATATAAATATATTTTATGCTATGTATATGAGCTGGCGATTTCTAAGTCTGTGGTTCCGAGAGGGGGTAACCAGGCTCACTAATAAAGGTCAAGCCACTTGGCTGCCAGAATGCCCTGCTTCAGCACAGACCAGAAAGGCATTGTGATAAGCGTATCCCCGGTTTAGTCAGGGGTTAATGGGAGTCGTCCCCGTCCCCCCCAGTATACGCCCAGAACCATGGACCCGGTACTTGTGGTTCGGACTGTCTCCAACCAGCCATAATGTTGTGAGAGTGAAATTATGTCTAAGTCCAGCTTTGGTACATTAGAAGCAACACTGAAACTTACCCTAAGCGTTTTTCGAAGCTACTTTTTTGCTAAATTCTTATAGGAAGGTCTAGGAGCTCTGAAAATGAACGTGCGCGTCTTTCACTCTTCCCGAGGGACTTAGAAGAATTTTGTGATTTTTTTATTAAAATGGTGTATAAGGGTATATATATATAAATATATTTTATGCACTGTATATGAGCTGGCGATTTCTAAGTCTGTGGTTCCGAGAGGGTGTAACCAGGCTCACTAATAAAGGTCAAGCCACTTGGCTGCCAGAATGCCCTGCTTCAGCACAGACCAGAAAGGCATTGTGATAAGCGTATCCCCGGTATAGTCAGGGGTTAATGGGAGTCGTCCCCGTCCCCCCAGTATACGCCCAGAACCATGGACCTGGTACTTGTGGTTCGGACTGTCTCCAACCAGCCATAATGTTGTGAGAGTGAAATTATGTCTAAGTCCAGCTTTGGTACATTAGAAGCAACACTGAAACTTACCCTAAGCGTTTTTCGAAGCTACTTTTTGGCTAACTTCTTATAGGAAGGTCTAGGAGCTCTGAAAATGAACGTGCGCGTCTTTCACTCTTCCCGAGGGACTTAGAAGAATTTTGTGATATTTTTTATTAAAATGGTGTACTGTATAAGGGTATATATATAAATATATTTTATGCACTGTATATGAGCTGGCGATTTCTAAGTCTGTGGTTCCGAGAGGGGGTAACCAGGCTCACTAATAAAGGTCAAGCCACTTGGCTGCCAGAATGCCCTGCTTCAGCACAGACCAGAAAGGCATTGTGATAAGCGTATCCCCAGTTTAGTCAGGGGTTAATGGGAGTCGTCCCCGTCCCCCCCAGTATACGCCCAGAACCATGGACCCGGTACTTGTGGTTCGGACTGTCTCCAACCAGCCATAATGTTGTGAGAGTGAAATTATGTCTAAGTCCAGCTTTGGTACATTAGAAGCAACTCTGAAACTTAATCTAAGCGTTTTTCGAAGCTACTTTTTGGCTAACTTCTTATAGGAAGGTCTAGGAGCTCTGAAAATGAACGTGCGCGTCTTTCACTCTTCCTGAGGGACTTAGAAGAATTTTGTGATTTTTTTATTAAAATGGTGTATAAGGGTATATATATAAATATATTTTATGCACTGTATATGAGCTGGCGATTTCTAAGTCTGTGGTTCCGAGAGGGGGTAACCAGGCTCACTAATAAAGGTCAAGCCACTTGGCTGCCAGAATGCCCTGCTTCAGCACAGACCAGAAAGGCATTGTGATAAGCGTATCCCCGGTATAGTCAGGGGTTAATGGGAGTCGTCCCCGTCCCCCCAGTATACGCCCAGAACCATGGACCCGGTACTTGTGGTTCGGACTGTCTCCAACCAGCCATAATGTTGTGAGAGTGAAATTATGTCTAAGTCCAGCATTGGTACATTAGAAGCAACTCTGAAACTTAACCTAAGCGTTTTTCGAAGCTACTTTTTGGCTAACTTCTTATAGGAAGGTCTAGGATCTCTCAAAATGAACGTGCGCGTCTTTCACTCTTCCCGAGGGACTTAGAAGAATTTTGTGATATTTTTTATTAAAATGGTGTACTGTATAAGGGTATATATATAAATATATTTTATGCACTGTATATGAGCTGGCGATTTCTAAGTCTGTGGTTCCGAGAGGGGGTAACCAGGCTCACTAATAAAGGTCAAGCCACTTGGCTGCCAGAATGCCCTGCTTCAGCACAGACCAGAAAGGCATTGTGATAAGCGTATCCCCGGTATAGTCAGGGGTTAATGGGAGTAGTCCCCGTCCCCCCAGTATACGCCCAGAACCATGGACCTGGTACTTGTGGTTCGGATTGTCTCCAACCAGCCATAATGTTGTGAGAGTGAAATTATGTCTAAGTCCAGCTTTGGTACATTAGAAGCAACACTGAAACTTACCCTAAGCGTTTTTCGAAGCTACTTTTTGGCTAACTTCTTATAGGAAGGTCTAGGAGCTCTGAAAATGAACGTGCGCGTCTTTCACTCTTCCCGAGGGACTTAGAAGAATTTTGTGATATTTTTTATTAAAATGGTGTACTGTATAAGGGTATATATATAAATATATTTTATGCACTGTATATGAGCTGGCGATTTCTAAGTCTGTGGTTCCGAGAGGGGGTAACCAGGCTCACTAATAAAGGTCAAGCCACTTGGCTGCCAGAATGCCCTGCTTCAGCACAGACCAGAAAGGCATTGTGATAAGCGTATCCCCAGTTTAGTCAGGGGTTAATGGGAGTCGTCCCCGTCCCCCCCAGTATACGCCCAGAACCATGGACCCGGTACTTGTGGTTCGGACTGTCTCCAACCAGCCATAATGTTGTGAGAGTGAAATTATGTCTAAGTCCAGCTTTGGTACATTAGAAGCAACTCTGAAACTTAACCTAAGCGTTTTTCGAAGCTACTTTTTGGCTAACTTCTTATAGGAAGGTCTAGGAGCTCTCAAAATGAACGTGCGCGTCTTTCACTCTTCCCGAGGGACTTAGAAGAATTTTGTGATATTTTTTATTAAAATGGTGTATAAGGGTATATATATAAATATATTTTATGCACTGTATATGAGCTGGCGATTTCTAAGTCTGTGGTTCCGAGAGGGGGTAACCAGGCTCACTAATAAAGGTCAAGCCACTTGGCTGCCAGAATGCCCTGCTTCAGCACAGACCAGAAATGCATTGTGATAAGCGTATCCCCGGTATAGTCAGTAGTCAGGGGTTAATGGGAGACGACCCCGTCCCCCCAGTATACGCCCAGAACCATGGACCCGGTACTTGTGGTTCGGACTGTCTCCAACCAGCCATAATGTTGTGAGAGTGAAATTATGTCTAAGTCCAGCTTTGGTACATTAGGAGCAACACTGAAACTTACCCTAAGCGTTTTTCGAAGCTACTTTTTGGCTAACTTCTTATAGGAAGGTCTAGGACCTCTGAAAATGAACGTGCGCGTCTTTCACTCTTCCCGAGGGACTTAGAAGAATTTTGTGATATTTTTTATTAAAATGGTGTATAAGGGTATATATATAAATATATTTTATGCACTGTATATGAGCTGGCGATTTCTAAGTCTGTGGTTCCGAGAGGGGGTGACCAGGCTCACTAATAAAGGTCAAGCCACTTGGCTGCCAGAATGCCCTGCTTCAGCACAGACCAGAAAGGCATTGTGATAAGCGTATCCCCGGTATAGTCAGTAGTCAGGGGTTAATGGGAGACGACCCCGTCCCCCCAGTATACGCCCAGAACCATGGACCCGGTACTTGTGGTTCGGACTGTCTCCAACCAGCCATAATGTTGTGAGAGTGAAATTATGTCTAAGTCCAGCTTTGGTACATTAGAAGCAACACTGAAACTTACCCTAAGCGTTTTTCGAAGCTACTTTTTGGCTAACTTCTTATAGGAAGGTCTAGGAGCTCTGAAAATGAACGTGCGCGTCTTTCACTCTTCCCGAGGGACTTAGAAGAATTTTGTGATTTTTTTATTAAAATGGTGTATAAGGGTATATATATAAATATATTTTATGCACTGTATATGAGCTGGCGATTTCTAAGTCTGTGGTTCCGAGAGGGGGTAACCAGGCTCACTAATAAAGGTCAAGCCACTTGGCTGCCAGAATGCCCTGCTTCAGCACAGACCAGAAAGGCATTGTGATAAGCGTATCCCCGGTATAGTCAGGGGTTAATGGGAGTCGTCCCCGTCCCCCCAGTATACGCCCAGAACCATGGACCCGGTACTTGTGGTTCGGACTGTCTCCAACCCGCCAAAATGTTGTGAGAGTGAAATTATGTCTAAGTCCAGCATTGGTACATTAGAAGCAACTCTGAAACTTAACCTAAGCGTTTTTCGAAGCTACTTTTTGGCTAACTTCTTATAGGAAGGTCTTGGAGCTCTGAAAATGAACGTGCGCGTCTTTCACTCTTACCGAGGGACTTAGAAGAATTTTGTGATATTTTTTATTAAAATGGTGTATAAGGGTATATATATAAATATATTTTATGCTATGTATATGAGCAGGCGATTTCTAAGTCTGTGGTTCCGAGAGGGGGTAACCAGGCTCACTAATAAAGGTCAAGCCACTTGGCTGCCAGAATGCCCTGCTTCAGCACAGACCAGAAAGGCATTGTGATAAGCGTATCCCCAGTTTAGTCAGGGGTTAATGGGAGTCGTCCCCGTCCCCCCCAGTATACGCCCAGAACCATGGACCCGGTACTTGTGGTTCGGACTGTCTCCAACCAGCCATAATGTTGTGAGAGTGAAATTATGTCTAAGTCCAGCTTTGGTACATTAGAAGCAACACTGAAACTTACCCTAAGCGTTTTTCGAAGCTACTTTTTGGCTAACTTCTTATAGGAAGGTCTAGGACCTCTGAAAATGAACGTGCGCGTCTTTCACTCTTCCCGAGGGACTTAGAAGAATTTTGTGATTTTTTTATTAAAATGGTGTATAAGGGTATATATATAAATATATTTTATGCTATGTATATGAGCTGGCGATTTCTAAGTCTGTGGTACCGAGAGGGGGTAACCAGGCTCACTAATAAAGGTCAAGCCACTTGGCTGCCAGAATGCCCTGCTTCAGCACAGACCAGAAAGGCATTGTGATAAGCGTATCCCCAGTTTAGTCAGGGGTTAATGGGAGTCGTCCCCGTCCCCCCCAGTATACGCCCAGAACCATGGACCCGGTACTTGTGGTTCGGACTGTCTCCAACCAGCCATAATGTTGTGAGAGTGAAATTATGTCTAAGTCCAGCTTTGGTACATTAGAAGCAACTCTGAAACTTAACCTAAGCGTTTTTCGAAGCTACTTTTTGGCTAACTTCTTATAGGAAGGTCTAGGAGCTCTCAAAATGAACGTGCGCGTCTTTCACTCTTCCCGAGGGACTTAGAAGAATTTTGTGATATTTTTTATTAAAATGGTGTACTGTATAAGGGTATATATATAAATATATTTTATGCACTGTATATGAGCTGGCGATTTCTAAGTCTGTGGTTCCGAGAGGGGGTAACCAGGCTCACTAATAAAGGTCAAGCCACTTGGCTGCCAGAATGCCCTGCTTCAGCACAGACCAGAAAGGCATTGTGATAAGCGTATCCCCGGTATAGTCAGGGGTTAATGGGAGTCGTCCCCGTCCCCCCAGTATACGCCCAGAACCATGGACCCGGTACTTGTGATTCGGACTGTCTCCAACCAGCCATAATGTTGTGAGAGTGAAATTATGTCTAAGTCCAGCTTTGGTACATTAGAAGCAACACTGAAACTTACCCTAAGCGTTTTTCGAAGCTACTTTTTGGCTAACTTCTTATAGGAAGGTCTAGGACCTCTGAAAATGAACGTGCGCGTCTTTCACTCTTCCCGAGGGACTTAGAAGAATTTTGTGATTTTTTTATTAAAATGGTGTATAAGGGTATATATATAAATATATTTTATGCACTGTATATGAGCTGGCGATTTCTAAGTCTGTGGTTCCGAGAGGGGGTAACCAGACTCACTAATAAAGGTCAAGCCACTTGGCTGCCAGAATGCCCTGCTTCAGCACAGACCAGAAAGGCATTGTGATAAGCGTATCCCCGGTATAGTCAGGGGTTAATGGGACTCGTCCCCGTCCCCCCAGTATACGCCCAGAACCATTGACCCGGTACTTGTGGTTCGGACTGTCTCCAACCAGCCATAATGTTGTGAGAGTGAAATTATGTCTAAGTCCAGCATTGGTACATTAGAAGCAGCTCTGAAACGTAACCTAAGCGTTTTTCGAAGCTACTTTTTGCCTAACTTCTTATAGGAAGATCTTGGAGCTCTGAAAATGAACGTGCGCGTCTTTCACTCTTACCGAGGGACTTAGAAGAATTTTGTGATATTTTTTATTAAAATGGTGTATAAGGGTATATATATAAATATATTTTATGCACTGTATATGAGCTGGCGAATTCTAAGTCTGTGGTTCCGAGAGGGGGTAACCAGGCTCACTAATAAAGGTCAAGCCACTTGGCTGCCAGAATGCCCTGCTTCAGCACAGACCAGAAAGGCATTGTGATAAGCGTATCCCCGGTATAGTCAGGGGTTAATGGGAGTCGTCCCCGTCCCCCCCAGTATACGCCCAGAACCATGGACCCGGTACTTGTGGTTCGGACTGTCTCCAACCAGCCATAATGTTGTGAGAGTGAAATTATGTCTAAGTCCAGCTTTGGTACATTAGAAGCAACTCCGAAACTTAACCTAAGCGTTTTTCGAAGCTACTTTTTGGCTAACTTCTTATAGGAAGGTCTAGGAGCTCTCAAAATGAACGTGCGCGTCTTTCACTCTTCCCGAGGGACTTAGAAGAATTTTGTGATATTTTTTATTAAAATGGTGTACTGTATAAGGGTATATATATCAATATATTTTATGCACTGTATATGAGCTGGCGATTTCTAAGTCTGTGGTTCCGAGAGGGGGTAACCAGGCTCACTAATAAAGGTCAAGCCACTTGGCTGCCAGAATGCCCTGCTTCAGCACAGACCAGAAAGGCATTGTGATAAGCGTATCCCCGGTATAGTCAGGGGTTAATGGGAGTCGTCCCCGTCCCCCCAGTATACGCCCAGAACCATGGACCCGGTACTTGTGGTTCGGACTGTCTCCAACCAGCCATAATGTTGTGAGAGTGAAATTATGTCTAAGTCCAGCTTTGGTACATTAGAAGCAACTCTGAAACTTAACCTAAGCGTTTTTCGAAGCTACTTTTTGGCTAACTTCTTATAGGAAGGTCTAGGAGCTCTCAAAATGAACGTGCGCGTCTTTCACTCTTCCCGAGGGACTTAGAAGAATTTTGTGATATTTTTTATTAAAATGGTGTACTGTATAAGGGTATATATATAAATATATTTTATGCTATGTATATGAGCTGGCGATTTCTAAGTCTGTGGTTCCGAGAGGGGGTAACCAGGCTCACTAATAAAGGTCAAGCCACTTGGCTGCCAGAATGCCTTGCTTCAGCACAGACCAGAAAGGCATTGTGATAAGCGTATCCCCGGTTTAGTCAGGGGTTAATGGGAGTCGTCCCCGTCCCCCCCAGTATACGCCCAGAACCATGGACCCGGTACTTGTGGTTCGGACTGTCTCCAACCAGCCATAATGTTGTGAGAGTGAAATTATGTCTAAGTCCAGCTTTGGTACATTAGAAGCAACACTGAAACTTACCCTAAGCGTTTTTCGAAGCTACTTTTTGGCTAACTTCTTATAGGAAGGTCTAGGAGCTCTGAAAATGAACGTGCGCGTCTTTCACTCTTCCCGAGGGACTTAGAAGAATTTTGTGATTTTTTTATTAAAATGGTGTATAAGGGTATATATATAAATATATTTTATGCACTGTATATGAGCTGGCGATTTCTAAGTCTGTGGTTCCGAGAGGGGGTAACCAGGCTCACTAATAAAGGTCAAGCCACTTGGCTGCCAGAATGCCCTGCTTCAGCACAGACCAGAAAGTCATTGTGATAAGCGTATCCCCGGTTTAGTCAGGGGTTAATGGGAGTCGTCCCCGTCCCCCCCAGTATACGCCCAGAACCATGGACCCGGTACTTGTGGTTCGGACTGTCTCCAACCAGCCATAATGTTGTGAGAGTGAAATTATGTCTAAGTCCAGCTTTGGTACATTAGAAGCAACTCTGAAACTTAACCTAAGCGTTTTTCGGAGCTACTTTTTGGCTAACTTCTTATAGGAAGGTCTTGGAGCTCTGAAAATGAACGTGCGCGTCTTTCACTCTTCCCGAGGGACTTAGAAGAATTTTGTGATATTTTTTAATTAAAATGGTGTATAAGGGTATATATATAAATATATTTTATGCACTGTATATGAGCTGGCGATTTCTAATTCTGTGGTTCCGAGAGGGGGTAACCAGGCTCACTAATAAAGGTCAAGCCACTTGGCTGCCAGAATGCCCTGCTTCAGCACAGACCAGAAAGGCATTGTGATAAGCGTATCCCCGGTATAGTCAGGGGTTAATGGGAGTCGTCCCCGTCCCCCGAGTATACGCCCAGAACCATGGACCCGGTACTTGTGGTTCGGACTGTCTCCAACCAGCCATAATGTTGTGAGAGTGAAATTATGTCTAAGTCCAGCTTTGGTACATTAGAAGCAACACTGAAACTTACCCTAAGCGTTTTTCGAAGCTACTTTTTGGCTAACTTCTTATAGGAAGGTCTAGGAGCTCTCAAAATGAACGTGCGCGTCTTTCACTCTTCCCGAGGGACTTAGAAGAATTTTGTGATATTTTTTATTAAAATGGTGTATAAGGGTATATATATAAATATATTTTATGCACTGTATATGAGCTGGCGATTTCTAAGTCTGTGGTTCCGAGAGGGGGTAACCAGGCTCACTAATAAAGGTCAAGCCACTTGGCTGCCAGAATGCCCTGCTTCAGCACAGACCAGAAAGGCATTGTGATAAGCGTATCCCCGGTATAGTCAGGGGTTAATGGGAGTCCCCCCCGTCCCCCCCAGTATACGCCCAGAACCATGGACCCGGTACTTGTGGTTCGGACTGTCTCCAACCAGCCATAATGTTGTGAGAGTGAAATTATGTCTAAGTCCAGCTTTGGTACATTAGAAGCAACTCCGAAACTTAACCTAAGCGTTTTTCGAAGCTACTTTTTGGCTAACTTCTTATAGGAAGGTCTAGGAGCTCTCAAAATGAACGTGCGCGTCTTTCACTCTTCCCGAGGGACTTAGAAGAATTTTGTGATATTTTTTATTAAAATGGTGTACTGTATAAGGGTATATATATCAATATATTTTATTCACTGTATATGAGCTGGCGATTTCTAAGTCTGTGGTTCCGAGAGGGGGTAACCAGGCTCACTAATAAAGGTCAAGCCACTTGGCTGCCAGAATGCCCTGCTTCAGCACAGACCAGAAAGGCATTGTGATAAGCGTATCCCCGGTATAGTCAGGGGTTAATGGGAGTCGTCCCCGTCCCCCAGTATACGCCCAGAACCATGGACCCGGTACTTGTGGTTCGGACTGTCTCCAACCAGCCATAATGTTGTGAGAGTGAAATTATGTCTAAGTCCAGCTTTGGTACATTAGAAGCAACACTGAAACTTACCCTAAGCGTTTTTCGAAGCTACTTTTTGGCTAACTTCTTATAGGAAGGTCTAGGAGCTCTCAAAATGAACGTGCGCGTCTTTCACTCTTCCCGAGGGACTTAGAAGAATTTTGTGATATTTTTTATTAAAATGGTGTATAAGGGTATATATATAAATATATTTTATGCACTGTATATGAGCTGGCGATTTCTAAGTCTGTGGTTCCGAGAGGGGGTAACCAGGCTCACTAATAAAGGTCAAGCCACTTGGCTGCCAGAATGCCCTGCTTCAGCACAGACCAGAAAGGCATTGTGATAAGCGTATCCCCGGTTTAGTCAGGGGTTAATGGGAGTCGTCCCCGTCCCCCCCAGTATACGCCCAGAACCATGGACCCGGTACTTGTGGTTCGGACTGTCTCCAACCAGCCATAATGTTGTGAGAGTGAAATTATGTCTAAGTCCAGCTTTGGTACATTAGAAGCAACTCTGAAACTTAACCTAAGCGTTTTTCGGAGCTACTTTTTGGCTAACTTCTTATAGGAAGGTCTTGGAGCTCTGAAAATGAACGTGCGCGTCTTTCACTCTTCCCGAGGGACTTAGAAGAATTTTGTGATATTTTTTAATTAAAATGGTGTATAAGGGTATATATATAAATATATTTTATGCACTGTATATGAGCTGGCGATTTCTAATTCTGTGGTTCCGAGAGGGGGTAACCAGGCTCACTAATAAAGGTCAAGCCACTTGGCTGCCAGAATGCCCTGCTTCAGCACAGACCAGAAAGGCATTGTGATAAGCGTATCCCCGGTATAGTCAGGGGTTAATGGGAGTCGTCCCCGTCCCCCGAGTATACGCCCAGAACCATGGACCCGGTACTTGTGGTTCGGACTGTCTCCAACCAGCCATAATGTTGTGAGAGTGAAATTATGTCTAAGTCCAGCTTTGGTACATTAGAAGCAACACTGAAACTTACCCTAAGCGTTTTTCGAAGCTACTTTTTGGCTAACTTCTTATAGGAAGGTCTAGGAGCTCTCAAAATGAACGTGCGCGTCTTTCACTCTTCCCGAGGGACTTAGAAGAATTTTGTGATATTTTTTATTAAAATGGTGTATAAGGGTATATATATAAATATATTTTATGCACTGTATATGAGCTGGCGATTTCTAAGTCTGTGGTTCCGAGAGGGGGTAACCAGGCTCACTAATAAAGGTCAAGCCACTTGGCTGCCAGAATGCCCTGCTTCAGCACAGACCAGAAAGGCATTGTGATAAGCGTATCCCCGGTATAGTCAGGGGTTAATGGGAGTCCCCCCCGTCCCCCCCAGTATACGCCCAGAACCATGGACCCGGTACTTGTGGTTCGGACTGTCTCCAACCAGCCATAATGTTGTGAGAGTGAAATTATGTCTAAGTCCAGCTTTGGTACATTAGAAGCAACTCCGAAACTTAACCTAAGCGTTTTTCGAAGCTACTTTTTGGCTAACTTCTTATAGGAAGGTCTAGGAGCTCTCAAAATGAACGTGCGCGTCTTTCACTCTTCCCGAGGGACTTAGAAGAATTTTGTGATATTTTTTATTAAAATGGTGTACTGTATAAGGGTATATATATCAATATATTTTATTCACTGTATATGAGCTGGCGATTTCTAAGTCTGTGGTTCCGAGAGGGGGTAACCAGGCTCACTAATAAAGGTCAAGCCACTTGGCTGCCAGAATGCCCTGCTTCAGCACAGACCAGAAAGGCATTGTGATAAGCGTATCCCCGGTATAGTCAGGGGTTAATGGGAGTCGTCCCCGTCCCCCAGTATACGCCCAGAACCATGGACCCGGTACTTGTGGTTCGGACTGTCTCCAACCAGCCATAATGTTGTGAGAGTGAAATTATGTCTAAGTCCAGCTTTGGTACATTAGAAGCAACACTGAAACTTACCCTAAGCGTTTTTCGAAGCTACTTTTTGGCTAACTTCTTATAGGAAGGTCTAGGAGCTCTCAAAATGAACGTGCGCGTCTTTCACTCTTCCCGAGGGACTTAGAAGAATTTTGTGATATTTTTTATTAAAATGGTGTATAAGGGTATATATATAAATATATTTTATGCACTGTATATGAGCTGGCGATTTCTAAGTCTGTGGTTCCGAGAGGGGGTAACCAGGCTCACTAATAAAGGTCAAGCCACTTGGCTGCCAGAATGCCCTGCTTCAGCACAGACCAGAAAGGCATTGTGATAAGCGTATCCCCGGTATAGTCAGGGGTTAATGGGAGTCCCCCCCGTCCCCCCCAGTATACGCCCAGAACCATGGACCCGGTACTTGTGGTTCGGACTGTCTCCAACCAGCCATAATGTTGTGAGAGTGAAATTATGTCTAAGTCCAGCTTTGGTACATTAGAAGCAACTCCGAAACTTAACCTAAGCGTTTTTCGAAGCTACTTTTTGGCTAACTTCTTATAGGAAGGTCTAGGAGCTCTCAAAATGAACGTGCGCGTCTTTCACTCTTCCCGAGGGACTTAGAAGAATTTTGTGATATTTTTTATTAAAATGGTGTACTGTATAAGGGTATATATATCAATATATTTTATTCACTGTATATGAGCTGGCGATTTCTAAGTCTGTGGTTCCGAGAGGGGGTAACCAGGCTCACTAATAAAGGTCAAGCCACTTGGCTGCCAGAATGCCCTGCTTCAGCACAGACCAGAAAGGCATTGTGATAAGCGTATCCCCGGTATAGTCAGGGGTTAATGGGAGTCGTCCCCGTCCCCCAGTATACGCCCAGAACCATGGACCCGGTACTTGTGGTTCGGACTGTCTCCAACCAGCCATAATGTTGTGAGAGTGAAATTATGGCTAAGTCCAGCTTTGGTACATTAGAAGCAACTCTGAAACTTAACCTAAGCGTTTTTCGAAGCTACTTTTTGGCTAACTTCTTATAGGAAGGTCTAGGAGCTCTCAAAATGAACGTGCGCGTCTTTCACTCTTCCCGAGGGACTTAGAAGAATTTTGTGATATTTTTTATTAAAATGGTGTACTGTATAAGGGTATATATATCAATATATTTTATGCACTGAATATGAGCTGGCGATTTCTAAGTCTGTGGTTCCGAGAGGGGGTAACCTGGCTCACTAATAAAGGTCAAGCCACTTGGCTGCCAGAATGCCCTGCTTCAGCACAGACCAGAAAGGCATTGTGATAAGCGTATCCCCGGTATAGTCAGGGGTTACTGGGAGTCGTCCCCGTCCCCCCAGTATACGCCCAGAACCATGGACCCGGTACTTGTGGTTCGGACTGTCTCCAACCAGCCATAATGTTGTGAGAGTGAAATTATGTCTAAGTCCAGCTTTGGTACATTAGAAGCAACTCTGAAACTTAACCTAAGCGTTTTTCGAAGCTAAATTTTGGCTAACTTCTTATAGGAAGGTCTAGGAGCTCTTAAAATGAACGTGCGCGTCTTTGACTCTTCCCGAGGGACTTAGAAGAATGTTGTGATATTTTTTATTAAAATGGTGTACTGTATAAGGGTATATATATAAATATATTTTATGCTATGTATATGAGCTGGTGATTTCTAAGTCTGTGGTTCCGAGAGGGGGTAACCAGGCTCACTAATAAAGGTCAAGCCACTTGGCTGCCAGAATGCCTTGCTTCAGCACAGACCAGAAAGGCATTGTGATAAGCGTATCCCCGGTTTAGTCAGGGGTTAATGGGAGTCGTCCCCGTCCCCCCCAGTATACGCCCAGAACCATGGACCCGGTACTTGTGGTTCGGACTGTCTCCAACCAGCCATAATGTTGTGAGAGTGAAATTATGTCTAAGTCCAGCTTTGGTACATTAGAAGCAACACTGAAACTTACCCTAAGCGTTTTTCGAAGCTACTTTTTGGCTAACTTCTTATAGGAAGGTCTAGGAGCTCTGAAAATGAACGTGCGCGTCTTTCACTCTTCCCGAGGGACTTAGAAGAATTTTGTGATATTTTTTATTAAAATGGTGTATAAGGGTATATATATAAATATATTTTATGCACTGTATATGAGCTGGCGATTTCTAAGTCTGTGGTTCCGAGAGGGGGTAACCAGGCTCACTAATAAAGGTCAAGCCACTTGGCTGCCAGAATGCCCTGCTTCAGCACAGACCAGAAAGGCATTGTGATAAGCGTATCCCCGGTATAGTCAGGGGTTAATGGGAGTCCCCCCCGTCCCCCCCAGTATACGCCCAGAACCATGGACCCGGTACTTGTGGTTCGGACTGTCTCCAACCAGCCATAATGTTGTGAGAGTGAAATTATGTCTAAGTCCAGCTTTGGTACATTAGAAGCAACTCCGAAACTTAACCTAAGCGTTTTTCGAAGCTACTTTTTGGCTAACTTCTTATAGGAAGGTCTAGGAGCTCTCAAAATGAACGTGCGCGTCTTTCACTCTTCCCGAGGGACTTAGAAGAATTTTGTGATATTTTTTATTAAAATGGTGTACTGTATAAGGGTATATATATCAATATATTTTATTCACTGTATATGAGCTGGCGATTTCTAAGTCTGTGGTTCCGAGAGGGGGTAACCAGGCTCACTAATAAAGGTCAAGCCACTTGGCTGCCAGAATGCCCTGCTTCAGCACAGACCAGAAAGGCATTGTGATAAGCGTATCCCCGGTATAGTCAGGGGTTAATGGGAGTCGTCCCCGTCCCCCAGTATACGCCCAGAACCATGGACCCGGTACTTGTGGTTCGGACTGTCTCCAACCAGCCATAATGTTGTGAGAGTGAAATTATGTCTAAGTCCAGCTTTGGTACATTAGAAGCAACACTGAAACTTACCCTAAGCGTTTTTCGAAGCTACTTTTTGGCTAACTTCTTATAGGAAGGTCTAGGAGCTCTCAAAATGAACGTGCGCGTCTTTCACTCTTCCCGAGGGACTTAGAAGAATTTTGTGATATTTTTTATTAAAATGGTGTATAAGGGTATATATATAAATATATTTTATGCACTGTATATGAGCTGGCGATTTCTAAGTCTGTGGTTCCGAGAGGGGGTAACCAGGCTCACTAATAAAGGTCAAGCCACTTGGCTGCCAGAATGCCCTGCTTCAGCACAGACCAGAAAGGCATTGTGATAAGCGTATCCCCGGTATAGTCAGGGGTTAATGGGAGTCGTCCCCGTCCCCCCCAGTATACGCCCAGAACCATGGACCCGGTACTTGTGGTTCGGACTGTCTCCAACCAGCCATAATGTTGTGAGAGTGAAATTATGTCTAAGTCCAGCTTTGGTACATTAGAAGCAACTCCGAAACTTAACCTAAGCGTTTTTCGAAGCTACTTTTTGGCTAACTTCTTATAGGAAGGTCTAGGAGCTCTCAAAATGAACGTGCGCGTCTTTCACTCTTCCCGAGGGACTTAGAAGAATTTTGTGATATTTTTTATTAAAATGGTGTACTGTATAAGGGTATATATATCAATATATTTTATTCACTGTATATGAGCTGGCGATTTCTAAGTCTGTGGTTCCGAGAGGGTTTAACCAGGCTCACTAATAAAGGTCAAGCCACTTGGCTGCCAGAATGCCCTGCTTCAGCACAGACCAGAAAGGCATTGTGATAAGCGTATCCCCGGTATAGTCAGGGGTTAATGGGAGTCGTCCCCGTCCCCCAGTATACGCCCAGAACCATGGACCCGGTACTTGTGGTTCGGACTGTCTCCAACCAGCCATAATGTTGTGAGAGTGAAATTATGGCTAAGTCCAGCTTTGGTACATTAGAAGCAACTCTGAAACTTAACCTAAGCGTTTTTCGAAGCTACTTTTTGGCTAACTTCTTATAGGAAGGTCTAGGAGCTCTCAAAATGAACGTGCGCGTCTTTCACTCTTCCCGAGGGACTTAGAAGAATTTTGTGATATTTTTTATTAAAATGGTGTACTGTATAAGGGTATATATATCAATATATTTTATGCACTGAATATGAGCTGGCGATTTCTAAGTCTGTGGTTCCGAGAGGGGGTAACCAGGCTCACTAATAAAGGTCAAGCCACTTGGCTGCCAGAATGCCCTGCTTCAGCACAGACCAGAAAGGCATTGTGATAAGCGTATCCCCGGTATAGTCAGGGGTTACTGGGAGTCGTCCCCGTCCCCCCAGTATACGCCCAGAACCATGGACCCGGTACTTGTGGTTCGGACTGTCTCCAACCAGCCATAATGTTGTGAGAGTGAAATTATGTCTAAGTCCAGCTTTGGTACATTAGAAGCAACTCTGAAACTTAACCTAAGCGTTTTTCGAAGCTAAATTTTGGCTAACTTCTTATAGGAAGGTCTAGGAGCTCTTAAAATGAACGTGCGCGTCTTTGACTCTTCCCGAGGGACTTAGAAGAATGTTGTGATATTTTTTATTAAAATGGTGTACTGTATAAGGGTATATATATAAATATATTTTATGCTATGTATATGAGCTGGTGATTTCTAAGTCTGTGGTTCCGAGAGGGGGTAACCAGGCTCACTAATAAAGGTCAAGCCACTTGGCTGCCAGAATGCCTTGCTTCAGCACAGACCAGAAAGGCATTGTGATAAGCGTATCCCCGGTTTAGTCAGGGGTTAATGGGAGTCGTCCCCGTCCCCCCCAGTATACGCCCAGAACCATGGACCCGGTACTTGTGGTTCGGACTGTCTCCAACCAGCCATAATGTTGTGAGAGTGAAATTATGTCTAAGTCCAGCTTTGGTACATTAGAAGCAACACTGAAACTTACCCTAAGCGTTTTTCGAAGCTACTTTTTGGCTAACTTCTTATAGGAAGGTCTAGAAGCTCTGAAAATGAACGTGCGCGTCTTTCACTCTTCCCGAGGGACTTAGAAGAATTTTGTGATTTTTTTATTAAAATGGTGTATAAGGGTATATATATAAATATATTTTATGCACTGTATATGAGCTGGCGATTTCTAAGTCTGTGGTTCCGAGAGGGGGTAACCAGGCTCACTAATAAAGGTCAAGCCACTTGGCTGCCAGAATGCCCTGCTTCAGCACAGACCAGAAAGGCATTGTGATAAGCGTATCCCCGGTATAGTCAGGGGTTAATGGGAGTCGTCCCCGTCCCCCCAGTATACGCCCAGAACCATGGACCCGGTACTTGTGGTTCGGACTGTCTCCAACCAGCCATAATGTTGTGAGAGTGAAATTATGTCTAAGTCCAGCATTGGTACATTAGAAGCAGCTCTGAAACGTAACCTAAGCGTTTTTCGAAGCTACTTTTTGCCTAACTTCTTATAGGAAGGACTTGGAGCTCTGAAAATGAACGTGCGCGTCTTTCACTCTTACCGAGGGACTTAGAAGAATTTTGTGATATTTTTTATTAAAATGGTGTATAAGGGTATATATATAAATATATTTTATGCACTGTATATGAGCTGGCGATTTCTAAGTCTGTGGTTCCGAGAGGGGGTAACCAGGCTCACTAATAAAGGTCAAGCCACTTGGCTGCCAGAATGCCCTGCTTCAGCACAGACCAGAAAGGCATTGTGATAAGCGTATCCCCGGTATAGTCAGGGGTTAATGGGAGTCGTCCCCGTCCCCCAGTATACGCCCAGAACCATGGACCCGGTACTTGTGGTTCGGACTGTCTCCAACCAGCCATAATGTTGTGAGAGTGAAATTATGTCTAAGTCCAGCTTTGGTACATTAGAAGCAACTCTGAAACTTAACCTAAGCGTTTTTCGAAGCTACTTTTTGGCTAACTTCTTATAGGAAGGTCTAGGAGCTCTTAAAATGAACGTGCGCGTCTTTCACTCTTCCCGAGGGACTTAGAAGAATGTTGTGATATTTTTATTAAAATGGTGTATAAGGGTATATATATAAATATATTTTATGCACTGTATATGAGCTGGCGATTTCTAAGTCTGTGGTTCCGAGAGGGGGTAACCAGGCTCACTAATAAAGGTCAAGCCACTTGGCTGCCAGAATGCCCTGCTTCAGCACAGACCAGAAAGGCATTGTGAGAAGCGTATCCCCGGTATAGTCAGGGGTTAATGGGAGTCGTCCCCGTCCCCCCAGTATACGCCCAGAACCATGGACCCGGTACTTGTGGTTCGGACTGTCTCCAACCAGCCATAATGTTGTGAGAGTGAAATTATGTCTAAGTCCAGCATTGGTACATTAGAATCAACTCTGAAACTTAACCTAAGCGTTTTTCGAAGCTACTTTTTGGCTAACTTCTTATAGGAAGGTCTTGGAGCTCTCAAAATGAACGTGCGCGTCTTTCACTCTTACCGAGGGACTTAGAAGAATTTTGTGATATTTTTTATTAAAATGGTGTATAAGGGTATATATATAAATATATTTTATGCACTGTATATGAGCTGGCGATTTCTAAGTCTGTGGTTCCGAGAGGGGGTAACCAGGCTCACTAATAAAGGTCAAGCCACTTGGCTGCCAGAATGCCCTGCTTCAGCACAGACCAGAATGGCATTGTGATAAGTTTATCCCCGGTATAGTCAGGGGTTAATGGGAGTCGTCCCCGTCCCCCCCAGTATACGCCCAGAACCATGGACCCGGTACTTGTGGTTCGGACTGTCTCCAACCAGCCATAATGTTGTGAGAGTGAAATTATGTCTAAGTCCAGCTTTGGTACATTAGAAGCAACTCTGAAACTTAACCTAAGCGTTTTTCGAAGCTACTTTTTGGCTAACTTCTTATAGGAAGGTCTAGGAGCTCTCAAAATGAACGTGCGCGTCTTTCACTCTTCCCGAGGGACTTAGAAGAATTTTGTGATATTTTTTATTAAAATGGTGTACTGTATAAGGGTATATATATAAATATATTTTATGCACTGTATATGAGCTGGCGATTTCTAAGTCTGTGGTTCCGAGAGGGGGTAACCAGGCTCACTAATAAAGGTCAAGCCACTTGGCTGCCAGAATGCCCTGCTTCAGCACAGACCAGAAAGGCATTGTGATAAGCGTATCCCCGGTATAGTCAGGGGTTAATGGGAGTCGTCCCCGTCCCCCCAGTATACGCCCAGAACCATGGACCCAGTACTTGTGGTTCGGACTGTCTCCAACCAGCCATAATGTTGTGAGAGTGAAATTATGTCTAAGTCCAGCTTTGGTACATTAGAAGCAACTCTGAAACTTACCCTAAGCGTTTTTCGAAGCTACTTTTTTGCTAACTTCTTATAGGAAGGTCTAGGAGCTCTGAAAATGAACGTGCGCGTCTTTCACTCTTCCCGAGGGACTTAGAAGAATTTTGTGATATTTTTTATTAAAATGGTGTATAAGGGTATATATATAAATATATTTTATGCACTGTATATGAGCTGGCGATTTCTAAGTCTGTGGTTCCGAGAGGGGGTAACCAGGCTCACTAATAAAGGTCAAGCCACTTGGCTGCCAGAATGCCCTGCTTCAGCACAGACCAGAAAGGCATTGTGATAAGCGTATCCCCGGTATAGTCAGTAGTCAGGGGTTAATGGGAGTCGTCCCCGTCCCCCCAGTATACGCCCAGAACCATGGACCCGGTACTTGTGGTTCGGACTGTCTCCAACCAGCCATAATGTTGTGAGAGTGAAATTATGTCTAAGTCCAGCATTGGTACATTAGAAGCAACTCTGAAACTTAACCTAAGCGTTTTTCGAAGCTACTTTTTGGCTAACTTCTTATAGGAAGGTCTTGGAGCTCTGAAAATGAACGTGCGCGTCTTTCACTCTTACCGAGGGACTTAGAAGAATTTTGTGATATTTTTTATTAAAATGGTGTATAAGGGTATATATATAAATATATTTTATGCTATGTATATGAGCTGGCGATTTCTAAGTCTGTGGTTCCGAGAGGGGGTAACCAGGCTCACTAATAAAGGTCAAGCCACTTGGCTGCCAGAATGCCCTGCTTCAGCACAGACCAGAAAGGCATTGTGATAAGCGTATCCCCGGTTTAGTCAGGGGTTAATGGGAGTCGTCCCCGTCCCCCCCAGTATACGCCCAGAACCATGGACCCGGTACTTGTGGTTCGGACTGTCTCCAACCAGCCATAATGTTGTGAGAGTGAAATTATGTCTAAGTCCAGCTTTGGTACATTAGAAGCAACACTGAAACTTACCCTAAGCGTTTTTCGAAGCTACTTTTTGGCTAAATTCTTATAGGAAGGTCTAGGAGCTCTGAAAATGAACGTGCGCGTCTTTCACTCTTCCCGAGGGACTTAGAAGAATTTTGTGATTTTTTTATTAAAATGGTGTATAAGGGTATATATATAAATATATTTTATGCACTGTATATGAGCTGGCGATTTCTAAGTCTGTGGTTCCGAGAGGGGGTAACCAGGCTCACTAATAAAGGTCAAGCCACTTGGCTGCCAGAATGCCCTGCTTCAGCACAGACCAGAAAGGCATTGTGATAAGCGTATCCCCGGTATAGTCAGGGGTTACTGGGAGTCGTCCCCGTCCCCCCAGTATACGCCCAGAACCATGGACCCGGTACTTGTGGTTCGGACTGTCTCCAACCAGCCATAATGTTGTGAGAGTGAAATTATGTCTAAGTCCAGCTTTGGTACATTAGAAGCAACTCTGAAACTTAACCTAAGCGTTTTTCGAAGCTACTTTTTGGCTAACTTCTTATAGGAAGGTCTAGGAGCTCTTAAAATGAACGTGCGCGTCTTTCACTCTTCCCGAGGGACTTAGAAGAATGTTGTGATATTTTTTATTAAAATGGTGTACTGTATAAGGGTATATATATAAATATATTTTATGCTATGTATATGAGCTGGCGATTTCTAAGTCTGTGGTTCCGAGAGGGGGTAACCAGGCTCACTAATAAAGGTCAAGCCACTTGGCTGCCAGAATGCCCTGCTTCAGCACAGACCAGAAAGGCATTGTGATAAGCGTATCCCCGGTTTAGTCAGGGGTTAATGGGAGTCGTCCCCGTCCCCCCCAGTATACGCCCAGAACCATGGACCCGGTACTTGTGGTTCGGACTGTCTCCAACCAGCCATAATGTTGTGAGAGTGAAATTATGTCTAAGTCCAGCATTGGTACATTAGAATCAACTCTGAAACTTAACCTAAGCGTTTTTCGAAGCTACTTTTTGGCTAACTTCTTATAGGAAGGTCTTGGAGCTCTCAAAATGAACGTGCGCGTCTTTCACTCTTACCGAGGGACTTAGAAGAATTTTGTGATATTTTTTATTAAAATGGTGTATAAGGGTATATATATAAATATATTTTATGCACTGTATATGAGCTGGCGATTTCTAAGTCTGTGGTTCCGAGAGGGGGTAACCAGGCTCACTAATAAAGGTCAAGCCACTTGGCTGCCAGAATGCCCTGCTTCAGCACAGACCAGAATGGCATTGTGATAAGTTTATCCCCGGTATAGTCAGGGGTTAATGGGAGTCGTCCCCGTCCCCCCCAGTATACGCCCAGAATCATGGACCCGGTACTTGTGGTTCGGACTGTCTCCAACCAGCCATAATGTTGTGAGAGTGAAATTATGTCTAAGTCCAGCTTTGGTACATTAGAAGCAACTCTGAAACTTAACCTAAGCGTTTTTCGAAGCTACTTTTTGGCTAACTTCTTATAGGAAGGTCTAGGAGCTCTCAAAATGAACGTGCGCGTCTTTCACTCTTCCCGAGGGACTTAGAAGAATTTTGTGATATTTTTTATTAAAATGGTGTACTGTATAAGGGTATATATATAAATATATTTTATGCACTGTATATGAGCTGGCGATTTCTAAGTCTGTGGTTCCGAGAGGGGGTAACCAGGCTCACTAATAAAGGTCAAGCCACTTGGCTGCCAGAATGCCCTGCTTCAGCACAGACCAGAAAGGCATTGTGATAAGCGTATCCCCGGTATAGTCAGGGGTTAATGGGAGTCGTCCCCGTCCCCCCAGTATACGCCCAGAACCATGGACCCAGTACTTGTGGTTCGGACTGTCTCCAACCAGCCATAATGTTGTGAGAGTGAAATTATGTCTAAGTCCAGCTTTGGTACATTAGAAGCAACTCTGAAACTTACCCTAAGCGTTTTTCGAAGCTACTTTTTTGCTAACTTCTTATAGGAAGGTCTAGGAGCTCTGAAAATGAACGTGCGCGTCTTTCACTCTTCCCGAGGGACTTAGAAGAATTTTGTGATATTTTTTATTAAAATGGTGTATAAGGGTATATATATAAATATATTTTATGCACTGTATATGAGCTGGCGATTTCTAAGTCTGTGGTTCCGAGAGGGGGTAACCAGGCTCACTAATAAAGGTCAAGCCACTTGGCTGCCAGAATGCCCTGCTTCAGCACAGACCAGAAAGGCATTGTGATAAGCGTATCCCCGGTATAGTCAGTAGTCAGGGGTTAATGGGAGTCGTCCCCGTCCCCCCAGTATACGCCCAGAACCATGGACCCGGTACTTGTGGTTCGGACTGTCTCCAACCAGCCATAATGTTGTGAGAGTGAAATTATGTCTAAGTCCAGCATTGGTACATTAGAAGCAACTCTGAAACTTAACCTAAGCGTTTTTCGAAGCTACTTTTTGGCTAACTTCTTATAGGAAGGTCTTGGAGCTCTGAAAATGAACGTGCGCGTCTTTCACTCTTACCGAGGGACTTAGAAGAATTTTGTGATATTTTTTATTAAAATGGTGTATAAGGGTATATATATAAATATATTTTATGCTATGTATATGAGCTGGCGATTTCTAAGTCTGTGGTTCCGAGAGGGGGTAACCAGGCTCACTAATAAAGGTCAAGCCACTTGGCTGCCAGAATGCCCTGCTTCAGCACAGACCAGAAAGGCATTGTGATAAGCGTATCCCCGGTTTAGTCAGGGGTTAATGGGAGTCGTCCCCGTCCCCCCCAGTATACGCCCAGAACCATGGACCCGGTACTTGTGGTTCGGACTGTCTCCAACCAGCCATAATGTTGTGAGAGTGAAATTATGTCTAAGTCCAGCTTTGGTACATTAGAAGCAACACTGAAACTTACCCTAAGCGTTTTTCGAAGCTACTTTTTGGCTAAATTCTTATAGGAAGGTCTAGGAGCTCTGAAAATGAACGTGCGCGTCTTTCACTCTTCCCGAGGGACTTAGAAGAATTTTGTGATTTTTTTATTAAAATGGTGTATAAGGGTATATATATAAATATATTTTATGCACTGTATATGAGCTGGCGATTTCTAAGTCTGTGGTTCCGAGAGGGGGTAACCAGGCTCACTAATAAAGGTCAAGCCACTTGGCTGCCAGAATGCCCTGCTTCAGCACAGACCAGAAAGGCATTGTGATAAGCGTATCCCCGGTATAGTCAGGGGTTACTGGGAGTCGTCCCCGTCCCCCCAGTATACGCCCAGAACCATGGACCCGGTACTTGTGGTTCGGACTGTCTCCAACCAGCCATAATGTTGTGAGAGTGAAATTATGTCTAAGTCCAGCTTTGGTACATTAGAAGCAACTCTGAAACTTAACCTAAGCGTTTTTCGAAGCTACTTTTTGGCTAACTTCTTATAGGAAGGTCTAGGAGCTCTTAAAATGAACGTGCGCGTCTTTCACTCTTCCCGAGGGACTTAGAAGAATGTTGTGATATTTTTTATTAAAATGGTGTACTGTATAAGGGTATATATATAAATATATTTTATGCTATGTATATGAGCTGGCGATTTCTAAGTCTGTGGTTCCGAGAGGGGGTAACCAGGCTCACTAATAAAGGTCAAGCCACTTGGCTGCCAGAATGCCCTGCTTCAGCACAGACCAGAAAGGCATTGTGATAAGCGTATCCCCGGTTTAGTCAGGGGTTAATGGGAGTCGTCCCCGTCCCCCCCAGTATACGCCCAGAACCATGGACCCGGTACTTGTGGTTCGGACTGTCTCCAACCAGCCATAATGTTGTGAGAGTGAAATTATGTCTAAGTCCAGCTTTGGTACATTAGAAGCAACACTGAAACTTACCCTAAGCGTTTTTCGAAGCTACTTTTTGGCTAACTTCTTATAGGAAGGTCTAGGAGCTCTGAAAATGAACGTGCGCATCTTTCACTCTTCCCGAGGGACTTAGAAGAATTTTGTGATTTTTTTATTAAAATGGTGTATAAGGGTATATATATAAATATATTTTATGCACTGTATATGAGCTGGCGATTTCTAAATCTTTGGTTCCGAGAGGGGGTAACCAGGCTCACTAATAAAGGTCAAGCCACTTGGCTGCCAGAATGCCCTGCTTCAGCACAGACCAGAAAGGCATTGTGATAAGCGTATCCCCGGTATAGTCAGGGGTTACTGGGAGTCGTCCCCGTCCCCCCAGTATACGCCCAGAACCATGGACCCGGTACTTGTGGTTCGGACTGTCTCCAACCAGCCATAATGTTGTGAGAGTGAAATTATGTCTAAGTCCAGCTTTGGTACATTAGAAGCAACTCTGAAACTTAACCTAAGCGTTTTTCGAAGCTACTTTTTGGCTAACTTCTTATAGGAAGGTCTAGGAGCTCTTAAAATGAACGTGCGCGTCTTTCACTCTTCCCGAGGGACTTAGAAGAATGTTGTGATATTTTTTATTAAAATGGTGTACTGTATAAGGGTATATATATAAATATATTTTATGCTATGTATATGAGCTGGCGATTTCTAAGTCTGTGGTACCGAGAGGGGGTAACCAGGCTCACTAATAAAGGTCAAGCCACTTGGCTGCCAGAATGCCCTGCTTCAGCACAGACCAGAAAGGCATTGTGATAAGCGTATCCCCGGTTTAGTCAGGGGTTAATGGGAGTCGTCCCCGTCCCCCCCAGTATACGCCCAGAACCATGGACCCGGTACTTGTGGTTCGGACTGTCTCCAACCAGCCATAATGTTGTGAGAGTGAAATTATGTCTAAGTCCAGCTTTGGTACATTAGAAGCAACACTGAAACTTACCCTAAGCGTTTTTCGAAGCTACTTTTTGGCTAACTTCTTATAGGAAGGTCTAGGAGCTCTGAAAATGAACGTGCGCATCTTTCACTCTTCCCGAGGGACTTAGAAGAATTTTGTGATTTTTTTATTAAAATGGTGTATAAGGGTATATATATAAATATATTTTATGCACTGTATATGAGCTGGCGATTTCTAAATCTGTGGTTCCGAGAGGGGGTAACCAGGCTCACTAATAAAGGTCAAGCCACTTGGCTGCCAGAATGCCCTGCTTCAGCACAGACCAGAAAGGCATTGTGATAAGCGTATCCCCGGTATAGTCAGGGGTTACTGGGAGTCGTCCCCGTCCCCCCAGTATACGCCCAGAACCATGGACCCGGTACTTGTGGTTCGGACTGTCTCCAACCAGCCATAATGTTGTGAGAGTGAAATTATGTCTAAGTCCAGCTTTGGTACATTAGAAGCAACTCTGAAACTTAACCTAAGCGTTTTTCGAAGCTACTTTTTGGCTAACTTCTTATAGGAAGGTCTAGGAGCTCTGAAAATGAACGTGCGCGTCTTTCACTCTTCCCGAGGGACTTAGAAGAATTTTGTGATATTTTTTATTAAAATGGTGTATAAGGGTATATATATAAATATATTTTATGCACTGTATATGAGCTGGCGATTTCTAAGTCTGTGGTTCCGAGAGGGGGTAACCAGGCTCACTAATAAAGGTCAAGCCACTTGGTTGCCAGAATGCCCTGCTTCAGCACAGACCAGAAAGGCATTGTGATAAGCGTATCCCCGGTATAGTCAGGGGTTAATGGGAGTCGTCCCCGTCCCCCCAGTATACGGCCAGAACCATGGACCCGGTACTTGTGGTTCGGACTGTCTCCAACCAGCCATAATGTTGTGAGAGTGAAATTATGTCTAAGTCCAGCTTTGGTACATTAGAAGCAACTCTGAAACTTAACCTAAGCGTTTCTCGAAGCTACTTTTTGGCTAACTTCTTATAGGAAGGTCAAGGAGCTCTGAAAATGAACGTGCGCGTCTTTCACTCTTCCCGAGGGACTTAGAAGAATTTTGTGATTTTTTTTATTAAAATGGTGTATAAGGGTATATATATAAATATATTATATAAATATATTTTATGCACTGTATATGAGCTGGCGATTTCTAAGTCTGTGGTTCCGAGAGGGGGTAACCAGGCTCACTAATAAAGGTCAAGCCACTTGGCTGCCAGAATGCCCTGCTTCAGCACAGACCAGAAATGCATTGTGATAAGCGTATCCCCGGTATAGTCAGGGGTTAATGGGAGTCGTCCCCTTCCCCCAGTATACGGCCAGAACCATGGACCCGGTACTTGTGGTTCGGACTGTCTCCAACCAGCCATAATGTTGTGAGAGTGAAATTATGTCTAAGTCCAGTTTTGGTACATTAGAAGCAACTCTGAAACTTAACCTAAGCGTTTTTCGAAGCTACTTTTTGGCTAACTTCTTATAGGAAGGTCTAGGAGCTCTGAAAATGAACGTGCGCGTCTTTCACTCTTCCCGAGGGACTTAGAAGAATTTTGTGATATTTTTTATTAAAATAGTGTATAAGGGTATATATATAAATATATTTTATGCACTGTATATGAGCTGGCGATTTCTAAGTCTGTGGTTCCGAGAGGGGGTAACCAGGCGCACTAATACAGGTCAAGCCACTTGGCTGCCAGAATGCCCTGCTTCAGCACAGACCAGAAAGGCATTGTGATAAGCGTATCCCCGGTATAGTCAGGGGTTAATGGGAGTCGTCCCTGTCCCCCCAGTATACGCCCAGAACCATGGACCCGGTACTTGTGGTTCGGACTGTCTCCAACCAGTCATAATGTTGTGAGAGTGAAATTATGTCTAAGTCCAGCTTTGGTACATTAGAAGCAACTCTGAAACTTAACCTAAGCGTTTTTCGAAGCTACTTTTTGGCTAACTTCTTATAGGAAGGTCTAGAAGCTCTGAAAATGAACGTGCGCGTCTTTCACTCTTCCCGAGGGACTTAGAAGAATTTTGTGATATTTTTTATTAAAATGGTGTATAAGGGTATATATATATAAATATATTATATAAATATATTTTATGCACTGTATATGAGCTGGCGATTTCTAAGTCTATGGTTCCGAGAGGGGGTAACCAGGCTCACTAATAAAGGTCAAGCCACTTGGCTGCCAGAATGCCCTGCTTCAGCACAGACCAGAAAGGCATTGTGATAAGCGTATCCCCGGTATAGTCAGGGGTTAATGGGAGTCGTCCCCGTCCCCCCCAGTATACGCCCAGAACCATGGACCCGGTACTTGTGGTTCGGACTGTCTCCAACCAGCCATAATGTTGTGAGAGTGAAATTATGTCTAAGTCCAGCTTTGGTACATTAGAAGCAACTCTGAAACTTAACCTAAGCGTTTTTCGAAGCTACTTTTTGGCTAACTTCTTATAGGAAGGTCTAGGAGCGCTGAAAATGAACGTGCGCGTCTTTCACTCTTCCCGAGGGACTTAGAAGAATTGTGTGATATTTTTTATTAAAATGGTGTATAAGGGTATATATATAAATATATTTTATGCACTGTATATGAGCTGGCGATTTCTAAGTCTGTGGTTCCGAGAGGGGGTAACCAGGCTCACTAATAAAGGTCAAGCCACTTGGCTGCCAGAATGCCCTGCTTCAGCACAGACCAGAAAGGCATTGTGATAAGCGTATCCCCGGTATAGTCAGGGGTTACTGGGAGTCGTCCCCGTCCCCCCAGTATACGCCCAGAACCATGGACCCGGTACTTGTGGTTCGGACTGTCTCCAACCAGCCATAATGTTGTGAGAGTGAAATTATGTCTAAGTCCAGCTTTGGTACATTAGAAGCAACTCTGAAACTTAACCTAAGCGTTTTTCGAAGCTACTTTTTGGCTAACTTCTTATAGGAAGGTCTAGGAGCTCTGAAAATGAACGTGCGCGTCTTTCACTCTTCCCGAGGGACTTAGAAGAATTTTGTGATATTTTTTATTAAAATGGTGTATAAGGGTATATATATAAATATATTTTATGCACTGTATATGAGCTGGCGATTTCTAAGTCTGTGGTTCCGAGAGGGGGTAACCAGGCTCACTAATAAAGGTCAAGCCACTTGGTTGCCAGAATGCCCTGCTTCAGCACAGACCAGAAAGGCATTGTGATAAGCGTATCCCCGGTATAGTCAGGGGTTAATGGGAGTCGTCCCCGTCCCCCCAGTATACGGCCAGAACCATGGACCCGGTACTTGTGGTTCGGACTGTCTCCAACCAGCCATAATGTTGTGAGAGTGAAATTATGTCTAAGTCCAGCTTTGGTACATTAGAAGCAACTCTGAAACTTAACCTAAGCGTTTTTCGAAGCTACTTTTTGGCTAACTTCTTATAGGAAGGTCAAGGAGCTCTGAAAATGAACGTGCGCGTCTTTCACTCTTCCCGAGGGACTTAGAAGAATTTTGTGATTTTTTTTATTAAAATGGTGTATAAGGGTATATATATAAATATATTATATAAATATATTTTATGCACTGTATATGAGCTGGCGATTTCTAAGTCTGTGGTTCCGAGAGGGGGTAACCAGGCTCACTAATAAAGGTCAAGCCACTTGGCTGCCAGAATGCCCTGCTTCAGCACAGACCAGAAATGCATTGTGATAAGCGTATCCCCGGTATAGTCAGGGGTTAATGGGAGTCGTCCCCTTCCCCCAGTATACGGCCAGAACCATGGACCCGGTACTTGTGGTTCGGACTGTCTCCAACCAGCCATAATGTTGTGAGAGTGAAATTATGTCTAAGTCCAGCTTTGGTACATTAGAAGCAACTCTGAAACTTAACCTAAGCGTTTTTCGAAGCTACTTTTTGGCTAACTTCTTATAGGAAGGTCTAGGAGCTCTGAAAATGAACGTGCGCGTCTTTCACTCTTCCCGAGGGACTTAGAAGAATTTTGTGATATTTTTTATTAAAATAGTGTATAAGGGTATATATATAAATATATTTTATGCACTGTATATGAGCTGGCGATTTCTAAGTCTGTGGTTCCGAGAGGGGGTAACCAGGCGCACTAATACAGGTCAAGCCACTTGGCTGCCAGAATGCCCTGCTTCAGCACAGACCAGAAAGGCATTGTGATAAGCGTATCCCCGGTATAGTCAGGGGTTAATGGGAGTCGTCCCTGTCCCCCCAGTATATGCCCAGAACCATGGACCCGGTACTTGTGGTTCGGACTGTCTCCAACCAGTCATAATGTTGTGAGAGTGAAATTATGTCTAAGTCCAGCTTTGGTACATTAGAAGCAACTCTGAAACTTAACCTAAGCGTTTTTCGAAGCTACTTTTTGGCTAACTTCTTATAGGAAGGTCTAGAAGCTCTGAAAATGAACGTGCGCGTCTTTCACTCTTCCCGAGGGACTTAGAAGAATTTTGTGATATTTTTTATTAAAATGGTGTATAAGGGTATATATATATAAATATATTATATAAATATATTTTATGCACTGTATATGAGCTGGCGATTTCTAAGTCTATGGTTCCGAGAGGGGGTAACCAGGCTCACTAATAAAGGTCAAGCCACTTGGCTGCCAGAATGCCCTGCTTCAGCACAGACCAGAAAGGCATTGTGATAAGCGTATCCCCGGTATAGTCAGGGGTTAATGGGAGTCGTCCCCGTCCCCCCCAGTATACGCCCAGAACCATGGACCCGGTACTTGTGGTTCGGACTGTCTCCAACCAGCCATAATGTTGTGAGAGTGAAATTATGTCTAAGTCCAGCTTTGGTACATTAGAAGCAACTCTGAAACTTAACCTAAGCGTTTTTCGAAGCTACTTCTTGGCTAACTTCTTATAGGAAGGTCTAGGAGCGCTGAAAATGAACGTGCGCGTCTTTCACTCTTCCCGAGGGACTTAGAAGAATTGTGTGATATTTTTTATTAAAATGGTGTATAAGGGTATATATATAAATATATTTTATGCACTGTATATGAGCTGGCGATTTCTAAGTCTGTGGTTCCGAGAGGGGGTAACCAGGCTCACTAATAAAGGTCAAGCCACTTGGCTGCCAGAATGCCCTGCTTCAGCACAGACCAGAAATGCATTGTGATAAGCGTATCCCCGGTATAGTCAGGGGTTAATGGGAGTCGTCCCCTTCCCCCAGTATACGCCCAGAACCATGGACCCGGTACTTGTGGTTCGCACTGTCTCCAACCAGCCATAATGTTGTGAGAGTGAAATTATGTCTAAGTCCAGCTTTGGTACATTAGAAGCAACTCTGAAACTTAACCTAAGCGTTTTTCGAAGCGACTTTTTGGCTAACTTCTTATAGGAAGGTCTAGGAGCTCTGAAAATGAACGTGCGCGTCTTTCACTCTTCCCAAGGGACTTAGAAGAATTTTGTGATATTTTTTATTAAAATAGTGTATAAGGGTATATATATAAATATATTTTATGCACTGTATATGAGCTGGCGATTTCTAAGTCTGTGGTTCCGAGAGGGGGTAACCAGGCGCACTAATACAGGTCAAGCCACTTGGCTGCCAGAATGCCCTGCTTCAGCACAGACCAGAAAGGCATTGTGATAAGCGTATCCCCGGTATAGTCAGGGGTTAATGGGAGTCGTCCCCGTCCCCCCAGTATACGCCCAGAACCATGGACCCGGTACTTGTGGTTCGGACTGTCTCCAACCAGCCATAATGTTGTGAGAGTGAAATTATGTCTAAGTCCAGCTTTGGTACATTAGAAGCAACTCTGAAACTTAACCTAAGCGTTTTTCGAAGCTACTTTTTGGCTAACTTCTTATAGGAAGGTCTAGAAGCTCTGAAAATGAACGTGCGCGTCTTTCACTCTTCCCGGGGGACTTAGAAGAATTGTGTGATATTTTTTATTAAAATGGTGTATAAGGGTATATATATAAATATATTTTATGCACTGTATATGAGCTGGCGATTTCTAAGTCTGTGGTTCCGAGAGGGGGTAACCAGGCTCACTAATAAAGGTCAAGTCACTTGGCTGCCAGAATGCCCTGCTTCAGCACAGACCAGAAAGGCATTGTGATAAGCGTATCCCCGGTATAGTCAGGGGTTAATGGGAGTCGTCCCCGTCCCCCCAGTATACGCCCAGAACCATGGACCCGGTACTTGTGGTTCGGACTGTCTCTAACCAGCCATAATGTTGTGAGAGTGAAATTATGTCTAAGTCCAGCTTTGGTACATTAGAAGCAACTCTGAAACTTAACCTAAGCGTTTTTCGAAGCTACTTTTTGGCTAACTTCTTATAGGAAGGTCAAGGAGCTCTGAAAATGAACGTGCGCGTCTTTCACTCTTCCCGAGGGACTTAGAAGAATTTTGTGATTTTTTTTATTAAAATGGTGTATAAGGGTATATATATAAATATATTATATAAACATATTTTATGCACTGTATATGAGCTGGCGATTTCTAAGTCTGTGGTTCCGAGAGGGGGTAACCAGGCTCACTAATAAAGGTCAAGCCACTTGGCTGCCAGAATGCCCTGCTTCAGCACAGACCAGAAATGCATTGTGATAAGCGTATCCCCGGTATAGTCAGGGGTTAATGGGAGTCGTCCCCTTCCCCCAGTATACGCCCAGAACCATGGACCCGGTACTTGTGGTTCGCACTGTCTCCAACCAGCCATAATGTTGTGAGAGTGAAATTATGTCTAAGTCCAGCTTTGGTACATTAGAAGCAACTCTGAAACTTAACCTAAGCGTTTTTCGAAGCGACTTTTTGGCTAACTTCTTATATGAAGGTCTAGGAGCTCTGAAAATGAACGTGCGCGTCTTTCACTCTTCTCAAGGGACTTAGAAGAATTTTGTGATATTTTTTATTAAAATAGTGTATAAGGGTATATATATAAATATATTTTATGCACTGTATATGAGCTGGCGATTTCTAAGTCTGTGGTTCCGAGAGGGGGTAACCAGGCGCACTAATACAGGTCAAGCCACTTGGCTGCCAGAATGCCCTGCTTCAGCACAGACCAGAAAGGCATTGTGATAAGCGTATCCCCGGTATAGTCAGGGGTTAATGGGAGTCGTCCCCGTCCCCCCAGTATACGCCCAGAACCATGGACCCGGTACTTGTGGTTCGGACTGTCTCCAACCAGCCATAATGTTGTGAGAGTGAAATTATGTCTAAGTCCAGCTTTGGTACATTAGAAGCAACTCTGAAACTTAACCTAAGCGTTTTTCGAAGCTACTTTTTGGCTAACTTCTTATAGGAAGGTCTAGAAGCTCTGAAAATGAACGTGCGCGTCTTTCACTCTTCCCGAGGGACTTAGAAGAATTTTGTGATATTTTTTATTAAAATGGTGTATAAGGGTATATATATATAAATATATTATATAAATATATTTTATGCACTGTATATGAGCTGGCGATTTCTAAGTCTATGGTTCCGAGAGGGGGTAACCAGGCTCACTAATAAAGGTCAAGCCACTTGGCTGCCAGAATGCCCTGCTTCAGCACAGACCAGAAAGGCATTGTGATAAGCGTATCCCCGGTATAGTCAGGGGTTAATGGGAGTCGTCCCCGTCCCCCCCAGTATACGCCCAGAACCATGGACCCGGTACTTGTGGTTCGGACTGTCTCCAACCAGCCATAATGTTGTGAGAGTGAAATTATGTCTAAGTCCAGCTTTGGTACATTAGAAGCAACTCTGAAACGTAACCTAAGCGTTTTTCGAAGCTACTTTTTTGCTAACTTCTTATAGGAAGGTCTAGGAGCGCTGAAAATGAACGTGCGCGTCTTTCATTCTTCCCGAGGGACTTAGAAGAATTGTGTGATATTTTTTATTAAAATGGTGTATAAGGGTATACAGTATATATAAATATATTTTATGCACTGTATATGAGCTGGCGATTTCTAAGTCTGTGGTTCCGAGAGGGGGTAACCAGGCGCACTAATACAGGTCAAGCCACTTGGCTGCCAGAATGCCCTGCTTCAGCACAGACCAGAAAGGCATTGTGATAAGCGTATCCCCGGTATAGTCAGGGGTTAATGGGAGTCGTCCCCGTCCACCCAGTATACGCCCAGAACCATGGACCCGGTACTTGTGGTTCGGACTGTCTCCAACCAGCCATAATGTTGTGAGAGTGAAATTATGTCTAAGTCCAGCTTTGGTACATTAGAAGCAACTCTGAAACTTAACCTAAGCATTTTTCGAAGCTACTTTTTGGCTAACTTCTTATAGGAAGGTCTAGAAGCTCTGAAAATGAACGTGCGCGTCTTTCACTCTTCCCGAGGGACTTAGAAGAATTTTGTGATATTTTTTATTAAAATGGTGTATAAGGGTATATATATATAAATATATTATATAAATATATTTTATGCACTGTATATGAGCTGGCGATTTCTAAGTTTATGGTTCCGAGAGGGGGTAACCAGGCTCACTAATAAAGGTCAAGCCACTTGGCTGCCAGAATGCCCTGCTTCAGCACAGACCAGAAAGGCATTGTGATAAGCGTATCCCCGGTATAGTCAGGGGTTAATGGGAGTCGTCCCCGTCCCCCCCAGTATACGCCCAGAACCATGGACCCGGTACTTGTGGTTCGGACTGTCTCCAACCAGCCATAATGTTGTGAGAGTGAAATTATGTCTAAGTCCAGCTTTGGTACATTAGAAGCAACTCTGAAACTTAACCTAAGCGTTTTTCGAAGCTACTTTTTTGCTAACTTCTAATAGGAAGGTCTAGGAGCGCTGAAAATGAACGTGCGCGTCTTTCATTCTTCCCGAGGGACTTAGAAGAATTGTGTGATATTTTTTATTAAAATGGTGTATAAGGGTATATATATAAATATATTTTATGCACTGTATATGAGCTGGCGATTTCTAAGTCTGTGGTTCCGAGAGGGGGTAACCAGGCTCACTAATAAAGGTCAAGTCACTTGGCTGCCAGAATGCCCTGCTTCAGCACAGACCAGAAAGGCATTGTAATAAGCGTATCCCCGGTATAGTCAGGGGTTAATGGGAGTCGTCCCCGTCCCCCCAGTATACGCCCAGAACCATGGACCCGGTACTTGTGGTTCGGACTGTCTCCAACCAGCCATAATGTTGTGAGAGTGAAATTATGTCTAAGTCCAGCTTTGGTACATTAGAAGCAACTCTGAAACTTAACCTAAGCGTTTTTCGAAGCTACTTTTTGGCTAACTTCTTATAGGAAGGTCAAGGAGCTCTGAAAATGAACGTGCGCGTCTTTCACTCTTCCCGAGGGACTTAGAAGAATTTTGTGATTTTTTTTATTAAAATGGTGTATAAGGGTATATATATAAATATATTATATACATATATTTTATGCACTGTATATGAGCTGGCGATTTCTAAGTCTGTGGTTCCGAGAGGGAGTAACCAGGCTCACTAATAAAGGTCAAGCCACTTGGCTGCCAGAATGCCCTGCTTCAGCACAGACCAGAAAGGCATTGTGATAAGCGTATCCCCGGTATAGTCAGGGGTTAATGGGAGTCGTCCCCGTCCCCCCCAGTATACGCCCAGAACCATGGACCCGGTACTTGTGGTTCGGACTGTCTCCAACCAGCCATAATGTTGTGAGAGTGAAATTATGTCTAAGTCCAGCTTTGGTACATTAGAAGCAACTCTGAAACTTAACCTAAGCATTTTTCGAAGCTACTTTTTGGCTAACTTCTTATAGGAAGGTCTAGAAGCTCTGAAAATGAACGTGCGCGTCTTTCACTCTTCCCGAGGGACTTAGAAGAATTTTGTGATATTTTTTATTAAAATGGTGTATAAGGGTATATATATATAAATATATTATATAAATATATTTTATGCACTGTATATGAGCTGGCGATTTCTAAGTTTATGGTTCCGAGAGGGGGTAACCAGGCTCACTAATAAAGGTCAAGCCACTTGGCTGCCAGAATGCCCTGCTTCAGCACAGACCAGAAAGGCATTGTGATAAGCGTATCCCCGGTATAGTCAGGGGTTAATGGGAGTCGTCCCCGTCCACCCAGTATACGCCCAGAACCATGGACCCGGTACTTGTGGTTCGGACTGTCTCCAACCAGCCATAATGTTGTGAGAGTGAAATTATGTCTAAGTCCAGCTTTGGTACATTAGAAGCAACTCTGAAACTTAACCTAAGCATTTTTCGAAGCTACTTTTTGGCTAACTTCTTATAGGAAGGTCTAGAAGCTCTGAAAATGAACGTGCGCGTCTTTCACTCTTCCCGAGGGACTTAGAAGAATTTTGTGATATTTTTTATTAAAATGGTGTATAAGGGTATATATATATAAATATATTATATAAATATATTTTATGCACTGTATATGAGCTGGCGATTTCTAAGTTTATGGTTCCGAGAGGGGGTAACCAGGCTCACTAATAAAGGTCAAGCCACTTGGCTGCCAGAATGCCCTGCTTCAGCACAGACCAGAAAGGCATTGTGATAAGCGTATCCCCGGTATAGTCAGGGGTTAATGGGAGTCGTCCCCGTCCCCCCCAGTATACGCCCAGAACCATGGACCCGGTACTTGTGGTTCGGACTGTCTCCAACCAGCCATAATGTTGTGAGAGTGAAATTATGTCTAAGTCCAGCTTTGGTACATTAGAAGCAACTCTGAAACTTAACCTAAGCGTTTTTCGAAGCTACTTTTTTGCTAACTTCTTATAGGAAGGTCTAGGAGCGCTGAAAATGAACGTGCGCGTCTTTCATTCTTCCCGAGGGACTTAGAAGAATTGTGTGATATTTTTTATTAAAATGGTGTATAAGGGTATATATATAAATATATTTTATGCACTGTATATGAGCTGGCGATTTCTAAGTCTGTGGTTCCGAGAGGGGGTAACCAGGCTCACTAATAAAGGTCAAGTCACTTGGCTGCCAGAATGCCCTGCTTCAGCACAGACCAGAAAGGCATTGTAATAAGCGTATCCCCGGTATAGTCAGGGGTTAATGGGAGTCGTCCCCGTCCCCCCAGTATACGCCCAGAACCATGGACCCGGTACTTGTGGTTCGGACTGTCTCCAACCAGCCATAATGTTGTGAGAGTGAAATTATGTCTAAGTCCAGCTTTGGTACATTAGAAGCAACTCTGAAACTTAACCTAAGCGTTTTTCGAAGCTACTTTTTGGCTAACTTCTTATAGGAAGGTCAAGGAGCTCTGAAAATGAACGTGCGCGTCTTTCACTCTTCCCGAGGGACTTAGAAGAATTTTGTGATTTTTTTTATTAAAATGGTGTATAAGGGTATATATATAAATATATTATATACATATATTTTATGCACTGTATATGAGCTGGCGATTTCTAAGTCTGTGGTTCCGAGAGGGAGTAACCAGGCTCACTAATAAAGGTCAAGCCACTTGGCTGCCAGAATGCCCTGCTTCAGCACAGACCAGAAATGCATTGTGATAAGCGTATCCCCGGTATAGTCAGGGGTTAATGGGAGTCGTCCCCTTCCCCCAGTATACGCCCAGAACCATGGACCCGGTACTTGTGGTTCGGACTGTCTCCAACCAGCCATAATGTTGTGAGAGTGAAATTATGTCTAAGTCCAGCTTTGGTACATTAGAAGCAACTCTGAAACTTAACCTAAGCGTTTTTCGAAGCTACTTTTTGGCTAACTTCTTATAGGAAGGTCTAGGAGCTCTGAAAATGAACGTGCGCGTCTTTCACTCTTCCCGAGGGACTTAGAAGAATTGTGTGATATTTTTTATTAAAATGGTGTATAAGGGTATATATATAAATATATTTTATGCACTGTATATGAGCTGGCGATTTCTAAGTCTGTGGTTCCGAGAGGGGGTAACCAGGCTCACTAATAAAGGTCAAGCCACTTGGCTGCCAGAATGCCCTGCTTCAGCACAGACCAGAAAGGCATTGTGATAAGCGTATCCCCGGTATAGTCAGGGGTTAATGGGAGTCGTCCCCGTCCCCCCCAGTATACGCCCAGAACCATGGACCCGGTACTTGTGGTTCGGACTGTCTCCAACCAGCCATAATGTTGTGAGAGTGAAATTATGTCTAAGTCCAGCTTTGGTACATTAGAAGCAACTCTGAAACTTAACCTAAGAGTTTTTCGAAGCTACTTTTTGGCTAACTTCTTATAGGAAGGTCTAGGAGCTCTGAAAATGAACGTGCGCGTCTTTCACTCTTCCCGAGGGACTTAGAAGAATTTTGTGATATTTTTTATTAAAATGGTGTATAAGGGTATATATATAAATATATTATATAAATATATTTTATGCACTGTATATGAGCTGGCGATTTCTAAGTCTGTGGTTCCGAGAGAGGGTAACCAGGCTCACTAATAAAGGTCAAGCCACTTGGCTGCCAGAATGCCCTGCTTCAGCACAGACCAGAAATGCATTGTGATAAGCGTATCCCCGGTATAGTCAGGGGTTAATGGGAGTCGTCCCCTTCCCCCAGTATACGCCCAGAACCATGGACCCGGTAATTGTGGTCCGGACTGTCTCCAACCAGCCGTAATGTTGTGAGAGTGAAATTATGTCTAAGTCCAGCTTTGGTACATTAGAAGCAACTCTGAAACTTAACCTAAGCGTTTTTCGAAGCTACTTTTTGGCTAACTTCTTATAGGAAGGTCTAGGAGCTCTGAAAATGAACGTGCGCGTCTTTCACTCTTCCCGAGGGACTTAGAAGAATTTTGTGATATTTTTTATTAAAATGGTGTATAAGGGTATATATATAAATATATTAAATAAATATATTTTATGCACTGTATATGAGCTGGCGATTTCTAAGTCTGTGGTTCCGAGAGGGGGTAACCAGGCTCACTAATAAAGGTCAAGCCACTTGGCTGCCAGAATGCCCTGCTTCAGCACAGACCAGAAAGGCATTGTGATAAGCGTATCCCCGGTATAGTCAGGGGTTAATGGGAGTCGTCCCCGTCCCCCCCAGTATACGCCCAGAACCATGGACCCGGTACTTGTGCTTCGGACTGTCTCCAACCAGCCATAATGTTGTGAGAGTGAAATTATGTCTAAGTCCAGCTTTGGTACATTAGAAGCAACTCTGAAACTTAACCTAAGCGTTTTTCGAAGCTACTTTTTGGCTAACTTCTTATAGGAAGGTCTAGGAGCGCTGAAAATGAACGTGCGCGTCTTTCACTCTTCCCGAGGGACTTAGAAGAATTGTGTGATATTTTTTATTAAAATGGTGTATAAGGGTATATATATAAATATATTTTATGCACTGTATATGAGCTGGCGATTTCTAAGTCTGTGGTTCCGAGAGGGGGTAACCAGGCTCACTAATAAAGGTCAAGCCACTTGGCTGCCAGAATGCCCTGCTTCAGCACAGACCAGAAAGGCATTGTGATAAGCGTATCCCCGGTATAGTCAGGGGTTAATGGGAGTCGTCCCCGTCCCCCCCAGTATACGCCCAGAACCATGGACCCGGTACTTGTGGTTCGGACTGTCTCCAACCAGCCATAATGTTGTGAGAGTGAAATTATGTCTAAGTCCAGCTTTGGTACATTAGAAGCAACTCTGAAACTTAACCTAAGAGTTTTTCGAAGCTACTTTTTGGCTAACTTCTTATAGGAAGGTCTAGGAGCTCTGAAAATGAACGTGCGCGTCTTTCACTCTTCCCGAGGGACTTAGAAGAATTTTGTGATATTTTTTATTAAAATGGTGTATAAGGGTATATATATAAATATATTATATAAATATATTTTATGCACTGTATATGAGCTGGCGATTTCTAAGTCTGTGGTTCCGAGAGAGGGTAACCAGGCTCACTAATAAAGGTCAAGCCACTTGGCTGCCAGAATGCCCTGCTTCAGCACAGACCAGAAATGCATTGTGATAAGCGTATCCCCGGTATAGTCAGGTGTTAATGGGAGTCGTCCCCTTCCCCCAGTATACGCCCAGAACCATGGACCCGGTAATTGTGGTCCGGACTGTCTCCAACCAGCCATAATGTTGTGAGAGTGAAATTATGTCTAAGTCCAGCTTTGGTACATTAGAAGCAACTCTGAAACTTAACCTAAGAGTTTTTCGAAGCTACTTTTTGGCTAACTTCTTATAGGAAGGTCTAGGAGCTCTGAAAATGAACGTGCGCGTCTTTCACTCTTCCCGAGGGACTTAGAAGAATTTTGTGATATTTTTTATTAAAATGGTGTATAAGGGTATATATATAAATATATTATATAAATATATTTTATGCACTGTATATGAGCTGGCGATTTCTAAGTCTGTGGTTCCGAGAGAGGGTAACCAGGCTCACTAATAAAGGTCAAGCCACTTGGCTGCCAGAATGCCCTGCTTCAGCACAGACCAGAAATGCATTGTGATAAGCGTATCCCCGGTATAGTCAGGGGTTAATGGGAGTCGTCCCCTTCCCCCAGTATACGCCCAGAACCATGGACCCGGTAATTGTGGTCCGGACTGTCTCCAACCAGCCGTAATGTTGTGAGAGTGAAATTATGTCTAAGTCCAGCTTTGGTACATTAGAAGCAACTCTGAAACTTAACCTAAGCGTTTTTCGAAGCTACTTTTTGGCTAACTTCTTATAGGAAGGTCTAGGAGCTCTGAAAATGAACGTGCGCGTCTTTCACTCTTCCCGAGGGACTTAGAAGAATTTTGTGATATTTTTTATTAAAATGGTGTATAAGGGTATATATATAAATATATTAAATAAATATATTTTATGCACTGTATATGAGCTGGCGATTTCTAAGTCTGTGGTTCCGAGAGGGGGTAACCAGGCTCACTAATAAAGGTCAAGCCACTTGGCTGCCAGAATGCCCTGCTTCAGCACAGACCAGAAAGGCATTGTGATAAGCGTATCCCCGGTATAGTCAGGGGTTAATGGGAGTCGTCCCCGTCCCCCCCAGTATACGCCCAGAACCATGGACCCGGTACTTGTGCTTCGGACTGTCTCCAACCAGCCATAATGTTGTGAGAGTGAAATTATGTCTAAGTCCAGCTTTGGTACATTAGAAGCAACTCTGAAACTTAACCTAAGCGTTTTTCGAAGCTACTTTTTGGCTAACTTCTTATAGGAAGGTCTAGGAGCGCTGAAAATGAACGTGCGCGTCTTTCACTCTTCCCGAGGGACTTAGAAGAATTGTGTGATATTTTTTATTAAAATGGTGTATAAGGGTATATATATAAATATATTTTATGCACTGTATATGAGCTGGCGATTTCTAAGTCTGTGGTTCCGAGAGGGGGTAACCAGGCTCACTAATAAAGGTCAAGCCACTTGGCTGCCAGAATGCCCTGCTTCAGCACAGACCAGAAAGGCATTGTGATAAGCGTATCCCCGGTATAGTCAGGGGTTAATGGGAGTCGTCCCCGTCCCCCCCAGTATACGCCCAGAACCATGGACCCGGTACTTGTGGTTCGGACTGTCTCCAACCAGCCATAATGTTGTGAGAGTGAAATTATGTCTAAGTCCAGCTTTGGTACATTAGAAGCAACTCTGAAACTTAACCTAAGAGTTTTTCGAAGCTACTTTTTGGCTAACTTCTTATAGGAAGGTCTAGGAGCTCTGAAAATGAACGTGCGCGTCTTTCACTCTTCCCGAGGGACTTAGAAGAATTTTGTGATATTTTTTATTAAAATGGTGTATAAGGGTATATATATAAATATATTATATAAATATATTTTATGCACTGTATATGAGCTGGCGATTTCTAAGTCTGTGGTTCCGAGAGAGGGTAACCAGGCTCACTAATAAAGGTCAAGCCACTTGGCTGCCAGAATGCCCTGCTTCAGCACAGACCAGAAATGCATTGTGATAAGCGTATCCCCGGTATAGTCAGGTGTTAATGGGAGTCGTCCCCTTCCCCCAGTATACGCCCAGAACCATGGACCCGGTAATTGTGGTCCGGACTGTCTCCAACCAGCCATAATGTTGTGAGAGTGAAATTATGTCTAAGTCCAGCTTTGGTACATTAGAAGCAACTCTGAAAATTAACCTAAGCGTTTTTCGAAGCTACTTTTTGGCTAACTTCTTATAGGAAGGTCTAGGAGCTCTGAAAATGAACGTGCGCGTCTTTCACTCTTCCCGAGGGACTTAGAAGAATTTTGTGATATTTTTTATTAAAATGGTGTATAAGGGTATATATATAAATATATTAAATAAATATATTTTATGCACTGTATATGAGCTGGCGATTTCTAAGTCTGTGGTTCCGAGAGGGGGTAACCAGGCTCACTAATAAAGGTCAAGCCACTTGGTTGCCAGAATGCCCTGCTTCAGCACAGACCAGAAAGGCATTGTGATAAGCGTATCCCCGGTATAGTCAGGGGTTAATGGGAGTCGTCCCCGTCCCCCCAGTATACGGCCAGAACCATGGACCCGGTACTTGTGGTTCGGACTGTCTCCAACCAGCCATAATGTTGTGAGAGTGAAATTATGTCTAAGTCCAGCTTTGGTACATTAGAAGCATCTCTGAAACTTAACCTAAGCGTTTTTCGAAGCTACTTTTTGGCTAACTTCTTAAAGGAAGGTCTAGGAGAGCTGAAAATGAACGTGCGCGTGTTTCACTCTTCCCGAGGGACTTAGAAGAATTTTGTGATATTTTTTATTAAAATGGTGTATAAGGGTATATATATAAATATATTTTATGCACTGTATATGAGCTGGCGATTTCTAAGTCTGTGGTTCCGAGAGGGGGTAACCAGGCTCACTAATAAAGGTCAAGCCACTTGGCTGCCAGAATGCCCTGCTTCAGCACAGACCAGAAAGGCATTGTGATAAGCGTATCCCCGGTATAGTCAGGGGTTAATGGGAGTCGTCCCCGTCCCCCCAGTATACGCCCAGAACCATGGACCCGGTACTTGTGGTTCGGACTGTCTCCAACCAGCCATAATGTTGTGAGAGTGAAATTATGTCTAAGTCCAGCTTTGGTACATTAGAAGCAACTCTTAAACTTAACCTAAGCGTTTTTCAAAGCTACTTTTTGGCTAACTTCTTATAGGAAGGTCTAGGAGCGCTGAAAATGAACGTGCGCGTCTTTCACTCTTCCCGAGGGACTTAGAAGAATTTTGTGATATTTTTTATTAAAATGGTGTATAAGGGTATATATATAAATATATTTTATGCACTGTATATGAGCTGGCGATTTCTAAGTCTGTAGTTCCGAGAGGGGGTAACCAGGCTCACTAATAAAGGTCAAGCCACTTGGCTGCCAGAATGCCCTGCTTCAGCACAGACCAGAAAGGCATTGTGATAAGCGTATCCCCGGTATAGTCAGGGGTTAATGGGAGTCGTCCCCGTCCCCCCAGTATACGCCCAGAACCATGGACCCGGTACTTGTGGTTCGGACTGTCTCCAACCAGCCATAATGTTGTGAGAGTGAAATTATGTCTAAGTCCAGCTTTGGTACATTAGAAGCAACTCTGAAACTTAACCTAAGCGTTTTTCCAAGCTACTTTTTGGCTAACTTCTTATAGGAAGGTCTAGGAGCGCTGTAAATGAATGTGCGCGTCTTTCACTCTTCCCGAGGGACTTAGAAGAATTTTGTGATATTTTTTATTAAAATGGTGTATAAGGGTATATATATAAATATATTTTATGCACTGTATATGAGCTGGCGATTTCTATGTCTGTGGTTCCGAGAGGGGGTAACCAGGCTCACTAATAAAGGTCAAGCCACTTGGCTGCCAGAATGCCCTGCTTCAGCACAGACCAGAAAGGCATTGTGATAAGCGTATCCCCGGTATAGTCAGGGGTTAATGGGAGTCGTCCCCGTCCCCCCAGTATACGCCCAGAACCATCGATCCGGTACTTGTGGTTCGGACTGTCTCCAACCAGCCATAATGTTGTGAGAGTGAAATTATGTCTAAGTCCAGCTTTGGTACATTAGAAGCAACTCTGAAACTTAACCTAAGCGTTTTTCGAAGCTACTTTTTGGCTAACTTCTTATAGGAAGGTCTAGGAGCTCTGAAAATGAACGTGCGTGTCTTTCACTCTTCCCGAGGGACTTAGAAGAATTTTGTGATATTTTTTATTAAAATGGTGTATAAGGGTATATATATAAATATATTATATAAATATATTTTATGCACTGTATATGAGCTGGCGATTTCTAAGTCTGTGGTTCCGAGAGGGGGTAACCAGGCTCACTAATAAAGGTCAAGCCACTTGGCTGCCAGAATGCCCTGCTTCAGCACAGACCAGAAAGGCATTGTGATAAGCGTATCCCCGGTATAGTCAGGGGTTAATGGGAGTCGTCCCCGTCCCCCCCAGTATACGCCCAGAACCATGGACCCGGTACTTGTGGTTCGGACTGTCTCCAACCAGCCATAATGTTGTGAGAGTGAAATTATGTCTAAGTCCAGCTTTGGTACATTAGTAGCAACTCTGAAACTTAACCTAAGCGTTTTTCGAAGCTACTTTTTGGCTAACTTCTTATAGGAAGGTCTAGGAGCTCTGAAAATGAACGTGCGCGTCTTTCACTCTTCCCGAGGGACTTAGAAGAATTTTGTGATATTTTTTATTAAAATGGTGTATAAGGGTATATATATAAATATATTATATAAATATATTTTATGCACTGTATATGAGCTGGCGATTTCTAAGTCTGTGGTTCCGAGAGGGGGTAACCAGGCTCACTAATAAAGGTCAAGCCACTTGGCTGCCAGAATGCCCTGCTTCAGCACAGACCAGAAAGGCATTGTGATAAGCGTATCCCCGGTATAGTCAGGGGTTAATGGGAGTCGTCCCCGTCCCCCCCAGTATACGCCCAGAACCATGGACCCGGTACTTGTGGTTCGGACTGTCTCCAACCAGCCATAATGTTGTGAGAGTGAAATTATGTCTAAGTCCAGCTTTGGTACATTAGAAGCAACTCTGAAACTTAACCTAAGCGTTTTTCGAAGCTACTTTTTGGCTAACTTCTTATAGGAAGGTTTAGGAGCGCTGAAAATGAACGTGCGCGTGTTTCACTCTTCCCGAGGGACTTAGAAGAATTTTGTGATATTTTTTATTAAAATGGTGTATAAGGGTATATATATAAATATATTTTATGCACTGTATATGAGCTGGCGATTTCTAAGTCTGTGGTTCCGAGAGGGGGTAATCAGGATCACTAATAAAGGTCAAGCCACTTGGCTGCCAGAATGCCCTGCTTCAGCACAGACCAGAAAGGCATTGTGATAAGCGTATCCTCGGTATAGTCAGGGGTTAATGGGAGTTGTCCCCGTCCCCCCAGTATACGCCCAGAACCATCGACCCGGTACTTGTGGTTCGGACTGTCTCCAACCAGCCATAATGTTGTGAGAGTGAAATTATGTCTAAGTCCAGCTTTGGTACATTAGAAGCAACTCTGAAACTTAACCTAAGCGTTTTTCGAAGCTACTTTTTGGCTAACTTCTTATAGGAAGGTCTAGGAGCGCTGAAAATGAACGTGCGCGTCTTTCACTCTTCCCGAGGGACTTAGAAGAATTTTGTGATATTTTTTATTAAAATGGTGTATAAGGGTATATATATAAATATATTTTATGAACTGTATATGAGCTGGCGATTTCTAAGTCTGTGGTTCCGAGAGGGGGTAACCAGGCTCACTAATAAAGGTCAAGCCACTTGGCTGCCAGAATGCCCTGCTTCAGCACAGACCAGAAATGCATTGTGATAAGCGTATCCCCGGTATAGTCAGGGGTTAATGGGAGTCGTCCCCTTCCCCCAGTAAACGCCCAGAACCATGGACCCGGTAATTGTGGTCCGGACTGTCTCCAACCAGCCATAATGTTGTGACAGTGAAATTATGTCTAAGTCCAGCTTTGGTACATTAGAAGCAACTCTGAAACTTAACCTAAGCGTTTTTCGAAGCTACTTTTTGGCTAACTTCTTATAGGAAGGTCTAGGAGCTCTGAAAATGAACGTGCGCGTCTTTCACTCTTCCCGAGGGACTTAGAAGAATTTTGTGATATTTTTTATTAAAATGGTGTATAAGGGTATATATATAAATATATTAAATAAATATATTGTATGCACTGTATATGAGCTGGCGATTTCTAAGTCTGTGGTTCCGAGAGGGGGTAACCAGGCTCACTAATAAAGGTCAAGCCACTTGGCTGCCAGAATGCCCTGCTTCAGCACAGACCAGAAAGGCATTTTGATAAGCGTATCCCCGGTATAGTCAGGGGTTAATGGGAGTCGTCCCCGTCCCCCCAGTATACGCCCAGAACCATGGACCCGGTACTTGTGGTTCGGACTGTCTCCAACCAGCCATAATGTTGTGAGAGTGAAATTATGTCTAAGTCCAGCTTTGGTACATTAGAAGCAACTCTGAAACTTAACCTAAGCGTTTTTCGAAGCTACTTTTTGGCTAACTTCTTATAGGAAGGTCTAGGAGCACTGAAAATGAACGTGCGCGTCTTTCACTCTTCCCGAGGGACTTAGAAGAATTTTGTGATATTTTTTATTAAAATGGTGTATAAGGGTATATATATATAAATATATTTTATGAACTGTATATGAGCTGGCGATTTCTAAGTCTGTGGTTCCGAGAGGGGGTAACCAGGCTCACTAATAAAGGTCAAGCCACTTGGCTGCCAGAATGCCCTGCTTCAGCACAGACCAGAAATGCATTGTGATAAGCGTATCCCCGGTATAGTCAGGGGTTAATGGGAGTCGTCCCCTTCCCCCAGTATACGCCCAGAACCATGGACCCGGTAATTGTGGTCCGGACTGTCTCCAACCAGCCATAATGTTGTGACAGTGAAATTATGTCTAAGTCCAGCTTTGGTACATTAGAAGCAACTCTGAAACTTAACCTAAGCGTTTTTCGAAGCTACTTTTTGGCTAACTTCTTATAGGAAGGTCTAGGAGCTCTGAAAATGAACGTGCGCGTCTTTCACTCTTCCCGAGGGACTTAAAAGAATTTTGTGATATTTTTTATTAAAATGGTGTATAAGGGTATATATATAAATAATTTAAATAAATATATTGTATGCACTGTATATGAGCTGGCGATTTCTAAGTCTGTGGTTCCGAGAGGGGGTAACCAGGCTCACTAATAAAGGTCATGCCACTTGGCTGCCAGAATGCCCTGCTTCAGCACAGACCAGAAAGGCATTTTGATAAGCGTATCCCCGGTATAGTCAGGGGTTAATGGGAGTCGTCCCCGTCCCCCCAGTATACGCCCAGAACCATGGACCCGGTACTTGTGGTTCGGACTGTCTCCAACCAGCCATAATGTTGTGAGAGTGAAATTATGTCTAAGTCCAGCTTTGGTACATTAGAAGCAACTCTGAAACTTAACCTAAGCGTTTTTCAAAGCTACTTTTTGGCTAACTTCTTATAGGAAGGTCTAGGAGCGTTGAAAATGAACGTGCGCGTCTTTCACTCTTCCCGAGGGACTTAGAAGAATTTTGTGATATTTTTTATTAAAATGGTGTATAAGGGTATATATATAAATATATTTTATGCACTGTATATGAGCTGGCGATTTCTAAGTCTGTGGTTCCGAGAGGGGATAACCAGGCTCACTAATAAAGGTCAAGCCACTTGGCTGCCAGAATGCCCTGCTTCAGCACAGACCAGAAAGGCATTGTGATAAGCGTATCCCCGGTATAGTCAGGGGTTAATGGGAGTCGTCCCCGTCCCCCCAGTATACGCCCAGAACCATGGACCCGGTACTTGTGGTTCGGACTGTCTCCAACCAGCCATAATGTTGTGAGAGTGAAATTATGTCTAAGTCCAGCTTTGGTACATTAGAAGCAACTCTGAAACTTAACCTACGCGTTTTTCGAAGCTACTTTTTGGCTAACTTCTTATAGGAAGGTCAAGGAGCTCTGAAAATGAACGTGCGCGTCTTTCACTTTTCCCGAGGGACTTAGAAGAATTTTGTGATATTTTTTATTAAAATGGTGTATAAGGGTATATATATAAATATATTATATAAATATATTTTATGCACTGTATATGAGCTGGCGATTTCTAAGTCTGTGGTTCCGAGAGGGGGTAACCAGGCTCACTAATAAAGGTCAAGCCACTTGGCTGCCAGAATGCCCTGCTTCAGCACAGACCAGAAAGGCATTGTGATAAGCGTATCCCCGGTATAGTCAGGGGTTAATGGGAGTCGTCCCCGTCCCCCCCAGTATACGCCCAGAACCATCGATCCGGTACTTGTGGTTCGGACTGTCTCCAACCAGCCATAATGTTGTGAGAGTGAAATTATGTCTAAGTCCAGCTTTGGTACATTAGAAGCAACTCTGAAACTTAACCTAAGCGTTTTTCGAAGCTACTTTTTGGCTAACTTCTTATAGGAAGGTCTAGGAGCTCTGAAAATGAACGTGCGCGTCTTTCACTCTTCCCGAGGGACTTAGAAGAATTGTGTGATATTTTTTATTAAAATAGTGTATAAGGGTATATATATAAATATATTTTATGCACTGTATATGAGCTGGCGATTTCTAAGTCTGTGGTTCCGAGAGGGGGTAACCAGGCGCACTAATACAGGTCAAGCCACTTGGCTGCCAGAATGCCCTGCTTCAGCACAGACCAGAAAGGCATTGTGATAAGCGTATCCCCGGTATAGTCAGGGGTTAATGGGAGTCGTCCCCGTCCCCCCAGTATACGCCCAGAACCATGGACCCGGTACTTGTGGTTCGGACTGTCTCCAACCAGCCATAATGTTGTGAGAGTGAAATTATGTCTAAGTCCAGCTTTGGTACATTAGAAGCAACTCTGAAACTTAACCTAAGCGTTTTTCGAAGCTACTTTTTGGCTAACTTCTTATAGGAAGGTCTAGGAGCTCTGAAAATGAACGTGCGCGTCTTTCACTCTTCCCGAGGGACTTAGAAGAATGTTGTGATATTTTTTATTAAAATGGTGTATAAGGGTATATATATAAATATATTTTATGCACTGTATATGAGCTGGCGATTTCTAAGTCTGTGGTTCCGAGAGGGGGTAACCAGGCTCACTAATAAAGGTCAAGCCACTTGGCTGCCAGAATGCCCTGCTTCAGCACAGACCAGAAAGGCATTGTGATAAGCGTATCCCCGGTATAGTCAGGGGTTAATGGGAGTCGTCCCCGTCCCCCCCAGTATACGCCCAGAACCATGGACCCGGTACTTGTGGTTCGGACTGTCTCCAACCAGCCATAATGTTGTGAGAGTGAAATTATGTCTAAGTCCAGCTTTGGTACATTAGAAGCAACTCTGAAACTTAACCTAAGCGTTTTTCGAAGCTACTTTTTGGCTAACTTCTTATAGGAAGGTCTAGGAGCTCTGAAAATGAACGTGCGCGTCTTTCACTCTTCCCGAGGGACTTAGAAGAATTTTGTGATATTTTTTATTAAAATTGTGTATAAGGGTATATATATAAATATATTTTATGCACTGTATATGAGCTGGCGATTTCTAAGTCTGTGGTTCCGAGAGGGGGTAACCAGGCTCACTAATAAAGGTCAAGCCACTTGGTTGCCAGAATGCCCTGCTTCAGCACAGACCAGAAAGGCATTGTGATAAGCGTATCCCCGGTATAGTCAGGGGTTAATGGGAGTCGTCCCCGTCCCCCCAGTATACGGCCAGAACCATGGACCCGGTACTTGTGGTTCGGACTGTCTCCAACCAGCCATAATGTTGTGAGAGTGAAATTATGTCTAAGTCCAGCTTTGGAACATTAGAAGCAACTCTGAAACTTAACCTAAGCGTTTTTCGAAGCTACTTTTTGGCTAACTTCTTATAGGAAGGTCTAGGAGCTCTGAAAATGAACGTGCGCGTCTTTCACTCTTCCCGAGGGACTTAGAAGAATGTTGTGATATTTTTTATTAAAATGGTGTATAAGGGTATATATATAAATATATTTTATGCACTGTATATGAGCTGGCGATTTCTAAGTCTGTGGTTCCGAGAGGGGGTAACCAGGCTCACTAATAAAGGTCAAGCCACTTGGCTGCCAGAATGCCCTGCTTCAGCACAGACCAGAAAGGCATTGTGATAAGCGTATCCCCGGTATAGTCAGGGGTTAATGGGAGTCGTCCCCGTCCCCCCCAGTATACGCCCAGAACCATGGACCCGGTACTTGTGGTTCGGACTGTCTCCAACCAGCCATAATGTTGTGAGAGTGAAATTATGTCTAAGTCCAGCTTTGGTACATTAGAAGCAACTCTGAAACTTAACCTAAGCGTTTTTCGAAGCTACTTTTTGGCTAACTTCTTATAGGAAGGTCTAGGAGCTCTGAAAATGAACGTGCGCGTCTTTCACTCTTCCCGAGGGACTTAGAAGAATTTTGTGATATTTTTTATTAAAATTGTGTATAAGGGTATATATATAAATATATTTTATGCACTGTATATGAGCTGGCGATTTCTAAGTCTGTGGTTCCGAGAGGGGGTAACCAGGCTCACTAATAAAGGTCAAGCCACTTGGTTGCCAGAATGCCCTGCTTCAGCACAGACCAGAAAGGCATTGTGATAAGCGTATCCCCGGTATAGTCAGGGGTTAATGGGAGTCGTCCCCGTCCCCCCAGTATACGGCCAGAACCATGGACCCGGTACTTGTGGTTCGGACTGTCTCCAACCAGCCATAATGTTGTGAGAGTGAAATTATGTCTAAGTCCAGCTTTGGAACATTAGAAGCAACTCTGAAACTTAACCTAAGCGTTTTTCGAAGCTACTTTCTGGCTAACTTCTTATAGGAAGGTATAGGAGCGCTGAAAATGAACGTGCGCGTCTTTCACTTTTCCCGAGGGACTTAGAAGAATTTTGTGATATTTTTTATTAAAATGTGTATAAGGGTATATATATAAATATATTATATAAATATATTTTATGCACTGTATATGAGCTGGCGATTTCTAAGTCTGTGGTTCCGAGAGGGGGTAACCAGGCTCACTAATAAAGGTCAAGCCACTTGGCTGCCAGAATGCCCTGCTTCAGCACAGACCAGAAAGGCATTGTGATAAGCGTATCCCCGGTATAGTCAGGGGTTAATGGGAGTCCCCCCCGTCCCCCCAGTATACGCCCAGAACCATCGATCCGGTACTTGTGGTTCGGACTGTCTCCAACCAGCCATAATGTTGTGAGAGTGAAATTATGTCTAAGTCCAGCTTTGGTACATTAGAAGCAACTCTGAAACTTAACCTAAGCTTTTCGAAGCTACTTTTTGGCTAACTTCTTATAGGAAGGTCTAGGAGCTCTGAAAATGAACGTGCGCGTCCTTCACTCTTCCCGAGGGACTTAGAAGAATTTTGTGATATTTTTTATGAAAATGGTGTATAAGGGTATATATATAAATATATTTTATGCACTGTATATGAGCTGGCGATTTCTAAGTCTGTGGTTCCGAGAGGGGTTAACCAGGCGCACTAATACAGGTCAAGCCACTTGGCTGCCAGAATGCCCTGCTTCAGCACAGACCAGAAAGGCATTGTGATAAGCGTATCCCCGGTATAGTCAGGGGTTAATGGGAGTCCCCCCCGTCCCCCCAGTATACGCCCAGAACCATCGATCCGGTACTTGTGGTTCGGACTGTCTCCAACCAGCCATAATGTTGTGAGAGTGAAATTATGTCTAAGTCCAGCTTTGGTACATTAGAAGCAACTCTGAAACTTAACCTAAGCTTTTTTCGAAGCTACTTTTTGGCTAACTTCTTATAGGAAGGTCTAGGAGCTCTGAAAATGAACGTGCGCGTCTTTCACTCTTCCCGAGGGACTTAGAAGAATTTTGTGATATTTTTTATGAAAATGGTGTATAAGGGTATATATAAAATATATTTTATGCACTGTATATGAGCTGGCGATTTCTAAGTCTGTGGTTCCGAGAGGGGTTAACCAGGCGCACTAATACAGGTCAAGCCACTTGGCTGCCAGAATGCCCTGCTTCAGCACAGACCAGAAAGGCATTGTGATAAGCGTATCCCCGGTATAGTCAGGGGTTAATGGGAGTCGTCCCCGTCCCCCCAGTATACGCCCAGAACCATGGACCCGGTACTTGTGGTTCGGACTGTCTCCAACCAGCCATAATGTTGTGAGAGTGAAATTATGTCTAAGTCCAGCTTTGGTACATTAGAAGCAACTCTGAAACTTAACCTAAGCGTTTTTCGAAGCTACTTTTTGGCTAACTTCTTATAGGAAGGTCTAGGAGCTCTGAAAATGAAGGTGCGCGTCTTTCACTCTTCCCGAGGGACTTAGAAGAATTTTGTGATATTTTTTATTAAAATGGTGTATAAGGGTATATATATAAATATATTTTATGCACTGTATATGAGCTGGCGATTTCTAAGTCTGTGGTTCCGAGAGGGGGTAACCAGGCTCACTAATAAAGGTCAAGCCACTTGGTTGCCAGAATGCCCTGCTTCAGCACAGACCAGAAAGGCATTGTGATAAGCGTATCCCCGGTATAGTCAGTGGTTAATGGGAGTCGTCCCCGTCCCCCCAGTATACGGCCAGAACCATGGACCCGGTACTTGTGGTTCGGACTGTCTCCAACCAGCCATAATGTTGTGAGAGTGAAATTATGTCTAAGTCCAGCTTTGGTACATTAGAAGCAACTCTGAAACTTAACCTAAGCGTTTTTCGAAGCTACTTTCTGGCTAACTTCTTATAGGAAGGTATAGGAGCGCTGAAAATGAACGTGCGCGTCTTTCACTTTTCCCGAGGGACTTAGAAGAATTTTGTGATATTTTTTATTAAAATGGTGTATAAGGGTATATATATAAATATATTATATAAATATATTTTATGCACTGTATATGAGCTGGCGATTTCTAAGTCTGTGGTTCCGAGAGGGGGTAACCAGGCTCACTAATAAAGGTCAAGCCACTTGGCTGCCAGAATGCCCTGCTTCAGCACAGACCAGAAAGGCATTGTGATAAGCGTATCCCCGGTATAGTCAGGGGTTAATGGGAGTCGTCCCCGTCCCCCCAGTATACGCCCAGAACCATCGATCCGGTACTTGTGGTTCGGACTGTCTCCAACCAGCCATAATGTTGTGAGAGTGAAATTATGTCTAAGTCCAGCTTTGGTACATTAGAAGCAACTCTGAAACTTAACCTAAGCGTTTTTCGAAGCTACTTTTTGGCTAACTTCTTATAGGAAGGTCTAGGAGCTCTGAAAATGAACGTGCGCGTCTTTCACTCTTCCCGAGGGACTTAGAAGAATTTTGTGATATTTTTTATTAAAATGGTGTATAAGGGTATATATATAAATATATTTTATGCACTGTATATGAGCTGGCGATTTCTAAGTCTGTGGTTCCGAGAGGGGGTAACCAGGCTCACTAATAAAGGTCAAGCCACTTGGTTGCCAGAATGCCCTGCTTCAGCACAGACCAGAAAGGCATTGTGATAAGCGTATCCCCGGTATAGTCAGTGGTTAATGGGAGTCGTCCCCGTCCCCCCAGTATACGGCCAGAACCATGGACCCGGTACTTGTGGTTCGGACTGTCTCCAACCAGCCATAATGTTGTGAGAGTGAAATTATGTCTAAGTCCAGCTTTGGTACATTAGAAGCAACTCTGAAACTTAACCTAAGCGTTTTTCGAAGCTACTTTCTGGCTAACTTCTTATAGGAAGGTATAGGAGCGCTGAAAATGAACGTGCGCGTCTTTCACTTTTCCCGAGGGACTTAGAAGAATTTTGTGATATTTTTTATTAAAATGGTGTATAAGGGTATATATATAAATATATTATATAAATATATTTTATGCACTGTATATGAGCTGGCGATTTCTAAGTCTGTGGTTCCGAGAGGGGGTAACCAGGCTCACTAATAAAGGTCAAGCCACTTGGCTGCCAGAATGCCCTGCTTCAGCACAGACCAGAAAGGCATTGTGATAAGCGTATCCCCGGTATAGTCAGGGGTTAATGGGAGTCCCCCCCGTCCCCCCAGTATACGCCCAGAACCATCGATCCGGTACTTGTGGTTCGGACTGTCTCCAACCAGCCATAATGTTGTGAGAGTGAAATTATGTCTAAGTCCAGCTTTGGTACATTAGAAGCAACTCTGAAACTTAACCTAAGCTTTTTTCGAAGCTACTTTTTGGCTAACTTCTTATAGGAAGGTCTAGGAGCTCTGAAAATGAATGTGCGCGTCTTTCACTCTTCCCGAGGGACTTAGAAGAATTTTGTGATATTTTTTATGAAAATGGTGTATAAGGGTATATATATAAATATATTATATAAATATATTTTATGCACTGTATATGAGCTGGCGATTTCTAAGTCTGTGGTTCCGAGAGGGGGTAACCAGGCTCACTAATAAAGGTCAAGCCACTTGGCTGCCAGAATGCCCTGCTTCAGCACAGACCAGAAAGGCATTGTGATAAGCGTATCCCCGGTATAGTCATTGGTTAATGGGAGTCCCCCCCGTCCCCCCAGTATACGCCCAGAACCATCGATCCGGTACTTGTGGTTCGGACTGTCTCCAACCAGCCATAATGTTGTGAGAGTGAAATTATGTCTAAGTCCAGCTTTGGTACATTAGAAGCAACTCTGAAACTTAACCTAAGCTTTTTTCGAAGCTACTTTTTGGCTAACTTCTTATAGGAAGGTCTAGGAGCTCTGAAAATGAACGTGCGCGTCTTTCACTCTTCCCGAGGGACTTAGAAGAATTTTGTGATATTTTTTATGAAAATGGTGTATAAGGGTATATATATAAATATATTTTATGCACTGTATATGAGCTGGCGATTTCTAAGTCTGTGGTTCCGAGAGGGGTTAACCAGGCGCACTAATACAGGTCAAGCCACTTGGCTGCCAGAATGCCCTGCTTCAGCACAGACCAGAAAGGCATTGTGATAAGCGTATCCCCGGTATAGTCAGGGGTTAATGGGAGTCCCCCCCGTCCCCCCAGTATACGCCCAGAACCATCGATCCGGTACTTGTGGTTCGGACTGTCTCCAACCAGCCATAATGTTGTGAGAGTGAAATTATGTCTAAGTCCAGCTTTGGTACATTAGAAGCAACTCTGAAACTTAACCTAAGCTTTTTTCGAAGCTACTTTTTGGCTAACTTCTTATAGGAAGGTCTAGGAGCTCTGAAAATGAATGTGCGCGTCTTTCACTCTTCCCGAGGGACTTAGAAGAATTTTGTGATATTTTTTATTAAAATGGTGTATAAGGGTATATATATAAATATATTATATAAATATATTTTATGCACTGTATATGAGCTGGCGATTTCTAAGTCTGTGGTTCCGAGAGGGGGTAACCAGGCTCACTAATAAAGGTCAAGCCACTTGGCTGCCAGAATGCCCTGCTTCAGCACAGACCAGAAAGGCATTGTGATAAGCGTATCCCCGGTATAGTCAGGGGTTAATGGGAGTCCCCCCCGTCCCCCCAGTATACGCCCAGAACCATCGATCCGGTACTTGTGGTTCGGACTGTCTCCAACCAGCCATAATGTTGTGAGAGTGAAATTATGTCTAAGTCCAGCTTTGGTACATTAGAAGCAACTCTGAAACTTAACCTAAGCTTTTTTCGAAGCTACTTTTTGGCTAACTTCTTATAGGAAGGTCTAGGAGCTCTGAAAATGAACGTGCGCGTCTTTCACTCTTCCCGAGGGACTTAGAAGAATTTTGTGATATTTTTTATGAAAATGGTGTATAAGGGTATATATATAAATATATTTTATGCACTGTATATGAGCTGGCGATTTCTAAGTCTGTGGTTCCGAGAGGGGTTAACCAGGCGCACTAATACAGGTCAAGCCACTTGGCTGCCAGAATGCCCTGCTTCAGCACAGACCAGAAAGGCATTGTGATAAGCGTATTCACGGTATAGTCAGGGGTTAATGGGAGTCGTCCCCGTCCCCCCAGTATACGCCCAGAACCATGGACCCGGTACTTGTGGTTCGGACTGTCTCCAACCAGCCATAATGTTGTGAGAGTGAAATTATGTCTAAGTCCAGCTTTGGTACATTAGAAGCAACTCTGAAACTTAACCTAAGCGTTTTTCGAAGCTACTTTTTGGCTAACTTCTTATAGGAAGGTCTAGGAGCTCTGAAAATGAAGGTGCGCGTCTTTCACTCTTCCCGAGGGACTTAGAAGAATTTTGTGATATTTTTTATTAAAATGGTGTATAAGGGTATATATATAAATATATTATATAAATATATTTTATGCACTGTATATGAGCTTGCGATTTCTAAGTCTGTGGTTCCGAGAGGGGGTAACCAGGCTCACTAACAAAGGTCAAGCCACTTGGCTGCCAGAATGCCCTGCTTCAGCACAGACCAGAAAGGCATTGTGATAAGCGTATCCCCGGTATAGTCAGGGGTTAATGGGAGTCGTCCCCGTCCCCCCAGTATACGCCCAGAACCATCGATCCGGTACTTGTGGTTCGGACTGTCTCCAACCAGCCATAATGTTGTGAGAGTGAAATTATGTCTAAGTCCAGCTTTGGTACATTAGAAGCAACTCTGAAACTTAACCTAAGCGTTTTTCGAAGCTACTTTTTGGCTAACTTCTTATAGGAAGGTCTAGGAGCTCTGAAAATGAACGTGCGCGTCTTTCACTCTTCCCGAGGGACTTAGAAGAATTTTGTGATATTTTTTATTAAAATGGTGTATAAGGGTATATATATAAATATATTATATACATATATTTTATGCACTGTATATGATCTGGCGATTTCTAAGTCTGTGGTTCCGAGAGGGGGTAACCAGGCTCACTAATAAAGGTCAAGCCACTTGGCTGCCAGAATGCCCTGCTTCAGCACAGACCAGAAAGGCATTGTGATAAGCGTATCCCCGGTATAGTCAGGGGTTAATGGGAGTCGTCCCCGTCCCCCCAGTATACGCCCAGAACCATCGATCCGGTACTTGTGGTTCGGACTGTCTCCAACCAGCCATAATGTTGTGAGAGTGAAATTATGTCTAAGTCCAGCTTTGGAACATTAGATGCAACTCTGAAACTTAACCTAAGCGTTTTTCGAAGCTACTTTTTGGCTAACTTCTTATAGGAAGGTCTAGGAGCTCTGAAAATGAACGTGCGTGTCTTTCACTCTTCCCGAGGGACTTAGAAGAATTTGGTGATATTTTTTATTAAAATAGTGTATAAGGGTATATATATAAATATATTTTATGCACTGTATATGAGCTGGCGATTTCTAAGTCTGTGGTTCCGAGAGGGGGTAACCAGGCGCACTAATACAGGTCAAGCCACTTGGCTGCCAGAATGCCCTGCTTCAGCACAGACCAGAAAGGCATTGTGATAAGCGTATCCCCGGTATAGTCAGGGGTTAATGGGAGTCGTCCCCGTCCCCCCAGTATACGGCCAGAACCATGGACCCGGTACTTGTGGTTCGGACTGTCTCCAACCAGCCATAATGTTGTGAGAGTGAAATTATGTCTAAGTCCAGCTTTGGTACATTAGAAGCAACTCTGAAACTTAACCTAAGCGTTTTTCGAAGCTACTTTTTGGCTAACTTCTTATATGAAGGTCTAGGAGCGCTGAAAATGAACGTGCGCGTCTTTCACTCTTCCCGAGGGACTTAGAAGAATTTTGTGATATTTTTTATTAAAATGGTGTATAAGGGTATATATATAAATATATTATATAAATATATTTTATTTACTGTATATGAGCTGGCGATTTCTAAGTCTGTGGTTCCGAGAGGGGGTAACCAGGCTCACTAATAAAGGTCAAGCCACTTGGTTGCCAGAATGCCCTGCTTCAGCACAGACCAGAAAGGCATTGTGATAAGCGTATACCCGGTATAGTCAGGGGTTAATGGGAGTCGTCCCCGTCCCCCCAGTATACGGCCAGAACCATGGACCCGGTACTTGTGGTTCGGACTGTCTCCAACCAGCCATAATGTTGTGAGAGTGAAATTATGTCTAAGTCCAGCTTTGGTACATTAGAAGCAACTCTGAAACTTAACCTAAGCGTTTTTCGAAGCTACTTTTTGGCTAACCTCTTATAGGAAGGTCTAGGAGCTCTGAAAATGAACGTGCGCGTCTTTCACTCTTCCCGAGGGACTTAGAAGAATTTTGTGATATTTTTTATTAAAATGGTGTATAAGGGTATATATATAAATATATTATATAAATATATTTTATGCACTGTATATGAGCTGGCGATTTCTAAGTCTGTGGTTCCGAGAGGGGGTAACCAGGCTCACTAACAAAGGTCAAGCCACTTGGCTGCCAGAATGCCCTGCTTCAGCACAGACCAGAAAGGCATTGTGATAAGCGTATCCCCGGTATAGTCAGGGGTTAATGGGAGTCGTCCCCGTCCCCCCAGTATACGCCCAGAACCATCGATCCGGTACTTGTGGTTCGGACTGTCTCCAACCAGCCATAATGTTGTGAGAGTGAAATTATGTCTAAGTCCAGCTTTGGTACATTAGAAGCAACTCTGAAACTTAACCTAAGCGTTTTTCGAAGCTACTTTTTGGCTAACTTCTTATAGGAAGGTCTAGGAGCTCTGAAAATGAACGTGCGCGTCTTTCACTCTTCCCGAGGGACTTAGAAGAATTTTGTGATATTTTTTATTAAAATGGTGTATAAGGGTATATATATAAATATATTATATACATATATTTTATGCACTGTATATGATCTGGCGATTTCTAAGTCTGTGGTTCCGAGAGGGGGTAACCAGGCTCACTAATAAAGGTCAAGCCACTTGGCTGCCAGAATGCCCTGCTTCAGCACAGACCAGAAAGGCATTGTGATAAGCGTATCCCCGGTATAGTCAGGGGTTAATGGGAGTCGTCCCCGTCCCCCCAGTATACGCCCAGAACCATCGATCCGGTACTTGTGGTTCGGACTGTCTCCAACCAGCCATAATGTTGTGAGAGTGAAATTATGTCTAAGTCCAGCTTTGGAACATTAGATGCAACTCTGAAACTTAACCTAAGCGTTTTTCGAAGCTACTTTTTGGCTAACTTCTTATAGGAAGGTCTAGGAGCTCTGAAAATGAACGTGCGTGTCTTTCACTCTTCCCGAGGGACTTAGAAGAATTTGGTGATATTTTTTATTAAAATAGTGTATAAGGGTATATATATAAATATATTTTATGCACTGTATATGAGCTGGCGATTTCTAAGTCTGTGGTTCCGAGAGGGGGTAACCAGGCGCACTAATACAGGTCAAGCCACTTGGCTGCCAGAATGCCCTGCTTCAGCACAGACCAGAAAGGCATTGTGATAAGCGTATCCCCGGTATAGTCAGGGGTTAATGGGAGTCGTCCCCGTCCCCCCAGTATACGGCCAGAACCATGGACCCGGTACTTGTGGTTCGGACTGTCTCCAACCAGCCATAATGTTGTGAGAGTGAAATTATGTCTAAGTCCAGCTTTGGTACATTAGAAGCAACTCTGAAACTTAACCTAAGCGTTTTTCGAAGCTACTTTTTGGCTAACTTCTTATATGAAGGTCTAGGAGCGCTGAAAATGAACGTGCGCGTCTTTCACTCTTCCCGAGGGACTTAGAAGAATTTTGTGATATTTTTTATTAAAATGGTGTATAAGGGTATATATATAAATATATTATATAAATATATTTTATTTACTGTATATGAGCTGGCGATTTCTAAGTCTGTGGTTCCGAGAGGGGGTAACCAGGCTCACTAATAAAGGTCAAGCCACTTGGTTGCCAGAATGCCCTGCTTCAGCACAGACCAGAAAGGCATTGTGATAAGCGTATACCCGGTATAGTCAGGGGTTAATGGGAGTCGTCCCCGTCCCCCCAGTATACGGCCAGAACCATGGACCCGGTACTTGTGGTTCGGACTGTCTCCAACCAGCCATAATGTTGTGAGAGTGAAATTATGTCTAAGTCCAGCTTTGGTACATTAGAAGCAACTCTGAAACTTAACCTAAGCGTTTTTCGAAGCTACTTTTTGGCTAACCTCTTATAGGAAGGTCTAGGAGCTCTGAAAATGAACGTGCGCGTCTTTCACTCTTCCCGAGGGACTTAGAAGAATTTTGTGATATTTTTTATTAAAATGGTGTATAAGGGTATATATATAAATATATTATATACAGTAAATATATTTTATGCACTGTACAGTATATGAGCTGGCGATTTCTAAGTCTGTGGTTCCGAGAGGGGGTAACCAGGCTCACTAATAAAGGTCAAGCCACTTGGCTGCCAGAATGCCCTGCTTCAGCACAGACCAGAAATGCATTGTGATAAGCGTATCCCCGGTATAGTCAGGGGTTAATGGGAGTCGTCCCCTTCCCCCAGTATACGCCCAGAACCATGGACCCGGTACTTGTGGTTCGGACTGTCTCCAACCAGCTATAATGTTGTGAGAGTGAAATTATGTCTAAGTCCAGCTTTGGTACATTAGAAGCAACTCTGAAACTTAACCTAAGCGTTTTTCGAAGCTACTTTTTGGCTAACTTCTTATAGGAAGGTCTAGGAGCGCTGAAAATGAACGTGCGCGTCTTTCAATCTTCCCGAGGGACTTAGAAGAATTTTGTGATATTTTTTATTAAAATGGTGTATAAGGGTATATATATAAATATATTATATACAGTAAATATATTTTATGCACTGTATATGAGCTGGCGATTTCTAAGTCTGTGGTTCCGAGAGGGGGTAACCAGGCTCACTAATAAAGGTCAAGCCACTTGGCTGCCAGAATGCCCTGCTTCAGCACAGACCAGAAAGGCATTGTGATAAGCGTATCCCCGGTATATTCAGGGGTTAATGGGAGTCGTCCCCGTCCCCCCAGTATACGGCCAGAACCATGGACCCGGTACTTGTGGTTCGGACTGTCTCCAACCAGCCATAATGTTGTGAGAGTGAAATTATGTCTAAGTCCAGCTTTGGTACATTAGAAGCAACTCTGAAACTTAACCTAAGCGTTTTTCGAAGCTACTTTTTGGCTAACTTCTTATAGGAAGGTCTAGGAGCTCTGAAAATGAACGTGCGCGTCTTTCACTTTTCCCGAGGGACTTAGAAGAATTTTGTGATATTTTTTATTAAAATGGTGTATAAGGGTATATATATAAATATATTATATACAGTAAATATATTTTATGCACTGTATATGAGCTGGCGATTTCTAAGTCTGTGGTTCCGAGAGGGGGTAACCAGGCTCACTAATAAAGGTCAAGCCACTTGGCTGCCAGAATGCCCTGCTTCAGCACAGACCAGAAATGCATTGTGATAAGCGTATCCCCGGTATAGTCAGGGGTTAATGGTAGTCGTCCCCTTCCCCAGTATACGCCCAGAACCATGGACCCGGTACTTGTGGTTCGGACTGTCTCCAACCAGCTATAATGTTGTGAGAGTGAAATTATGTCTAAGTCCAGCTTTGGTACATTAGAAGCAACTCTGAAACTTAACCTAAGCGTTTTTCGAAGCTACTTTTTGGCTAACTTCTTATAGGAAGGTCTAGGAGCACTGAAAATGAACGTGCGCGTCTTTCACTCTTCCCGAGGGACTTAGAAGAATTTTGTGATATTTTTTATTAAAATGGTGTATAAGGGTATATATATAAATATATTTTATGAACTGTATATGAGCTGGCGATTTCTAAGTCTGTGGTTCCGAGAGGGGGTAACCAGGCTCACTAATAAAGGTCAAGCCACTTGGCTGCCAGAATGCCCTGCTTCAGCACAGACCAGAAATGCATTGTGATAAGCGTATCCCCGGTATAGTCAGGGGTTAATGGGAGTCGTCCCCTTCCCCCAGTATACGCCCAGAACCATGGACCCGGTACTTGTGGTTCGGACTGTCTCCAACCAGCTATAATGTTGTGAGAGTGAAATTATGTCTAAGTCCAGCTTTGGTACATTAGAAGCAACTCTGAAACTTAACCTAAGCGTTTTTCGAAGCTACTTTTTGGCTAACTTCTTATATGAAGGTCTAGGAGCGCTGAAAATGAACGTGCGCGTCTTTCACTCTTCCCGAGGGACTTAGAAGAATTTTGTGATATTTTTTATTAAAATGGTGTATAAGGGTATATATATAAATATATTATATAAATATATTTTATTTACTGTATATGAGCTGGCGATTTCTAAGTCTGTGGTTCCGAGAGGGGGTAACCAGGCTCACTAATAAAGGTCAAGCCACTTGGTTGCCAGAATGCCCTGCTTCAGCACAGACCAGAAAGGCATTGTGATAAGCGTATACCCGGTATAGTCAGGGGTTAATGGGAGTCGTCCCCGTCCCCCCAGTATACGGCCAGAACCATGGACCCGGTACTTGTGGTTCGGACTGTCTCCAACCAGCCATAATGTTGTGAGAGTGAAATTATGTCTAAGTCCAGCTTTGGTACATTAGAAGCAACTCTGAAACTTAACCTAAGCGTTTTTCGAAGCTACTTTTTGGCTAACCTCTTATAGGAAGGTCTAGGAGCTCTGAAAATGAACGTGCGCGTCTTTCACTCTTCCCGAGGGACTTAGAAGAATTTTGTGATATTTTTTATTAAAATGGTGTATAAGGGTATATATATAAATATATTATATAAATATATTTTATGCACTGTATATGAGCTGGCGATTTCTAAGTCTGTGGTTCCGAGAGGGGGTAACCAGGCTCACTAACAAAGGTCAAGCCACTTGGCTGCCAGAATGCCCTGCTTCAGCACAGACCAGAAAGGCATTGTGATAAGCGTATCCCCGGTATAGTCAGGGGTTAATGGGAGTCGTCCCCGTCCCCCCAGTATACGCCCAGAACCATCGATCCGGTACTTGTGGTTCGGACTGTCTCCAACCAGCCATAATGTTGTGAGAGTGAAATTATGTCTAAGTCCAGCTTTGGTACATTAGAAGCAACTCTGAAACTTAACCTAAGCGTTTTTCGAAGCTACTTTTTGGCTAACTTCTTATAGGAAGGTCTAGGAGCTCTGAAAATGAACGTGCGCGTCTTTCACTCTTCCCGAGGGACTTAGAAGAATTTTGTGATATTTTTTATTAAAATGGTGTATAAGGGTATATATATAAATATATTATATACATATATTTTATGCACTGTATATGATCTGGCGATTTCTAAGTCTGTGGTTCCGAGAGGGGGTAACCAGGCTCACTAATAAAGGTCAAGCCACTTGGCTGCCAGAATGCCCTGCTTCAGCACAGACCAGAAAGGCATTGTGATAAGCGTATCCCCGGTATAGTCAGGGGTTAATGGGAGTCGTCCCCGTCCCCCCAGTATACGGCCAGAACCATGGACCCGGTACTTGTGGTTCGGACTGTCTCCAACCAGCCATAATGTTGTGAGAGTGAAATTATGTCTAAGTCCAGCTTTGGTACATTAGAAGCAACTCTGAAACTTAACCTAAGCGTTTTTCGAAGCTACTTTTTGGCTAACCTCTTATAGGAAGGTCTAGGAGCTCTGAAAATGAACGTGCGCGTCTTTCACTCTTCCCGAGGGACTTAGAAGAATTTTGTGATATTTTTTATTAAAATGGTGTATAAGGGTATATATATAAATATATTATATACAGTAAATATATTTTATGCACTGTACAGTATATGAGCTGGCGATTTCTAAGTCTGTGGTTCCGAGAGGGGGTAACCAGGCTCACTAATAAAGGTCAAGCCACTTGGCTGCCAGAATGCCCTGCTTCAGCACAGACCAGAAATGCATTGTGATAAGCGTATCCCCGGTATAGTCAGGGGTTAATGGGAGTCGTCCCCTTCCCCCAGTATACGCCCAGAACCATGGACCCGGTACTTGTGGTTCGGACTGTCTCCAACCAGCTATAATGTTGTGAGAGTGAAATTATGTCTAAGTCCAGCTTTGGTACATTAGAAGCAACTCTGAAACTTAACCTAAGCGTTTTTCGAAGCTACTTTTTGGCTAACTTCTTATAGGAAGGTCTAGGAGCGCTGAAAATGAACGTGCGCGTCTTTCAATCTTCCCGAGGGACTTAGAAGAATTTTGTGATATTTTTTATTAAAATGGTGTATAAGGGTATATATATAAATATATTATATACAGTAAATATATTTTATGCACTGTATATGAGCTGGCGATTTCTAAGTCTGTGGTTCCGAGAGGGGGTAACCAGGCTCACTAATAAAGGTCAAGCCACTTGGCTGCCAGAATGCCCTGCTTCAGCACAGACCAGAAAGGCATTGTGATAAGCGTATCCCCGGTATATTCAGGGGTTAATGGGAGTCGTCCCCGTCCCCCCAGTATACGGCCAGAACCATGGACCCGGTACTTGTGGTTCGGACTGTCTCCAACCAGCCATAATGTTGTGAGAGTGAAATTATGTCTAAGTCCAGCTTTGGTACATTAGAAGCAACTCTGAAACTTAACCTAAGCGTTTTTCGAAGCTACTTTTTGGCTAACTTCTTATAGGAAGGTCTAGGAGCTCTGAAAATGAACGTGCGCGTCTTTCACTTTTCCCGAGGGACTTAGAAGAATTTTGTGATATTTTTTATTAAAATGGTGTATAAGGGTATATATATAAATATATTATATACAGTAAATATATTTTATGCACTGTATATGAGCTGGCGATTTCTAAGTCTGTGGTTCCGAGAGGGGGTAACCAGGCTCACTAATAAAGGTCAAGCCACTTGGCTGCCAGAATGCCCTGCTTCAGCACAGACCAGAAATGCATTGTGATAAGCGTATCCCCGGTATAGTCAGGGGTTAATGGTAGTCGTCCCCTTCCCCAGTATACGCCCAGAACCATGGACCCGGTACTTGTGGTTCGGACTGTCTCCAACCAGCTATAATGTTGTGAGAGTGAAATTATGTCTAAGTCCAGCTTTGGTACATTAGAAGCAACTCTGAAACTTAACCTAAGCGTTTTTCGAAGCTACTTTTTGGCTAACTTCTTATAGGAAGGTCTAGGAGCACTGAAAATGAACGTGCGCGTCTTTCACTCTTCCCGAGGGACTTAGAAGAATTTTGTGATATTTTTTATTAAAATGGTGTATAAGGGTATATATATAAATATATTTTATGAACTGTATATGAGCTGGCGATTTCTAAGTCTGTGGTTCCGAGAGGGGGTAACCAGGCTCACTAATAAAGGTCAAGCCACTTGGCTGCCAGAATGCCCTGCTTCAGCACAGACCAGAAATGCATTGTGATAAGCGTATCCCCGGTATAGTCAGGGGTTAATGGGAGTCGTCCCCTTCCCCCAGTATACGCCCAGAACCATGGACCCGGTACTTGTGGTTCGGACTGTCTCCAACCAGCTATAATGTTGTGAGAGTGAAATTATGTCTAAGTCCAGCTTTGGTACATTAGAAGCAACTCTGAAACTTAACCTAAGCGTTTTTCGAAGCTACTTTTTGGCTAACTTCTTATAGGAAGGTCTAGGAGCTCTGAAAATGAACGTGCGCGTCTTTCACTTTTCCCGAGGGACTTAGAAGAATTTTGTGATATTTTTTATTAAAATGGTGTATAAGGGTATATATATAAATATATTATATACAGTAAATATATTTTATGCACTGTATATGAGCTGGCGATTTCTAAGTCTGTGGTTCCGAGAGGGGGTAACCAGGCTCACTAATAAAGGTCAAGCCACTTGGCTGCCAGAATGCCCTGCTTCAGCACAGACCAGAAATGCATTGTGATAAGCGTATCCCCGGTATAGTCAGGGGTTAATGGTAGTCGTCCCCTTCCCCAGTATACGCCCAGAACCATGGACCCGGTACTTGTGGTTCGGACTGTCTCCAACCAGCTATAATGTTGTGAGAGTGAAATTATGTCTAAGTCCAGCTTTGGTACATTAGAAGCAACTCTGAAACTTAACCTAAGCGTTTTTCGAAGCTACTTTTTGGCTAACTTCTTATAGGAAGGTCTAGGAGCACTGAAAATGAACGTGCGCGTCTTTCACTCTTCCCGAGGGACTTAGAAGAATTTTGTGATATTTTTTATTAAAATGGTGTATAAGGGTATATATATAAATATATTTTATGAACTGTATATGAGCTGGCGATTTCTAAGTCTGTGGTTCCGAGAGGGGGTAACCAGGCTCACTAATAAAGGTCAAGCCACTTGGCTGCCAGAATGCCCTGCTTCAGCACAGACCAGAAATGCATTGTGATAAGCGTATCCCCGGTATAGTCAGGGGTTAATGGGAGTCGTCCCCTTCCCCCAGTATACGCCCAGAACCATGGACCCGGTACTTGTGGTTCGGACTGTCTCCAACCAGCTATAATGTTGTGAGAGTGAAATTATGTCTAAGTCCAGCTTTGGTACATTAGAAGCAACTCTGAAACTTAACCTAAGCGTTTTTCGAAGCTACTTTTTGGCTAACTTCTTATATGAAGGTCTAGGAGCGCTGAAAATGAACGTGCGCGTCTTTCACTCTTCCCGAGGGACTTAGAAGAATTTTGTGATATTTTTTATTAAAATGGTGTATAAGGGTATATATATAAATATATTATATAAATATATTTTATTTACTGTATATGAGCTGGCGATTTCTAAGTCTGTGGTTCCGAGAGGGGGTAACCAGGCTCACTAATAAAGGTCAAGCCACTTGGTTGCCAGAATGCCCTGCTTCAGCACAGACCAGAAAGGCATTGTGATAAGCGTATACCCGGTATAGTCAGGGGTTAATGGGAGTCGTCCCCGTCCCCCCAGTATACGGCCAGAACCATGGACCCGGTACTTGTGGTTCGGACTGTCTCCAACCAGCCATAATGTTGTGAGAGTGAAATTATGTCTAAGTCCAGCTTTGGTACATTAGAAGCAACTCTGAAACTTAACCTAAGCGTTTTTCGAAGCTACTTTTTGGCTAACCTCTTATAGGAAGGTCTAGGAGCTCTGAAAATGAACGTGCGCGTCTTTCACTCTTCCCGAGGGACTTAGAAGAATTTTGTGATATTTTTTATTAAAATGGTGTATAAGGGTATATATATAAATATATTATATAAATATATTTTATGCACTGTATATGAGCTGGCGATTTCTAAGTCTGTGGTTCCGAGAGGGGGTAACCAGGCTCACTAACAAAGGTCAAGCCACTTGGCTGCCAGAATGCCCTGCTTCAGCACAGACCAGAAAGGCATTGTGATAAGCGTATCCCCGGTATAGTCAGGGGTTAATGGGAGTCGTCCCCGTCCCCCCAGTATACGCCCAGAACCATCGATCCGGTACTTGTGGTTCGGACTGTCTCCAACCAGCCATAATGTTGTGAGAGTGAAATTATGTCTAAGTCCAGCTTTGGTACATTAGAAGCAACTCTGAAACTTAACCTAAGCGTTTTTCGAAGCTACTTTTTGGCTAACTTCTTATAGGAAGGTCTAGGAGCTCTGAAAATGAACGTGCGCGTCTTTCACTCTTCCCGAGGGACTTAGAAGAATTTTGTGATATTTTTTATTAAAATGGTGTATAAGGGTATATATATAAATATATTATATACATATATTTTATGCACTGTATATGATCTGGCGATTTCTAAGTCTGTGGTTCCGAGAGGGGGTAACCAGGCTCACTAATAAAGGTCAAGCCACTTGGCTGCCAGAATGCCCTGCTTCAGCACAGACCAGAAAGGCATTGTGATAAGCGTATCCCCGGTATAGTCAGGGGTTAATGGGAGTCGTCCCCGTCCCCCCAGTATACGCCCAGAACCATCGATCCGGTACTTGTGGTTCGGACTGTCTCCAACCAGCCATAATGTTGTGAGAGTGAAATTATGTCTAAGTCCAGCTTTGGTACATTAGAAGCAACTCTGAAACTTAACCTAAGCGTTTTTCGAAGCTACTTTTTGGCTAACTTCTTATAGGAAGGTCTAGGAGCTCTGAAAATGAACGTGCGCGTCTTTCACTCTTCCCGAGGGACTTAGAAGAATTTTGTGATATTTTTTATTAAAATAGTGTATAAGGGTATATATATAAATATATTTTATGCACTGTATATGAGCTGGCGATTTCTAAGTCTGTGGTTCCGAGAGGGGGTAACCAGGCTCACTAATAAAGGTCAAGCCACTTGGCTGCCAGAATGCCCTGCTTCAGCACAGACCAGAAAGGCATTTTGATAAGCGTATCCCCGGTATAGTCAGGGGTTAATGGGAGTCGTCCCCGTCCCCCCAGTATACGCCCAGAACCATGGACCCGGTACTTGTGGTTCGGACTGTCTCCAACCAGCCATAATGTTGTGAGAGTGAAATTATGTCTAAGTCCAGCTTTGGTACATTAGAAGCAACTCTGAAACTTAACCTAAGCGTTTTTCAAAGCTACTTTTTGGCTAACTTCTTATAGGAAGGTCTAGGAGCGTTGAAAATGAACGTGCGCGTCTTTCACTCTTCCCGAGGGACTTAGAAGAATTTTGTGATATTTTTTATTAAAATGGTGTATAAGGGTATATATATAAATATATTTTATGCACTGTATATGAGCTGGCGATTTCTAAGTCTGTGGTTCCGAGAGGGGGTAACCAGGCTCACTAATAAAGGTCAAGCCACTTGGTTGCCAGAATGCCCTGCTTCAGCACAGACCAGAAAGGCATTGTGATAAGCGTATACCCGGTATAGTCAGGGGTTAATGGGAGTCGTCCCCGTCCCCCCAGTATACGGCCAGAACCATGGACCCGGTACTTGTGGTTCGGACTGTCTCCAACCAGCCATAATGTTGTGAGAGTGAAATTATGTCTAAGTCCAGCTTTGGTACATTAGAAGCAACTCTGAAACTTAACCTAAGCGTTTTTCGAAGCTACTTTTTGGCTAACCTCTTATAGGAAGGTCTAGGAGCTCTGAAAATGAACGTGCGCGTCTTTCACTCTTCCCGAGGGACTTAGAAGAATTTTGTGATATTTTTTATTAAAATGGTGTATAAGGGTATATATATAAATATATTATATACAGTAAATATATTTTATGCACTGTACAGTATATGAGCTGGCGATTTCTAAGTCTGTGGTTCCGAGAGGGGGTAACCAGGCTCACTAATAAAGGTCAAGCCACTTGGCTGCCAGAATGCCCTGCTTCAGCACAGACCAGAAATGCATTGTGATAAGCGTATCCCCGGTATAGTCAGGGGTTAATGGGAGTCGTCCCCTTCCCCCAGTATACGCCCAGAACCATGGACCCGGTACTTGTGGTTCGGACTGTCTCCAACCAGCTATAATGTTGTGAGAGTGAAATTATGTCTAAGTCCAGCTTTGGTACATTAGAAGCAACTCTGAAACTTAACCTAAGCGTTTTTCGAAGCTACTTTTTGGCTAACTTCTTATAGGAAGGTCTAGGAGCGCTGAAAATGAACGTGCGCGTCTTTCAATCTTCCCGAGGGACTTAGAAGAATTTTGTGATATTTTTTATTAAAATGGTGTATAAGGGTATATATATAAATATATTATATACAGTAAATATATTTTATGCACTGTATATGAGCTGGCGATTTCTAAGTCTGTGGTTCCGAGAGGGGGTAACCAGGCTCACTAATAAAGGTCAAGCCACTTGGCTGCCAGAATGCCCTGCTTCAGCACAGACCAGAAAGGCATTGTGATAAGCGTATCCCCGGTATATTCAGGGGTTAATGGGAGTCGTCCCCGTCCCCCCAGTATACGGCCAGAACCATGGACCCGGTACTTGTGGTTCGGACTGTCTCCAACCAGCCATAATGTTGTGAGAGTGAAATTATGTCTAAGTCCAGCTTTGGTACATTAGAAGCAACTCTGAAACTTAACCTAAGCGTTTTTCGAAGCTACTTTTTGGCTAACTTCTTATAGGAAGGTCTAGGAGCTCTGAAAATGAACGTGCGCGTCTTTCACTTTTCCCGAGGGACTTAGAAGAATTTTGTGATATTTTTTATTAAAATGGTGTATAAGGGTATATATATAAATATATTATATACAGTAAATATATTTTATGCACTGTATATGAGCTGGCGATTTCTAAGTCTGTGGTTCCGAGAGGGGGTAACCAGGCTCACTAATAAAGGTCAAGCCACTTGGCTGCCAGAATGCCCTGCTTCAGCACAGACCAGAAATGCATTGTGATAAGCGTATCCCCGGTATAGTCAGGGGTTAATGGTAGTCGTCCCCTTCCCCAGTATACGCCCAGAACCATGGACCCGGTACTTGTGGTTCGGACTGTCTCCAACCAGCTATAATGTTGTGAGAGTGAAATTATGTCTAAGTCCAGCTTTGGTACATTAGAAGCAACTCTGAAACTTAACCTAAGCGTTTTTCGAAGCTACTTTTTGGCTAACTTCTTATAGGAAGGTCTAGGAGCACTGAAAATGAACGTGCGCGTCTTTCACTCTTCCCGAGGGACTTAGAAGAATTTTGTGATATTTTTTATTAAAATGGTGTATAAGGGTATATATATAAATATATTTTATGAACTGTATATGAGCTGGCGATTTCTAAGTCTGTGGTTCCGAGAGGGGGTAACCAGGCTCACTAATAAAGGTCAAGCCACTTGGCTGCCAGAATGCCCTGCTTCAGCACAGACCAGAAATGCATTGTGATAAGCGTATCCCCGGTATAGTCAGGGGTTAATGGGAGTCGTCCCCTTCCCCCAGTATACGCCCAGAACCATGGACCCGGTACTTGTGGTTCGGACTGTCTCCAACCAGCTATAATGTTGTGAGAGTGAAATTATGTCTAAGTCCAGCTTTGGTACATTAGAAGCAACTCTGAAACTTAACCTAAGCGTTTTTCGAAGCTACTTTTTGGCTAACTTCTTATATGAAGGTCTAGGAGCGCTGAAAATGAACGTGCGCGTCTTTCACTCTTCCCGAGGGACTTAGAAGAATTTTGTGATATTTTTTATTAAAATGGTGTATAAGGGTATATATATAAATATATTATATAAATATATTTTATTTACTGTATATGAGCTGGCGATTTCTAAGTCTGTGGTTCCGAGAGGGGGTAACCAGGCTCACTAATAAAGGTCAAGCCACTTGGTTGCCAGAATGCCCTGCTTCAGCACAGACCAGAAAGGCATTGTGATAAGCGTATACCCGGTATAGTCAGGGGTTAATGGGAGTCGTCCCCGTCCCCCCAGTATACGGCCAGAACCATGGACCCGGTACTTGTGGTTCGGACTGTCTCCAACCAGCCATAATGTTGTGAGAGTGAAATTATGTCTAAGTCCAGCTTTGGTACATTAGAAGCAACTCTGAAACTTAACCTAAGCGTTTTTCGAAGCTACTTTTTGGCTAACCTCTTATAGGAAGGTCTAGGAGCTCTGAAAATGAACGTGCGCGTCTTTCACTCTTCCCGAGGGACTTAGAAGAATTTTGTGATATTTTTTATTAAAATGGTGTATAAGGGTATATATATAAATATATTATATAAATATATTTTATGCACTGTATATGAGCTGGCGATTTCTAAGTCTGTGGTTCCGAGAGGGGGTAACCAGGCTCACTAACAAAGGTCAAGCCACTTGGCTGCCAGAATGCCCTGCTTCAGCACAGACCAGAAAGGCATTGTGATAAGCGTATCCCCGGTATAGTCAGGGGTTAATGGGAGTCGTCCCCGTCCCCCCAGTATACGCCCAGAACCATCGATCCGGTACTTGTGGTTCGGACTGTCTCCAACCAGCCATAATGTTGTGAGAGTGAAATTATGTCTAAGTCCAGCTTTGGTACATTAGAAGCAACTCTGAAACTTAACCTAAGCGTTTTTCGAAGCTACTTTTTGGCTAACTTCTTATAGGAAGGTCTAGGAGCTCTGAAAATGAACGTGCGCGTCTTTCACTCTTCCCGAGGGACTTAGAAGAATTTTGTGATATTTTTTATTAAAATGGTGTATAAGGGTATATATATAAATATATTATATACATATATTTTATGCACTGTATATGATCTGGCGATTTCTAAGTCTGTGGTTCCGAGAGGGGGTAACCAGGCTCACTAATAAAGGTCAAGCCACTTGGCTGCCAGAATGCCCTGCTTCAGCACAGACCAGAAAGGCATTGTGATAAGCGTATCCCCGGTATAGTCAGGGGTTAATGGGAGTCGTCCCCGTCCCCCCAGTATACGCCCAGAACCATCGATCCGGTACTTGTGGTTCGGACTGTCTCCAACCAGCCATAATGTTGTGAGAGTGAAATTATGTCTAAGTCCAGCTTTGGTACATTAGAAGCAACTCTGAAACTTAACCTAAGCGTTTTTCGAAGCTACTTTTTGGCTAACTTCTTATAGGAAGGTCTAGGAGCTCTGAAAATGAACGTGCGCGTCTTTCACTCTTCCCGAGGGACTTAGAAGAATTTTGTGATATTTTTTATTAAAATAGTGTATAAGGGTATATATATAAATATATTTTATGCACTGTATATGAGCTGGCGATTTCTAAGTCTGTGGTTCCGAGAGGGGGTAACCAGGCTCACTAATAAAGGTCAAGCCACTTGGCTGCCAGAATGCCCTGCTTCAGCACAGACCAGAAAGGCATTTTGATAAGCGTATCCCCGGTATAGTCAGGGGTTAATGGGAGTCGTCCCCGTCCCCCCAGTATACGCCCAGAACCATGGACCCGGTACTTGTGGTTCGGACTGTCTCCAACCAGCCATAATGTTGTGAGAGTGAAATTATGTCTAAGTCCAGCTTTGGTACATTAGAAGCAACTCTGAAACTTAACCTAAGCGTTTTTCAAAGCTACTTTTTGGCTAACTTCTTATAGGAAGGTCTAGGAGCGTTGAAAATGAACGTGCGCGTCTTTCACTCTTCCCGAGGGACTTAGAAGAATTTTGTGATATTTTTTATTAAAATGGTGTATAAGGGTATATATATAAATATATTTTATGCACTGTATATGAGCTGGCGATTTCTAAGTCTGTGGTTCCGAGAGGGGGTAACCAGGCTCACTAATAAAGGTCAAGCCACTTGGTTGCCAGAATGCCCTGCTTCAGCACAGACCAGAAAGGCATTGTGATAAGCGTATACCCGGTATAGTCAGGGGTTAATGGGAGTCGTCCCCGTCCCCCCAGTATACGGCCAGAACCATGGACCCGGTACTTGTGGTTCGGACTGTCTCCAACCAGCCATAATGTTGTGAGAGTGAAATTATGTCTAAGTCCAGCTTTGGTACATTAGAAGCAACTCTGAAACTTAACCTAAGCGTTTTTCGAAGCTACTTTTTGGCTAACCTCTTATAGGAAGGTCTAGGAGCTCTGAAAATGAACGTGCGCGTCTTTCACTCTTCCCGAGGGACTTAGAAGAATTTTGTGATATTTTTTATTAAAATGGTGTATAAGGGTATATATATAAATATATTATATACAGTAAATATATTTTATGCACTGTACAGTATATGAGCTGGCGATTTCTAAGTCTGTGGTTCCGAGAGGGGGTAACCAGGCTCACTAATAAAGGTCAAGCCACTTGGCTGCCAGAATGCCCTGCTTCAGCACAGACCAGAAATGCATTGTGATAAGCGTATCCCCGGTATAGTCAGGGGTTAATGGGAGTCGTCCCCTTCCCCCAGTATACGCCCAGAACCATGGACCCGGTACTTGTGGTTCGGACTGTCTCCAACCAGCTATAATGTTGTGAGAGTGAAATTATGTCTAAGTCCAGCTTTGGTACATTAGAAGCAACTCTGAAACTTAACCTAAGCGTTTTTCGAAGCTACTTTTTGGCTAACTTCTTATAGGAAGGTCTAGGAGCGTTGAAAATGAACGTGCGCGTCTTTCACTCTTCCCGAGGGACTTAGAAGAATTTTGTGATATTTTTTATTAAAATGGTGTATAAGGGTATATATATAAATATATTTTATGCACTGTATATGAGCTGGCGATTTCTAAGTCTGTGGTTCCGAGAGGGGGTAACCAGGCTCACTAATAAAGGTCAAGCCACTTGGCTGCCAGAATGCCCTGTTCAGCACAGACCAGAAAGGCATTGTGATAAGCGTATCCCCGGTATATTCAGGGGTTAATGGGAGTCGTCCCCGTCCCCCCAGTATACGGCCAGAACCATGGACCCGGTACTTGTGGTTCGGACTGTCTCCAACCAGCCATAATGTTGTGAGAGTGAAATTATGTCTAAGTCCAGCTTTGGTACATTAGAAGCAACTCTGAAACTTAACCTAAGCGTTTTTCGAAGCTACTTTTTGGCTAACTTCTTATAGGAAGGTCTAGGAGCTCTGAAAATGAACGTGCGCGTCTTTCACTTTTCCCGAGGGACTTAGAAGAATTTTGTGATATTTTTTATTAAAATGGTGTATAAGGGTATATATATAAATATATTATATACAGTAAATATATTTTATGCACTGTATATGAGCTGGCGATTTCTAAGTCTGTGGTTCCGAGAGGGGGTAACCAGGCTCACTAATAAAGGTCAAGCCACTTGGCTGCCAGAATGCCCTGCTTCAGCACAGACCAGAAATGCATTGTGATAAGCGTATCCCCGGTATAGTCAGGGGTTAATGGTAGTCGTCCCCTTCCCCAGTATACGCCCAGAACCATGGACCCGGTACTTGTGGTTCGGACTGTCTCCAACCAGCTATAATGTTGTGAGAGTGAAATTATGTCTAAGTCCAGCTTTGGTACATTAGAAGCAACTCTGAAACTTAACCTAAGCGTTTTTCGAAGCTACTTTTTGGCTAACTTCTTATAGGAAGGTCTAGGAGCACTGAAAATGAACGTGCGCGTCTTTCACTCTTCCCGAGGGACTTAGAAGAATTTTGTGATATTTTTTATTAAAATGGTGTATAAGGGTATATATATAAATATATTTTATGAACTGTATATGAGCTGGCGATTTCTAAGTCTGTGGTTCCGAGAGGGGGTAACCAGGCTCACTAATAAAGGTCAAGCCACTTGGCTGCCAGAATGCCCTGCTTCAGCACAGACCAGAAATGCATTGTGATAAGCGTATCCCCGGTATAGTCAGGGGTTAATGGGAGTCGTCCCCTTCCCCCAGTATACGCCCAGAACCATGGACCCGGTACTTGTGGTTCGGACTGGCTCCAACCAGCTATAATGTTGTGAGAGTGAAATTATGTCTAAGTCCAGCTTTGGTACATTAGAAGCAACTCTGAAACTTAACCTAAGCGTTTTTCGAAGCTACTTTTTGGCTAACTTCTTATATGAAGGTCTAGGAGCGCTGAAAATGAACGTGCGCGTCTTTCACTCTTCCCGAGGGACTTAGAAGAATTTTGTGATATTTTTTATTAAAATGGTGTATAAGGGTATATATATAAATATATTATATAAATATATTTTATTTACTGTATATGAGCTGGCGATTTCTAAGTCTGTGGTTCCGAGAGGGGGTAACCAGGCTCACTAATAAAGGTCAAGCCACTTGGTTGCCAGAATGCCCTGCTTCAGCACAGACCAGAAAGGCATTGTGATAAGCGTATACCCGGTATAGTCAGGGGTTAATGGGAGTCGTCCCCGTCCCCCCAGTATACGGCCAGAACCATGGACCCGGTACTTGTGGTTCGGACTGTCTCCAACCAGCCATAATGTTGTGAGAGTGAAATTATGTCTAAGTCCAGCTTTGGTACATTAGAAGCAACTCTGAAACTTAACCTAAGCGTTTTTCGAAGCTACTTTTTGGCTAACCTCTTATAGGAAGGTCTAGGAGCTCTGAAAATGAACGTGCGCGTCTTTCACTCTTCCCGAGGGACTTAGAAGAATTTTGTGATATTTTTTATTAAAATGGTGTATAAGGGTATATATATAAATATATTATATAAATATATTTTATGCACTGTATATGAGCTGGCGATTTCTAAGTCTGTGGTTCCGAGAGGGGGTAACCAGGCTCACTGACAAAGGTCAAGCCACTTGGCTGCCAGAATGCCCTGCTTCAGCACAGACCAGAAAGGCATTGTGATAAGCGTATCCCCGGTATAGTCAGGGGTTAATGGGAGTCGTCCCCGTCCCCCCAGTATACGCCCAGAACCATCGATCCGGTACTTGTGGTTCGGACTGTCTCCAACCAGCCATAATGTTGTGAGAGTGAAATTATGTCTAAGTCCAGCTTTGGTACATTAGAAGCAACTCTGAAACTTAACCTAAGCGTTTTTCGAAGCTACTTTTTGGCTAACTTCTTATAGGAAGGTCTAGGAGCTCTGAAAATGAACGTGCGCGTCTTTCACTCTTCCCGAGGGACTTAGAAGAATTTTGTGATATTTTTTATTAAAATGGTGTATAAGGGTATATATATAAATATATTATATACATATATTTTATGCACTGTATATGATCTGGCGATTTCTAAGTCTGTGGTTCCGAGAGGGGGTAACCAGGCTCACTAATAAAGGTCAAGCCACTTGGCTGCCAGAATGCCCTGCTTCAGCACAGACCAGAAAGGCATTGTGATAAGCGTATCCCCGGTATAGTCAGGGGTTAATGGGAGTCGTCCCCGTCCCCCCAGTATACGCCCAGAACCATCGATCCGGTACTTGTGGTTCGGACTGTCTCCAACCAGCCATAATGTTGTGAGAGTGAAATTATGTCTAAGTCCAGCTTTGGTACATTAGAAGCAACTCTGAAACTTAACCTAAGCGTTTTTCGAAGCTACTTTTTGGCTAACTTCTTATAGGAAGGTCTAGGAGCTCTGAAAATGAACGTGCGCGTCTTTCACTCTTCCCGAGGGACTTAGAAGAATTTTGTGATATTTTTTATTAAAATAGTGTATAAGGGTATATATATAAATATATTTTATGCACTGTATATGAGCTGGCGATTTCTAAGTCTGTGGTTCCGAGAGGGGGTAACCAGGCTCACTAATAAAGGTCAAGCCACTTGGCTGCCAGAATGCCCTGCTTCAGCACAGACCAGAAAGGCATTTTGATAAGCGTATCCCCGGTATAGTCAGGGGTTAATGGGAGTCGTCCCCGTCCCCCCAGTATACGCCCAGAACCATGGACCCGGTACTTGTGGTTCGGACTGTCTCCAACCAGCCATAATGTTGTGAGAGTGAAATTATGTCTAAGTCCAGCTTTGGTACATTAGAAGCAACTCTGAAACTTAACCTAAGCGTTTTTCAAAGCTACTTTTTGGCTAACTTCTTATAGGAAGGTCTAGGAGCGTTGAAAATGAACGTGCGCGTCTTTCACTCTTCCCGAGGGACTTAGAAGAATTTTGTGATATTTTTTATTAAAATGGTGTATAAGGGTATATATATAAATATATTTTATGCACTGTATATGAGCTGGCGATTTCTAAGTCTGTGGTTCCGAGAGGGGGTAACCAGGCTCACTAATAAAGGTCAAGCCACTTGGTTGCCAGAATGCCCTGCTTCAGCACAGACCAGAAAGGCATTGTGATAAGCGTATACCCGGTATAGTCAGGGGTTAATGGGAGTCGTCCCCGTCCCCCCAGTATACGGCCAGAACCATGGACCCGGTACTTGTGGTTCGGACTGTCTCCAACCAGCCATAATGTTGTGAGAGTGAAATTATGTCTAAGTCCAGCTTTGGTACATTAGAAGCAACTCTGAAACTTAACCTAAGCGTTTTTCGAAGCTACTTTTTGGCTAACCTCTTATAGGAAGGTCTAGGAGCTCTGAAAATGAACGTGCGCGTCTTTCACTCTTCCCGAGGGACTTAGAAGAATTTTGTGATATTTTTTATTAAAATGGTGTATAAGGGTATATATATAAATATATTATATACAGTAAATATATTTTATGCACTGTACAGTATATGAGCTGGCGATTTCTAAGTCTGTGGTTCCGAGAGGGGGTAACCAGGCTCACTAATAAAGGTCAAGCCACTTGGCTGCCAGAATGCCCTGCTTCAGCACAGACCAGAAATGCATTGTGATAAGCGTATCCCCGGTATAGTCAGGGGTTAATGGGAGTCGTCCCCTTCCCCCAGTATACGCCCAGAACCATGGACCCGGTACTTGTGGTTCGGACTGTCTCCAACCAGCTATAATGTTGTGAGAGTGAAATTATGTCTAAGTCCAGCTTTGGTACATTAGAAGCAACTCTGAAACTTAACCTAAGCGTTTTTCGAAGCTACTTTTTGGCTAACTTCTTATAGGAAGGTCTAGGAGCGCTGAAAATGAACGTGCGCGTCTTTCAATCTTCCCGAGGGACTTAGAAGAATTTTGTGATATTTTTTATTAAAATGGTGTATAAGGGTATATATATAAATATATTATATACAGTAAATATATTTTATGCACTGTATATGAGCTGGCGATTTCTAAGTCTGTGGTTCCGAGAGGGGGTAACCAGGCTCACTAATAAAGGTCAAGCCACTTGGCTGCCAGAATGCCCTGCTTCAGCACAGACCAGAAAGGCATTGTGATAAGCGTATCCCCGGTATATTCAGGGGTTAATGGGAGTCGTCCCCGTCCCCCCAGTATACGGCCAGAACCATGGACCCGGTACTTGTGGTTCGGACTGTCTCCAACCAGCCATAATGTTGTGAGAGTGAAATTATGTCTAAGTCCAGCTTTGGTACATTAGAAGCAACTCTGAAACTTAACCTAAGCGTTTTTCGAAGCTACTTTTTGGCTAACTTCTTATAGGAAGGTCTAGGAGCTCTGAAAATGAACGTGCGCGTCTTTCACTTTTCCCGAGGGACTTAGAAGAATTTTGTGATATTTTTTATTAAAATGGTGTATAAGGGTATATATATAAATATATTATATACAGTAAATATATTTTATGCACTGTATATGAGCTGGCGATTTCTAAGTCTGTGGTTCCGAGAGGGGGTAACCAGGCTCACTAATAAAGGTCAAGCCACTTGGCTGCCAGAATGCCCTGCTTCAGCACAGACCAGAAATGCATTGTGATAAGCGTATCCCCGGTATAGTCAGGGGTTAATGGTAGTCGTCCCCTTCCCCAGTATACGCCCAGAACCATGGACCCGGTACTTGTGGTTCGGACTGTCTCCAACCAGCTATAATGTTGTGAGAGTGAAATTATGTCTAAGTCCAGCTTTGGTACATTAGAAGCAACTCTGAAACTTAACCTAAGCGTTTTTCGAAGCTACTTTTTGGCTAACTTCTTATAGGAAGGTCTAGGAGCACTGAAAATGAACGTGCGCGTCTTTCACTCTTCCCGAGGGACTTAGAAGAATTTTGTGATATTTTTTATTAAAATGGTGTATAAGGGTATATATATAAATATATTTTATGCACTGTATATGAGCTGGCGATTTCTAAGTCTGTGGTTCCGAGAGGGGGTAACCAGGCTCACTAATAAAGGTCAAGCCACTTGGTTGCCAGAATGCCCTGCTTCAGCACAGACCAGAAAGGCATTGTGATAAGCGTATACCCGGTATAGTCAGGGGTTAATGGGAGTCGTCCCCGTCCCCCCAGTATACGGCCAGAACCATGGACCCGGTACTTGTGGTTCGGACTGTCTCCAACCAGCCATAATGTTGTGAGAGTGAAATTATGTCTAAGTCCAGCTTTGGTACATTAGAAGCAACTCTGAAACTTAACCTAAGCGTTTTTCGAAGCTACTTTTTGGCTAACCTCTTATAGGAAGGTCTAGGAGCTCTGAAAATGAACGTGCGCGTCTTTCACTCTTCCCGAGGGACTTAGAAGAATTTTGTGATATTTTTTATTAAAATGGTGTATAAGGGTATATATATAAATATATTATATACAGTAAATATATTTTATGCACTGTACAGTATATGAGCTGGCGATTTCTAAGTCTGTGGTTCCGAGAGGGGGTAACCAGGCTCACTAATAAAGGTCAAGCCACTTGGCTGCCAGAATGCCCTGCTTCAGCACAGACCAGAAATGCATTGTGATAAGCGTATCCCCGGTATAGTCAGGGGTTAATGGGAGTCGTCCCCTTCCCCCAGTATACGCCCAGAACCATGGACCCGGTACTTGTGGTTCGGACTGTCTCCAACCAGCTATAATGTTGTGAGAGTGAAATTATGTCTAAGTCCAGCTTTGGTACATTAGAAGCAACTCTGAAACTTAACCTAAGCGTTTTTCGAAGCTACTTTTTGGCTAACTTCTTATAGGAAGGTCTAGGAGCGCTGAAAATGAACGTGCGCGTCTTTCAATCTTCCCGAGGGACTTAGAAGAATTTTGTGATATTTTTTATTAAAATGGTGTATAAGGGTATATATATAAATATATTATATACAGTAAATATATTTTATGCACTGTATATGAGCTGGCGATTTCTAAGTCTGTGGTTCCGAGAGGGGGTAACCAGGCTCACTAATAAAGGTCAAGCCACTTGGCTGCCAGAATGCCCTGCTTCAGCACAGACCAGAAAGGCATTGTGATAAGCGTATCCCCGGTATATTCAGGGGTTAATGGGAGTCGTCCCCGTCCCCCCAGTATACGGCCAGAACCATGGACCCGGTACTTGTGGTTCGGACTGTCTCCAACCAGCCATAATGTTGTGAGAGTGAAATTATGTCTAAGTCCAGCTTTGGTACATTAGAAGCAACTCTGAAACTTAACCTAAGCGTTTTTCGAAGCTACTTTTTGGCTAACTTCTTATAGGAAGGTCTAGGAGCTCTGAAAATGAACGTGCGCGTCTTTCACTTTTCCCGAGGGACTTAGAAGAATTTTGTGATATTTTTTATTAAAATGGTGTATAAGGGTATATATATAAATATATTATATACAGTAAATATATTTTATGCACTGTATATGAGCTGGCGATTTCTAAGTCTGTGGTTCCGAGAGGGGGTAACCAGGCTCACTAATAAAGGTCAAGCCACTTGGCTGCCAGAATGCCCTGCTTCAGCACAGACCAGAAATGCATTGTGATAAGCGTATCCCCGGTATAGTCAGGGGTTAATGGTAGTCGTCCCCTTCCCCAGTATACGCCCAGAACCATGGACCCGGTACTTGTGGTTCGGACTGTCTCCAACCAGCTATAATGTTGTGAGAGTGAAATTATGTCTAAGTCCAGCTTTGGTACATTAGAAGCAACTCTGAAACTTAACCTAAGCGTTTTTCGAAGCTACTTTTTGGCTAACTTCTTATAGGAAGGTCTAGGAGCACTGAAAATGAACGTGCGCGTCTTTCACTCTTCCCGAGGGACTTAGAAGAATTTTGTGATATTTTTTATTAAAATGGTGTATAAGGGTATATATATAAATATATTTTATGAACTGTATATGAGCTGGCGATTTCTAAGTCTGTGGTTCCGAGAGGGGGTAACCAGGCTCACTAATAAAGGTCAAGCCACTTGGCTGCCAGAATGCCCTGCTTCAGCACAGACCAGAAATGCATTGTGATAAGCGTATCCCCGGTATAGTCAGGGGTTAATGGGAGTCGTCCCCTTCCCCCAGTATACGCCCAGAACCATGGACCCGGTACTTGTGGTTCGGACTGTCTCCAACCAGCTATAATGTTGTGAGAGTGAAATTATGTCTAAGTCCAGCTTTGGTACATTAGAAGCAACTCTGAAACTTAACCTAAGCGTTTTTCGAAGCTACTTTTTGGCTAACTTCTTATATGAAGGTCTAGGAGCGCTGAAAATGAACGTGCGCGTCTTTCACTCTTCCCGAGGGACTTAGAAGAATTTTGTGATATTTTTTATTAAAATGGTGTATAAGGGTATATATATAAATATATTATATAAATATATTTTATTTACTGTATATGAGCTGGCGATTTCTAAGTCTGTGGTTCCGAGAGGGGGTAACCAGGCTCACTAATAAAGGTCAAGCCACTTGGTTGCCAGAATGCCCTGCTTCAGCACAGACCAGAAAGGCATTGTGATAAGCGTATACCCGGTATAGTCAGGGGTTAATGGGAGTCGTCCCCGTCCCCCCAGTATACGGCCAGAACCATGGACCCGGTACTTGTGGTTCGGACTGTCTCCAACCAGCCATAATGTTGTGAGAGTGAAATTATGTCTAAGTCCAGCTTTGGTACATTAGAAGCAACTCTGAAACTTAACCTAAGCGTTTTTCGAAGCTACTTTTTGGCTAACCTCTTATAGGAAGGTCTAGGAGCTCTGAAAATGAACGTGCGCGTCTTTCACTCTTCCCGAGGGACTTAGAAGAATTTTGTGATATTTTTTATTAAAATGGTGTATAAGGGTATATATATAAATATATTATATAAATATATTTTATGCACTGTATATGAGCTGGCGATTTCTAAGTCTGTGGTTCCGAGAGGGGGTAACCAGGCTCACTAACAAAGGTCAAGCCACTTGGCTGCCAGAATGCCCTGCTTCAGCACAGACCAGAAAGGCATTGTGATAAGCGTATCCCCGGTATAGTCAGGGGTTAATGGGAGTCGTCCCCGTCCCCCCAGTATACGCCCAGAACCATCGATCCGGTACTTGTGGTTCGGACTGTCTCCAACCAGCCATAATGTTGTGAGAGTGAAATTATGTCTAAGTCCAGCTTTGGTACATTAGAAGCAACTCTGAAACTTAACCTAAGCGTTTTTCGAAGCTACTTTTTGGCTAACTTCTTATAGGAAGGTCTAGGAGCTCTGAAAATGAACGTGCGCGTCTTTCACTCTTCCCGAGGGACTTAGAAGAATTTTGTGATATTTTTTATTAAAATGGTGTATAAGGGTATATATATAAATATATTATATACATATATTTTATGCACTGTATATGATCTGGCGATTTCTAAGTCTGTGGTTCCGAGAGGGGGTAACCAGGCTCACTAATAAAGGTCAAGCCACTTGGCTGCCAGAATGCCCTGCTTCAGCACAGACCAGAAAGGCATTGTGATAAGCGTATCCCCGGTATAGTCAGGGGTTAATGGGAGTCGTCCCCGTCCCCCCAGTATACGCCCAGAACCATCGATCCGGTACTTGTGGTTCGGACTGTCTCCAACCAGCCATAATGTTGTGAGAGTGAAATTATGTCTAAGTCCAGCTTTGGTACATTAGAAGCAACTCTGAAACTTAACCTAAGCGTTTTTCGAAGCTACTTTTTGGCTAACTTCTTATAGGAAGGTCTAGGAGCTCTGAAAATGAACGTGCGCGTCTTTCACTCTTCCCGAGGGACTTAGAAGAATTTTGTGATATTTTTTATTAAAATAGTGTATAAGGGTATATATATAAATATATTTTATGCACTGTATATGAGCTGGCGATTTCTAAGTCTGTGGTTCCGAGAGGGGGTAACCAGGCTCACTAATAAAGGTCAAGCCACTTGGCTGCCAGAATGCCCTGCTTCAGCACAGACCAGAAAGGCATTTTGATAAGCGTATCCCCGGTATAGTCAGGGGTTAATGGGAGTCGTCCCCGTCCCCCCAGTATACGCCCAGAACCATGGACCCGGTACTTGTGGTTCGGACTGTCTCCAACCAGCCATAATGTTGTGAGAGTGAAATTATGTCTAAGTCCAGCTTTGGTACATTAGAAGCAACTCTGAAACTTAACCTAAGCGTTTTTCAAAGCTACTTTTTGGCTAACTTCTTATAGGAAGGTCTAGGAGCGTTGAAAATGAACGTGCGCGTCTTTCACTCTTCCCGAGGGACTTAGAAGAATTTTGTGATATTTTTTATTAAAATGGTGTATAAGGGTATATATATAAATATATTTTATGCACTGTATATGAGCTGGCGATTTCTAAGTCTGTGGTTCCGAGAGGGGGTAACCAGGCTCACTAATAAAGGTCAAGCCACTTGGTTGCCAGAATGCCCTGCTTCAGCACAGACCAGAAAGGCATTGTGATAAGCGTATACCCGGTATAGTCAGGGGTTAATGGGAGTCGTCCCCGTCCCCCCAGTATACGGCCAGAACCATGGACCCGGTACTTGTGGTTCGGACTGTCTCCAACCAGCCATAATGTTGTGAGAGTGAAATTATGTCTAAGTCCAGCTTTGGTACATTAGAAGCAACTCTGAAACTTAACCTAAGCGTTTTTCGAAGCTACTTTTTGGCTAACCTCTTATAGGAAGGTCTAGGAGCTCTGAAAATGAACGTGCGCGTCTTTCACTCTTCCCGAGGGACTTAGAAGAATTTTGTGATATTTTTTATTAAAATGGTGTATAAGGGTATATATATAAATATATTATATACAGTAAATATATTTTATGCACTGTACAGTATATGAGCTGGCGATTTCTAAGTCTGTGGTTCCGAGAGGGGGTAACCAGGCTCACTAATAAAGGTCAAGCCACTTGGCTGCCAGAATGCCCTGCTTCAGCACAGACCAGAAATGCATTGTGATAAGCGTATCCCCGGTATAGTCAGGGGTTAATGGGAGTCGTCCCCTTCCCCCAGTATACGCCCAGAACCATGGACCCGGTACTTGTGGTTCGGACTGTCTCCAACCAGCTATAATGTTGTGAGAGTGAAATTATGTCTAAGTCCAGCTTTGGTACATTAGAAGCAACTCTGAAACTTAACCTAAGCGTTTTTCGAAGCTACTTTTTGGCTAACTTCTTATAGGAAGGTCTAGGAGCGCTGAAAATGAACGTGCGCGTCTTTCAATCTTCCCGAGGGACTTAGAAGAATTTTGTGATATTTTTTATTAAAATGGTGTATAAGGGTATATATATAAATATATTATATACAGTAAATATATTTTATGCACTGTATATGAGCTGGCGATTTCTAAGTCTGTGGTTCCGAGAGGGGGTAACCAGGCTCACTAATAAAGGTCAAGCCACTTGGCTGCCAGAATGCCCTGCTTCAGCACAGACCAGAAAGGCATTTTGATAAGCGTATCCCCGGTATAGTCAGGGGTTAATGGGAGTCGTCCCCGTCCCCCCAGTATACGCCCAGAACCATGGACCCGGTACTTGTGGTTCGGACTGTCTCCAACCAGCCATAATGTTGTGAGAGTGAAATTATGTCTAAGTCCAGCTTTGGTACATTAGAAGCAACTCTGAAACTTAACCTAAGCGTTTTTCAAAGCTACTTTTTGGCTAACTTCTTATAGGAAGGTCTAGGAGCGTTGAAAATGAACGTGCGCGTCTTTCACTCTTCCCGAGGGACTTAGAAGAATTTTGTGATATTTTTTATTAAAATGGTGTATAAGGGTATATATATAAATATATTTTATGCACTGTATATGAGCTGGCGATTTCTAAGTCTGTGGTTCCGAGAGGGGGTAACCAGGCTCACTAATAAAGGTCAAGCCACTTGGTTGCCAGAATGCCCTGCTTCAGCACAGACCAGAAAGGCATTGTGATAAGCGTATACCCGGTATAGTCAGGGGTTAATGGGAGTCGTCCCCGTCCCCCCAGTATACGGCCAGAACCATGGACCCGGTACTTGTGGTTCGGACTGTCTCCAACCAGCCATAATGTTGTGAGAGTGAAATTATGTCTAAGTCCAGCTTTGGTACATTAGAAGCAACTCTGAAACTTAACCTAAGCGTTTTTCGAAGCTACTTTTTGGCTAACCTCTTATAGGAAGGTCTAGGAGCTCTGAAAATGAACGTGCGCGTCTTTCACTCTTCCCGAGGGACTTAGAAGAATTTTGTGATATTTTTTATTAAAATGGTGTATAAGGGTATATATATAAATATATTATATAAATATATTTTATGCACTGTATATGAGCTGGCGATTTCTAAGTCTGTGGTTCCGAGAGGGGGTAACCAGGCTCACTAACAAAGGTCAAGCCACTTGGCTGCCAGAATGCCCTGCTTCAGCACAGACCAGAAAGGCATTGTGATAAGCGTATCCCCGGTATAGTCAGGGGTTAATGGGAGTCGTCCCCGTCCCCCCAGTATACGCCCAGAACCATCGATCCGGTACTTGTGGTTCGGACTGTCTCCAACCAGCCATAATGTTGTGAGAGTGAAATTATGTCTAAGTCCAGCTTTGGTACATTAGAAGCAACTCTGAAACTTAACCTAAGCGTTTTTCGAAGCTACTTTTTGGCTAACTTCTTATAGGAAGGTCTAGGAGCTCTGACAATGAACGTGCGCGTCTTTCACTCTTCCCGAGGGACTTAGAAGAATTTTGTGATATTTTTTATTAAAATGGTGTATAAGGGTATATATATAAATATATTATATACATATATTTTATGCACTGTATATGATCTGGCGATTTCTAAGTCTGTGGTTCCGAGAGGGGGTAACCAGGCTCACTAATAAAGGTCAAGCCACTTGGCTGCCAGAATGCCCTGCTTCAGCACAGACCAGAAAGGCATTGTGATAAGCGTATCCCCGGTATAGTCAGGGGTTAATGGGAGTCGTCCCCGTCCCCCCAGTATACGCCCAGAACCATCGATCCGGTACTTGTGGTTCGGACTGTCTCCAACCAGCCATAATGTTGTGAGAGTGAAATTATGTCTAAGTCCAGCTTTGGTACATTAGAAGCAACTCTGAAACTTAACCTAAGCGTTTTTCGAAGCTACTTTTTGGCTAACTTCTTATAGGAAGGTCTAGGAGCTCTGAAAATGAACGTGCGCGTCTTTCACTCTTCCCGAGGGACTTAGAAGAATTTTGTGATATTTTTTATTAAAATAGTGTATAAGGGTATATATATAAATATATTTTATGCACTGTATATGAGCTGGCGATTTCTAAGTCTGTGGTTCCGAGAGGGGGTAACCAGGCTCACTAATAAAGGTCAAGCCACTTGGCTGCCAGAATGCCCTGCTTCAGCACAGACCAGAAAGGCATTTTGATAAGCGTATCCCCGGTATAGTCAGGGGTTAATGGGAGTCGTCCCCGTCCCCCCAGTATACGCCCAGAACCATGGACCCGGTACTTGTGGTTCGGACTGTCTCCAACCAGCCATAATGTTGTGAGAGTGAAATTATGTCTAAGTCCAGCTTTGGTACATTAGAAGCAACTCTGAAACTTAACCTAAGCGTTTTTCAAAGCTACTTTTTGGCTAACTTCTTATAGGAAGGTCTAGGAGCGTTGAAAATGAACGTGCGCGTCTTTCACTCTTCCCGAGGGACTTAGAAGAATTTTGTGATATTTTTTATTAAAATGGTGTATAAGGGTATATATATAAATATATTTTATGCACTGTATATGAGCTGGCGATTTCTAAGTCTGTGGTTCCGAGAGGGGGTAACCAGGCTCACTAATAAAGGTCAAGCCACTTGGTTGCCAGAATGCCCTGCTTCAGCACAGACCAGAAAGGCATTGTGATAAGCGTATACCCGGTATAGTCAGGGGTTAATGGGAGTCGTCCCCGTCCCCCCAGTATACGGCCAGAACCATGGACCCGGTACTTGTGGTTCGGACTGTCTCCAACCAGCCATAATGTTGTGAGAGTGAAATTATGTCTAAGTCCAGCTTTGGTACATTAGAAGCAACTCTGAAACTTAACCTAAGCGTTTTTCGAAGCTACTTTTTGGCTAACTTCTTATAGGAAGGTCTAGGAGCACTGAAAATGAACGTGCGCGTCTTTCACTCTTCCCGAGGGACTTAGAAGAATTTTGTGATATTTTTTATTAAAATGGTGTATAAGGGTATATATATAAATATATTTTATGAACTGTATATGAGCTGGCGATTTCTAAGTCTGTGGTTCCGAGAGGGGGTAACCAGGCTCACTAATAAAGGTCAAGCCACTTGGCTGCCAGAATGCCCTGCTTCAGCACAGACCAGAAATGCATTGTGATAAGCGTATCCCCGGTATAGTCAGGGGTTAATGGGAGTCGTCCCCGTCCCCCCAGTATACGGCCAGAACCATGGACCCGGTACTTGTGGTTCGGACTGTCTCCAACCAGCCATAATGTTGTGAGAGTGAAATTATGTCTAAGTCCAGCTTTGGTACATTAGAAGCAACTCTGAAACTTAACCTAAGCGTTTTTCGAAGCTACTTTTTGGCTAACTTCTTATATGAAGGTCTAGGAGCGCTGAAAATGAACGTGCGCGTCTTTCACTCTTCCCGAGGGACTTAGAAGAATTTTGTGATATTTTTTATTAAAATGGTGTATAAGGGTATATATATAAATATATTATATAAATATATTTTATTTACTGTATATGAGCTGGCGATTTCTAAGTCTGTGGTTCCGAGAGGGGGTAACCAGGCTCACTAATAAAGGTCAAGCCACTTGGTTGCCAGAATGCCCTGCTTCAGCACAGACCAGAAAGGCATTGTGATAAGCGTATACCCGGTATAGTCAGGGGTTAATGGGAGTCGTCCCCGTCCCCCCAGTATACGGCCAGAACCATGGACCCGGTACTTGTGGTTCGGACTGTCTCCAACCAGCCATAATGTTGTGAGAGTGAAATTATGTCTAAGTCCAGCTTTGGTACATTAGAAGCAACTCTGAAACTTAACCTAAGCGTTTTTCGAAGCTACTTTTTGGCTAACCTCTTATAGGAAGGTCTAGGAGCTCTGAAAATGAACGTGCGCGTCTTTCACTCTTCCCGAGGGACTTAGAAGAATTTTGTGATATTTTTTATTAAAATGGTGTATAAGGGTATATATATAAATATATTATATAAATATATTTTATGCACTGTATATGAGCTGGCGATTTCTAAGTCTGTGGTTCCGAGAGGGGGTAACCAGGCTCACTAACAAAGGTCAAGCCACTTGGCTGCCAGAATGCCCTGCTTCAGCACAGACCAGAAAGGCATTGTGATAAGCGTATCCCCGGTATAGTCAGGGGTTAATGGGAGTCGTCCCCGTCCCCCCAGTATACGCCCAGAACCATCGATCCGGTACTTGTGGTTCGGACTGTCTCCAACCAGCCATAATGTTGTGAGAGTGAAATTATGTCTAAGTCCAGCTTTGGTACATTAGAAGCAACTCTGAAACTTAACCTAAGCGTTTTTCGAAGCTACTTTTTGGCTAACTTCTTATAGGAAGGTCTAGGAGCTCTGAAAATGAACGTGCGCGTCTTTCACTCTTCCCGAGGGACTTAGAAGAATTTTGTGATATTTTTTATTAAAATGGTGTATAAGGGTATATATATAAATATATTATATACATATATTTTATGCACTGTATATGATCTGGCGATTTCTAAGTCTGTGGTTCCGAGAGGGGGTAACCAGGCTCACTAATAAAGGTCAAGCCACTTGGCTGCCAGAATGCCCTGCTTCAGCACAGACCAGAAAGGCATTGTGATAAGCGTATCCCCGGTATAGTCAGGGGTTAATGGGAGTCGTCCCCGTCCCCCCAGTATACGCCCAGAACCATCGATCCGGTACTTGTGGTTCGGACTGTCTCCAACCAGCCATAATGTTGTGAGAGTGAAATTATGTCTAAGTCCAGCTTTGGTACATTAGAAGCAACTCTGAAACTTAACCTAAGCGTTTTTCGAAGCTACTTTTTGGCTAACTTCTTATAGGAAGGTCTAGGAGCTCTGAAAATGAACGTGCGCGTCTTTCACTCTTCCCGAGGGACTTAGAAGAATTTTGTGATATTTTTTATTAAAATAGTGTATAAGGGTATATATATAAATATATTTTATGCACTGTATATGAGCTGGCGATTTCTAAGTCTGTGGTTCCGAGAGGGGGTAACCAGGCTCACTAATAAAGGTCAAGCCACTTGGCTGCCAGAATGCCCTGCTTCAGCACAGACCAGAAAGGCATTTTGATAAGCGTATCCCCGGTATAGTCAGGGGTTAATGGGAGTCGTCCCCGTCCCCCCAGTATACGCCCAGAACCATGGACCCGGTACTTGTGGTTCGGACTGTCTCCAACCAGCCATAATGTTGTGAGAGTGAAATTATGTCTAAGTCCAGCTTTGGTACATTAGAAGCAACTCTGAAACTTAACCTAAGCGTTTTTCAAAGCTACTTTTTGGCTAACTTCTTATAGGAAGGTCTAGGAGCGTTGAAAATGAACGTGCGCGTCTTTCACTCTTCCCGAGGGACTTAGAAGAATTTTGTGATATTTTTTATTAAAATGGTGTATAAGGGTATATATATAAATATATTTTATGCACTGTATATGAGCTGGCGATTTCTAAGTCTGTGGTTCCGAGAGGGGGTAACCAGGCTCACTAATAAAGGTCAAGCCACTTGGTTGCCAGAATGCCCTGCTTCAGCACAGACCAGAAAGGCATTGTGATAAGCGTATACCCGGTATAGTCAGGGGTTAATGGGAGTCGTCCCCGTCCCCCCAGTATACGGCCAGAACCATGGACCCGGTACTTGTGGTTCGGACTGTCTCCAACCAGCCATAATGTTGTGAGAGTGAAATTATGTCTAAGTCCAGCTTTGGTACATTAGAAGCAACTCTGAAACTTAACCTAAGCGTTTTTCGAAGCTACTTTTTGGCTAACCTCTTATAGGAAGGTCTAGGAGCTCTGAAAATGAACGTGCGCGTCTTTCACTCTTCCCGAGGGACTTAGAAGAATTTTGTGATATTTTTTATTAAAATGGTGTATAAGGGTATATATATAAATATATTATATACAGTAAATATATTTTATGCACTGTACAGTATATGAGCTGGCGATTTCTAAGTCTGTGGTTCCGAGAGGGGGTAACCAGGCTCACTAATAAAGGTCAAGCCACTTGGCTGCCAGAATGCCCTGCTTCAGCACAGACCAGAAATGCATTGTGATAAGCGTATCCCCGGTATAGTCAGGGGTTAATGGGAGTCGTCCCCTTCCCCCAGTATACGCCCAGAACCATGGACCCGGTACTTGTGGTTCGGACTGTCTCCAACCAGCTATAATGTTGTGAGAGTGAAATTATGTCTAAGTCCAGCTTTGGTACATTAGAAGCAACTCTGAAACTTAACCTAAGCGTTTTTCGAAGCTACTTTTTGGCTAACTTCTTATAGGAAGGTCTAGGAGCGCTGAAAATGAACGTGCGCGTCTTTCAATCTTCCCGAGGGACTTAGAAGAATTTTGTGATATTTTTTATTAAAATGGTGTATAAGGGTATATATATAAATATATTATATACAGTAAATATATTTTATGCACTGTATATGAGCTGGCGATTTCTAAGTCTGTGGTTCCGAGAGGGGGTAACCAGGCTCACTAATAAAGGTCAAGCCACTTGGCTGCCAGAATGCCCTGCTTCAGCACAGACCAGAAAGGCATTGTGATAAGCGTATCCCCGGTATATTCAGGGGTTAATGGGAGTCGTCCCCGTCCCCCCAGTATACGGCCAGAACCATGGACCCGGTACTTGTGGTTCGGACTGTCTCCAACCAGCCATAATGTTGTGAGAGTGAAATTATGTCTAAGTCCAGCTTTGGTACATTAGAAGCAACTCTGAAACTTAACCTAAGCGTTTTTCGAAGCTACTTTTTGGCTAACTTCTTATAGGAAGGTCTAGGAGCTCTGAAAATGAACGTGCGCGTCTTTCACTTTTCCCGAGGGACTTAGAAGAATTTTGTGATATTTTTTATTAAAATGGTGTATAAGGGTATATATATAAATATATTATATACAGTAAACATATTTTATGCACTGTATATGAGCTGGCGATTTCTAAGTCTGTGGTTCCGAGAGGGGGTAACCAGGCTCACTAATAAAGGTCAAGCCACTTGGCTGCCAGAATGCCCTGCTTCAGCACAGACCAGAAATGCATTGTGATAAGCGTATCCCCGGTATAGTCAGGGGTTAATGGTAGTCGTCCCCTTCCCCAGTATACGCCCAGAACCATGGACCCGGTACTTGTGGTTCGGACTGTCTCCAACCAGCTATAATGTTGTGAGAGTGAAATTATGTCTAAGTCCAGCTTTGGTACATTAGAAGCAACTCTGAAACTTAACCTAAGCGTTTTTCGAAGCTACTTTTTGGCTAACTTCTTATAGGAAGGTCTAGGAGCACTGAAAATGAACGTGCGCGTCTTTCACTCTTCCCGAGGGACTTAGAAGAATTTTGTGATATTTTTTATTAAAATGGTGTATAAGGGTATATATATAAATATATTTTATGAACTGTATATGAGCTGGCGATTTCTAAGTCTGTGGTTCCGAGAGGGGGTAACCAGGCTCACTAATAAAGGTCAAGCCACTTGGCTGCCAGAATGCCCTGCTTCAGCACAGACCAGAAAGGCATTGTGATAAGCGTATCCCCGGTATAGTCAGGGGTTAATGGGAGTCGTCCCCTTCCCCCAGTATACGCCCAGAACCATGGACCCGGTACTTGTGGTTCGGACTGTCTCCAACCAGCTATAATGTTGTGAGAGTGAAATTATGTCTAAGTCCAGCTTTGGTACATTAGAAGCAACTCTGAAACTTAACCTAAGCGTTTTTCGAAGCTACTTTTTGACTAACTTCTTATATGAAGGTCTAGGAGCGCTGAAAATGAACGTGCGCGTCTTTCACTCTTCCCGAGGGACTTAGAAGAATTTTGTGATATTTTTTATTAAAATGGTGTATAAGGGTATATATATAAATATATTATATAAATATATTTTATTTACTGTATATGAGCTGGCGATTTCTAAGTCTGTGGTTCCGAGAGGGGGTAACCAGGCTCACTAATAAAGGTCAAGCCACTTGGTTGCCAGAATGCCCTGCTTCAGCACAGACCAGAAAGGCATTGTGATAAGCGTATACCCGGTATAGTCAGGGGTTAATGGGAGTCGTCCCCGTCCCCCCAGTATACGGCCAGAACCATGGACCCGGTACTTGTGGTTCGGACTGTCTCCAACCAGCCATAATGTTGTGAGAGTGAAATTATGTCTAAGTCCAGCTTTGGTACATTAGAAGCAACTCTGAAACTTAACCTAAGCGTTTTTCGAAGCTACTTTTTGGCTAACCTCTTATAGGAAGGTCTAGGAGCTCTGAAAATGAACGTGCGCGTCTTTCACTCTTCCCGAGGGACTTAGAAGAATTTTGTGATATTTTTTATTAAAATGGTGTATAAGGGTATATATATAAATATATTATATAAATATATTTTATGCACTGTATATGAGCTGGCGATTTCTAAGTCTGTGGTTCCGAGAGGGGGTAACCAGGCTCACTAACAAAGGTCAAGCCACTTGGCTGCCAGAATGCCCTGCTTCAGCACAGACCAGAAAGGCATTGTGATAAGCGTATCCCCGGTATAGTCAGGGGTTAATGGGAGTCGTCCCCGTCCCCCCAGTATACGCCCAGAACCATCGATCCGGTACTTGTGGTTCGGACTGTCTCCAACCAGCCATAATGTTGTGAGAGTGAAATTATGTCTAAGTCCAGCTTTGGTACATTAGAAGCAACTCTGAAACTTAACCTAAGCGTTTTTCGAAGCTACTTTTTGGCTAACTTCTTATAGGAAGGTCTAGGAGCTCTGAAAATGAACGTGCGCGTCTTTCACTCTTCCCGAGGGACTTAGAAGAATTTTGTGATATTTTTTATTAAAATGGTGTATAAGGGTATATATATAAATATATTATATACATATATTTTATGCACTGTATATGATCTGGCGATTTCTAAGTCTGTGGTTCCGAGAGGGGGTAACCAGGCTCACTAATAAAGGTCAAGCCACTTGGCTGCCAGAATGCCCTGCTTCAGCACAGACCAGAAAGGCATTGTGATAAGCGTATCCCCGGTATAGTCAGGGGTTAATGGGAGTCGTCCCCGTCCCCCCAGTATACGCCCAGAACCATCGATCCGGTACTTGTGGTTCGGACTGTCTCCAACCAGCCATAATGTTGTGAGAGTGAAATTATGTCTAAGTCCAGCTTTGGTACATTAGAAGCAACTCTGAAACTTAACCTAAGCGTTTTTCGAAGCTACTTTTTGGCTAACTTCTTATAGGAAGGTCTAGGAGCTCTGAAAATGAACGTGCGCGTCTTTCACTCTTCCCGAGGGACTTAGAAGAATTTTGTGATATTTTTTATTAAAATAGTGTATAAGGGTATATATATAAATATATTTTATGCACTGTATATGAGCTGGCGATTTCTAAGTCTGTGGTTCCGAGAGGGGGTAACCAGGCTCACTAATAAAGGTCAAGCCACTTGGCTGCCAGAATGCCCTGCTTCAGCACAGACCAGAAAGGCATTTTGATAAGCGTATCCCCGGTATAGTCAGGGGTTAATGGGAGTCGTCCCCGTCCCCCCAGTATACGCCCAGAACCATGGACCCGGTACTTGTGGTTCGGACTGTCTCCAACCAGCCATAATGTTGTGAGAGTGAAATTATGTCTAAGTCCAGCTTTGGTACATTAGAAGCAACTCTGAAACTTAACCTAAGCGTTTTTCAAAGCTACTTTTTGGCTAACTTCTTATAGGAAGGTCTAGGAGCGTTGAAAATGAACGTGCGCGTCTTTCACTCTTCCCGAGGGACTTAGAAGAATTTTGTGATATTTTTTATTAAAATGGTGTATAAGGGTATATATATAAATATATTTTATGCACTGTATATGAGCTGGCGATTTCTAAGTCTGTGGTTCCGAGAGGGGGTAACCAGGCTCACTAATAAAGGTCAAGCCACTTGGTTGCCAGAATGCCCTGCTTCAGCACAGACCAGAAAGGCATTGTGATAAGCGTATACCCGGTATAGTCAGGGGTTAATGGGAGTCGTCCCCGTCCCCCCAGTATACGGCCAGAACCATGGACCCGGTACTTGTGGTTCGGACTGTCTCCAACCAGCCATAATGTTGTGAGAGTGAAATTATGTCTAAGTCCAGCTTTGGTACATTAGAAGCAACTCTGAAACTTAACCTAAGCGTTTTTCGAAGCTACTTTTTGGCTAACCTCTTATAGGAAGGTCTAGGAGCTCTGAAAATGAACGTGCGCGTCTTTCACTCTTCCCGAGGGACTTAGAAGAATTTTGTGATATTTTTTATTAAAATGGTGTATAAGGGTATATATATAAATATATTATATACAGTAAATATATTTTATGCACTGTACAGTATATGAGCTGGCGATTTCTAAGTCTGTGGTTCCGAGAGGGGGTAACCAGGCTCACTAATAAAGGTCAAGCCACTTGGCTGCCAGAATGCCCTGCTTCAGCACAGACCAGAAATGCATTGTGATAAGCGTATCCCCGGTATAGTCAGGGGTTAATGGGAGTCGTCCCCTTCCCCCAGTATACGCCCAGAACCATGGACCCGGTACTTGTGGTTCGGACTGTCTCCAACCAGCTATAATGTTGTGAGAGTGAAATTATGTCTAAGTCCAGCTTTGGTACATTAGAAGCAACTCTGAAACTTAACCTAAGCGTTTTTCGAAGCTACTTTTTGGCTAACTTCTTATAGGAAGGTCTAGGAGCGCTGAAAATGAACGTGCGCGTCTTTCAATCTTCCCGAGGGACTTAGAAGAATTTTGTGATATTTTTTATTAAAATGGTGTATAAGGGTATATATATAAATATATTATATACAGTAAATATATTTTATGCACTGTATATGAGCTGGCGATTTCTAAGTCTGTGGTTCCGAGAGGGGGTAACCAGGCTCACTAATAAAGGTCAAGCCACTTGGCTGCCAGAATGCCCTGCTTCAGCACAGACCAGAAAGGCATTGTGATAAGCGTATCCCCGGTATATTCAGGGGTTAATGGGAGTCGTCCCCGTCCCCCCAGTATACGGCCAGAACCATGGACCCGGTACTTGTGGTTCGGACTGTCTCCAACCAGCCATAATGTTGTGAGAGTGAAATTATGTCTAAGTCCAGCTTTGGTACATTAGAAGCAACTCTGAAACTTAACCTAAGCGTTTTTCGAAGCTACTTTTTGGCTAACTTCTTATAGGAAGGTCTAGGAGCTCTGAAAATGAACGTGCGCGTCTTTCACTTTTCCCGAGGGACTTAGAAGAATTTTGTGATATTTTTTATTAAAATGGTGTATAAGGGTATATATATAAATATATTATATACAGTAAATATATTTTATGCACTGTATATGAGCTGGCGATTTCTAAGTCTGTGGTTCCGAGAGGGGGTAACCAGGCTCACTAATAAAGGTCAAGCCACTTGGCTGCCAGAATGCCCTGCTTCAGCACAGACCAGAAATGCATTGTGATAAGCGTATCCCCGGTATAGTCAGGGGTTAATGGTAGTCGTCCCCTTCCCCAGTATACGCCCAGAACCATGGACCCGGTACTTGTGGTTCGGACTGTCTCCAACCAGCCATAATGTTGTGAGAGTGAAATTATGTCTAAGTCCAGCTTTGGTACATTAGAAGCAACTCTGAAACTTAACCTAAGCGTTTTTCGAAGCTACTTTTTGGCTAACCTCTTATAGGAAGGTCTAGGAGCTCTGAAAATGAACGTGCGCGTCTTTCACTCTTCCCGAGGGACTTAGAAGAATTTTGTGATATTTTTTATTAAAATGGTGTATAAGGGTATATATATAAATATATTATATAAATATATTTTATGCACTGTATATGAGCTGGCGATTTCTAAGTCTGTGGTTCCGAGAGGGGGTAACCAGGCTCACTAACAAAGGTCAAGCCACTTGGCTGCCAGAATGCCCTGCTTCAGCACAGACCAGAAAGGCATTGTGATAAGCGTATCCCCGGTATAGTCAGGGGTTAATGGGAGTCGTCCCCGTCCCCCCAGTATACGCCCAGAACCATCGATCCGGTACTTGTGGTTCGGACTGTCTCCAACCAGCCATAATGTTGTGAGAGTGAAATTATGTCTAAGTCCAGCTTTGGTACATTAGAAGCAACTCTGAAACTTAACCTAAGCGTTTTTCGAAGCTACTTTTTGGCTAACTTCTTATAGGAAGGTCTAGGAGCTCTGAAAATGAACGTGCGCGTCTTTCACTCTTCCCGAGGGACTTAGAAGAATTTTGTGATATTTTTTATTAAAATGGTGTATAAGGGTATATATATAAATATATTATATACATATATTTTATGCACTGTATATGATCTGGCGATTTCTAAGTCTGTGGTTCCGAGAGGGGGTAACCAGGCTCACTAATAAAGGTCAAGCCACTTGGCTGCCAGAATGCCCTGCTTCAGCACAGACCAGAAAGGCATTGTGATAAGCGTATCCCCGGTATAGTCAGGGGTTAATGGGAGTCGTCCCCGTCCCCCCAGTATACGCCCAGAACCATCGATCCGGTACTTGTGGTTCGGACTGTCTCCAACCAGCCATAATGTTGTGAGAGTGAAATTATGTCTAAGTCCAGCTTTGGTACATTAGAAGCAACTCTGAAACTTAACCTAAGCGTTTTTCGAAGCTACTTTTTGGCTAACTTCTTATAGGAAGGTCTAGGAGCTCTGAAAATGAACGTGCGCGTCTTTCACTCTTCCCGAGGGACTTAGAAGAATTTTGTGATATTTTTTATTAAAATAGTGTATAAGGGTATATATATAAATATATTTTATGCACTGTATATGAGCTGGCGATTTCTAAGTCTGTGGTTCCGAGAGGGGGTAACCAGGCTCACTAATAAAGGTCAAGCCACTTGGCTGCCAGAATGCCCTGCTTCAGCACAGACCAGAAAGGCATTTTGATAAGCGTATCCCCGGTATAGTCAGGGGTTAATGGGAGTCGTCCCCGTCCCCCCAGTATACGCCCAGAACCATGGACCCGGTACTTGTGGTTCGGACTGTCTCCAACCAGCCATAATGTTGTGAGAGTGAAATTATGTCTAAGTCCAGCTTTGGTACATTAGAAGCAACTCTGAAACTTAACCTAAGCGTTTTTCAAAGCTACTTTTTGGCTAACTTCTTATAGGAAGGTCTAGGAGCGTTGAAAATGAACGTGCGCGTCTTTCACTCTTCCCGAGGGACTTAGAAGAATTTTGTGATATTTTTTATTAAAATGGTGTATAAGGGTATATATATAAATATATTTTATGCACTGTATATGAGCTGGCGATTTCTAAGTCTGTGGTTCCGAGAGGGGGTAACCAGGCTCACTAATAAAGGTCAAGCCACTTGGTTGCCAGAATGCCCTGCTTCAGCACAGACCAGAAAGGCATTGTGATAAGCGTATACCCGGTATAGTCAGGGGTTAATGGGAGTCGTCCCCGTCCCCCCAGTATACGGCCAGAACCATGGACCCGGTACTTGTGGTTCGGACTGTCTCCAACCAGCCATAATGTTGTGAGAGTGAAATTATGTCTAAGTCCAGCTTTGGTACATTAGAAGCAACTCTGAAACTTAACCTAAGCGTTTTTCGAAGCTACTTTTTGGCTAACCTCTTATAGGAAGGTCTAGGAGCTCTGAAAATGAACGTGCGCGTCTTTCACTCTTCCCGAGGGACTTAGAAGAATTTTGTGATATTTTTTATTAAAATGGTGTATAAGGGTATATATATAAATATATTATATACAGTAAATATATTTTATGCACTGTACAGTATATGAGCTGGCGATTTCTAAGTCTGTGGTTCCGAGAGGGGGTAACCAGGCTCACTAATAAAGGTCAAGCCACTTGGCTGCCAGAATGCCCTGCTTCAGCACAGACCAGAAATGCATTGTGATAAGCGTATCCCCGGTATAGTCAGGGGTTAATGGGAGTCGTCCCCTTCCCCCAGTATACGCCCAGAACCATGGACCCGGTACTTGTGGTTCGGACTGTCTCCAACCAGCTATAATGTTGTGAGAGTGAAATTATGTCTAAGTCCAGCTTTGGTACATTAGAAGCAACTCTGAAACTTAACCTAAGCGTTTTTCGAAGCTACTTTTTGGCTAACTTCTTATAGGAAGGTCTAGGAGCGCTGAAAATGAACGTGCGCGTCTTTCAATCTTCCCGAGGGACTTAGAAGAATTTTGTGATATTTTTTATTAAAATGGTGTATAAGGGTATATATATAAATATATTATATACAGTAAATATATTTTATGCACTGTATATGAGCTGGCGATTTCTAAGTCTGTGGTTCCGAGAGGGGGTAACCAGGCTCACTAATAAAGGTCAAGCCACTTGGCTGCCAGAATGCCCTGCTTCAGCACAGACCAGAAAGGCATTGTGATAAGCGTATCCCCGGTATATTCAGGGGTTAATGGGAGTCGTCCCCGTCCCCCCAGTATACGGCCAGAACCATGGACCCGGTACTTGTGGTTCGGACTGTCTCCAACCAGCCATAATGTTGTGAGAGTGAAATTATGTCTAAGTCCAGCTTTGGTACATTAGAAGCAACTCTGAAACTTAACCTAAGCGTTTTTCGAAGCTACTTTTTGGCTAACTTCTTATAGGAAGGTCTAGGAGCTCTGAAAATGAACGTGCGCGTCTTTCACTTTTCCCGAGGGACTTAGAAGAATTTTGTGATATTTTTTATTAAAATGGTGTATAAGGGTATATATATAAATATATTATATACAGTAAATATATTTTATGCACTGTATATGAGCTGGCGATTTCTAAGTCTGTGGTTCCGAGAGGGGGTAACCAGGCTCACTAATAAAGGTCAAGCCACTTGGCTGCCAGAATGCCCTGCTTCAGCACAGACCAGAAATGCATTGTGATAAGCGTATCCCCGGTATAGTCAGGGGTTAATGGTAGTCGTCCCCTTCCCCAGTATACGCCCAGAACCATGGACCCGGTACTTGTGGTTCGGACTGTCTCCAACCAGCTATAATGTTGTGAGAGTGAAATTATGTCTAAGTCCAGCTTTGGTACATTAGAAGCAACTCTGAAACTTAACCTAAGCGTTTTTCGAAGCTACTTTTTGGCTAACTTCTTATAGGAAGGTCTAGGAGCACTGAAAATGAACGTGCGCGTCTTTCACTCTTCCCGAGGGACTTAGAAGAATTTTGTGATATTTTTTATTAAAATGGTGTATAAGGGTATATATATAAATATATTTTATGAACTGTATATGAGCTGGCGATTTCTAAGTCTGTGGTTCCGAGAGGGGGTAACCAGGCTCACTAATAAAGGTCAAGCCACTTGGCTGCCAGAATGCCCTGCTTCAGCACAGACCAGAAATGCATTGTGATAAGCGTATCCCCGGTATAGTCAGGGGTTAATGGGAGTCGTCCCCGTCCCCCCAGTATACGGCCAGAACCATGGACCCGGTACTTGTGGTTCGGACTGTCTCCAACCAGCCATAATGTTGTGAGAGTGAAATTATGTCTAAGTCCAGCTTTGGTACATTAGAAGCAACTCTGAAACTTAACCTAAGCGTTTTTCGAAGCTACTTTTTGGCTAACTTCTTATATGAAGGTCTAGGAGCGCTGAAAATGAACGTGCGCGTCTTTCACTCTTCCCGAGGGACTTAGAAGAATTTTGTGATATTTTTTATTAAAATGGTGTATAAGGGTATATATATAAATATATTATATAAATATATTTTATTTACTGTATATGAGCTGGCGATTTCTAAGTCTGTGGTTCCGAGAGGGGGTAACCAGGCTCACTAATAAAGGTCAAGCCACTTGGTTGCCAGAATGCCCTGCTTCAGCACAGACCAGAAAGGCATTGTGATAAGCGTATACCCGGTATAGTCAGGGGTTAATGGGAGTCGTCCCCGTCCCCCCAGTATACGCCCAGAACCATGGACCCGGTACTTGTGGTTCGGACTGTCTCCAACCAGCCATAATGTTGTGAGAGTGAAATTATGTCTAAGTCCAGCTTTGGTACATTAGAAGCAACTCTGAAACTTAACCTAAGCGTTTTTCGAAGCTACTTTTTGGCTAACCTCTTATAGGAAGGTCTAGGAGCTCTGAAAATGAACGTGCGCGTCTTTCACTCTTCCCGAGGGACTTAGAAGAATTTTGTGATATTTTTTATTAAAATGGTGTATAAGGGTATATATATAAATATATTATATAAATATATTTTATGCACTGTATATGAGCTGGCGATTTCTAAGTCTGTGGTTCCGAGAGGGGGTAACCAGGCTCACTAACAAAGGTCAAGCCACTTGGCTGCCAGAATGCCCTGCTTCAGCACAGACCAGAAAGGCATTGTGATAAGCGTATCCCCGGTATAGTCAGGGGTTAATGGGAGTCGTCCCCGTCCCCCCAGTATACGCCCAGAACCATCGATCCGGTACTTGTGGTTCGGACTGTCTCCAACCAGCCATAATGTTGTGAGAGTGAAATTATGTCTAAGTCCAGCTTTGGTACATTAGAAGCAACTCTGAAACTTAACCTAAGCGTTTTTCGAAGCTACTTTTTGGCTAACTTCTTATAGGAAGGTCTAGGAGCTCTGAAAATGAACGTGCGCGTCTTTCACTCTTCCCGAGGGACTTAGAAGAATTTTGTGATATTTTTTATTAAAATGGTGTATAAGGGTATATATATAAATATATTATATACATATATTTTATGCACTGTATATGATCTGGCGATTTCTAAGTCTGTGGTTCCGAGAGGGGGTAACCAGGCTCACTAATAAAGGTCAAGCCACTTGGCTGCCAGAATGCCCTGCTTCAGCACAGACCAGAAAGGCATTGTGATAAGCGTATCCCCGGTATAGTCAGGGGTTAATGGGAGTCGTCCCCGTCCCCCCAGTATACGCCCAGAACCATCGATCCGGTACTTGTGGTTCGGACTGTCTCCAACCAGCCATAATGTTGTGAGAGTGAAATTATGTCTAAGTCCAGCTTTGGTACATTAGAAGCAACTCTGAAACTTAACCTAAGCGTTTTTCGAAGCTACTTTTTGGCTAACTTCTTATAGGAAGGTCTAGGAGCTCTGAAAATGAACGTGCGCGTCTTTCACTCTTCCCGAGGGACTTAGAAGAATTTTGTGATATTTTTTATTAAAATAGTGTATAAGGGTATATATATAAATATATTTTATGCACTGTATATGAGCTGGCGATTTCTAAGTCTGTGGTTCCGAGAGGGGGTAACCAGGCTCACTAATAAAGGTCAAGCCACTTGGCTGCCAGAATGCCCTGCTTCAGCACAGACCAGAAAGGCATTTTGATAAGCGTATCCCCGGTATAGTCAGGGGTTAATGGGAGTCGTCCCCGTCCCCCCAGTATACGCCCAGAACCATGGACCCGGTACTTGTGGTTCGGACTGTCTCCAACCAGCCATAATGTTGTGAGAGTGAAATTATGTCTAAGTCCAGCTTTGGTACATTAGAAGCAACTCTGAAACTTAACCTAAGCGTTTTTCAAAGCTACTTTTTGGCTAACTTCTTATAGGAAGGTCTAGGAGCGTTGAAAATGAACGTGCGCGTCTTTCACTCTTCCCGAGGGACTTAGAAGAATTTTGTGATATTTTTTATTAAAATGGTGTATAAGGGTATATATATAAATATATTTTATGCACTGTATATGAGCTGGCGATTTCTAAGTCTGTGGTTCCGAGAGGGGGTAACCAGGCTCACTAATAAAGGTCAAGCCACTTGGTTGCCAGAATGCCCTGCTTCAGCACAGACCAGAAAGGCATTGTGATAAGCGTATACCCGGTATAGTCAGGGGTTAATGGGAGTCGTCCCCGTCCCCCCAGTATACGGCCAGAACCATGGACCCGGTACTTGTGGTTCGGACTGTCTCCAACCAGCCATAATGTTGTGAGAGTGAAATTATGTCTAAGTCCAGCTTTGGTACATTAGAAGCAACTCTGAAACTTAACCTAAGCGTTTTTCGAAGCTACTTTTTGGCTAACCTCTTATAGGAAGGTCTAGGAGCTCTGAAAATGAACGTGCGCGTCTTTCACTCTTCCCGAGGGACTTAGAAGAATTTTGTGATATTTTTTATTAAAATGGTGTATAAGGGTATATATATAAATATATTATATACAGTAAATATATTTTATGCACTGTACAGTATATGAGCTGGCGATTTCTAAGTCTGTGGTTCCGAGAGGGGGTAACCAGGCTCACTAATAAAGGTCAAGCCACTTGGCTGCCAGAATGCCCTGCTTCAGCACAGACCAGAAATGCATTGTGATAAGCGTATCCCCGGTATAGTCAGGGGTTAATGGGAGTCGTCCCCTTCCCCCAGTATACGCCCAGAACCATGGACCCGGTACTTGTGGTTCGGACTGTCTCCAACCAGCTATAATGTTGTGAGAGTGAAATTATGTCTAAGTCCAGCTTTGGTACATTAGAAGCAACTCTGAAACTTAACCTAAGCGTTTTTCGAAGCTACTTTTTGGCTAACTTCTTATAGGAAGGTCTAGGAGCGCTGAAAATGAACGTGCGCGTCTTTCAATCTTCCCGAGGGACTTAGAAGAATTTTGTGATATTTTTTATTAAAATGGTGTATAAGGGTATATATATAAATATATTATATACAGTAAATATATTTTATGCACTGTATATGAGCTGGCGATTTCTAAGTCTGTGGTTCCGAGAGGGGGTAACCAGGCTCACTAATAAAGGTCAAGCCACTTGGCTGCCAGAATGCCCTGCTTCAGCACAGACCAGAAAGGCATTGTGATAAGCGTATCCCCGGTATATTCAGGGGTTAATGGGAGTCGTCCCCGTCCCCCCAGTATACGGCCAGAACCATGGACCCGGTACTTGTGGTTCGGACTGTCTCCAACCAGCCATAATGTTGTGAGAGTGAAATTATGTCTAAGTCCAGCTTTGGTACATTAGAAGCAACTCTGAAACTTAACCTAAGCGTTTTTCGAAGCTACTTTTTGGCTAACTTCTTATAGGAAGGTCTAGGAGCTCTGAAAATGAACGTGCGCGTCTTTCACTTTTCCCGAGGGACTTAGAAGAATTTTGTGATATTTTTTATTAAAATGGTGTATAAGGGTATATATATAAATATATTATATACAGTAAATATATTTTATGCACTGTATATGAGCTGGCGATTTCTAAGTCTGTGGTTCCGAGAGGGGGTAACCAGGCTCACTAATAAAGGTCAAGCCACTTGGCTGCCAGAATGCCCTGCTTCAGCACAGACCAGAAATGCATTGTGATAAGCGTATCCCCGGTATAGTCAGGGGTTAATGGTAGTCGTCCCCTTCCCCAGTATACGCCCAGAACCATGGACCCGGTACTTGTGGTTCGGACTGTCTCCAACCAGCTATAATGTTGTGAGAGTGAAATTATGTCTAAGTCCAGCTTTGGTACATTAGAAGCAACTCTGAAACTTAACCTAAGCGTTTTTCGAAGCTACTTTTTGGCTAACTTCTTATAGGAAGGTCTAGGAGCACTGAAAATGAACGTGCGCGTCTTTCACTCTTCCCGAGGGACTTAGAAGAATTTTGTGATATTTTTTATTAAAATGGTGTATAAGGGTATATATATAAATATATTTTATGAACTGTATATGAGCTGGCGATTTCTAAGTCTGTGGTTCCGAGAGGGGGTAACCAGGCTCACTAATAAAGGTCAAGCCACTTGGCTGCCAGAATGCCCTGCTTCAGCACAGACCAGAAATGCATTGTGATAAGCGTATCCCCGGTATAGTCAGGGGTTAATGGGAGTCGTCCCCTTCCCCCAGTATACGCCCAGAACCATGGACCCGGTACTTGTGGTTCGGACTGTCTCCAACCAGCTATAATGTTGTGAGAGTGAAATTATGTCTAAGTCCAGCTTTGGTACATTAGAAGCAACTCTGAAACTTAACCTAAGCGTTTTTCGAAGCTACTTTTTGGCTAACTTCTTATATGAAGGTCTAGGAGCGCTGAAAATGAACGTGCGCGTCTTTCACTCTTCCCGAGGGACTTAGAAGAATTTTGTGATATTTTTTATTAAAATGGTGTATAAGGGTATATATATAAATATATTATATAAATATATTTTATTTACTGTATATGAGCTGGCGATTTCTAAGTCTGTGGTTCCGAGAGGGGGTAACCAGGCTCACTAATAAAGGTCAAGCCACTTGGTTGCCAGAATGCCCTGCTTCAGCACAGACCAGAAAGGCATTGTGATAAGCGTATACCCGGTATAGTCAGGGGTTAATGGGAGTCGTCCCCGTCCCCCCAGTATACGGCCAGAACCATGGACCCGGTACTTGTGGTTCGGACTGTCTCCAACCAGCCATAATGTTGTGAGAGTGAAATTATGTCTAAGTCCAGCTTTGGTACATTAGAAGCAACTCTGAAACTTAACCTAAGCGTTTTTCGAAGCTACTTTTTGGCTAACCTCTTATAGGAAGGTCTAGGAGCTCTGAAAATGAACGTGCGCGTCTTTCACTCTTCCCGAGGGACTTAGAAGAATTTTGTGATATTTTTTATTAAAATGGTGTATAAGGGTATATATATAAATATATTAAATAAATATATTGTAACACTGTATATGAGCTGGCGATTTCTAAGTCTGTGGTTCCGAGAGGGGGTAACCAGGCTCACTAATAAAGGTCAAGCCACTTGGCTGCCAGAATGCCCTGCTTCAGCACAGACCAGAAAGGCATTTTGATAAGCGTATCCCCGGTATAGTCAGGGGTTAATGGGAGTCGTCCCCGTCCCCCCAGTATACGCCCAGAACCATGGACCCGGTACTTGTGGTTCGGACTGTCTCCAACCAGCCATAATGTTGTGAGAGTGAAATTATGTCTAAGTCCAGCTTTGGTACATTAGAAGCAACTCTGAAACTTAACCTAAGCGTTTTTCAAAGCTACTTTTTGGCTAACTTCTTATAGGAAGGTCTAGGAGCGTTGAAAATGAACGTGCGCGTCTTTCACTCTTCCCGAGGGACTTAGAAGAATTTTGTGATATTTTTTATTAAAATGGTGTATAAGGGTATATATATAAATATATTTTATGCACTGTATATGAGCTGGCGATTTCTAAGTCTGTGGTTCCGAGAGGGGGTAACCAGGCTCACTAATAAAGGTCAAGCCACTTGGCTGCCAGAATGCCCTGCTTCAGCACAGACCAGAAAGGCATTGTGATAAGCGTATCCCCGGTATAGTCAGGGGTTAATGGGAGTCGTCCCCGTCCCCCCAGTATACGCCCAGAACCATGGACCCGGTACTTGTGGTTCGGACTGTCTCCAACCAGCCATAATGTTGTGAGAGTGAAATTATGTCTAAGTCCAGCTTTGGTACATTAGAAGCAACTCTGAAACTTAACCTACGCGTTTTTCGAAGCTACTTTTTGGCTAACTTCTTATAGGAAGGTCAAGGAGCTCTGAAAATGAACGTGCGCGTCTTTCACTTTTCCCGAGGGACTTAGAAGAATTTTGTGATATTTTTTATTAAAATGGTGTATAAGGGTATATATATAAATATATTATATAAATATATTTTATGCACTGTATATGAGCTGGCGATTTCTAAGTCTGTGGTTCCGAGAGGGGGTAACCAGGCTCACTAATAAAGGTCAAGCCACTTGGCTGCCAGAATGCCCTGCTTCAGCACAGACCAGAAAGGCATTGTGATAAGCGTATCCCCGGTATAGTCAGGGGTTAATGGGAGTCGTCCCCGTCCCCCCCAGTATACGCCCAGAACCATCGATCCGGTACTTGTGGTTCGGACTGTCTCCAACCAGCCATAATGTTGTGAGAGTGAAATTATGTCTAAGTCCAGCTTTGGTACATTAGAAGCAACTCTGAAACTTAACCTAAGCGTTTTTCGAAGCTACTTTTTGGCTAACTTCTTATAGGAAGGTCTAGGAGCTCTGAAAATGAACGTGCGCGTCTTTCACTCTTCCCGAGGGACTTAGAAGAATTTTGTGATATTTTTTATTAAAATAGTGTATAAGGGTATATATATAAATATATTTTATGCACTGTATATGAGCTGGCGATTTCTAAGTCTGTGGTTCCGAGAGGGGGTAACCAGGCGCACTAATACAGGTCAAGCCACTTGGCTGCCAGAATGCCCTGCTTCAGCACAGACCAGAAAGGCATTGTGATAAGCGTATCCCCGGTATAGTCAGGGGTTAATGGGAGTCGTCCCCGTCCCCCCAGTATACGCCCAGAACCATGGACCCGGTACTTGTGGTTCGGACTGTCTCCAACCAGCCATAATGTTGTGAGAGTGAAATTATGTCTAAGTCCAGCTTTGGTACATTAGAAGCAACTCTGAAACTTAACCTAAGCGTTTTTCGAAGCTACTTTTTGGCTAACTTCTTATAGGAAGGTCTAGGATCTCTGAAAATGAACTTGCGCGTCTTTCACTCTTCCCGAGGGACTTAGAAGAATTTTGTGATATTTTTTATTAAAATGGTGTATAAGGGTATATATATAAATATATTATATAAATATATTTTATGCACTGTATATGAGCTGGCGTTTTCTAAGTCTGTGGTTCCGAGAGGGGGTAACCAGGCTCACTAATAAAGGTCAAGCCACTTGGCTGCCAGAATGCCCTGCTTCAGCACAGACCAGAAAGGCATTGTGATAAGCGTATCCCCGGTATAGTCAGGGGTTAATGGGAGTCGTCCCCGTCCCCCCAAGTATACGCCCAGAACCATGGACCCGGTACTTGTGGTTCGGACTGTCTCCAACCAGCCATAATGTTGTGAGAGTGAAATTATGTCTAAGTCCAGCTTTGGTACATTAGAAGCAACTCTGAAACTTAACCTAAGCGTTTTTCGAAGCTACTTTTTGGCTAACTTCTTATAGGAAGGTCTAGGAGCTCTGAAAATGAACGTGCGCGTCTTTCACTCTTCCCGAGGGACTTAGAAGAATTTTGTGATATTTTTTATTAAAATGGTGTATAAGGGTATATATATAAATATATTTTATGCACTGTATATGAGCTGGCGATTTCTAAGTCTGTGGTTCCGAGAGGGGGTAACCAGGCTCACTAATAAAGGTCAAGCCACTTGGTTGCCAGAATGCCCTGCTTCAGCACAGACCAGAAAGGCATTGTGATAAGCGTATCCCCGGTATAGTCAGGGGTTAATGGGAGTCGTCCCCGTCCCCCCAGTATACGGCCAGAACCATGGACCCGGTACTTGTGGTTCGGACTGTCTCCAACCAGCCATAATGTTGTGAGAGTGAAATTATGTCTAAGTCCAGCTTTGGAACATTAGAAGCAACTCTGAAACTTAACCTAAGCGTTTTTCGAAGCTACTTTCTGGCTAACTTCTTATAGGAAGGTATAGGAGCGCTGAAAATGAACGTGCGCGTCTTTCACTTTTCCCGAGGGACTTAGAAGAATTTTGTGATATTTTTTATTAAAATGTGTATAAGGGTATATATATAAATATATTATATAAATATATTTTATGCACTGTATATGAGCTGGCGATTTCTAAGTCTGTGGTTCCGAGAGGGGGTAACCAGGCTCACTAATAAAGGTCAAGCCACTTGGCTGCCAGAATGCCCTGCTTCAGCACAGACCAGAAAGGCATTGTGATAAGCGTATCCCCGGTATAGTCAGGGGTTAATGGGAGTCCCCCCCGTCCCCCCAGTATACGCCCAGAACCATCGATCCGGTACTTGTGGTTCGGACTGTCTCCAACCAGCCATAATGTTGTGAGAGTGAAATTATGTCTAAGTCCAGCTTTGGTACATTAGAAGCAACTCTGAAACTTAACCTAAGCTTTTCGAAGCTACTTTTTGGCTAACTTCTTATAGGAAGGTCTAGGAGCTCTGAAAATGAACGTGCGCGTCCTTCACTCTTCCCGAGGGACTTAGAAGAATGTTGTGATATTTTTTATGAAAATGGTGTATAAGGGTATATATATAAATATATTTTATGCACTGTATATGAGCTGGCGATTTCTAAGTCTGTGGTTCCGAGAGGGGTTAACCAGGCGCACTAATACAGGTCAAGCCACTTGGCTGCCAGAATGCCCTGCTTCAGCACAGACCAGAAAGGCATTGTGATAAGCGTATCCCCGGTATAGTCAGGGGTTAATGGGAGTCGTCCCCGTCCCCCCAGTATACGCCCAGAACCATGGACCCGGTACTTGTGGTTCGGACTGTCTCCAACCAGCCATAATGTTGTGAGAGTGAAATTATGTCTAAGTCCAGCTTTGGTACATTAGAAGCAACTCTGAAACTTAACCTAAGCGTTTTTCGAAGCTACTTTTTGGCTAACTTCTTATAGGAAGGTCTAGGAGCTCTGAAAATGAAGGTGCGCGTCTTTCACTCTTCCCGAGGGACTTAGAAGAATTTTGTGATATTTTTTATTAAAATGGTGTATAAGGGTATATATATAAATATATTATATAAATATATTTTATGCACTGTATATGAGCTGGCGATTTCTAAGTCTGTGGTTCCGAGAGGGGGTAACCAGGCTCACTAATAAAGGTCAAGCCACTTGGCTGCCAGAATGCCCTGCTTCAGCACAGACCAGAAAGGCATTGTGATAAGCGTATCCCCGGTATAGTCAGGGGTTAATGGGAGTCCCCCCCGTCCCCCCAGTATACGCCCAGAACCATCGATCCGGTACTTGTGGTTCGGACTGTCTCCAACCAGCCATAATGTTGTGAGAGTGAAATTATGTCTAAGTCCAGCTTTGGTACATTAGAAGCAACTCTGAAACTTAACCTAAGCTTTTTTCGAAGCTACTTTTTGGCTAACTTCTTATAGGAAGGTCTAGGAGCTCTGAAAATGAACGTGCGCGTCTTTCACTCTTCCCGAGGGACTTAGAAGAATTTTGTGATATTTTTTATGAAAATGGTGTATAAGGGTATATATATAAATATATTTTATGCACTGTATATGAGCTGGCGATTTCTAAGTCTGTGGTTCCGAGAGGGGTTAACCAGGCGCACTAATACAGGTCAAGCCACTTGGCTGCCAGAATGCCCTGCTTCAGCACAGACCAGAAAGGCATTGTGATAAGCGTATTCACGGTATAGTCAGGGGTTAATGGGAGTCGTCCCCGTCCCCCCAGTATACGCCCAGAACCATGGACCCGGTACTTGTGGTTCGGACTGTCTCCAACCAGCCATAATGTTGTGAGAGTGAAATTATGTCTAAGTCCAGCTTTGGTACATTAGAAGCAACTCTGAAACTTAACCTAAGCGTTTTTCGAAGCTACTTTTTGGCTAACTTCTTATAGGAAGGTCTAGGAGCTCTGAAAATGAAGGTGCGCGTCTTTCACTCTTCCCGAGGGACTTAGAAGAATTTTGTGATATTTTTTATTAAAATGGTGTATAAGGGTATATATATAAATATATTATATAAATATATTTTATGCACTGTATATGAGCTGGCGATTTCTAAGTCTGTGGTTCCGAGAGGGGGTAACCAGGCTCACTAACAAAGGTCAAGCCACTTGGCTGCCAGAATGCCCTGCTTCAGCACAGACCAGAAAGGCATTGTGATAAGCGTATCCCCGGTATAGTCAGGGGTTAATGGGAGTCGTCCCCGTCCCCCCAGTATACGCCCAGAACCATCGATCCGGTACTTGTGGTTCGGACTGTCTCCAACCAGCCATAATGTTGTGAGAGTGAAATTATGTCTAAGTCCAGCTTTGGTACATTAGAAGCAACTCTGAAACTTAACCTAAGCGTTTTTCGAAGCTACTTTTTGGCTAACTTCTTATAGGAAGGTCTAGGAGCTCTGAAAATGAACGTGCGCGTCTTTCACTCTTCCCGAGGGACTTAGAAGAATTTTGTGATATTTTTTATTAAAATGGTGTATAAGGGTATATATATAAATATATTATATACATATATTTTATGCACTGTATATGATCTGGCGATTTCTAAGTCTGTGGTTCCGAGAGGGGGTAACCAGGCTCACTAATAAAGGTCAAGCCACTTGGCTGCCAGAATGCCCTGCTTCAGCACAGACCAGAAAGGCATTGTGATAAGCGTATCCCCGGTATAGTCAGGGGTTAATGGGAGTCGTCCCCGTCCCCCCAGTATACGCCCAGAACCATCGATCCGGTACTTGTGGTTCGGACTGTCTCCAACCAGCCATAATGTTGTGAGAGTGAAATTATGTCTAAGTCCAGCTTTGGTACATTAGAAGCAACTCTGAAACTTAACCTAAGCTTTTCGAAGCTACTTTTTGGCTAACTTCTTATAGGAAGGTCTAGGAGCTCTGAAAATGAACGTGCGCGTCCTTCACTCTTCCCGAGGGACTTAGAAGAATGTTGTGATATTTTTTATGAAAATGGTGTATAAGGGTATATATATAAATATATTTTATGCACTGTATATGAGCTGGCGATTTCTAAGTCTGTGGTTCCGAGAGGGGTTAACCAGGCGCACTAATACAGGTCAAGCCACTTGGCTGCCAGAATGCCCTGCTTCAGCACAGACCAGAAAGGCATTGTGATAAGCGTATCCCCGGTATAGTCAGGGGTTAATGGGAGTCGTCCCCGTCCCCCCAGTATACGCCCAGAACCATGGACCCGGTACTTGTGGTTCGGACTGTCTCCAACCAGCCATAATGTTGTGAGAGTGAAATTATGTCTAAGTCCAGCTTTGGTACATTAGAAGCAACTCTGAAACTTAACCTAAGCGTTTTTCGAAGCTACTTTTTGGCTAACTTCTTATAGGAAGGTCTAGGAGCTCTGAAAATGAAGGTGCGCGTCTTTCACTCTTCCCGAGGGACTTAGAAGAATTTTGTGATATTTTTTATTAAAATGGTGTATAAGGGTATATATATAAATATATTATATAAATATATTTTATGCACTGTATATGAGCTGGCGATTTCTAAGTCTGTGGTTCCGAGAGGGGGTAACCAGGCTCACTAATAAAGGTCAAGCCACTTGGCTGCCAGAATGCCCTGCTTCAGCACAGACCAGAAAGGCATTGTGATAAGCGTATCCCCGGTATAGTCAGGGGTTAATGGGAGTCCCCCCCGTCCCCCCAGTATACGCCCAGAACCATCGATCCGGTACTTGTGGTTCGGACTGTCTCCAACCAGCCATAATGTTGTGAGAGTGAAATTATGTCTAAGTCCAGCTTTGGTACATTAGAAGCAACTCTGAAACTTAACCTAAGCTTTTTTCGAAGCTACTTTTTGGCTAACTTCTTATAGGAAGGTCTAGGAGCTCTGAAAATGAACGTGCGCGTCTTTCACTCTTCCCGAGGGACTTAGAAGAATTTTGTGATATTTTTTATGAAAATGGTGTATAAGGGTATATATATAAATATATTTTATGCACTGTATATGAGCTGGCGATTTCTAAGTCTGTGGTTCCGAGAGGGGTTAACCAGGCGCACTAATACAGGTCAAGCCACTTGGCTGCCAGAATGCCCTGCTTCAGCACAGACCAGAAAGGCATTGTGATAAGCGTATTCACGGTATAGTCAGGGGTTAATGGGAGTCGTCCCCGTCCCCCCAGTATACGCCCAGAACCATGGACCCGGTACTTGTGGTTCGGACTGTCTCCAACCAGCCATAATGTTGTGAGAGTGAAATTATGTCTAAGTCCAGCTTTGGTACATTAGAAGCAACTCTGAAACTTAACCTAAGCGTTTTTCGAAGCTACTTTTTGGCTAACTTCTTATAGGAAGGTCTAGGAGCTCTGAAAATGAAGGTGCGCGTCTTTCACTCTTCCCGAGGGACTTAGAAGAATTTTGTGATATTTTTTATTAAAATGGTGTATAAGGGTATATATATAAATATATTATATAAATATATTTTATGCACTGTATATGAGCTGGCGATTTCTAAGTCTGTGGTTCCGAGAGGGGGTAACCAGGCTCACTAACAAAGGTCAAGCCACTTGGCTGCCAGAATGCCCTGCTTCAGCACAGACCAGAAAGGCATTGTGATAAGCGTATCCCCGGTATAGTCAGGGGTTAATGGGAGTCGTCCCCGTCCCCCCAGTATACGCCCAGAACCATCGATCCGGTACTTGTGGTTCGGACTGTCTCCAACCAGCCATAATGTTGTGAGAGTGAAATTATGTCTAAGTCCAGCTTTGGTACATTAGAAGCAACTCTGAAACTTAACCTAAGCGTTTTTCGAAGCTACTTTTTGGCTAACTTCTTATAGGAAGGTCTAGGAGCTCTGAAAATGAACGTGCGCGTCTTTCACTCTTCCCGAGGGACTTAGAAGAATTTTGTGATATTTTTTATTAAAATGGTGTATAAGGGTATATATATAAATATATTATATACATATATTTTATGCACTGTATATGATCTGGCGATTTCTAAGTCTGTGGTTCCGAGAGGGGGTAACCAGGCTCACTAATAAAGGTCAAGCCACTTGGCTGCCAGAATGCCCTGCTTCAGCACAGACCAGAAAGGCATTGTGATAAGCGTATCCCCGGTATAGTCAGGGGTTAATGGGAGTCGTCCCCGTCCCCCCAGTATACGCCCAGAACCATCGATCCGGTACTTGTGGTTCGGACTGTCTCCAACCAGCCATAATGTTGTGAGAGTGAAATTATGTCTAAGTCCAGCTTTGGAACATTAGATGCAACTCTGAAACTTAACCTAAGCGTTTTTCGAAGCTACTTTTTGGCTAACTTCTTATAGGAAGGTCTAGGAGCTCTGAAAATGAACGTGCGTGTCTTTCACTCTTCCCGAGGGACTTAGAAGAATTTGGTGATATTTTTTATTAAAATAGTGTATAAGGGTATATATATAAATATATTTTATGCACTGTATATGAGCTGGCGATTTCTAAGTCTGTGGTTCCGAGAGGGGGTAACCAGGCGCACTAATACAGGTCAAGCCACTTGGCTGCCAGAATGCCCTGCTTCAGCACAGACCAGAAAGGCATTGTGATAAGCGTATCCCCGGTATAGTCAGGGGTTAATGGGAGTCGTCCCCGTCCCCCCAGTATACGGCCAGAACCATGGACCCGGTACTTGTGGTTCGGACTGTCTCCAACCAGCCATAATGTTGTGAGAGTGAAATTATGTCTAAGTCCAGCTTTGGTACATTAGAAGCAACTCTGAAACTTAACCTAAGCGTTTTTCGAAGCTACTTTTTGGCTAACTTCTTATATGAAGGTCTAGGAGCGCTGAAAATGAACGTGCGCGTCTTTCACTCTTCCCGAGGGACTTAGAAGAATTTTGTGATATTTTTTATTAAAATGGTGTATAAGGGTATATATATAAATATATTATATAAATATATTTTATTTACTGTATATGAGCTGGCGATTTCTAAGTCTGTGGTTCCGAGAGGGGGTAACCAGGCTCACTAATAAAGGTCAAGCCACTTGGTTGCCAGAATGCCCTGCTTCAGCACAGACCAGAAAGGCATTGTGATAAGCGTATACCCGGTATAGTCAGGGGTTAATGGGAGTCGTCCCCGTCCCCCCAGTATACGGCCAGAACCATGGACCCGGTACTTGTGGTTCGGACTGTCTCCAACCAGCCATAATGTTGTGAGAGTGAAATTATGTCTAAGTCCAGCTTTGGTACATTAGAAGCAACTCTGAAACTTAACCTAAGCGTTTTTCGAAGCTACTTTTTGGCTAACCTCTTATAGGAAGGTCTAGGAGCTCTGAAAATGAACGTGCGCGTCTTTCACTCTTCCCGAGGGACTTAGAAGAATTTTGTGATATTTTTTATTAAAATGGTGTATAAGGGTATATATATAAATATATTATATAAATATATTTTATGCACTGTATATGAGCTGGCGATTTCTAAGTCTGTGGTTCCGAGAGGGGGTAACCAGGCTCACTAACAAAGGTCAAGCCACTTGGCTGCCAGAATGCCCTGCTTCAGCACAGACCAGAAAGGCATTGTGATAAGCGTATCCCCGGTATAGTCAGGGGTTAATGGGAGTCGTCCCCGTCCCCCCAGTATACGCCCAGAACCATCGATCCGGTACTTGTGGTTCGGACTGTCTCCAACCAGCCATAATGTTGTGAGAGTGAAATTATGTCTAAGTCCAGCTTTGGTACATTAGAAGCAACTCTGAAACTTAACCTAAGCGTTTTTCGAAGCTACTTTTTGGCTAACTTCTTATAGGAAGGTCTAGGAGCTCTGAAAATGAACGTGCGCGTCTTTCACTCTTCCCGAGGGACTTAGAAGAATTTTGTGATATTTTTTATTAAAATGGTGTATAAGGGTATATATATAAATATATTATATACATATATTTTATGCACTGTATATGATCTGGCGATTTCTAAGTCTGTGGTTCCGAGAGGGGGTAACCAGGCTCACTAATAAAGGTCAAGCCACTTGGCTGCCAGAATGCCCTGCTTCAGCACAGACCAGAAAGGCATTGTGATAAGCGTATCCCCGGTATAGTCAGGGGTTAATGGGAGTCGTCCCCGTCCCCCCAGTATACGCCCAGAACCATCGATCCGGTACTTGTGGTTCGGACTGTCTCCAACCAGCCATAATGTTGTGAGAGTGAAATTATGTCTAAGTCCAGCTTTGGAACATTAGATGCAACTCTGAAACTTAACCTAAGCGTTTTTCGAAGCTACTTTTTGGCTAACTTCTTATAGGAAGGTCTAGGAGCTCTGAAAATGAACGTGCGTGTCTTTCACTCTTCCCGAGGGACTTAGAAGAATTTGGTGATATTTTTTATTAAAATAGTGTATAAGGGTATATATATAAATATATTTTATGCACTGTATATGAGCTGGCGATTTCTAAGTCTGTGGTTCCGAGAGGGGGTAACCAGGCGCACTAATACAGGTCAAGCCACTTGGCTGCCAGAATGCCCTGCTTCAGCACAGACCAGAAAGGCATTGTGATAAGCGTATCCCCGGTATAGTCAGGGGTTAATGGGAGTCGTCCCCGTCCCCCCAGTATACGGCCAGAACCATGGACCCGGTACTTGTGGTTCGGACTGTCTCCAACCAGCCATAATGTTGTGAGAGTGAAATTATGTCTAAGTCCAGCTTTGGTACATTAGAAGCAACTCTGAAACTTAACCTAAGCGTTTTTCGAAGCTACTTTTTGGCTAACTTCTTATATGAAGGTCTAGGAGCGCTGAAAATGAACGTGCGCGTCTTTCACTCTTCCCGAGGGACTTAGAAGAATTTTGTGATATTTTTTATTAAAATGGTGTATAAGGGTATATATATAAATATATTATATAAATATATTTTATTTACTGTATATGAGCTGGCGATTTCTAAGTCTGTGGTTCCGAGAGGGGGTAACCAGGCTCACTAATAAAGGTCAAGCCACTTGGTTGCCAGAATGCCCTGCTTCAGCACAGACCAGAAAGGCATTGTGATAAGCGTATACCCGGTATAGTCAGGGGTTAATGGGAGTCGTCCCCGTCCCCCCAGTATACGGCCAGAACCATGGACCCGGTACTTGTGGTTCGGACTGTCTCCAACCAGCCATAATGTTGTGAGAGTGAAATTATGTCTAAGTCCAGCTTTGGTACATTAGAAGCAACTCTGAAACTTAACCTAAGCGTTTTTCGAAGCTACTTTTTGGCTAACCTCTTATAGGAAGGTCTAGGAGCTCTGAAAATGAACGTGCGCGTCTTTCACTCTTCCCGAGGGACTTAGAAGAATTTTGTGATATTTTTTATTAAAATGGTGTATAAGGGTATATATATAAATATATTATATACAGTAAATATATTTTATGCACTGTACAGTATATGAGCTGGCGATTTCTAAGTCTGTGGTTCCGAGAGGGGGTAACCAGGCTCACTAATAAAGGTCAAGCCACTTGGCTGCCAGAATGCCCTGCTTCAGCACAGACCAGAAATGCATTGTGATAAGCGTATCCCCGGTATAGTCAGGGGTTAATGGGAGTCGTCCCCTTCCCCCAGTATACGCCCAGAACCATGGACCCGGTACTTGTGGTTCGGACTGTCTCCAACCAGCTATAATGTTGTGAGAGTGAAATTATGTCTAAGTCCAGCTTTGGTACATTAGAAGCAACTCTGAAACTTAACCTAAGCGTTTTTCGAAGCTACTTTTTGGCTAACTTCTTATAGGAAGGTCTAGGAGCGCTGAAAATGAACGTGCGCGTCTTTCAATCTTCCCGAGGGACTTAGAAGAATTTTGTGATATTTTTTATTAAAATGGTGTATAAGGGTATATATATAAATATATTATATACAGTAAATATATTTTATGCACTGTATATGAGCTGGCGATTTCTAAGTCTGTGGTTCCGAGAGGGGGTAACCAGGCTCACTAATAAAGGTCAAGCCACTTGGCTGCCAGAATGCCCTGCTTCAGCACAGACCAGAAAGGCATTGTGATAAGCGTATCCCCGGTATATTCAGGGGTTAATGGGAGTCGTCCCCGTCCCCCCAGTATACGGCCAGAACCATGGACCCGGTACTTGTGGTTCGGACTGTCTCCAACCAGCCATAATGTTGTGAGAGTGAAATTATGTCTAAGTCCAGCTTTGGTACATTAGAAGCAACTCTGAAACTTAACCTAAGCGTTTTTCGAAGCTACTTTTTGGCTAACTTCTTATAGGAAGGTCTAGGAGCTCTGAAAATGAACGTGCGCGTCTTTCACTTTTCCCGAGGGACTTAGAAGAATTTTGTGATATTTTTTATTAAAATGGTGTATAAGGGTATATATATAAATATATTATATACAGTAAATATATTTTATGCACTGTATATGAGCTGGCGATTTCTAAGTCTGTGGTTCCGAGAGGGGGTAACCAGGCTCACTAATAAAGGTCAAGCCACTTGGCTGCCAGAATGCCCTGCTTCAGCACAGACCAGAAATGCATTGTGATAAGCGTATCCCCGGTATAGTCAGGGGTTAATGGTAGTCGTCCCCTTCCCCAGTATACGCCCAGAACCATGGACCCGGTACTTGTGGTTCGGACTGTCTCCAACCAGCTATAATGTTGTGAGAGTGAAATTATGTCTAAGTCCAGCTTTGGTACATTAGAAGCAACTCTGAAACTTAACCTAAGCGTTTTTCGAAGCTACTTTTTGGCTAACTTCTTATAGGAAGGTCTAGGAGCACTGAAAATGAACGTGCGCGTCTTTCACTCTTCCCGAGGGACTTAGAAGAATTTTGTGATATTTTTTATTAAAATGGTGTATAAGGGTATATATATAAATATATTTTATGAACTGTATATGAGCTGGCGATTTCTAAGTCTGTGGTTCCGAGAGGGGGTAACCAGGCTCACTAATAAAGGTCAAGCCACTTGGCTGCCAGAATGCCCTGCTTCAGCACAGACCAGAAATGCATTGTGATAAGCGTATCCCCGGTATAGTCAGGGGTTAATGGGAGTCGTCCCCTTCCCCCAGTATACGCCCAGAACCATGGACCCGGTACTTGTGGTTCGGACTGTCTCCAACCAGCTATAATGTTGTGAGAGTGAAATTATGTCTAAGTCCAGCTTTGGTACATTAGAAGCAACTCTGAAACTTAACCTAAGCGTTTTTCGAAGCTACTTTTTGGCTAACTTCTTATAGGAAGGTCTAGGAGCGCTGAAAATGAACGTGCGCGTCTTTCAATCTTCCCGAGGGACTTAGAAGAATTTTGTGATATTTTTTATTAAAATGGTGTATAAGGGTATATATATAAATATATTATATAAATATATTTTATGCACTGTATATGAGCTGGCGATTTCTAAGTCTGTGGTTCCGAGAGGGGGTAACCAGGCTCACTAATAAAGGTCAAGCCACTTGGTTGCCAGAATGCCCTGCTTCAGCACAGACCAGAAAGGCATTGTGATAAGCGTATACCCGGTATAGTCAGGGGTTAATGGGAGTCGTCCCCGTCCCCCCAGTATACGGCCAGAACCATGGACCCGGTACTTGTGGTTCGGACTGTCTCCAACCAGCCATAATGTTGTGAGAGTGAAATTATGTCTAAGTCCAGCTTTGGTACATTAGAAGCAACTCTGAAACTTAACCTAAGCGTTTTTCGAAGCTACTTTTTGGCTAACCTCTTATAGGAAGGTCTAGGAGCTCTGAAAATGAACGTGCGCGTCTTTCACTCTTCCCGAGGGACTTAGAAGAATTTTGTGATATTTTTTATTAAAATGGTGTATAAGGGTATATATATAAATATATTATATACAGTAAATATATTTTATGCACTGTACAGTATATGAGCTGGCGATTTCTAAGTCTGTGGTTCCGAGAGGGGGTAACCAGGCTCACTAATAAAGGTCAAGCCACTTGGCTGCCAGAATGCCCTGCTTCAGCACAGACCAGAAATGCATTGTGATAAGCGTATCCCCGGTATAGTCAGGGGTTAATGGGAGTCGTCCCCTTCCCCCAGTATACGCCCAGAACCATGGACCCGGTACTTGTGGTTCGGACTGTCTCCAACCAGCTATAATGTTGTGAGAGTGAAATTATGTCTAAGTCCAGCTTTGGTACATTAGAAGCAACTCTGAAACTTAACCTAAGCGTTTTTCGAAGCTACTTTTTGGCTAACTTCTTATAGGAAGGTCTAGGAGCGCTGAAAATGAACGTGCGCGTCTTTCAATCTTCCCGAGGGACTTAGAAGAATTTTGTGATATTTTTTATTAAAATGGTGTATAAGGGTATATATATAAATATATTATATACAGTAAATATATTTTATGCACTGTATATGAGCTGGCGATTTCTAAGTCTGTGGTTCCGAGAGGGGGTAACCAGGCTCACTAATAAAGGTCAAGCCACTTGGCTGCCAGAATGCCCTGCTTCAGCACAGACCAGAAAGGCATTGTGATAAGCGTATCCCCGGTATATTCAGGGGTTAATGGGAGTCGTCCCCGTCCCCCCAGTATACGGCCAGAACCATGGACCCGGTACTTGTGGTTCGGACTGTCTCCAACCAGCCATAATGTTGTGAGAGTGAAATTATGTCTAAGTCCAGCTTTGGTACATTAGAAGCAACTCTGAAACTTAACCTAAGCGTTTTTCGAAGCTACTTTTTGGCTAACTTCTTATAGGAAGGTCTAGGAGCTCTGAAAATGAACGTGCGCGTCTTTCACTTTTCCCGAGGGACTTAGAAGAATTTTGTGATATTTTTTATTAAAATGGTGTATAAGGGTATATATATAAATATATTATATACAGTAAATATATTTTATGCACTGTATATGAGCTGGCGATTTCTAAGTCTGTGGTTCCGAGAGGGGGTAACCAGGCTCACTAATAAAGGTCAAGCCACTTGGCTGCCAGAATGCCCTGCTTCAGCACAGACCAGAAATGCATTGTGATAAGCGTATCCCCGGTATAGTCAGGGGTTAATGGTAGTCGTCCCCTTCCCCAGTATACGCCCAGAACCATGGACCCGGTACTTGTGGTTCGGACTGTCTCCAACCAGCTATAATGTTGTGAGAGTGAAATTATGTCTAAGTCCAGCTTTGGTACATTAGAAGCAACTCTGAAACTTAACCTAAGCGTTTTTCGAAGCTACTTTTTGGCTAACTTCTTATAGGAAGGTCTAGGAGCACTGAAAATGAACGTGCGCGTCTTTCACTCTTCCCGAGGGACTTAGAAGAATTTTGTGATATTTTTTATTAAAATGGTGTATAAGGGTATATATATAAATATATTTTATGAACTGTATATGAGCTGGCGATTTCTAAGTCTGTGGTTCCGAGAGGGGGTAACCAGGCTCACTAATAAAGGTCAAGCCACTTGGCTGCCAGAATGCCCTGCTTCAGCACAGACCAGAAATGCATTGTGATAAGCGTATCCCTGGTATAGTCAGGGGTTAATGGGAGTCGTCCCCTTCCCCCAGTATACGCCCAGAACCATGGACCCGGTAATTGTGGTCCGGACTGTCTCCAACCAGCCATAATGTTGTGACAGTGAAATTATGTCTAAGTCCAGCTTTGGTACATTAGAAGCAACTCTGAAACTTAACCTAAGCGTTTTTCGAAGCTACTTTTTGGCTAACTTCTTATAGGAAGGTCTAGGAGCTCTGAAAATGAACGTGCGCGTCTTTCACTCTTCCCGAGGGACTTAGAAGAATTTTGTGATATTTTTTATTAAAATGGTGTATAAGGGTATATATATAAATATATTAAATAAATATATTGTAACACTGTATATGAGCTGGCGATTTCTAAGTCTGTGGTTCCGAGAGGGGGTAACCAGGCTCACTAATAAAGGTCAAGCCACTTGGCTGCCAGAATGCCCTGCTTCAGCACAGACCAGAAAGGCATTTTGATAAGCGTATCCCCGGTATAGTCAGGGGTTAATGGGAGTCGTCCCCGTCCCCCCAGTATACGCCCAGAACCATGGACCCGGTACTTGTGGTTCGGACTGTCTCCAACCAGCCATAATGTTGTGAGAGTGAAATTATGTCTAAGTCCAGCTTTGGTACATTAGAAGCAACTCTGAAACTTAACCTAAGCGTTTTTCAAAGCTACTTTTTGGCTAACTTCTTATAGGAAGGTCTAGGAGCGTTGAAAATGAACGTGCGCGTCTTTCACTCTTCCCGAGGGACTTAGAAGAATTTTGTGATATTTTTTATTAAAATGGTGTATAAGGGTATATATATAAATATATTTTATGCACTGTATATGAGCTGGCGATTTCTAAGTCTGTGGTTCCGAGAGGGGGTAACCAGGCTCACTAATAAAGGTCAAGCCACTTGGCTGCCAGAATGCCCTGCTTCAGCACAGACCAGAAAGGCATTGTGATAAGCGTATCCCCGGTATAGTCAGGGGTTAATGGGAGTCGTCCCCGTCCCCCCAGTATACGCCCAGAACCATGGACCCGGTACTTGTGGTTCGGACTGTCTCCAACCAGCCATAATGTTGTGAGAGTGAAATTATGTCTAAGTCCAGCTTTGGTACATTAGAAGCAACTCTGAAACTTAACCTACGCGTTTTTCGAAGCTACTTTTTGGCTAACTTCTTATAGGAAGGTCAAGGAGCTCTGAAAATGAACGTGCGCGTCTTTCACTTTTCCCGAGGGACTTAGAAGAATTTTGTGATATTTTTTATTAAAATGGTGTATAAGGGTATATATATAAATATATTATATAAATATATTTTATGCACTGTATATGAGCTGGCGATTTCTAAGTCTGTGGTTCCGAGAGGGGGTAACCAGGCTCACTAATAAAGGTCAAGCCACTTGGCTGCCAGAATGCCCTGCTTCAGCACAGACCAGAAAGGCATTGTGATAAGCGTATCCCCGGTATAGTCAGGGGTTAATGGGAGTCGTCCCCGTCCCCCCCAGTATACGCCCAGAACCATCGATCCGGTACTTGTGGTTCGGACTGTCTCCAACCAGCCATAATGTTGTGAGAGTGAAATTATGTCTAAGTCCAGCTTTGGTACATTAGAAGCAACTCTGAAACTTAACCTAAGCGTTTTTCGAAGCTACTTTTTGGCTAACTTCTTATAGGAAGGTCTAGGAGCTCTGAAAATGAACGTGCGCGTCTTTCACTCTTCCCGAGGGACTTAGAAGAATTTTGTGATATTTTTTATTAAAATAGTGTATAAGGGTATATATATAAATATATTTTATGCACTGTATATGAGCTGGCGATTTCTAAGTCTGTGGTTCCGAGAGGGGGTAACCAGGCGCACTAATACAGGTCAAGCCACTTGGCTGCCAGAATGCCCTGCTTCAGCACAGACCAGAAAGGCATTGTGATAAGCGTATCCCCGGTATAGTCAGGGGTTAATGGGAGTCGTCCCCGTCCCCCCAGTATACGCCCAGAACCATGGACCCGGTACTTGTGGTTCGGACTGTCTCCAACCAGCCATAATGTTGTGAGAGTGAAATTATGTCTAAGTCCAGCTTTGGTACATTAGAAGCAACTCTGAAACTTAACCTAAGCGTTTTTCGAAGCTACTTTTTGGCTAACTTCTTATAGGAAGGTCTAGGATCTCTGAAAATGAACTTGCGCGTCTTTCACTCTTCCCGAGGGACTTAGAAGAATTTTGTGATATTTTTTATTAAAATGGTGTATAAGGGTATATATATAAATATATTATATAAATATATTTTATGCACTGTATATGAGCTGGCGTTTTCTAAGTCTGTGGTTCCGAGAGGGGGTAACCAGGCTCACTAATAAAGGTCAAGCCACTTGGCTGCCAGAATGCCCTGCTTCAGCACAGACCAGAAAGGCATTGTGATAAGCGTATCCCCGGTATAGTCAGGGGTTAATGGGAGTCGTCCCCGTCCCCCCAAGTATACGCCCAGAACCATGGACCCGGTACTTGTGGTTCGGACTGTCTCCAACCAGCCATAATGTTGTGAGAGTGAAATTATGTCTAAGTCCAGCTTTGGTACATTAGAAGCAACTCTGAAACTTAACCTAAGCGTTTTTCGAAGCTACTTTTTGGCTAACTTCTTATAGGAAGGTCTAGGAGCTCTGAAAATGAACGTGCGCGTCTTTCACTCTTCCCGAGGGACTTAGAAGAATTTTGTGATATTTTTTATTAAAATGGTGTATAAGGGTATATATATAAATATATTTTATGCACTGTATATGAGCTGGCGATTTCTAAGTCTGTGGTTCCGAGAGGGGGTAACCAGGCTCACTAATAAAGGTCAAGCCACTTGGTTGCCAGAATGCCCTGCTTCAGCACAGACCAGAAAGGCATTGTGATAAGCGTATCCCCGGTATAGTCAGGGGTTAATGGGAGTCGTCCCCGTCCCCCCAGTATACGGCCAGAACCATGGACCCGGTACTTGTGGTTCGGACTGTCTCCAACCAGCCATAATGTTGTGAGAGTGAAATTATGTCTAAGTCCAGCTTTGGAACATTAGAAGCAACTCTGAAACTTAACCTAAGCGTTTTTCGAAGCTACTTTCTGGCTAACTTCTTATAGGAAGGTATAGGAGCGCTGAAAATGAACGTGCGCGTCTTTCACTTTTCCCGAGGGACTTAGAAGAATTTTGTGATATTTTTTATTAAAATGTGTATAAGGGTATATATATAAATATATTATATAAATATATTTTATGCACTGTATATGAGCTGGCGATTTCTAAGTCTGTGGTTCCGAGAGGGGGTAACCAGGCTCACTAATAAAGGTCAAGCCACTTGGCTGCCAGAATGCCCTGCTTCAGCACAGACCAGAAAGGCATTGTGATAAGCGTATCCCCGGTATAGTCAGGGGTTAATGGGAGTCCCCCCCGTCCCCCCAGTATACGCCCAGAACCATCGATCCGGTACTTGTGGTTCGGACTGTCTCCAACCAGCCATAATGTTGTGAGAGTGAAATTATGTCTAAGTCCAGCTTTGGTACATTAGAAGCAACTCTGAAACTTAACCTAAGCTTTTCGAAGCTACTTTTTGGCTAACTTCTTATAGGAAGGTCTAGGAGCTCTGAAAATGAACGTGCGCGTCCTTCACTCTTCCCGAGGGACTTAGAAGAATGTTGTGATATTTTTTATGAAAATGGTGTATAAGGGTATATATATAAATATATTTTATGCACTGTATATGAGCTGGCGATTTCTAAGTCTGTGGTTCCGAGAGGGGTTAACCAGGCGCACTAATACAGGTCAAGCCACTTGGCTGCCAGAATGCCCTGCTTCAGCACAGACCAGAAAGGCATTGTGATAAGCGTATCCCCGGTATAGTCAGGGGTTAATGGGAGTCGTCCCCGTCCCCCCAGTATACGCCCAGAACCATGGACCCGGTACTTGTGGTTCGGACTGTCTCCAACCAGCCATAATGTTGTGAGAGTGAAATTATGTCTAAGTCCAGCTTTGGTACATTAGAAGCAACTCTGAAACTTAACCTAAGCGTTTTTCGAAGCTACTTTTTGGCTAACTTCTTATAGGAAGGTCTAGGAGCTCTGAAAATGAAGGTGCGCGTCTTTCACTCTTCCCGAGGGACTTAGAAGAATTTTGTGATATTTTTTATTAAAATGGTGTATAAGGGTATATATATAAATATATTATATAAATATATTTTATGCACTGTATATGAGCTGGCGATTTCTAAGTCTGTGGTTCCGAGAGGGGGTAACCAGGCTCACTAATAAAGGTCAAGCCACTTGGCTGCCAGAATGCCCTGCTTCAGCACAGACCAGAAAGGCATTGTGATAAGCGTATCCCCGGTATAGTCAGGGGTTAATGGGAGTCCCCCCCGTCCCCCCAGTATACGCCCAGAACCATCGATCCGGTACTTGTGGTTCGGACTGTCTCCAACCAGCCATAATGTTGTGAGAGTGAAATTATGTCTAAGTCCAGCTTTGGTACATTAGAAGCAACTCTGAAACTTAACCTAAGCTTTTTTCGAAGCTACTTTTTGGCTAACTTCTTATAGGAAGGTCTAGGAGCTCTGAAAATGAACGTGCGCGTCTTTCACTCTTCCCGAGGGACTTAGAAGAATTTTGTGATATTTTTTATGAAAATGGTGTATAAGGGTATATATATAAATATATTTTATGCACTGTATATGAGCTGGCGATTTCTAAGTCTGTGGTTCCGAGAGGGGTTAACCAGGCGCACTAATACAGGTCAAGCCACTTGGCTGCCAGAATGCCCTGCTTCAGCACAGACCAGAAAGGCATTGTGATAAGCGTATTCACGGTATAGTCAGGGGTTAATGGGAGTCGTCCCCGTCCCCCCAGTATACGCCCAGAACCATGGACCCGGTACTTGTGGTTCGGACTGTCTCCAACCAGCCATAATGTTGTGAGAGTGAAATTATGTCTAAGTCCAGCTTTGGTACATTAGAAGCAACTCTGAAACTTAACCTAAGCGTTTTTCGAAGCTACTTTTTGGCTAACTTCTTATAGGAAGGTCTAGGAGCTCTGAAAATGAAGGTGCGCGTCTTTCACTCTTCCCGAGGGACTTAGAAGAATTTTGTGATATTTTTTATTAAAATGGTGTATAAGGGTATATATATAAATATATTATATAAATATATTTTATGCACTGTATATGAGCTGGCGATTTCTAAGTCTGTGGTTCCGAGAGGGGGTAACCAGGCTCACTAATAAAGGTCAAGCCACTTGGCTGCCAGAATGCCCTGCTTCAGCACAGACCAGAAAGGCATTGTGATAAGCGTATCCCCGGTATAGTCAGGGGTTAATGGGAGTCCCCCCCGTCCCCCCAGTATACGCCCAGAACCATCGATCCGGTACTTGTGGTTCGGACTGTCTCCAACCAGCCATAATGTTGTGAGAGTGAAATTATGTCTAAGTCCAGCTTTGGTACATTAGAAGCAACTCTGAAACTTAACCTAAGCTTTTTTCGAAGCTACTTTTTGGCTAACTTCTTATAGGAAGGTCTAGGAGCTCTGAAAATGAACGTGCGCGTCTTTCACTCTTCCCGAGGGACTTAGAAGAATTTTGTGATATTTTTTATGAAAATGGTGTATAAGGGTATATATATAAATATATTTTATGCACTGTATATGAGCTGGCGATTTCTAAGTCTGTGGTTCCGAGAGGGGTTAACCAGGCGCACTAATACAGGTCAAGCCACTTGGCTGCCAGAATGCCCTGCTTCAGCACAGACCAGAAAGGCATTGTGATAAGCGTATTCACGGTATAGTCAGGGGTTAATGGGAGTCGTCCCCGTCCCCCCAGTATACGCCCAGAACCATGGACCCGGTACTTGTGGTTCGGACTGTCTCCAACCAGCCATAATGTTGTGAGAGTGAAATTATGTCTAAGTCCAGCTTTGGTACATTAGAAGCAACTCTGAAACTTAACCTAAGCGTTTTTCGAAGCTACTTTTTGGCTAACTTCTTATAGGAAGGTCTAGGAGCTCTGAAAATGAAGGTGCGCGTCTTTCACTCTTCCCGAGGGACTTAGAAGAATTTTGTGATATTTTTTATTAAAATGGTGTATAAGGGTATATATATAAATATATTATATAAATATATTTTATGCACTGTATATGAGCTGGCGATTTCTAAGTCTGTGGTTCCGAGAGGGGGTAACCAGGCTCACTAACAAAGGTCAAGCCACTTGGCTGCCAGAATGCCCTGCTTCAGCACAGACCAGAAAGGCATTGTGATAAGCGTATCCCCGGTATAGTCAGGGGTTAATGGGAGTCGTCCCCGTCCCCCCAGTATACGCCCAGAACCATCGATCCGGTACTTGTGGTTCGGACTGTCTCCAACCAGCCATAATGTTGTGAGAGTGAAATTATGTCTAAGTCCAGCTTTGGTACATTAGAAGCAACTCTGAAACTTAACCTAAGCGTTTTTCGAAGCTACTTTTTGGCTAACTTCTTATAGGAAGGTCTAGGAGCTCTGAAAATGAACGTGCGCGTCTTTCACTCTTCCCGAGGGACTTAGAAGAATTTTGTGATATTTTTTATTAAAATGGTGTATAAGGGTATATATATAAATATATTATATACATATATTTTATGCACTGTATATGATCTGGCGATTTCTAAGTCTGTGGTTCCGAGAGGGGGTAACCAGGCTCACTAATAAAGGTCAAGCCACTTGGCTGCCAGAATGCCCTGCTTCAGCACAGACCAGAAAGGCATTGTGATAAGCGTATCCCCGGTATAGTCAGGGGTTAATGGGAGTCGTCCCCGTCCCCCCAGTATACGCCCAGAACCATCGATCCGGTACTTGTGGTTCGGACTGTCTCCAACCAGCCATAATGTTGTGAGAGTGAAATTATGTCTAAGTCCAGCTTTGGAACATTAGATGCAACTCTGAAACTTAACCTAAGCGTTTTTCGAAGCTACTTTTTGGCTAACTTCTTATAGGAAGGTCTAGGAGCTCTGAAAATGAACGTGCGTGTCTTTCACTCTTCCCGAGGGACTTAGAAGAATTTGGTGATATTTTTTATTAAAATAGTGTATAAGGGTATATATATAAATATATTTTATGCACTGTATATGAGCTGGCGATTTCTAAGTCTGTGGTTCCGAGAGGGGGTAACCAGGCGCACTAATACAGGTCAAGCCACTTGGCTGCCAGAATGCCCTGCTTCAGCACAGACCAGAAAGGCATTGTGATAAGCGTATCCCCGGTATAGTCAGGGGTTAATGGGAGTCGTCCCCGTCCCCCCAGTATACGGCCAGAACCATGGACCCGGTACTTGTGGTTCGGACTGTCTCCAACCAGCCATAATGTTGTGAGAGTGAAATTATGTCTAAGTCCAGCTTTGGTACATTAGAAGCAACTCTGAAACTTAACCTAAGCGTTTTTCGAAGCTACTTTTTGGCTAACTTCTTATATGAAGGTCTAGGAGCGCTGAAAATGAACGTGCGCGTCTTTCACTCTTCCCGAGGGACTTAGAAGAATTTTGTGATATTTTTTATTAAAATGGTGTATAAGGGTATATATATAAATATATTATATAAATATATTTTATTTACTGTATATGAGCTGGCGATTTCTAAGTCTGTGGTTCCGAGAGGGGGTAACCAGGCTCACTAATAAAGGTCAAGCCACTTGGTTGCCAGAATGCCCTGCTTCAGCACAGACCAGAAAGGCATTGTGATAAGCGTATACCCGGTATAGTCAGGGGTTAATGGGAGTCGTCCCCGTCCCCCCAGTATACGGCCAGAACCATGGACCCGGTACTTGTGGTTCGGACTGTCTCCAACCAGCCATAATGTTGTGAGAGTGAAATTATGTCTAAGTCCAGCTTTGGTACATTAGAAGCAACTCTGAAACTTAACCTAAGCGTTTTTCGAAGCTACTTTTTGGCTAACCTCTTATAGGAAGGTCTAGGAGCTCTGAAAATGAACGTGCGCGTCTTTCACTCTTCCCGAGGGACTTAGAAGAATTTTGTGATATTTTTTATTAAAATGGTGTATAAGGGTATATATATAAATATATTATATACAGTAAATATATTTTATGCACTGTACAGTATATGAGCTGGCGATTTCTAAGTCTGTGGTTCCGAGAGGGGGTAACCAGGCTCACTAATAAAGGTCAAGCCACTTGGCTGCCAGAATGCCCTGCTTCAGCACAGACCAGAAATGCATTGTGATAAGCGTATCCCCGGTATAGTCAGGGGTTAATGGGAGTCGTCCCCTTCCCCCAGTATACGCCCAGAACCATGGACCCGGTACTTGTGGTTCGGACTGTCTCCAACCAGCTATAATGTTGTGAGAGTGAAATTATGTCTAAGTCCAGCTTTGGTACATTAGAAGCAACTCTGAAACTTAACCTAAGCGTTTTTCGAAGCTACTTTTTGGCTAACTTCTTATAGGAAGGTCTAGGAGCGCTGAAAATGAACGTGCGCGTCTTTCAATCTTCCCGAGGGACTTAGAAGAATTTTGTGATATTTTTTATTAAAATGGTGTATAAGGGTATATATATAAATATATTATATACAGTAAATATATTTTATGCACTGTATATGAGCTGGCGATTTCTAAGTCTGTGGTTCCGAGAGGGGGTAACCAGGCTCACTAATAAAGGTCAAGCCACTTGGCTGCCAGAATGCCCTGCTTCAGCACAGACCAGAAAGGCATTGTGATAAGCGTATCCCCGGTATATTCAGGGGTTAATGGGAGTCGTCCCCGTCCCCCCAGTATACGGCCAGAACCATGGACCCGGTACTTGTGGTTCGGACTGTCTCCAACCAGCCATAATGTTGTGAGAGTGAAATTATGTCTAAGTCCAGCTTTGGTACATTAGAAGCAACTCTGAAACTTAACCTAAGCGTTTTTCGAAGCTACTTTTTGGCTAACTTCTTATAGGAAGGTCTAGGAGCTCTGAAAATGAACGTGCGCGTCTTTCACTTTTCCCGAGGGACTTAGAAGAATTTTGTGATATTTTTTATTAAAATGGTGTATAAGGGTATATATATAAATATATTATATACAGTAAATATATTTTATGCACTGTATATGAGCTGGCGATTTCTAAGTCTGTGGTTCCGAGAGGGGGTAACCAGGCTCACTAATAAAGGTCAAGCCACTTGGCTGCCAGAATGCCCTGCTTCAGCACAGACCAGAAATGCATTGTGATAAGCGTATCCCCGGTATAGTCAGGGGTTAATGGTAGTCGTCCCCTTCCCCAGTATACGCCCAGAACCATGGACCCGGTACTTGTGGTTCGGACTGTCTCCAACCAGCTATAATGTTGTGAGAGTGAAATTATGTCTAAGTCCAGCTTTGGTACATTAGAAGCAACTCTGAAACTTAACCTAAGCGTTTTTCGAAGCTACTTTTTGGCTAACTTCTTATAGGAAGGTCTAGGAGCACTGAAAATGAACGTGCGCGTCTTTCACTCTTCCCGAGGGACTTAGAAGAATTTTGTGATATTTTTTATTAAAATGGTGTATAAGGGTATATATATAAATATATTTTATGAACTGTATATGAGCTGGCGATTTCTAAGTCTGTGGTTCCGAGAGGGGGTAACCAGGCTCACTAATAAAGGTCAAGCCACTTGGCTGCCAGAATGCCCTGCTTCAGCACAGACCAGAAATGCATTGTGATAAGCGTATCCCTGGTATAGTCAGGGGTTAATGGGAGTCGTCCCCTTCCCCCAGTATACGCCCAGAACCATGGACCCGGTAATTGTGGTCCGGACTGTCTCCAACCAGCCATAATGTTGTGACAGTGAAATTATGTCTAAGTCCAGCTTTGGTACATTAGAAGCAACTCTGAAACTTAACCTAAGCGTTTTTCGAAGCTACTTTTTGGCTAACTTCTTATAGGAAGGTCTAGGAGCTCTGAAAATGAACGTGCGCGTCTTTCACTCTTCCCGAGGGACTTAGAAGAATTTTGTGATATTTTTTATTAAAATGGTGTATAAGGGTATATATATAAATATATTAAATAAATATATTGTAACACTGTATATGAGCTGGCGATTTCTAAGTCTGTGGTTCCGAGAGGGGGTAACCAGGCTCACTAATAAAGGTCAAGCCACTTGGCTGCCAGAATGCCCTGCTTCAGCACAGACCAGAAAGGCATTTTGATAAGCGTATCCCCGGTATAGTCAGGGGTTAATGGGAGTCGTCCCCGTCCCCCCAGTATACGCCCAGAACCATGGACCCGGTACTTGTGGTTCGGACTGTCTCCAACCAGCCATAATGTTGTGAGAGTGAAATTATGTCTAAGTCCAGCTTTGGTACATTAGAAGCAACTCTGAAACTTAACCTAAGCGTTTTTCAAAGCTACTTTTTGGCTAACTTCTTATAGGAAGGTCTAGGAGCGTTGAAAATGAACGTGCGCGTCTTTCACTCTTCCCGAGGGACTTAGAAGAATTTTGTGATATTTTTTATTAAAATGGTGTATAAGGGTATATATATAAATATATTTTATGCACTGTATATGAGCTGGCGATTTCTAAGTCTGTGGTTCCGAGAGGGGGTAACCAGGCTCACTAATAAAGGTCAAGCCACTTGGCTGCCAGAATGCCCTGCTTCAGCACAGACCAGAAAGGCATTGTGATAAGCGTATCCCCGGTATAGTCAGGGGTTAATGGGAGTCGTCCCCGTCCCCCCAGTATACGCCCAGAACCATGGACCCGGTACTTGTGGTTCGGACTGTCTCCAACCAGCCATAATGTTGTGAGAGTGAAATTATGTCTAAGTCCAGCTTTGGTACATTAGAAGCAACTCTGAAACTTAACCTACGCGTTTTTCGAAGCTACTTTTTGGCTAACTTCTTATAGGAAGGTCAAGGAGCTCTGAAAATGAACGTGCGCGTCTTTCACTTTTCCCGAGGGACTTAGAAGAATTTTGTGATATTTTTTATTAAAATGGTGTATAAGGGTATATATATAAATATATTATATAAATATATTTTATGCACTGTATATGAGCTGGCGATTTCTAAGTCTGTGGTTCCGAGAGGGGGTAACCAGGCTCACTAATAAAGGTCAAGCCACTTGGCTGCCAGAATGCCCTGCTTCAGCACAGACCAGAAAGGCATTTTGATAAGCGTATCCCCGGTATAGTCAGGGGTTAATGGGAGTCGTCCCCGTCCCCCCAGTATACGCCCAGAACCATGGACCCGGTACTTGTGGTTCGGACTGTCTCCAACCAGCCATAATGTTGTGAGAGTGAAATTATGTCTAAGTCCAGCTTTGGTACATTAGAAGCAACTCTGAAACTTAACCTAAGCGTTTTTCGAAGCTACTTTTTGGCTAACTTCTTATAGGAAGGTCTAGGAGCACTGAAAATGAACGTGCGCGTCTTTCACTCTTCCCGAGGGACTTAGAAGAATTTTGTGATATTTTTTATTAAAATGGTGTATAAGGGTATATATATAAATATATTTTATGAACTGTATATGAGCTGGCGATTTCTAAGTCTGTGGTTCCGAGAGGGGGTAACCAGGCTCACTAATAAAGGTCAAGCCACTTGGCTGCCAGAATGCCCTGCTTCAGCACAGACCAGAAATGCATTGTGATAAGCGTATCCCTGGTATAGTCAGGGGTTAATGGGAGTCGTCCCCTTCCCCCAGTATACGCCCAGAACCATGGACCCGGTAATTGTGGTCCGGACTGTCTCCAACCAGCCATAATGTTGTGACAGTGAAATTATGTCTAAGTCCAGCTTTGGTACATTAGAAGCAACTCTGAAACTTAACCTAAGCGTTTTTCGAAGCTACTTTTTGGCTAACTTCTTATAGGAAGGTCTAGGAGCTCTGAAAATGAACGTGCGCGTCTTTCACTCTTCCCGAGGGACTTAGAAGAATTTTGTGATATTTTTTATTAAAATGGTGTATAAGGGTATATATATAAATATATTAAATAAATATATTGTAACACTGTATATGAGCTGGCGATTTCTAAGTCTGTGGTTCCGAGAGGGGGTAACCAGGCTCACTAATAAAGGTCAAGCCACTTGGCTGCCAGAATGCCCTGCTTCAGCACAGACCAGAAAGGCATTTTGATAAGCGTATCCCCGGTATAGTCAGGGGTTAATGGGAGTCGTCCCCGTCCCCCCAGTATACGCCCAGAACCATGGACCCGGTACTTGTGGTTCGGACTGTCTCCAACCAGCCATAATGTTGTGAGAGTGAAATTATGTCTAAGTCCAGCTTTGGTACATTAGAAGCAACTCTGAAACTTAACCTAAGCGTTTTTCAAAGCTACTTTTTGGCTAACTTCTTATAGGAAGGTCTAGGAGCGTTGAAAATGAACGTGCGCGTCTTTCACTCTTCCCGAGGGACTTAGAAGAATTTTGTGATATTTTTTATTAAAATGGTGTATAAGGGTATATATATAAATATATTTTATGCACTGTATATGAGCTGGCGATTTCTAAGTCTGTGGTTCCGAGAGGGGGTAACCAGGCTCACTAATAAAGGTCAAGCCACTTGGCTGCCAGAATGCCCTGCTTCAGCACAGACCAGAAAGGCATTGTGATAAGCGTATCCCCGGTATAGTCAGGGGTTAATGGGAGTCGTCCCCGTCCCCCCAGTATACGCCCAGAACCATGGACCCGGTACTTGTGGTTCGGACTGTCTCCAACCAGCCATAATGTTGTGAGAGTGAAATTATGTCTAAGTCCAGCTTTGGTACATTAGAAGCAACTCTGAAACTTAACCTACGCGTTTTTCGAAGCTACTTTTTGGCTAACTTCTTATAGGAAGGTCAAGGAGCTCTGAAAATGAACGTGCGCGTCTTTCACTTTTCCCGAGGGACTTAGAAGAATTTTGTGATATTTTTTATTAAAATGGTGTATAAGGGTATATATATAAATATATTATATAAATATATTTTATGCACTGTATATGAGCTGGCGATTTCTAAGTCTGTGGTTCCGAGAGGGGGTAACCAGGCTCACTAATAAAGGTCAAGCCACTTGGCTGCCAGAATGCCCTGCTTCAGCACAGACCAGAAAGGCATTGTGATAAGCGTATCCCCGGTATAGTCAGGGGTTAATGGGAGTCGTCCCCGTCCCCCCCAGTATACGCCCAGAACCATCGATCCGGTACTTGTGGTTCGGACTGTCTCCAACCAGCCATAATGTTGTGAGAGTGAAATTATGTCTAAGTCCAGCTTTGGTACATTAGAAGCAACTCTGAAACTTAACCTAAGCGTTTTTCGAAGCTACTTTTTGGCTAACTTCTTATAGGAAGGTCTAGGAGCTCTGAAAATGAACGTGCGCGTCTTTCACTCTTCCCGAGGGACTTAGAAGAATTTTGTGATATTTTTTATTAAAATAGTGTATAAGGGTATATATATAAATATATTTTATGCACTGTATATGAGCTGGCGATTTCTAAGTCTGTGGTTCCGAGAGGGGGTAACCAGGCGCACTAATACAGGTCAAGCCACTTGGCTGCCAGAATGCCCTGCTTCAGCACAGACCAGAAAGGCATTGTGATAAGCGTATCCCCGGTATAGTCAGGGGTTAATGGGAGTCGTCCCCGTCCCCCCAGTATACGCCCAGAACCATGGACCCGGTACTTGTGGTTCGGACTGTCTCCAACCAGCCATAATGTTGTGAGAGTGAAATTATGTCTAAGTCCAGCTTTGGTACATTAGAAGCAACTCTGAAACTTAACCTAAGCGTTTTTCGAAGCTACTTTTTGGCTAACTTCTTATAGGAAGGTCTAGGATCTCTGAAAATGAACTTGCGCGTCTTTCACTCTTCCCGAGGGACTTAGAAGAATTTTGTGATATTTTTTATTAAAATGGTGTATAAGGGTATATATATAAATATATTATATAAATATATTTTATGCACTGTATATGAGCTGGCGTTTTCTAAGTCTGTGGTTCCGAGAGGGGGTAACCAGGCTCACTAATAAAGGTCAAGCCACTTGGCTGCCAGAATGCCCTGCTTCAGCACAGACCAGAAAGGCATTGTGATAAGCGTATCCCCGGTATAGTCAGGGGTTAATGGGAGTCGTCCCCGTCCCCCCAAGTATACGCCCAGAACCATGGACCCGGTACTTGTGGTTCGGACTGTCTCCAACCAGCCATAATGTTGTGAGAGTGAAATTATGTCTAAGTCCAGCTTTGGTACATTAGAAGCAACTCTGAAACTTAACCTAAGCGTTTTTCGAAGCTACTTTTTGGCTAACTTCTTATAGGAAGGTCTAGGAGCTCTGAAAATGAACGTGCGCGTCTTTCACTCTTCCCGAGGGACTTAGAAGAATTTTGTGATATTTTTTATTAAAATGGTGTATAAGGGTATATATATAAATATATTTTATGCACTGTATATGAGCTGGCGATTTCTAAGTCTGTGGTTCCGAGAGGGGGTAACCAGGCTCACTAATAAAGGTCAAGCCACTTGGTTGCCAGAATGCCCTGCTTCAGCACAGACCAGAAAGGCATTGTGATAAGCGTATCCCCGGTATAGTCAGGGGTTAATGGGAGTCGTCCCCGTCCCCCCAGTATACGGCCAGAACCATGGACCCGGTACTTGTGGTTCGGACTGTCTCCAACCAGCCATAATGTTGTGAGAGTGAAATTATGTCTAAGTCCAGCTTTGGAACATTAGAAGCAACTCTGAAACTTAACCTAAGCGTTTTTCGAAGCTACTTTCTGGCTAACTTCTTATAGGAAGGTATAGGAGCGCTGAAAATGAACGTGCGCGTCTTTCACTTTTCCCGAGGGACTTAGAAGAATTTTGTGATATTTTTTATTAAAATGTGTATAAGGGTATATATATAAATATATTATATAAATATATTTTATGCACTGTATATGAGCTGGCGATTTCTAAGTCTGTGGTTCCGAGAGGGGGTAACCAGGCTCACTAATAAAGGTCAAGCCACTTGGCTGCCAGAATGCCCTGCTTCAGCACAGACCAGAAAGGCATTGTGATAAGCGTATCCCCGGTATAGTCAGGGGTTAATGGGAGTCCCCCCCGTCCCCCCAGTATACGCCCAGAACCATCGATCCGGTACTTGTGGTTCGGACTGTCTCCAACCAGCCATAATGTTGTGAGAGTGAAATTATGTCTAAGTCCAGCTTTGGTACATTAGAAGCAACTCTGAAACTTAACCTAAGCTTTTCGAAGCTACTTTTTGGCTAACTTCTTATAGGAAGGTCTAGGAGCTCTGAAAATGAACGTGCGCGTCCTTCACTCTTCCCGAGGGACTTAGAAGAATGTTGTGATATTTTTTATGAAAATGGTGTATAAGGGTATATATATAAATATATTTTATGCACTGTATATGAGCTGGCGATTTCTAAGTCTGTGGTTCCGAGAGGGGTTAACCAGGCGCACTAATACAGGTCAAGCCACTTGGCTGCCAGAATGCCCTGCTTCAGCACAGACCAGAAAGGCATTGTGATAAGCGTATCCCCGGTATAGTCAGGGGTTAATGGGAGTCGTCCCCGTCCCCCCAGTATACGCCCAGAACCATGGACCCGGTACTTGTGGTTCGGACTGTCTCCAACCAGCCATAATGTTGTGAGAGTGAAATTATGTCTAAGTCCAGCTTTGGTACATTAGAAGCAACTCTGAAACTTAACCTAAGCGTTTTTCGAAGCTACTTTTTGGCTAACTTCTTATAGGAAGGTCTAGGAGCTCTGAAAATGAAGGTGCGCGTCTTTCACTCTTCCCGAGGGACTTAGAAGAATTTTGTGATATTTTTTATTAAAATGGTGTATAAGGGTATATATATAAATATATTATATAAATATATTTTATGCACTGTATATGAGCTGGCGATTTCTAAGTCTGTGGTTCCGAGAGGGGGTAACCAGGCTCACTAATAAAGGTCAAGCCACTTGGCTGCCAGAATGCCCTGCTTCAGCACAGACCAGAAAGGCATTGTGATAAGCGTATCCCCGGTATAGTCAGGGGTTAATGGGAGTCCCCCCCGTCCCCCCAGTATACGCCCAGAACCATCGATCCGGTACTTGTGGTTCGGACTGTCTCCAACCAGCCATAATGTTGTGAGAGTGAAATTATGTCTAAGTCCAGCTTTGGTACATTAGAAGCAACTCTGAAACTTAACCTAAGCTTTTTTCGAAGCTACTTTTTGGCTAACTTCTTATAGGAAGGTCTAGGAGCTCTGAAAATGAACGTGCGCGTCTTTCACTCTTCCCGAGGGACTTAGAAGAATTTTGTGATATTTTTTATGAAAATGGTGTATAAGGGTATATATATAAATATATTTTATGCACTGTATATGAGCTGGCGATTTCTAAGTCTGTGGTTCCGAGAGGGGTTAACCAGGCGCACTAATACAGGTCAAGCCACTTGGCTGCCAGAATGCCCTGCTTCAGCACAGACCAGAAAGGCATTGTGATAAGCGTATTCACGGTATAGTCAGGGGTTAATGGGAGTCGTCCCCGTCCCCCCAGTATACGCCCAGAACCATGGACCCGGTACTTGTGGTTCGGACTGTCTCCAACCAGCCATAATGTTGTGAGAGTGAAATTATGTCTAAGTCCAGCTTTGGTACATTAGAAGCAACTCTGAAACTTAACCTAAGCGTTTTTCGAAGCTACTTTTTGGCTAACTTCTTATAGGAAGGTCTAGGAGCTCTGAAAATGAAGGTGCGCGTCTTTCACTCTTCCCGAGGGACTTAGAAGAATTTTGTGATATTTTTTATTAAAATGGTGTATAAGGGTATATATATAAATATATTATATAAATATATTTTATGCACTGTATATGAGCTGGCGATTTCTAAGTCTGTGGTTCCGAGAGGGGGTAACCAGGCTCACTAACAAAGGTCAAGCCACTTGGCTGCCAGAATGCCCTGCTTCAGCACAGACCAGAAAGGCATTGTGATAAGCGTATCCCCGGTATAGTCAGGGGTTAATGGGAGTCGTCCCCGTCCCCCCAGTATACGCCCAGAACCATCGATCCGGTACTTGTGGTTCGGACTGTCTCCAACCAGCCATAATGTTGTGAGAGTGAAATTATGTCTAAGTCCAGCTTTGGTACATTAGAAGCAACTCTGAAACTTAACCTAAGCGTTTTTCGAAGCTACTTTTTGGCTAACTTCTTATAGGAAGGTCTAGGAGCTCTGAAAATGAACGTGCGCGTCTTTCACTCTTCCCGAGGGACTTAGAAGAATTTTGTGATATTTTTTATTAAAATGGTGTATAAGGGTATATATATAAATATATTATATACATATATTTTATGCACTGTATATGATCTGGCGATTTCTAAGTCTGTGGTTCCGAGAGGGGGTAACCAGGCTCACTAATAAAGGTCAAGCCACTTGGCTGCCAGAATGCCCTGCTTCAGCACAGACCAGAAAGGCATTGTGATAAGCGTATCCCCGGTATAGTCAGGGGTTAATGGGAGTCGTCCCCGTCCCCCCAGTATACGCCCAGAACCATCGATCCGGTACTTGTGGTTCGGACTGTCTCCAACCAGCCATAATGTTGTGAGAGTGAAATTATGTCTAAGTCCAGCTTTGGAACATTAGATGCAACTCTGAAACTTAACCTAAGCGTTTTTCGAAGCTACTTTTTGGCTAACTTCTTATATGAAGGTCTAGGAGCGCTGAAAATGAACGTGCGCGTCTTTCACTCTTCCCGAGGGACTTAGAAGAATTTTGTGATATTTTTTATTAAAATGGTGTATAAGGGTATATATATAAATATATTATATAAATATATTTTATTTACTGTATATGAGCTGGCGATTTCTAAGTCTGTGGTTCCGAGAGGGGGTAACCAGGCTCACTAATAAAGGTCAAGCCACTTGGTTGCCAGAATGCCCTGCTTCAGCACAGACCAGAAAGGCATTGTGATAAGCGTATACCCGGTATAGTCAGGGGTTAATGGGAGTCGTCCCCGTCCCCCCAGTATACGGCCAGAACCATGGACCCGGTACTTGTGGTTCGGACTGTCTCCAACCAGCCATAATGTTGTGAGAGTGAAATTATGTCTAAGTCCAGCTTTGGTACATTAGAAGCAACTCTGAAACTTAACCTAAGCGTTTTTCGAAGCTACTTTTTGGCTAACCTCTTATAGGAAGGTCTAGGAGCTCTGAAAATGAACGTGCGCGTCTTTCACTCTTCCCGAGGGACTTAGAAGAATTTTGTGATATTTTTTATTAAAATGGTGTATAAGGGTATATATATAAATATATTATATACAGTAAATATATTTTATGCACTGTACAGTATATGAGCTGGCGATTTCTAAGTCTGTGGTTCCGAGAGGGGGTAACCAGGCTCACTAATAAAGGTCAAGCCACTTGGCTGCCAGAATGCCCTGCTTCAGCACAGACCAGAAATGCATTGTGATAAGCGTATCCCCGGTATAGTCAGGGGTTAATGGGAGTCGTCCCCTTCCCCCAGTATACGCCCAGAACCATGGACCCGGTACTTGTGGTTCGGACTGTCTCCAACCAGCTATAATGTTGTGAGAGTGAAATTATGTCTAAGTCCAGCTTTGGTACATTAGAAGCAACTCTGAAACTTAACCTAAGCGTTTTTCGAAGCTACTTTTTGGCTAACTTCTTATAGGAAGGTCTAGGAGCGCTGAAAATGAACGTGCGCGTCTTTCAATCTTCCCGAGGGACTTAGAAGAATTTTGTGATATTTTTTATTAAAATGGTGTATAAGGGTATATATATAAATATATTATATACAGTAAATATATTTTATGCACTGTATATGAGCTGGCGATTTCTAAGTCTGTGGTTCCGAGAGGGGGTAACCAGGCTCACTAATAAAGGTCAAGCCACTTGGCTGCCAGAATGCCCTGCTTCAGCACAGACCAGAAAGGCATTGTGATAAGCGTATCCCCGGTATATTCAGGGGTTAATGGGAGTCGTCCCCGTCCCCCCAGTATACGGCCAGAACCATGGACCCGGTACTTGTGGTTCGGACTGTCTCCAACCAGCCATAATGTTGTGAGAGTGAAATTATGTCTAAGTCCAGCTTTGGTACATTAGAAGCAACTCTGAAACTTAACCTAAGCGTTTTTCGAAGCTACTTTTTGGCTAACTTCTTATAGGAAGGTCTAGGAGCTCTGAAAATGAACGTGCGCGTCTTTCACTTTTCCCGAGGGACTTAGAAGAATTTTGTGATATTTTTTATTAAAATGGTGTATAAGGGTATATATATAAATATATTATATACAGTAAATATATTTTATGCACTGTATATGAGCTGGCGATTTCTAAGTCTGTGGTTCCGAGAGGGGGTAACCAGGCTCACTAATAAAGGTCAAGCCACTTGGCTGCCAGAATGCCCTGCTTCAGCACAGACCAGAAATGCATTGTGATAAGCGTATCCCCGGTATAGTCAGGGGTTAATGGTAGTCGTCCCCTTCCCCAGTATACGCCCAGAACCATGGACCCGGTACTTGTGGTTCGGACTGTCTCCAACCAGCTATAATGTTGTGAGAGTGAAATTATGTCTAAGTCCAGCTTTGGTACATTAGAAGCAACTCTGAAACTTAACCTAAGCGTTTTTCGAAGCTACTTTTTGGCTAACTTCTTATAGGAAGGTCTAGGAGCACTGAAAATGAACGTGCGCGTCTTTCACTCTTCCCGAGGGACTTAGAAGAATTTTGTGATATTTTTTATTAAAATGGTGTATAAGGGTATATATATAAATATATTTTATGAACTGTATATGAGCTGGCGATTTCTAAGTCTGTGGTTCCGAGAGGGGGTAACCAGGCTCACTAATAAAGGTCAAGCCACTTGGCTGCCAGAATGCCCTGCTTCAGCACAGACCAGAAATGCATTGTGATAAGCGTATCCCTGGTATAGTCAGGGGTTAATGGGAGTCGTCCCCTTCCCCCAGTATACGCCCAGAACCATGGACCCGGTAATTGTGGTCCGGACTGTCTCCAACCAGCCATAATGTTGTGACAGTGAAATTATGTCTAAGTCCAGCTTTGGTACATTAGAAGCAACTCTGAAACTTAACCTAAGCGTTTTTCGAAGCTACTTTTTGGCTAACTTCTTATAGGAAGGTCTAGGAGCTCTGAAAATGAACGTGCGCGTCTTTCACTCTTCCCGAGGGACTTAGAAGAATTTTGTGATATTTTTTATTAAAATGGTGTATAAGGGTATATATATAAATATATTAAATAAATATATTGTAACACTGTATATGAGCTGGCGATTTCTAAGTCTGTGGTTCCGAGAGGGGGTAACCAGGCTCACTAATAAAGGTCAAGCCACTTGGCTGCCAGAATGCCCTGCTTCAGCACAGACCAGAAAGGCATTTTGATAAGCGTATCCCCGGTATAGTCAGGGGTTAATGGGAGTCGTCCCCGTCCCCCCAGTATACGCCCAGAACCATGGACCCGGTACTTGTGGTTCGGACTGTCTCCAACCAGCCATAATGTTGTGAGAGTGAAATTATGTCTAAGTCCAGCTTTGGTACATTAGAAGCAACTCTGAAACTTAACCTAAGCGTTTTTCAAAGCTACTTTTTGGCTAACTTCTTATAGGAAGGTCTAGGAGCGTTGAAAATGAACGTGCGCGTCTTTCACTCTTCCCGAGGGACTTAGAAGAATTTTGTGATATTTTTTATTAAAATGGTGTATAAGGGTATATATATAAATATATTTTATGCACTGTATATGAGCTGGCGATTTCTAAGTCTGTGGTTCCGAGAGGGGGTAACCAGGCTCACTAATAAAGGTCAAGCCACTTGGCTGCCAGAATGCCCTGCTTCAGCACAGACCAGAAAGGCATTGTGATAAGCGTATCCCCGGTATAGTCAGGGGTTAATGGGAGTCGTCCCCGTCCCCCCAGTATACGCCCAGAACCATGGACCCGGTACTTGTGGTTCGGACTGTCTCCAACCAGCCATAATGTTGTGAGAGTGAAATTATGTCTAAGTCCAGCTTTGGTACATTAGAAGCAACTCTGAAACTTAACCTACGCGTTTTTCGAAGCTACTTTTTGGCTAACTTCTTATAGGAAGGTCAAGGAGCTCTGAAAATGAACGTGCGCGTCTTTCACTTTTCCCGAGGGACTTAGAAGAATTTTGTGATATTTTTTATTAAAATGGTGTATAAGGGTATATATATAAATATATTATATAAATATATTTTATGCACTGTATATGAGCTGGCGATTTCTAAGTCTGTGGTTCCGAGAGGGGGTAACCAGGCTCACTAATAAAGGTCAAGCCACTTGGCTGCCAGAATGCCCTGCTTCAGCACAGACCAGAAAGGCATTGTGATAAGCGTATCCCCGGTATAGTCAGGGGTTAATGGGAGTCGTCCCCGTCCCCCCCAGTATACGCCCAGAACCATCGATCCGGTACTTGTGGTTCGGACTGTCTCCAACCAGCCATAATGTTGTGAGAGTGAAATTATGTCTAAGTCCAGCTTTGGTACATTAGAAGCAACTCTGAAACTTAACCTAAGCGTTTTTCGAAGCTACTTTTTGGCTAACTTCTTATAGGAAGGTCTAGGAGCTCTGAAAATGAACGTGCGCGTCTTTCACTCTTCCCGAGGGACTTAGAAGAATTTTGTGATATTTTTTATTAAAATAGTGTATAAGGGTATATATATAAATATATTTTATGCACTGTATATGAGCTGGCGATTTCTAAGTCTGTGGTTCCGAGAGGGGGTAACCAGGCGCACTAATACAGGTCAAGCCACTTGGCTGCCAGAATGCCCTGCTTCAGCACAGACCAGAAAGGCATTGTGATAAGCGTATCCCCGGTATAGTCAGGGGTTAATGGGAGTCGTCCCCGTCCCCCCAGTATACGCCCAGAACCATGGACCCGGTACTTGTGGTTCGGACTGTCTCCAACCAGCCATAATGTTGTGAGAGTGAAATTATGTCTAAGTCCAGCTTTGGTACATTAGAAGCAACTCTGAAACTTAACCTAAGCGTTTTTCGAAGCTACTTTTTGGCTAACTTCTTATAGGAAGGTCTAGGATCTCTGAAAATGAACTTGCGCGTCTTTCACTCTTCCCGAGGGACTTAGAAGAATTTTGTGATATTTTTTATTAAAATGGTGTATAAGGGTATATATATAAATATATTATATAAATATATTTTATGCACTGTATATGAGCTGGCGTTTTCTAAGTCTGTGGTTCCGAGAGGGGGTAACCAGGCTCACTAATAAAGGTCAAGCCACTTGGCTGCCAGAATGCCCTGCTTCAGCACAGACCAGAAAGGCATTGTGATAAGCGTATCCCCGGTATAGTCAGGGGTTAATGGGAGTCGTCCCCGTCCCCCCAAGTATACGCCCAGAACCATGGACCCGGTACTTGTGGTTCGGACTGTCTCCAACCAGCCATAATGTTGTGAGAGTGAAATTATGTCTAAGTCCAGCTTTGGTACATTAGAAGCAACTCTGAAACTTAACCTAAGCGTTTTTCGAAGCTACTTTTTGGCTAACTTCTTATAGGAAGGTCTAGGAGCTCTGAAAATGAACGTGCGCGTCTTTCACTCTTCCCGAGGGACTTAGAAGAATTTTGTGATATTTTTTATTAAAATGGTGTATAAGGGTATATATATAAATATATTTTATGCACTGTATATGAGCTGGCGATTTCTAAGTCTGTGGTTCCGAGAGGGGGTAACCAGGCTCACTAATAAAGGTCAAGCCACTTGGTTGCCAGAATGCCCTGCTTCAGCACAGACCAGAAAGGCATTGTGATAAGCGTATCCCCGGTATAGTCAGGGGTTAATGGGAGTCGTCCCCGTCCCCCCAGTATACGGCCAGAACCATGGACCCGGTACTTGTGGTTCGGACTGTCTCCAACCAGCCATAATGTTGTGAGAGTGAAATTATGTCTAAGTCCAGCTTTGGAACATTAGAAGCAACTCTGAAACTTAACCTAAGCGTTTTTCGAAGCTACTTTCTGGCTAACTTCTTATAGGAAGGTATAGGAGCGCTGAAAATGAACGTGCGCGTCTTTCACTTTTCCCGAGGGACTTAGAAGAATTTTGTGATATTTTTTATTAAAATGTGTATAAGGGTATATATATAAATATATTATATAAATATATTTTATGCACTGTATATGAGCTGGCGATTTCTAAGTCTGTGGTTCCGAGAGGGGGTAACCAGGCTCACTAATAAAGGTCAAGCCACTTGGCTGCCAGAATGCCCTGCTTCAGCACAGACCAGAAAGGCATTGTGATAAGCGTATCCCCGGTATAGTCAGGGGTTAATGGGAGTCCCCCCCGTCCCCCCAGTATACGCCCAGAACCATCGATCCGGTACTTGTGGTTCGGACTGTCTCCAACCAGCCATAATGTTGTGAGAGTGAAATTATGTCTAAGTCCAGCTTTGGTACATTAGAAGCAACTCTGAAACTTAACCTAAGCTTTTCGAAGCTACTTTTTGGCTAACTTCTTATAGGAAGGTCTAGGAGCTCTGAAAATGAACGTGCGCGTCCTTCACTCTTCCCGAGGGACTTAGAAGAATGTTGTGATATTTTTTATGAAAATGGTGTATAAGGGTATATATATAAATATATTTTATGCACTGTATATGAGCTGGCGATTTCTAAGTCTGTGGTTCCGAGAGGGGTTAACCAGGCGCACTAATACAGGTCAAGCCACTTGGCTGCCAGAATGCCCTGCTTCAGCACAGACCAGAAAGGCATTGTGATAAGCGTATCCCCGGTATAGTCAGGGGTTAATGGGAGTCGTCCCCGTCCCCCCAGTATACGCCCAGAACCATGGACCCGGTACTTGTGGTTCGGACTGTCTCCAACCAGCCATAATGTTGTGAGAGTGAAATTATGTCTAAGTCCAGCTTTGGTACATTAGAAGCAACTCTGAAACTTAACCTAAGCGTTTTTCGAAGCTACTTTTTGGCTAACTTCTTATAGGAAGGTCTAGGAGCTCTGAAAATGAAGGTGCGCGTCTTTCACTCTTCCCGAGGGACTTAGAAGAATTTTGTGATATTTTTTATTAAAATGGTGTATAAGGGTATATATATAAATATATTATATAAATATATTTTATGCACTGTATATGAGCTGGCGATTTCTAAGTCTGTGGTTCCGAGAGGGGGTAACCAGGCTCACTAATAAAGGTCAAGCCACTTGGCTGCCAGAATGCCCTGCTTCAGCACAGACCAGAAAGGCATTGTGATAAGCGTATCCCCGGTATAGTCAGGGGTTAATGGGAGTCCCCCCCGTCCCCCCAGTATACGCCCAGAACCATCGATCCGGTACTTGTGGTTCGGACTGTCTCCAACCAGCCATAATGTTGTGAGAGTGAAATTATGTCTAAGTCCAGCTTTGGTACATTAGAAGCAACTCTGAAACTTAACCTAAGCTTTTTTCGAAGCTACTTTTTGGCTAACTTCTTATAGGAAGGTCTAGGAGCTCTGAAAATGAACGTGCGCGTCTTTCACTCTTCCCGAGGGACTTAGAAGAATTTTGTGATATTTTTTATGAAAATGGTGTATAAGGGTATATATATAAATATATTTTATGCACTGTATATGAGCTGGCGATTTCTAAGTCTGTGGTTCCGAGAGGGGTTAACCAGGCGCACTAATACAGGTCAAGCCACTTGGCTGCCAGAATGCCCTGCTTCAGCACAGACCAGAAAGGCATTGTGATAAGCGTATTCACGGTATAGTCAGGGGTTAATGGGAGTCGTCCCCGTCCCCCCAGTATACGCCCAGAACCATGGACCCGGTACTTGTGGTTCGGACTGTCTCCAACCAGCCATAATGTTGTGAGAGTGAAATTATGTCTAAGTCCAGCTTTGGTACATTAGAAGCAACTCTGAAACTTAACCTAAGCGTTTTTCGAAGCTACTTTTTGGCTAACTTCTTATAGGAAGGTCTAGGAGCTCTGAAAATGAAGGTGCGCGTCTTTCACTCTTCCCGAGGGACTTAGAAGAATTTTGTGATATTTTTTATTAAAATGGTGTATAAGGGTATATATATAAATATATTATATAAATATATTTTATGCACTGTATATGAGCTGGCGATTTCTAAGTCTGTGGTTCCGAGAGGGGGTAACCAGGCTCACTAACAAAGGTCAAGCCACTTGGCTGCCAGAATGCCCTGCTTCAGCACAGACCAGAAAGGCATTGTGATAAGCGTATCCCCGGTATAGTCAGGGGTTAATGGGAGTCCCCCCCGTCCCCCCAGTATACGCCCAGAACCATCGATCCGGTACTTGTGGTTCGGACTGTCTCCAACCAGCCATAATGTTGTGAGAGTGAAATTATGTCTAAGTCCAGCTTTGGTACATTAGAAGCAACTCTGAAACTTAACCTAAGCTTTTTTCGAAGCTACTTTTTGGCTAACTTCTTATAGGAAGGTCTAGGAGCTCTGAAAATGAACGTGCGCGTCTTTCACTCTTCCCGAGGGACTTAGAAGAATTTTGTGATATTTTTTATTAAAATGGTGTATAAGGGTATATATATAAATATATTATATACATATATTTTATGCACTGTATATGATCTGGCGATTTCTAAGTCTGTGGTTCCGAGAGGGGGTAACCAGGCTCACTAATAAAGGTCAAGCCACTTGGCTGCCAGAATGCCCTGCTTCAGCACAGACCAGAAAGGCATTGTGATAAGCGTATCCCCGGTATAGTCAGGGGTTAATGGGAGTCGTCCCCGTCCCCCCAGTATACGCCCAGAACCATCGATCCGGTACTTGTGGTTCGGACTGTCTCCAACCAGCCATAATGTTGTGAGAGTGAAATTATGTCTAAGTCCAGCTTTGGAACATTAGATGCAACTCTGAAACTTAACCTAAGCGTTTTTCGAAGCTACTTTTTGGCTAACTTCTTATAGGAAGGTCTAGGAGCTCTGAAAATGAACGTGCGTGTCTTTCACTCTTCCCGAGGGACTTAGAAGAATTTGGTGATATTTTTTATTAAAATAGTGTATAAGGGTATATATATAAATATATTTTATGCACTGTATATGAGCTGGCGATTTCTAAGTCTGTGGTTCCGAGAGGGGGTAACCAGGCGCACTAATACAGGTCAAGCCACTTGGCTGCCAGAATGCCCTGCTTCAGCACAGACCAGAAAGGCATTGTGATAAGCGTATCCCCGGTATAGTCAGGGGTTAATGGGAGTCGTCCCCGTCCCCCCAGTATACGGCCAGAACCATGGACCCGGTACTTGTGGTTCGGACTGTCTCCAACCAGCCATAATGTTGTGAGAGTGAAATTATGTCTAAGTCCAGCTTTGGTACATTAGAAGCAACTCTGAAACTTAACCTAAGCGTTTTTCGAAGCTACTTTTTGGCTAACTTCTTATATGAAGGTCTAGGAGCGCTGAAAATGAACGTGCGCGTCTTTCACTCTTCCCGAGGGACTTAGAAGAATTTTGTGATATTTTTTATTAAAATGGTGTATAAGGGTATATATATAAATATATTATATAAATATATTTTATTTACTGTATATGAGCTGGCGATTTCTAAGTCTGTGGTTCCGAGAGGGGGTAACCAGGCTCACTAATAAAGGTCAAGCCACTTGGTTGCCAGAATGCACTGCTTCAGCACAGACCAGAAAGGCATTGTGATAAGCGTATCCCCGGTATAGTCAGGGGTTAATGGGAGTCGTCCCCGTCCCCCCAGTATACGCCCAGAACCATGGACCCGGTACTTGTGGTTCGGACTGTCTCCAACCAGCCATAATGTTGTGAGATTGAAATTATGTCTAAGTCCAGCTTTGGTACATTAGAAGCAACTCTGAAACTTAACCTAAGCGTTTTTCGAAGCTACTTTTTGGCTAACTTCTTATAGGAAGGTCTAGGAGCGCTGAAAATGAACGTGCGCGTCTTTCACTCTTCCCGAGGGACTTAGAAGAATTTTGTGATATTTTTTATTAAAATGGTGTATAAGGGTATATATATAAATATATTTTATGCACTGTATATGAGCTGGCGATTTCTAAGTCTGTGGTTCCGAGAGGGGGTAACCAGGCGCCCTAATACAGGTCAAGCCACTTGGCTGCCAGAATGCCCTGCTTCAGCACAGACCAGAAAGGCATTGTGATAAGCGTATCCCCGGTATAGTCAGGGGTTAATGGGAGTCATCCCCGTCCCCCCAGTATACGGCCAGAACCATGGACCCGGTACTTGTGGTTCGGACTGTCTCCAACCAGCCATAATGTTGTGAGAGTGAAATTATGTCTAAGTCCAGCTTTGGTACATTAGAAGCAACTCTGAAACTTAACCTAAGCGTTTTTCGAAGCTACTTTTTGGCTAACTTCTTATAGGAAGGTCTAGGAGCGCTGAAAATGAACGTGCGCGTCTTTCACTCTTCCCGAGGGACTTAGAAGAATTTTGTGATATTTTTTATTAAAATGGTGTATAAGGGTATATATATAAATATATTTTATGCACTGTATATGAGCTGGCGATTTCTAAGTCTGTGGTTCCGAGAGGGGGTAACCAGGCTCACTAATAAGGTCAAGCCACTTGGCTGCCAGAATGCCCTGCTTCAGCACAGACCAGAAAGGCATTGTGATAAGCGTATCCCCGGTATAGTCAGGGGTTAATGGGAGTCGTCCCCGTCCCCCCAGTATACGCCCAGAACCATGGACCCGGTACTTGTGGTTCGGACTGTCTCCAACCAGCCATAATGTTGTGAGAGTGAAATTATGTCTAAGTCCAGCTTTGGTACATTAGAAGCAACTCTGAAACTTAACCTAAGCGTTTATCGAAGCTACTTTTTGGCTAACTTCTTATAGAAAGGTCATGGAGCTCTGAAAATGAACGTGCGCGTCTTTCACTTTTCCCGAGGGACTTAGAAGAATTTTGTGATATTTTTTATTAAAATGGTGTATAAGGGTATATATATAAATATATTTTATGCACTGTATATGAGCTGGCGATTTCTAAGTCTGTGGTTCCGAGAGGGGGTAACCAGGCTCACTAATAAGGTCAAGCCACTTGGCTGCCAGAATGCCCTGCTTCAGCACAGACCAGAAAGGCATTGTGATAAGCGTATCCCCGGTATAGTCAGGGGTTAATGGGAGTCGTCCCCGTCCCCCCAGTATACGCCCAGAACCATGGACCCGGTACTTGTGGTTCGGACTGTCTCCAACCAGCCATAATGTTGTGAGAGTGAAATTATGTCTAAGTCCAGCTTTGGTACATTAGAAGCAACTCTGAAACTTAACCTAAGCGTTTATCGAAGCTTCTTTTTGGCTAACTTCTTATAGAAAGGTCAAGGAGCTCTGAAAATGAACGTGCGCGTCTTTCACTTTTCCCTAGGGACTTAGAAGAATTTTGTGATATTTTTTATTAAAATGGTTTATAAGGGTATATATATAAATATATTATATAAATATATTTTATTTACTGTATATGAGCTGGCGATTTCTAAGTCTGTGGTTCCGAGAGGGGGTAACCAGGCTCACTAATAAAGGTCAAGCCACTTGGTTGCCAGAATGCACTGCTTCAGCACAGACCAGAAAGGCATTGTGATAAGCGTATCCCCGGTATAGTCAGGGGTTAATGGGAGTCGTCCCCGTCCCCCCAGTATACGCCCAGAACCATGGACCCGGTACTTGTGGTTCGGACTGTCTCCAACCAGCCATAATGTTGTGAGAGTGAAATTATGTCTAAGTCCAGCTTTGGTACATTAGAAGCAACTCTGAAACTTAACCTAAGCGTTTATCGAAGCTTCTTTTTGGCTAACTTCTTATAGAAAGGTCAAGGAGCTCTGAAAATGAACGTGCGCGTCTTTCACTTTTCCCGAGGGACTTAGAAGAATTTTGTGATATTTTTTATTAAAATGGTGTATAAGGGTATATATATAAATATATTTTATGCACTGTATATGAGCTGGCGATTTCTAAGTCTGTGGTTCCGAGAGGGGGTAACCAGGCTCACTAATAAGGTCAAGCCACTTGGCTGCCAGAATGCCCTGCTTCAGCACAGACCAGAAAGGCATTGTGATAAGCGTATCCCCGGTATAGTCAGGGGTTAATGGGAGTCGTCCCCGTCCCCCCAGTATACGCCCAGAACCATGGACCCGGTACTTGTGGTTCGGACTGTCTCCAACCAGCCATAATGTTGTGAGAGTGAAATTATGTCTAAGTCCAGCTTTGGTACATTAGAAGCAACTCTGAAACTTAACATAAGCGTTTTTCGAAGCTACTTTTTGGCTAACTTCTTATAGGAAGGTCAAGGAGCTCTGAAAATGAACATGCGCGTCTTTCACTTTTCCCTAGGGACTTAGAAGAATTTTGTGATATTTTTTATTAAAATGGTTTATAAGGGTATATATATAAATATATTATATAAATATATTTTATGCACTGTATATGAGCTGGCGATTTCTAAGTCTGTGGTTCCGAGAGGGGGTAACCAGGCTCACTAATAAAGGTCAAGCCACTTGGCTGCCAGAATCCCAGCTTCAGCACAGACCAGTAAGGCATTGTGATACGCGTATCCCCGGTATAGTCAGGGGTTAATGGGAGTCGTCCCCGTCCCCCCAGTATACGCCCAGAACCATGGACCCGGTACTTGTGGTTCGGACTGTCTCCAACCAGCCATAATGTTGTGAGAGTGAAATTATGTCTAAGTCCAGCTTTGGTACATTAGAAGCAACTCTGAAACTTAACCTAAGCGTTTTTCGAAGCTACTTTTTGGCTAACTTCTTATAGGAAGGTCTAGGAGATCTGAAAATGAACGTGCGCGTCTTTCACTCTTCCCGAGGGACTTAGAAGAATTTTGTGATATTTTTTATTAAAATGGTGTATAAGGGTATATATATAAATATATTTTATGCACTGTATATGAGCTGGCGATTTCTAAGTCTGTGGTTCCGAGAGGGGTTAACCAGGCGCACTAATACAGGTCAAGCCACTTGGCTGCCAGAATGCCCTGCTTCAGCACAGACCAGAAAGGCATTGTGATAAGCGTATCCCCGGTATAGTCAGGGGTTAATGGGAGTCGTCCCCGTCCCCCCAGTATACGCCCAGAACCATGGACCCGGTACTTGTGGTTCGGACTGTCTCCAACCAGCCATAATGTTGTGAGAGTGAAATTATGTCTAAGTCCAGCTTTGGTACATTAGAAGCAACTCTGAAACATAACCTAAGCGTTTTACGAAGCTACTTTTTGGCTAACTTCTTATAGGAAGGTCTAGGAGCTCTGAAAATGAACGTGCGCGTCTTTTACTCTTCCCGAGGGACTTAGAAGAATTTTGTGATATTTTTTATTAAAATGGTGTATAAGGGTATATATATAAATATATTTTATGCACTGTATATGAGCTGGCGATTTCTAAGTCTGTGGTTCCGAGAGGGGGTAACCAGGCTCACTAATAAAGGTCAAGCCACTTGGCTGCCAGAATGCCCTGCTTCAGCACAGACCAGTAAGGCATTGTGATACGCGTATCCCCGGTATAGTCAGGGGTTAATGGGAGTCGTCCCCGTCCCCCCAGTATACGCCCAGAACCATGGACCCGGTACTTGTGGTTCGGACTGTCTCCAACCAGCCATAATGTTGTGAGAGTGAAATTATGTCTAAGTCCAGCTTTGGTACATTAGAAGCAACTCTGAAACTTAACCTAAGCGTTTTTCGAAGCTACTTTTTGGCTAACTTCTTATAGGAAGGTCTAGGAGATCTGAAAATGAACGTGCGCGTCTTTCACTCTTCCCGAGGGACTTAGAAGAATTTTGTGATATTTTTTATTAAAATGGTGTATAAGGGTATATATATAAATATATTTTATGCACTGTATATGAGCTGGCGATTTCTAAGTCTGTGGTTCCGAGAGGGGGTAACCAGGCTCACTAATAAGTTCAAGCCACTTGGCTGCCAGAATGCCCTGCTTCAGCACAGACCAGAAAGGCATTGTGATAAGCGTATCCCCGGTATAGTCAGGGGTTAATGGGAGTCGTCCCCGTCCCCCCAGTATACGCCCAGAACCATGGACCCGGTACTTGTGGTTCGGACTGTCTCCAACCAGCCATAATGTTGTGAGAGTGAAATTATGTCTAAGTCCAGCTTTGGTACATTAGAAGCAACTCTGAAACTTAACCTAAGCGTTTTTCGAAGCTACTTTTTGGCTAACTTCTTATAGGAGGGTCTAGGAGCTCTGAAAATGAACGTACGCGTCTTTCACTGTTCCCGAGGGACTTAGAAGGATTTTGTGATATTTTTTATTAAAATGGTGTATAAGGGTATATATATAAATATATTTTATGCACTGTATATGAGCTGGCGATTTCTAAGTCTGTGGATCCGAGAGGGGGTAACCAGGCTCACTAATATTGGTCAAGCCACTTGGCTGCCAGAATGCCCTGCTTCAGCACAGACAAGAAAGGCATTGTGATAGGCGTATCCCCGGTATAGTCAGGGGTTAATGGGAGTCGTCCCCGTCCCCCCAGTATACGCCCAGAACAATGGACCAGGTACTTGTGGTTCGGACTGTCTCCAACCAGCCATAATGTTGTGAGTGAAATTATGTCTAAGTCCAGCTTTGGTACATTAGAAGCAACTCTGAAACTTAACCTAAGCGTTTTTCGAAGCTACTTTTTGGCTAACTTCTTATAGGAGGGTCTAGGAGCACTGAAAATGAACGTGCGCGTCTTTCACTGTTCCCGAGGGACTTAGAAGAATTTTGTGATATTTTTTATTAAAATGGTGTATAAGGGTATATATATAAATATATTTTATGCACTGTATATGAGCTGGCGATTTCTAAGTCTGTGGTTCCGAGAGGGGGTAACCAGGCTCACTAATAAAGGTCAAGCCACTTGGCTGCCAGAATGCCCTGCTTCAGCACAGACCAGAAAGGCATTGTGATAGGCGTATCCCCGGTATAGTCAGGGGTTAATGGGAGTCGTCCCCGTCCCCCCAGTATACGCCCAGAACCATGGACCAGGTACTTGTGGTTCGGACTGTCTCCAAACAGCCATAATGTTGTGAGAGTGAAATTATGTCTAAGTCCAACTTTGGTACATTAGAAGCAACTCTGAAACTTAACCTAAGTGTTTTTCGAAGCTACTTTTTGGCTAACTTCATTTTAGGAAGGTCTAGGAGCGCTGAAAATGAACGTGCGCGTCTTTCACTCTTCCCGAGGGACTTAGAAGAATTTTGTGATATTTTTTATTAAAATGGTGTATAAGGGTATATATATAAATATATTGTATGCACTGTATATGAGCTGGCGATTTCTAAGTCTGTGGTTCCGAGAGGGGGTAACCAGGCTCACTAATAAAGGTCAAGCCACTTGGCTGCCAGAATGCCCTGCTTCAGCACAGACCAGAAAGGCATTGTGATAAGCGTATCCCCGGTATAGTCAGGGGTTAATGGGAGTCGTCCCCGTCCCCCCAGTATACGCCCAGAACCATGGACCCGGTACTTGTGGTTCGGACTGTCTCCAACCAGCCATAATGTTGTGAGAGTGAAATTATGTCTAAGTCCAGCTTTGGTACATTAGAAGCAACTCTGAAACTTAACCTAAGCATTTTTCGAAGCTACTTTTTGGCTAACTTCTTATAGGAAGGTCTAGGAGCTCTGAAAATGAACGTGCGTGTCTTTCACTCTTCCCGAGGGACTTAGAATAATTTTGTGATATTTTTTTTAAAATGGTGTATAAGGGTATATATATAAATATATTATATAAATATATTTTATGCACTGTATATGAGCTGGCGATTTCTAAGTCTGTGGTTCCGAGAGGGGGTAACCAGGCTCACTAATAAAGGTCAAGCCACTTGGCTGCCAGAATGCCCTGCTTCAGCACAGACCAGAAAGGCATTGTGATAAGCGTATCCCCGGTATAGTCAGGGGTTAATGGGAGTCGTCCCCGTCCCCCCCAGTATACGCCCAGAACCATGGACCCGGTACTTGTGGTTCGGACTGTCTCCAACCAGCCATAATGTTGTGAGAGTGAAATTATGTCTAAGTCCAGCTTTGGTACATTAGAAGCAACTCTGAAACTTAACCTAAGTGTTTTTCGAAGCTACTTTTTGGCTAACTTCTTATAGGAAGGTCTAGGAGCGCTAAAAATGAACGTGCGCGTCTTTCACTCTTCCCGAGGGACTTAGAAGAATTTTGTGATATTTTTTATTAAAATGGTTTATAAGGGTATATATATAAATATATTATATAAATATATTTTATGCACTGTATATGAGCTGGCGATTTCTAAGTCTGTGGTTCCGAGAGGGGGTAACCAGGCTCACTAATAAAGGTCAAGCCACTTGGCTGCCAGAATCCCAGCTTCAGCACAGACCAGTAAGGCATTGTGATACGCGTATCCCCGGTATAGTCAGGGGTTAATGGGAGTCGTCCCCGTCCCCCCAGTATACGACCAGAACCATGGACCCGGTACTTGTGGTTCGGACTGTCTCCAACCAGCCATAATGTTGTGAGAGTGAAATTATGTCTAAGTCCAGCTTTGGTACATTAGAAGCAACTCTGAAACTTAACCTAAGCGTTTTTCGAAGCTACTTTTTGGCTAACTTCTTATAGGAAGGTCTAGGAGATCTGAAAATGAACGTGCGCGTCTTTCACTCTTCCCGAGGGACTTAGAAGAATTTTGTGATATTTTTTATTAAAATGGTGTATAAGGGTATATATATAAATATATTTTATGCACTGTATATGAGCTGGCGATTTCTAAGTCTGTGGTTCCGAGAGGGGTTAACCAGGCGCACTAATACAGGTCAAGCCACTTGGCTGCCAGAATGCCCTGCTTCAGCACAGACCAGAAAGGCATTGTGATAAGCGTATCCCCGGTATAGTCAGGGGTTAATGGGAGTCGTCCCCGTCCCCCCAGTATACGCCCAGAACCATGGACCCGGTACTTGTGGTTCGGACTGTCTCCAACCAGCCATAATGTTGTGAGAGTGAAATTATGTCTAAGTCCAGCTTTGGTACATTAGAAGCAACTCTGAAACATAACCTAAGCGTTTTACGAAGCTACTTTTTGGCTAACTTCTTATAGGAAGGTCTAGGAGCTCTGAAAATGAACGTGCGCGTCTTTTACTCTTCCCGAGGGACTTAGAAGAATTTTGTGATATTTTTTATTAAAATGGTGTATAAGGGTATATATATAAATATATTTTATGCACTGTATATGAGCTGGCGATTTCTAAGTCTGTGGTTCCGAGAGGGGGTAACCAGGCTCACTAATAAAGGTCAAGCCACTTGGCTGCCAGAATGCCCTGCTTCAGCACAGACCAGTAAGGCATTGTGATACGCGTATCCCCGGTATAGTCAGGGGTTAATGGGAGTCGTCCCCGTCCCCCCAGTATACACCCAGAACCATGGACCCGGTACTTGTGGTTCGGACTGTCTCCAACCAGCCATAATGTTGTGAGAGTGAAATTATGTCTAAGTCCAGCTTTGGTACATTAGAAGCAACTCTGAAACTTAACCTAAGCGTTTTTCGAAGCTACTTTTTGGCTAACTTCTTATAGGAAGGTCTAGGAGATCTGAAAATGAACGTGCGCGTCTTTCACTCTTCCCGAGGGACTTAGAAGAATTTTGTGATATTTTTTATTAAAATGGTGTATAAGGGTATATATATAAATATATTTTATGCACTGTATATGAGCTGGCGATTTCTAAGTCTGTGGTTCCGAGAGGGGGTAACCAGGCTCACTAATAAGGTCAAGCCACTTGGCTGCCAGAATGCCCTGCTTCAGCACAGACCAGAAAGGCATTGTGATAAGCGTATCCCCGGTATAGTCAGGGGTTAATGGGAGTCGTCCCCGTCCCCCCAGTATACGCCCAGAACCATGGACCCGGTACTTGTGGTTCGGACTGTCTCCAACCAGCCATAATGTTGTGAGAGTGAAATTATGTCTAAGTCCAGCTTTGGTACATTAGAAGCAACTCTGAAACTTAACCTAAGCGTTTTTCGAAGCTACTTTTTGGCTAACTTCTTATAGGAGGGTCTAGGAGCTCTGAAAATGAACGTGCGCGTCTTTCACTGTTCCCGAGGGACTTAGAAGGATTTTGTGATATTTTTTATTAAAATGGTGTATAAGGGTATATATATAAATATATTTTATGCACTGTATATGAGCTGGCGATTTCTAAGTCTGTGGATCCGAGAGGGGGTAACCAGGCTCACTAATATTGGTCAAGCCACTTGGCTGCCAGAATGCCCTGCTTCAGCACAGACAAGAAAGGCATTGTGATAGGCGTATCCCCGGTATAGTCAGGGGTTAATGGGAGTCGTCCCCGTCCCCCCAGTATACGCCCAGAACAATGGACCAGGTACTTGTGGTTCGGACTGTCTCCAACCAGCCATAATGTTGTGAGTGAAATTATGTCTAAGTCCAGCTTTGGTACATTAGAAGCAACTCTGAAACTTAACCTAAGCGTTTTTCGAAGCTACTTTTTGGCTAACTTCTTATAGGAGGGTCTAGGAGCACTGAAAATGAACGTGCGCGTCTTTCACTGTTCCCGAGGGACTTAGAAGAATTTTGTGATATTTTTTATTAAAATGGTGTATAAGGGTATATATATAAATATATTTTATGCACTGTATATGAGCTGGCGATTTCTAAGTCTGTGGTTCCGAGAGGGGGTAACCAGGCTCACTAATAAAGGTCAAGCCACTTGGCTGCCAGAATGCCCTGCTTCAGCACAGACCAGAAAGGCATTGTGATAGGCGTATCCCCGGTATAGTCAGGGGTTAATGGGAGTCGTCCCCGTCCCCCCAGTATACGCCCAGAACCATGGACCAGGTACTTGTGGTTCGGACTGTCTCCAACCAGCCATAATGTTGTGAGAGTGAAATTATGTCTAAGTCCAACTTTGGTACATTAGAAGCAACTCTGAAACTTAACCTAAGTGTTTTTCGAAGCTACACTGGCGACACACTTTATTCGAGCTCGGCTAGTCCCACGAATTCGGGTATACCCGGGTGTATTGAGGTTTGTGACTGTTTTCTGCCCGAGTGCATTGAGGTATTTTCCATGCAGGGATTGAAGCATTTTATTCCCGCTGGCTGCAATACTGCACAGTATACATATATATACTGCATTACAATTCATGAATTTATGCCATCTGGTAGACACGCGAAGCATTGCAGCCTATTAAATCCTAATCATTATCATTTAACAGATTTGCCGCCCGTCAGCCAGGCATGAACCCAGGCTGGGAAGGCAAATGCAACGGGGCTTGTCAGAGGTGAGGAGCGGCGCATTCCAGGTATCTGCCAGGTACATACTGGGTATTTGCTCGAATAAAGTGTGTCGGTGCAGTACTTTTTGGCTAACTTCATTTTAGGAAGGTCTAGGAGCGCTGAAAATGAACGTGCGCGTCTTTCACTCTTCCCGAGGGACTTAGAAGAATTTTGTGATATTTTTTATTAAAATGGTGTATAAGGGTATATATATAAATATATTGTATGCACTGTATATGAGCTGGCGATTTGTAAGTCTGTGGTTCCGAGAGGGGGTAACCAGGCTCACTAATAAAGGTCAAGCCACTTGGCTGCCAGAATGCCCTGCTTCAGCACAGACCAGAAAGGCATTGTGATAAGCGTATCCCCGGTATAGTCTGGGGTTAATGGGAGTCGTTCCCGTCCCCCCAGTATACGCCCAGAACCATGGACCCGGTACTTGTGGTTCGGACTGTCTCCAACCAGCCATAATGTTGTGAGAGTGAAATTATGTCTAAGTCCAGCTTTGGTACATTAGAAGCAACTCTGAAACTTAACCTAAGCGTTTTTCGAAGCTACTTTTTGGCTAACTTCTTATAGGAAGGTCTAGGAGCTCTGAAAATGAACGTGCGTGTCTTTCACTCTTCCCGAGGGACTTAGAATAATTTTGTGATATTTTTTTTAAAATGGTGTATAAGGGTATATATATAAATATATTATATAAATATATTTTATGCACTGTATATGAGCTGGCGATTTCTAAGTCTGTGGTTCCGAGAGGGGGTAACCAGGCTCACTAATAAAGGTCAAGCCACTTGGCTGCCAGAATGCCCTGCTTCAGCACAGACCAGAAAGGCATTGTGATAAGCGTATCCCCGGTATAGTCAGGGGTTAATGGGAGTCGTCCCCGTCCCCCCCAGTATACGCCCAGAACCATGGACCCGGTACTTGTGGTTCGGACTGTCTCCAACCAGCCATAATGTTGTGAGAGTGAAATTATGTCTAAGTCCAGCTTTGGTACATTAGAAGCAACTCTGAAACTTAACCTAAGTGTTTTTCGAAGCTACTTTTTGGCTAACTTCTTATAGGAAGGTCTAGGAGCGCTAAAAATGAACGTGCGCGTCTTTCACTCTTCCCGAGGGACTTAGAAGAATTTTGTGATATTTTTTATTAAAATGGTGTATAAGGGTATATATATAAATATATTTTATGCACTGTATATGAGCTGGCGATTTCTAAGTCTGTGGTTCCGAGAGGGGGTAACCAGGCGCACTAATAAAGGTCAAGCCACTTGGCTGCCAGAATGCCCTGCTTCAGCACAGACCAGAAAGGCATTGTGATAAGCGTATCCCCGGTATAGTCAGGGGTTAATGGGAGTCGTCCCCGTCCCCCCAGTATACGCCCAGAACCATGGACCCGGTACTTGTGGTTCGGACTGTCTCCAACCAGCCATAATGTTGTGAGAGTGAAATTATGTCTAAGTCCAGCTTTGGTACATTAGAAGCAACTCTGAAACTTAACCTAAGCGTTTTTCGAAGCTACTTTTTGGCTAACTTCTTATAGGAAGGTCTAGGAGCTCTGAAAATGAACGTGCGCGTCTTTCACTCTTCCCGAGGGACTTAGAAGAATTTTGTGATATTTTTTATTAAAATGGTGTATAAGGGTATATATACTGTATAAATATATTTTATGCACTGTATATGAGCTGGCGATTTCTAAGTCTGTGGTTCCGAGAGGGGGTAACCAGGCTCACTAATAAAGGTCAAGCCACTTGGCTGCCAGAATGCCCTGCTTCAGCACAGACCAGAAAGGCATTGTGATAAGCGTATCCCCGGTATAGTCAGGGGTTAATGGGAGTCGTCCCCGTCCCCCCAGTATACGCCCAGAACCATGGACCCGGTACTTGTGGTTCGGACTGTCTCCAACCAGCCATAATGTTGTGAGAGTGAAATTATGTCTAAGTCCAGCTTTGGTACATTAGAAGCAACTCTGAAACTTAACCTAAGCGTTTTTCGAAGCTACTTTTTGGCTAACTTCTTATAGGAAGGTCTAGGAGCTCTGAAAATGAACGTGCGCGTCTTTCACTCTTCCCGAGGGACTTAGAAGAATTTTGTGATATTTTTTATTAAAATGGTGTGTAAGGGTATATATATAAATATATTATATAAATATATTTTATGCACTGTATATGAGCTGGCGATTTCTAAGTCTGTGGTTCCGAGAGGGGGTAACCAGGCGCACTAATAAAGGTCAAGCCACTTGGCTGCCAGAATGCCCTGCTTCAGCACAGACCAGAAAGGCATTGTGATAAGCGTATCCCCGGTATAGTCAGGGGTTAATGGGAGTCGTCCCCGTCCCCCCAGTATACGCCCAGAACCATGGACCCGGTACTTGTGGTTCGGACTGTCTCCAACCAGCCATAATGTTGTGAGAGTGAAATTATGTCTAAGTCCAGCTTTGGTACATTAGAAGCAACTCTGAAACTTAACCTAAGCGTTTTTCGAAGCTACTTTTTGGCTAACTTCTTATAGGAAGGTCTAGGAGCTCTGAAAATGAACGTGCGCGTCTTTCACTCTTCCCGAGGGACTTAGAAGAATTTTGTGATATTTTTTATTAAAATGGTGTATAAGGGTATATATACTGTATAAATATATTTTATGCACTGTATATGAGCTGGCGATTTCTAAGTCTGTGGTTCCGAGAGGGGGTAACCAGGCTCACTAATAAAGGTCAAGCCACTTGGTTGCCAGAATGCCCTGCTTCAGCAAAGACCAGAAAGGCATTGTGATAAGCGTATCCCCGGTATAGTCAGGGGTTAATGGGAGTCGTCCCCGTCCCCCCAGTATACGGCCAGAACCATGGACCCGGTACTTGTGGTTCGGACTGTCTCCAACCAGCCATAATGTTGTGAGAGTGAAATTATGTCTAAGTCCAGCTTTGGTACATTAGAAGCAACTCTGAAACTTAACCTAAGCGTTTTTCGAAGCTACTTTTTGGCTAACTTCTTAAAGGAAGGTCCAGGAGCTCTGAAAATGAACGTGCGCGTCTTTCACTCTTCCCGAGGGACATGGAAGAATTTTGTGATATTTTTTATTAAAATGGTGTATAAGGGTATATATATAAATATATTATATACAGTAAATATATTTTATGCACTGTAAATGAGCTTGCGATTTCTAAATCTGTGGTTCCGAGAGGGGGTAACCAGGCTCACTAATAAAGGTCAAGCCACTTGGCTGCCAGAATGCCCTGCTTCAGCACAGACCAGAAAGGCATTGTGATAAGCGTATCCCCGGTATAGTCAGGGGTTAATGGGAGTCGTCCTCGTACCCCCAGTATACGCCCAGAACCATCGACCCGGTACTTGTGGTTCGGACTGTCTCCAACCAGCCATAATGTTGTGAGAGTGAAATTATGTCTAAGTCCAGCTTTGGTACATTAGAAGCAACTCTGAAACTTAACCTAAGCGTTTTTCGAAGCTACTTTTTGGCTAACTTCTTATAGGAAGGTCTAGGAGCGCTGAAAATGAACGTGCGCGTCTTTCACTCTTCCCGAGGGACTTAGAAGAATTTTGTGATATTTTTTATTAAAATGGTGTATAAGGGTATATATATAAATATATTATATAAATATATTTTATGCACTGTATATGAGCTGGCGATTTCTAAGTCTGTGGTTCCGAGAGGGGGTAACCAGGCTCACTAATAAAGATCAAGCCACTTGGCTGCCAGAATGCCCTGCTTCAGCACAGACCAGAAAGGCATTGTGATAAGCGTATCCCCGGTATAGTCAGGGGTTAATGGGAGTCGTCCCCGTCCCCCCAGTATACGCCCAGAACCATGGACCCGGTACTTGTGGTTCGGACTGTCTCCAACCAGCCATAATGTTGTGAGAGTGAAATTATGTCTAAGTCCAGCTTTGGTACATTAGAAGCAACTCTGAAACTTAACCTAAGCGTTTTTCGAAGCTACTTTTTGGCTAACTTCTTATAGGAAGGTCTAGGAGCTCTGAAAATGAACGTGCGCGTCTTTCACTCTTCCCGAGGGACTTAGAAGAATTTTGTGATATTTTTTATTAAAATGGTGTATAAGGGTATATATACTGTATAAATATATTTTATGCACTGTATATGAGCTGGCGATTTCTAAGTCTGTGGTTCCGAGAGGGGGTAACCAGGCTCACTAATAAAGGTCAAGCCACTTGGCTGCCAGAATGCCCTGCTTCAGCACAGACCAGAAAGGCATTGTGATAAGCGTATCCCCGGTATAGTCAGGGGTTAATGGGAGTCGTCCCCGTCCCCCCAGTATACGCCCAGAACCATGGACCCGGTACTTGTGGTTCGGACTGTCTCCAACCAGCCATAATGTTGTGAGAGTGAAATTATGTCTAAGTCCAGCTTTGGTACATTAGAAGCAACTCTGAAACTTAACCTAAGCGTTTTTCGAAGCTACTTTTTGGCTAACTTCTTATAGGAAGGTCTAGGAGCTCTGACAATGAACGTGCGCGTCTTTCACTCTTCCCGAGGGACTTAGAAGAATTTTGTGATATTTTTTATTAAAATGGTGTGTAAGGGTATATATATAAATATATTATATAAATATATTTTATGCACTGTATATGAGCTGGCGATTTCTAAGTCTGTGGTTCCGAGAGGGGGTAACCAGGCGCACTAATAAAGGTCAAGCCACTTGGCTGCCAGAATGCCCTGCTTCAGCACAGACCAGAAAGGCATTGTGATAAGCGTATCCCCGGTATAGTCAGGGGTTAATGGGAGTCGTCCCCGTCCCCCCAGTATACGCCCAGAACCATGGACCCGGTACTTGTGGTTCGGACTGTCTCCAACCAGCCATAATGTTGTGAGAGTGAAATTATGTCTAAGTCCAGCTTTGGTACATTAGAAGCAACTCTGAAACTTAACCTAAGCGTTTTTCGAAGCTACTTTTTGGCTAACTTCTTATAGGAAGGTCTAGGAGCTCTGAAAATGAACGTGCGCGTCTTTCACTCTTCCCGAGGGACTTAGAAGAATTTTGTGATATTTTTTATTAAAATGGTGTATAAGGGTATATATACTGTATAAATATATTTTATGCACTGTATATGAGCTGGCGATTTCTAAGTCTGTGGTTCCGAGAGGGGGTAACCAGGCTCACTAATAAAGGTCAAGCCACTTGGTTGCCAGAATGCCCTGCTTCAGCAAAGACCAGAAAGGCATTGTGATAAGCGTATCCCCGGTATAGTCAGGGGTTAATGGGAGTCGTCCCCGTCCCCCCAGTATACGGCCAGAACCATGGACCCGGTACTTGTGGTTCGGACTGTCTCCAACCAGCCATAATGTTGTGAGAGTGAAATTATGTCTAAGTCCAGCTTTGGTACATTAGAAGCAACTCTGAAACTTAACCTAAGCGTTTTTCGAAGCTACTTTTTGGCTAACTTCTTAAAGGAAGGTCCAGGAGCTCTGAAAATGAACGTGCGCGTCTTTCACTCTTCCCGAGGGACATGGAAGAATTTTGTGATATTTTTTATTAAAATGGTGTATAAGGGTATATATATAAATATATTATATACAGTAAATATATTTTATGCACTGTAAATGAGCTTGCGATTTCTAAATCTGTGGTTCCGAGAGGGGGTAACCAGGCTCACTAATAAAGGTCAAGCCACTTGGCTGCCAGAATGCCCTGCTTCAGCACAGACCAGAAAGGCATTGTGATAAGCGTATCCCCGGTATAGTCAGGGGTTAATGGGAGTCGTCCTCGTCCCCCCAGTATACGCCCAGAACCATCGACCCGGTACTTGTGGTTCGGACTGTCTCCAACCAGCCATAATGTTGTGAGAGTGAAATTATGTCTAAGTCCAGCTTTGGTACATTAGAAGCAACTCTGAAACTTAACCTAAGCGTTTTTCGAAGCTACTTTTTGGCTAACTTCTTATAGGAAGGTCTAGGAGCGCTGAAAATGAACGTGCGCGTCTTTCACTCTTCCCGAGGGACTTAGAAGAATTTTGTGATATTTTTTATTAAAATGGTGTATAAGGGTATATATATAAATATATTATATAAATATATTTTATGCACTGTATATGAGCTGGCGATTTCTAAGTCTGTGGTTCCGAGAGGGGGTAACCAGGCTCACTAATAAAGATCAAGCCACTTGGCTGCCAGAATGCCCTGCTTCAGCACAGACCAGAAAGGCATTGTGATAAGCGTATCCCCGGTATAGTCAGGGGTTAATGGGAGTCGTCCCCGTCCCCCCAGTATACGCCCAGAACCATGGACCCGGTACTTGTGGTTCGGACTGTCTCCAACCAGCCATAATGTTGTGAGAGTGAAATTATGGCTAAGTCCAGCTTTGGTACATTAGAAGCAACTCTGAAACTTAACCTAAGCGTTTTTCGAAGCTACTTTTTGGCTAACTTCTTATAGGAAGGTCTAGGAGCTCTGAAAATGAACGTGCGCGTCTTTCACTCTTCCCGAGGGACTTAGAAGAATTTTGTGATATTTTTTATTAAAATGGTGTATAAGGGTATATATATAAATATATTTTATGCACTGTATATGAGATGGCGATTTCTAAGTCTGTGGTTCCGAGAGGGGGTAACCAGGCGCACTAATAAAGGTCAAGCCACTTGGTTGCCAGAATGCCCTGCTTCAGCACAGACCAGAAAGGCATTGTGATAAGCGTATCCCCGGTATAGTCAGGGGTTAATGGGAGTCGTCCCCGTCCCCCCAGTATACGCCCAGAACCATGGACCCGGTACTTGTGGTTCGGACTGTCTCCAACCAGCCATAATGTTGTGAGAGTGAAATTATGTCTAAGTCCAGCTTTGGTACATTAGAAGCAACTCTGAAACTTAACCTAAGCGTTTTTCGAAGCTACTTTTTGGCTAACTTCTTATAGGAAGGTCTAGGAGCTCTGAAAATGAACGTGCGCGTCTTTCACTCTTCCCGAGGGACTTAGAAGAATTTTGTGATATTTTTTATTAAAATGGTGTACAGTATAAGGGTATATATACTGTATAAATATATTTTATGCACTGTATATGAGCTGGCTATTTCTAAGTCTGTGGTTCCGAGAGGGGGTAACCAGGCTCACTAATAAAGGTCAAGCCACTTGGTTGCCAGAATGCCCTGCTTCAGCACAGACCAGAAAGGCATTGTGATAAGCGTATCCCCGGTATAGTCAGGGGTTAATGGGAGTCGTCCCCGTCCCCCCAGTATACGGCCAGAACCATGGACCCGGTACTTGTGGTTCGGACTGTCTCCAACCAGCCATAATGTTGTGAGAGTGAAATTATGTCTAAGTCCAGCTTTGGTACATTAGAAGCAACTCTGAAACTTAACCTAAGCGTTTTTCGAAGCTACTTTTTGGCTAACTTCTTATAGGAAGGTCTAGGAGCTCTGAAAATGAACGTGCGCGTCTTTCACTCTTCCCGAGGGACTTAGAAGAATTTTGTGATATTTTTTATTAAAATGGTGTATAAGGGTATATATATAAATATATTTTATGCACTGTATATGAGCTGGCGATTTCTAAGTCTGTGGTTCCGAGAAGGGGTAACCAGGCGCACTAATAAAGGTCAAGCCACTTGGTTGCCAGAATGCCCTGCTTCAGCACAGACCAGAAAGGCATTGTGATAAGCGTATCCCCGGTATAGTCAGGGGTTAATGGGAGTCGTCCCCGTCCCCCCAGTATACGCCCAGAACCATGGACCCGGTACTTGTGGTTCGGACTGTCTCCAACCAGCCATAATGTTGTGAGAGTGAAATTATGTCTAAGTCCAGCTTTGGTACATTAGAAGCAACTCTGAAACTTAACCTAAGCGTTTTTCGAAGCTACTTTTTGGCTAACTTCTTATAGGAAGGTCTAGGAGCTCTGAAAATGAACGTGCGCGTCTTTCACTCTTCCCGAGGGACTTAGAAGAATTTTGTGATATTTTTTATTAAAATGGTGTATAAGGGTATATATATAAATATATTATATACAGTAAATATATTTTATGCACTGTATATGAGCTGGCGATTTCTAAGTCTGTGGTTCCGAGAGGGGGTAACCAGGCGCACTAATAAAGGTCAAGCCACTTGGCTGCCAGAATGACCTGCTTCAGCACAGACCAGAAAGGCATTGTGATAAGCGTATCCCCGGTATAGTCAGGGGTTAATGGGAGTCGTCCCCATCCCCCCAGTATACGCCCAGAACCATGGACCCGGTACTTGTGGTTCGGACTGTCTCCAACCAGCCATAATGTTGTGAGAGTGAAATTATGTCTAAGTCCAGCTTTGGTACATTAGAAGCAACTCTGAAACTTAACCTAAGCGTTTTTCGAAGCTACTTTTTGGCTAACTTCTTATAGGAAGGTCTAGGAGCTCTGAAAATGAACGTGCGCGTCTTTCACTCTTCCCGAGGGACTTAGAAGAATTTTGTGATATTTTTTATTAAAATGGTGTATAAGGGTATATATATAAATATATTATATAAATATATTTTATGCACTGTACTGTATATGAGCTGGCGATTTCTAAGTCTGTGGTTCCGAGAGGGGGTAACCAGGCTCACTAATAAAGGTCAAGCCACTTGGCTGCCAGAATGCCCTGCTTCAGCACAGACCAGAAAGGCATTGTGATAAGCGTATCCCCGGTATAGTCAGGGGTTAATGGGAGTCGTCCCCGTCCCCCCCAGTATACGCCCAGAACCATGGACCCGGTACTTGTGGTTCGGACTGTCTCCAACCAGCCATAATGTTGTGAGAGTGAAATTATGTCTAAGTCCAGCTTTGGTACATTAGAAGCAACTCTGAAACTTAACCTAAGCGTTTTTCGAAGCTACTTTTTGGCTAACTTCTTATAGGAAGGTCTAGGAGCGCTGAAAATGAATGTGCGCGTCTTTCACTCTTCCCGAGGGACTTAGAAGAATTTTGTGATATTTTTTATTAAAATGGTGTATAAGGGTATATATATAAATATATTATATAAATATATTTTATGCACTGTACTGTATATGAGCTGGCGATTTCTAAGTCTGTGGTTCCGAGAGGGGGTAACCAGGCTCACTAATAAAGGTCAAGCCACTTGGCTGCCAGAATGCCCTGCTTCAGCACAGACCAGAAAGGCATTGTGATAAGCGTATCCCCGGTATAGTCAGGGGTTAATGGGAGTCGTCCCCGTCCCCCCAGTATACGCCCAGAACCATGGACCCGGTACTTGTGGTTCGGACTGTCTCCAACCAGCCATAAAGTTGTGAGAGTGAAATTATGGCTAAGTCCAGCTTTGGTACATTAGAAGCAACTCTGAAACTTAACCTAAGCGTTTTTCGAAGCTACTTTTTGGCTAACTTCTTATAGGAAGGTCTAGGAGCTCTGAAAATGAACGTGCGCGTCTTTCACTCTTCCCGAGGGACTTAGAAGAATTTTGTGATATTTTTTATTAAAATGGTGTATAAGGGTATATATATAAATATATTTTATGCACTGTATATGAGATGGCGATTTCTAAGTCTGTGGTTCCGAGAGGGGGTAACCAGGCGCACTAATAAAGGTCAAGCCACTTGGTTGCCAGAATGCCCTGCTTCAGCACAGACCAGAAAGGCATTGTGATAAGCGTATCCCCGGTATAGTCAGGGGTTAATGGGAGTCGTCCCCGTCCCCCCAGTATACGCCCAGAACCATGGACCCGGTACTTGTGGTTCGGACTGTCTCCAACCAGCCATAATGTTGTGAGAGTGAAATTATGTCTAAGTCCAGCTTTGGTACATTAGAAGCAACTCTGAAACTTAACCTAAGCGTTTTTCGAAGCTACTTTTTGGCTAACTTCTTATAGGAAGGTCTAGGAGCTCTGAAAATGAACGTGCGCGTCTTTCACTCTTCCCGAGGGACTTAGAAGAATTTTGTGATATTTTTTATTAAAATGGTGTATAAGGGTATATATACTGTATAAATATATTTTATGCACTGTATATGAGCTGGCGATTTCTAAGTCTGTGGTTCCGAGAGGGGGTAACCAGGCTCACTAATAAAGGTCAAGCCACTTGGTTGCCAGAATGCCCTGCTTCAGCACAGACCAGAAAGGCATTGTGATAAGCGTATCCCCGGTATAGTCAGGGGTTAATGGGAGTCGTCCCCGTCCCCCCAGTATACGGCCAGAACCATGGACCCGGTACTTGTGGTTCGGACTGTCTCCAACCAGCCATAATGTTGTGAGAGTGAAATTATGTCTAAGTCCAGCTTTGGTACATTAGAAGCAACTCTGAAACTTAACCTAAGCGTTTTTCGAAGCTACTTTTTGGCTAACTTCTTATAGGAAGGTCTAGGAGCTCTGAAAATGAACGTGCGCGTCTTTCACTCTTCCCGAGGGACTTAGAAGAATTTTGTGATATTTTTTATTAAAATGGTGTATAAGGGTATATATATAAATATATTTTATGCACTGTATATGAGCTGGCGATTTCTAAGTCTGTGGTTCCGAGAAGGGGTAACCAGGCGCACTAATAAAGGTCAAGCCACTTGGTTGCCAGAATGCCCTGCTTCAGCACAGACCAGAAAGGCATTGTGATAAGCGTATCCCCGGTATAGTCAGGGGTTAATGGGAGTCGTCCCCGTCCCCCCAGTATACGCCCAGAACCATGGACCCGGTACTTGTGGTTCGGACTGTCTCCAACCAGCCATAATGTTGTGAGAGTGAAATTATGTCTAAGTCCAGCTTTGGTACATTAGAAGCAACTCTGAAACTTAACCTAAGCGTTTTTCGAAGCTACTTTTTGGCTAACTTCTTATAGGAAGGTCTAGGAGCTCTGAAAATGAACGTGCGCGTCTTTCACTCTTCCCGAGGGACTTAGAAGAATTTTGTGATATTTTTTATTAAAATGGTGTATAAGGGTATATATATAAATATATTATATACAGTAAATATATTTTATGCACTGTATATGAGCTGGCGATTTCTAAGTCTGTGGTTCCGAGAGGGGGTAACCAGGCGCACTAATAAAGGTCAAGCCACTTGGCTGCCAGAATGACCTGCTTCAGCACAGACCAGAAAGGCATTGTGATAAGCGTATCCCCGGTATAGTCAGGGGTTAATGGGAGTCGTCCCCATCCCCCCAGTATACGCCCAGAACCATGGACCCGGTACTTGTGGTTCGGACTGTCTCCAACCAGCCATAATGTTGTGAGAGTGAAATTATGTCTAAGTCCAGCTTTGGTACATTAGAAGCAACTCTGAAACTTAACCTAAGCGTTTTTCGAAGCTACTTTTTGGCTAACTTCTTATAGGAAGGTCTAGGAGCTCTGAAAATGAACGTGCGCGTCTTTCACTCTTCCCGAGGGACTTAGAAGAATTTTGTGATATTTTTTATTAAAATGGTGTATAAGGGTATATATAAATATATTATATAAATATATTTTATGCACTGTACTGTATATGAGCTGGCGATTTCTAAGTCTGTGGTTCCGAGAGGGGGTAACCAGGCTCACTAATAAAGGTCAAGCCACTTGGCTGCCAGAATGCCCTGCTTCAGCACAGACCAGAAAGGCATTGTGATAAGCGTATCCCCGGTATAGTCAGGGGTTAATGGGAGTCGTCCCCGTCCCCCCCAGTATACGCCCAGAACCATGGACCCGGTACTTGTGGTTCGGACTGTCTCCAACCAGCCATAATGTTGTGAGAGTGAAATTATGTCTAAGTCCAGCTTTGGTACATTAGAAGCAACTCTGAAACTTAACCTAAGCGTTTTTCGAAGCTACTTTTTGGCTAACTTCTTATAGGAAGGTCTAGGAACGCTGAAAATGAACGTACGCATCTTTCACTCTTCCCGAGGGACTTAGAAGAATTTTGTGATATTTTTTATTAAAATGGTGTATAAGGGTATATATATAAATATATTATATAAATATATTTTATGCACTGTATATGAGCTGGCGATTTCTAAGTCTGTGGTTCCGAGAGGGGGTAACCAGGCTCACTAATAAAGGTCAAGCCACTTGGCTTCCAGAATGCCCTGCTTCAGCACAGACCAGAAAGGCATTGTGATAAGCGTATCCCCGGTATAGTCAGGGGTTAATGGGAGTCGTCCCCGTCCCCCCCAGTATACGCCCAGAACCATGGACCCGGTACTTGTGGTTCGGACTGTCTCCAACCAGCCATAATGTTGTGAGAGTGAAATTATGTCTAAGTCCAGCTTTGGTACATTAGAAGCAACTCTGAAACTTAACCTAAGCGTTTTTCGAAGCTACTTTTTGGCTAACTTCTTATAGGAAGGTCTAGGAGCTCTGAAAATGAACGTGCGCGTCTTTCACTCTTCCCGAGGGACTTAGAAGAATTTTGTGATATTTTTTATTAAAATGGTGTATAAGGGTATATACAGTATACTGTATAAATATATTTTATGCACTGTATATGAGCTGGCGATTTCTAAGTCTATGGTTCCGAGAGGGGGTAACCAGGCGCACTAATAAAGGTCAAGCCACTTGGCTGCCAGAATGCCCTGCTTCAGCACAGACCAGAAAGGCATTGTGATAAGCGTATCCCCGGTATAGTCAGGGGTTAATGGGAGTCGTCCCCGTCCCCCCCAGTATACGCCCAGAACCATGGACCCGGTACTTGTGGTTCGGACTGTCTCCAACCAGCCATAATGTTGTGAGAGTGAAATTATGTCTAAGTCCAGCTTTGGTACATAATAAGCAACTCTGAAACTTAACCTAAGCGTTTTTCGAAGATACTTTTTGGCTAACTTCTTATAGGAAGGTCTAGGAGCTCTGAAAATGAACGTGCGCGTCTTTCACTCTTCCCGAGGGACTTAGAAGAATTTTGTGATATTTTTTATTAAAATGGTGTATAAGGGTATATATATAAATATATTATATAAATATATTTTATGCACTGTATATGAGCTGGCGATTTCTAAGTCTGTGGTTCCGAGAGGGGGTAACCAGGCTCACTAATAAAGGTCAAGCCACTTGGCTGCCAGAATGCCCTGCTTCAGCACAGACCAGAAAGGCATTGTGATAAGCGTATCCCCGGTATAGTCAGGGGTTGATGGGAGTCGTCCCCGTCCCCCCCAGTATACGCCCAGAACCATGGACCCGGTACTTGTGGTTCGGACTGTCTCCAACCAGCCATAATGTTGTGAGAGTGAAATTATGTCTAAGTCCAGCTTTGGTACATTAGAAGCAACTCTGAAACTTAACCTAAGCGTTTTTCGAAGCTACTTTTTGGCTAACTTCTTATAGGAAGGTCTAGGAGCTCTAAAAATGAACGTGCGCGTCTTTCACTCTTCCCGAGGGACTTAGAAGAATTTTGTGATATTTTTTATTAAAATGGAGTATAAGGGTATATATATAAATATATTATATAAATATATTTTATGCACTGTATATGAGCTGGCGATTTCTAAGTCTGTGGTTCCGAGAGGGGGTAACCAGGCTCACTAATAAAGGTCAAGCCACTTGGCTGCCAGAATGCCCTGCTTCAGCACAGACCAGAAAGGCATTGTGATAAGCGTAGCCCCGGTATAGTCAGGGGTTAATGGGAGTCGTCCCCGTCCCCCCAGTATACGCCCAAGAACCATCGATCCGGTACTTGTGGTTCGGACTGTCTCCAACCAGCCATAATGTTGTGAGAGTGAAATTATGTCTAAGTCCAGCTTTGGTACATTAGAAGCAACTCTGAAACTTAACCTAAGCGTTTTTCGAAGCTACTTTTTGGCTAACTTCTTATAGGAAGGTCTAGGAGCTCTGAAAATGAACGTGCGCGTCTTTCACTCTTCCCGAGGGACTTAGAAGAATTTTGTGATATTTTTTATTAAAATGGTGTATAAGGGTATATATATAAATATATTTTATGCACTGTATATGAGCTGGCGATTTCTAAGTCTGTGGTTCCGAGAAGGGGTAACCAGGCTCACTAATAAAGGTCAAGCCACTTGGCTGCCAGAATGCCCTGCTTCAGCACAGACCAGAAATGCATTGTGATAAGCGTATCCCCGGTATAGTCAGGGGTTAATGGGAGTCGTCCTCGTCCCCCCAGTATACGCCCAGAACCATCGACCCGGTACTTGTGGTTCGGACTGTCTCCAACCAGCCATACTGTTGTGAGAGTGAAATTATGTCTAAGTCCAGCTTTGGTACATTAGAAGCAACTCTGAAACTTAACCTAAGCGTTTTTCGAAGCTACTTTTTGGCTAACTTCTTATAGGAAGGTCTAGGAGCTCTGAAAATGAACGTGCGCGTCTTTCACTCTTCCCGAGGGACTTAGAAGAATTTTGTGATATTTTTTATTAAAATGGTGTATAAGGGTATATATACTGTATAAATATATTTTATGCACTGTATATGAGCTGGCGATTTCTAAGTCTGTGGTTCCGAGATGGGGTAACCAGGCTCACTAATAAAGGTCAAGCCACTTGGTTGCCAGAATGCCCTGCTTCAGCACAGACCAGAAAGGCATTGTGATAAGCGTATCCCCGGTATAGTCAGGGGTTAATGGGAGTCGTCCCCGTCCCCCCAGTATACGGCCAGAACCATGGACCCGGTACTTGTGGTTCGGACTGTCTCCAACCAGCCATAATGTTGTGAGAGTGAAATTATGTCTAAGTCCAGCTTTGGTACATTAGAAGCAACTCTGAAACTTAACCTAAGCGTTTTTCGAAGCTACTTTTTGGCTAACTTCTTATAGGAAGGTCTAGGAGCTCTGAAAATGAACGTGCGCGTCTTTCACTCTTCCCGAGGGACTTAGAAGAATTTTGTGATATTTTTTATTAAAATGGTGTATAAGGGTATATATACTGTATAAATATATTTTATGCACTGTATATGAGCTGGCGATTTCTAAGTCTGTGGTTCCGAGAGGGGGTAACCAGGCTCACTAATAAAGGTTAAGCCACTTGGCTGCCAGAATGCCCTGCTTCAGCAAAGACCAGAAATGCATTGTGATAAGCGTATCCCCGGTATAGTCAGGGGTTAATGGGAGTCGTCCCCTTCCCCCAGTATACGCCCAGAACCATGGACCCGGTACTTGTGGTTCAGACTGTCTCCAACCAGCTATAATGTTGTGAGAGTGAAATTATGTCTAAGTCCAGCTTTGGTACATTAGAAGCAACTCTGAAACTTAACCTAAGCGTTTTTCGAAGCTACTTTTTGGCTAACTTCTTATAGGAAGGTCTAGGAGCTCTGAAAATGAACGTGCGCGTCTTTCACTCTTCCCGAGGGACTTAGAAGAATTTTGTGATATTTTTTATTAAAATGGTTTATAAGGGTATATATACTGTATAAATATATTTTATGCACTGTATATGAGCTGGCGATTTCTAAGTCTGTGGTTCCGAGAGGGGGTAACCAGGCGCACTAATAAAGGTCAAGCCACTTGGCTGCCAGAATGCCCTGCTTCAGCACAGACCAGAAAGGCATTGTGATAAGCGTATCCCCGGTATAGTCAGGGGTTAATGGGAGTCGTCCCCGTCCCCCCCAGTATACGCCCAGAACCATGGACCCGGTACTTGTGGTTCGGACTGTCTCCAACCAGCCATAATGTTGTGAGAGTGAAATTATGTCTAAGTCCAGCTTTGGTACATTAGAAGCAACTCTAAATTTAACCTAAGCGTTTTTCGAAGCTACTTTTTGGCTAACTTCTTATAGGAAGGTCTAGGAGCTCTGAAAATGAACGTGCGCGTCTTTCACTCTTCCCGAGGGACTTAGAAGAATTTTGTGATATTTTTTATTAAAATGGTGTATAAGGGTATATATATATAAATATATTATATACAGTAAATATATTTTATGCACTGTATATGAGCTGGCGATTTCTAAGTCTGTGGTTCCGAGAGGGGGTAACCAGGCTCACTAATAAAGGTCAAGCCACTTGGCTGCCAGAATGCCCTGCTTCAGCAAAGACCAGAAAGGCATTGTGATAAGCGTATCCCCGGTATAGTCAGGGGTTAATGGGAGTCGTCCCCTTCCCCCAGTATACGCCCAGAACCATGGACCCGGTACTTGTGGTTCAGACTGTCTCCAACCAGCTATAATGTTGTGAGAGTGAAATTATGTCTAAGTCCAGCTTTGGTACATTAGAAGCAACTCTGAAACTTAACCTAAGCGTTTTTCGACGCTACTTTTTGGCTAACTTCTTATAGGAAGGTCTAGGAGCTCTGAAAATGAACGTGCGCGTCTTTCACTCTTCCCGAGGGACTTAGAAGAATTTTGTGATATTTTTTATTAAAATGGTGTATAAGGGTCTATATATAAATATATTATATAAATATATTTTATGCACTGTATATGAGCTGGCGATTTCTAAGTCTGTGGTTCCGAGAGGGGGTAACCAGGCTCACTAATAAAGGTCAAGCCACTTGGCTGCCAGAATGCCCTGCTTCAGCACAGACCAGAAAGGCATTGTGATAAGCGTAGCCCCGGTATAGTCAGGGGTTAATGGGAGTCGTCCCCGTCCCCCCAGTATACGCCCAGAACCATCGATCCGGTACTTGTGGTTCGGACTGTCTCCAACCAGCCATAATGTTGTGAGAGTGAAATTATGTCTAAGTCCAGCTTTGGTACATTAGAAGCAACTCTGAAACTTAACCTAAGCGTTTTTCGAAGCTACTTTTTGGCTAACTTCTTATAGGAAGGTCTAGGAGCTCTGAAAATGAACGTGCGCGTCTTTCACTCTTCCCGAGGGACTTAGAAGAATTTTGTGATATTTTTTATTAAAATGGTGTATAAGGGTATATATATAAATATATTTTATGCACTGTATATGAGCTGGCGATTTCTAAGTCTGTGGTTCCGAGAGGGGGTAACCAGGCGCACTAATAAATGTCAAGCCACTTGGCTGCCAGAATGCCCTGCTTCAGCACACACCAGAAAGGCATTGTGATAAGCGTATCCCCGGTATAGTCAGGGGTTAATGGGAGTCGTCCCCGTCCCCCCAGTATACGCCCAGAACCATGGACCCGGTACTTGTGGTTCGGACTGTCTCCAACCAGCCATGATGTTGTGAGAGTGAAATTATGTCTAAGTCCAGCTTTGGTACATTAGAAGCAACTCTGAAACTTAACCTAAGCGTTTTTCGAAGCTACTTTTTGGCTAACTTCTTATAGGAAGGTCTAGGAGCTCTGAAAATGAACGTGCGCGTCTTTCACTCTTCCCGAGGGACTTAGAAGAATTTTGTGATATTTTTTATTAAAATGGTGTATAAGGGTATATATATAAATATATTATATACAGTAAATATATTTTATGCACTGTACAGTATATGAGCTGGCGATTTCTAAGTCTGTGGTTCCGAGAGGGGGTAACCAGGCTCACTAATAAAGGTCAAGCCACTTGGCTGCCAGAATGCCCTGCTTCAGCACAGACCAGAAATGCATTGTGATAAGCGTATCCCCGGTACAGTCAGGGGTTAATGGGAGTCGTCCTCGTCCCCCCAGTATACGCCCAGAACCATCGACCCGGTACTTGTGGTTCGGACTGTCTCCAACCAGCCATACTGTTGTGAGAGTGAAATTATGTCTAAGTCCAGCTTTGGTACATTAGAAGCAACTCTGAAACTTAACCTAAGCGTTTTTCGAAGCTACTTTTTGGCTAACTTCTTATAGGAAGGTCTAGGAGCGCTGAAAATGAACGTGCGCGTCTTTCACTCTTCCCGAGGGACTTAGAAGAATTTTGTGATATTTTTTTATTAAAATGGTGTATAAGGGTATATATATAAATATATTTTATGCACTGTATATGAGCTGGCGATTTCTAAGTCTGTGGTTCCGAGAGGGGGTAACCAGGCTCACTAATAAAGGTCAAGCCACTTGGCTGCCAGAATGCCCTGCTTCAGCACAGACCAGAAATGCATTGTGATAAGCGTATCCCCGGTATAGTCAGGGGTTAATGGGAGTCGTCCTCGTCCCCCCAGTATACGCCCAGAACCATCGACCCGGTACTTGTGGTTCGGACTGTCTCCAACCAGCCATACTGTTGTGAGAGTGAAATTATGTCTAAGTCCAGCTTTGGTACATTAGAAGCAACTCTGAAACTTAACCTAAGCGTTTTTCGAAGCTACTTTTTGGCTAACTTCTTATAGGAAGGTCTAGGAGCTCTGAAAATGAACGTGCGCGTCTTTCACTCTTCCCGAGGGACTTAGAAGAATTTTGTGATATTTGTTATTAAAATGGTGTATAAGGGTATATATACTGTATAAATATATTTTATGCACTGTATATGAGCTGGCGATTTCTAAGTCTGTGGTTCCGAGAGGGGGTAACCAGGCTCACTAATAAAGGTCAAGCCACTTGGTTGCCAGAATGCCCTGCTTCAGCACAGACCAGAAAGGCATTGTGATAAGCGTATCCCCGGTATAGTCAGGGGTTAATGGGAGTCGTCCCCGTCCCCCCAGTATACGGCCAGAACCATGGACCCGGTACTTGTGGTTCGGACTGTCTCCAACCAGCCATAATGTTGTGAGAGTGAAATTATGTCTAAGTCCAGCTTTGGTACATTAGAAGCAACTCTGAAACTTAACCTAAGCGTTTTTCGAAGCTACTTTTTGGCTAACTTCTTATAGGAAGGTCTAGGAGCTCTGAAAATGAACGTGCGCGTCTTTCACTCTTCCCGAGGGACTTAGAAGAATTTTGTGATATTTTTTATTAAAATGGTGTATAAGGGTATATATACTGTATAAATATATTTTATGCACTGTATATGAGCTGGCGATTTCTAAGTCTGTGGTTCCGAGAGGGGGTAACCAGGCTCACTAATATAGGTCAAGCCACTTGGTTGCCAGAATGCCCTGCTTCAGCACAGACCAGAAAGGCATTGTGATAAGCGTATCCCCGGTATAGTCAGGGGTTAATGGGAGTCGTCCCCGTCCCCCCAGTATACGGCCAGAACCATGGACCCGGTACTTGTGGTTCGGACTGTCTCCAACCAGCCATAATGTTGTGAGAGTGAAATTATGTCTAAGTCCAGCTTTGGTACATTAGAAGCAACTCTGAAACTTAACCTAAGCGTTTTTCGAAGCTACTTTTTGGCTAACTTCTTATAGGAAGGTCTAGGAGCTCTGAAAATGAACGTGCGCGTCTTTCACTCTTCCCGAGGGACTTAGAAGAATTTTGTGATATTTTTTATTAAAATGGTGTATAAGGGTATATATACTGTATAAATATATTTTATGCACTGTATATGAGCTGGCGATTTCTAAGTCTGTGGTTCCGAGAGGGGGTAACCAGGCTCACTAATAAAGGTCAAGCCACTTGGTTGCCAGAATGCCCTGCTTCAGCACAGACCAGAAAGGCATTGTGATAAGCGTATCCCCGGTATAGTCAGGGGTTAATGGGAGTCGTCCCCGTCCCCCCAGTATACGGCCAGAACCATGGACCCGGTACTTGTGGTTCGGACTGTCTCCAACCAGCCATAATATTGTGAGAGTGAAATTATGTCTAAGTCCAGCTTTGGTACATTAGAAGCAACTCTGAAACTTAACCTAAGCGTTTTTCGAAGCTACTTTTTGGCTAACTTCTTATAGGAAGGTCTAGGAGCTCTGAAAATGAACGTGCGCGTCTTTCACTCTTCCCGAGGGACTTAGAAGAATTTTGTGATATTTTTTATTAAAATGGTGTATAAGGGTATATATATAAATATATTATATAAATATATTTTATGCACTGTATATGAGCTGGCGATTTCTAAGTCTGTGGTTCCGAGAGGGGGTAACCAGGCTCACTAATAAAGGTCAAGCCACTTGGCTGCCAGAATGCCCTGCTTCAGCACAGACCAGAAAGGCATTGTGATAAGCGTAGCCCCGGTATAGTCAGGGGTTAATGGGAGTCGTCCCCGTCCCCCCAGTATACGCCCAGAACCATGGACCCGGTACTTGTGGTTCGGACTGTCTCCAACCAGCCATAATGTTGTGAGAGTGAAATTATGTCTAAGTCCAGCTTTGGTACATTAGAAGCAACTCTGAAACTTAACCTAAGCGTTTTTCGAAGCTACTTTTTGGCTAACTTCTTATAGGAGGGTCTAGGAGCTCTGAAAATGAACGTGCGCGTCTTTCACTCTTCCCGAGGGACTTAGAAGAATTTTGTGATATTTTTTATTAAAATGGTGTATAAGGGTATATATATAAATATATTTTATGCACTGTATATGAGCTGGCGATTTCTAAGTCTGTGGTTCCGAGAGGGGGTAACCAGGCTCACTAATAAAGGTCAAGCCACTTGGCTGCCAGAATGCCCTGCTTCAGCACAGACCAGAAATGCATTGTGATAAGCGTATCCCCGGTATAGTCAGGGGTTAATGGGAGTCGTCCTCGTCCCCCCAGTATACGCCCAGAACCATCGACCTGGTACTTGTGGTTCGGACTGTCTCCAACCAGCCATACTGTTGTGAGAGTGAAATTATGTCTAAGTCCAGCTTTGGTACATTAGAAGCAACTCTGAAACTTAACCTAAGCGTTTTTCGAAGCTACTTTTTGGCTAACTTCTTATAGGAAGGTCTAGGAGCTCTGAAAATGAACGTGCGCGTCTTTCACTCTTCCCGAGGGACTTAGAAGAATTTTGTGATATTTTTTATTAAAATGGTGTATAAGGGTATATATACTGTATAAATATATTTTATGCACTGTATATGAGCTGGCGATTTCTAAGTCTGTGGTTCCGAGAGGGGGTAACCAGGCTCACTAATAAAGGTCAAGCCACTTGGTTGCCAGAATGCCCTGCTTCAGCACAGACCAGAAAGGCATTGTGATAAGCGTATCCCCGGTATAGTCAGGGGTTAATGGGAGTCGTCCCCGTCCCCCCAGTATACGGCCAGAACCATGGACCCGGTACTTGTGGTTCGGACTGTCTCCAACCAGCCATAATGTTGTGAGAGTGAAATTATGTCTAAGTCCAGCTTTGGTACATTAGAAGCAACTCTGAAACTTAACCTAAGCGTTTTTCGAAGCTACTTTTTGGCTAACTTCTTATAGGAAGGTCTAGCAGCTCTGAAAATGAACGTGCGCGTCTTTCACTCTTCCCGAGGGACTTAGAAGAATTTTGTGATATTTTTTATTAAAATGGTGTATAAGGGTATATATACTGTATAAATATATTTTATGCACTGTATATGAGCTGGCGATTTCTAAGTCTGTGGTTCCGAGAGGGGGTAACCAGGCTCACTAATAAAGGTCAAGCCACTTGGTTGCCAGAATGCCCTGCTTCAGCACAGACCAGAAAGGCATTGTGATAAGCGTATCCCCGGTATAGTCAGGGGTTAATGGGAGTCGTCCCCGTCCCCCCAGTATACGGCCAGAACCATGGACCCGGTACTTGTGGTTCGGACTGTCTCCAACCAGCCATAATATTGTGAGAGTGAAATTATGTCTAAGTCCAGCTTTGGTACATTAGAAGCAACTCTGAAACTTAACCTAAGCGTTTTTCGAAGCTACTTTTTGGCTAACTTCTTATAGGAAGGTCTAGGAGCTCTGAAAATGAACGTGCGCGTCTTTCACTCTTTCCGAGGGACTTAGAAGAATTTTGTGATATTTTTTATTAAAATGGTGTATAAGGGTATATATATAAATATATTATATAAATATATTTTATGCACTGTATATGAGCTGGCGATTTCTAAGTCTGTGGTTCCGAGAGGGGGTAACCAGGCTCACTAATAAAGGTCAAGCCACTTGGCTGCCAGAATGCCCTGCTTCAGCACAGACCAGAAAGGCATTGTGATAAGCGTAGCCCCGGTATAGTCAGGGGTTAATGGGAGTCGTCCCCGTCCCCCCAGTATACGCCCAGAACCATCGATCCTGTACTTGTGGTTCGGACTGTCTCCAACCAGCCATAATGTTGTGAGAGTGAAATTATGTCTAAGTCCAGCTTTGGTACATTAGAAGCAACTCTGAAACTTAACCTAAGCGTTTTTCGAAGCTACTTTTTGGCTAACTTCTTATAGGAAGGTCTAGGAGCTCTGAAAATGAACGTGCGCGTCTTTCACTCTTCCCGAGGGACTTAGAAGAATTTTGTGATATTTTTTATTAAAATGGTGTATAAGGGTATATATATAAATATATTTTATGCACTGTATATGAGCTGGCGATTTCTAAGTCTGTGGTTCCGAGAGGGGGTAACCAGGCGCACTAATAAATGTCAAGCCACTTGGCTGCCAGAATGCCCTGCTTCAGCACACACCAGAAAGGCATTGTGATAAGCGTATCCCCGGTATAGTCAGGGGTTAATGGGAGTCGTCCCCGTCCCCCCAGTATACGCCCAGAACCATGGACCCGGTACTTGTGGTTCGGACTGTCTCCAACCAGCCATAATGTTGTGAGAGTGAAATTATGTCTAAGTCCAGCTTTGGTACATTAGAAGCAACTCTGAAACTTAACCTAAGCGTTTTTCGAAGCTACTTTTTGGCTAACTTCTTATAGGAAGGTCTAGGAGCTCTGAAAATGAACGTGCGCGTCTTTCACTCTTCCCGAGGGACTTAGAAGAATTTTGTGATATTTTTTATTAAAATGGTGTATAAGGGTATATATATAAATATATAAAATACAGTAAATATATTTTATGCACTGTATATGATCTGGCGATTTCTAAGTCTGTGGTTCCGAGAGGGGGTAACCAGGCTCACTAATAAAGGTCAAGCCACTTGGCTGCCAGAATGCCCTGCTTCAGCACAGACCAGAAATGCATTGTGATAAGCGTATCCCCGGTATAGTCAGGGGTTAATGGGAGTCGTCCTCGTCCCCCCAGTATACGCCCAGAACCATCGACCCGGTACTTGTGGTTCGGACTGTCTCCAACCAGCCATACTGTTGTGAGAGTGAAATTATGTCTAAGTCCAGCTTTGGTACATTAGAAGCAACTCTGAAACTTAACCTAAGCGTTTTTCGAAGCTACTTTTTGGCTAACTTCTTATAGGAAGGTCTAGGAGCTCTGAAAATGAACGTGCGCGTCTTTCACTCTTCCCGAGGGACTTAGAAGAATTTTGTGATATTTTTTATTAAAATGGTGTATAAGGGTATATATACTGTATAAATATATTTTATGCACTGTATATGAGCTGGCGATTTCTAAGTCTGTGGTTCCGAGAGGGGGTAACCAGGCTCACTAATAAAGGTCAAGCCACTTGGTTGCCAGAATGCCCTGCTTCAGCACAGACCAGAAAGGCATTGTGATAAGCGTATCCCCGGTATAGTCAGGGGTTAATGGGAGTCGTCCCCGTCCCCCCAGTATACGGCCAGAACCATGGACCCGGTACTTGTGGTTCGGACTGTCTCCAACCAGCCATAATGTTGTGAGAGTGAAATTATGTCTAAGTCCAGCTTTGGTACATTAGAAGCAACTCTGAAACTTAACCTAAGCGTTTTTCGAAGCTACTTTTTGGCTAACTTCTTATAGGAAGGTCTAGCAGCTCTGAAAATGAACGTGCGCGTCTTTCACTCTTCCCGAGGGACTTAGAAGAATTTTGTGATATTTTTTATTAAAATGGTGTATAAGGGTATATATATAAATATATTTTATGCACTGTATATGAGCTGGCGATTTCTAAGTCTGTGGTTCCGAGAGGGGGTAACCAGGCGCACTAATAAATGTCAAGCCACTTGGCTGCCAGAATGCCCTGCTTCAGCACACACCAGAAAGGCATTGTGATAAGCGTATCCCCGGTATAGTCAGGGGTTAATGGGAGTCGTCCCCGTCCCCCCAGTATACGCCCAGAACCATGGACCCGGTACTTGTGGTTCGGACTGTCTCCAACCAGCCATAATGTTGTGAGAGTGAAATTATGTCTAAGTCCAGCTTTGGTACATTAGAAGCAACTCTGAAACTTAACCTAAGCGTTTTTCGAAGCTACTTTTTGGCTAACTTCTTATAGGAAGGTCTAGGAGCTCTGAAAATGAACGTGCGCGTCTTTCACTCTTCCCGAGGGACTTAGAAGAATTTTGTGATATTTTTTATTAAAATGGTGTATAAGGGTATATATATAAATATATAAAATACAGTAAATATATTTTATGCACTGTATATGATCTGGCGATTTCTAAGTCTGTGGTTCCGAGAGGGGGTAACCAGGCTCACTAATAAAGGTCAAGCCACTTGGCTGCCAGAATGCCCTGCTTCAGCACAGACCAGAAATGCATTGTGATAAGCGTATCCCCGGTATAGTCAGGGGTTAATGGGAGTCGTCCTCGTCCCCCCAGTATACGCCCAGAACCATCGACCCGGTACTTGTGGTTCGGACTGTCTCCAACCAGCCATACTGTTGTGAGAGTGAAATTATGTCTAAGTCCAGCTTTGGTACATTAGAAGCAACTCTGAAACTTAACCTAAGCGTTTTTCGAAGCTACTTTTTGGCTAACTTCTTATAGGAAGGTCTAGGAGCTCTGAAAATGAACGTGCGCGTCTTTCACTCTTCCCGAGGGACTTAGAAGAATTTTGTGATATTTTTTATTAAAATGGTGTATAAGGGTATATATACTGTATAAATATATTTTATGCACTGTATATGAGCTGGCGATTTCTAAGTCTGTGGTTCCGAGAGGGGGTAACCAGGCTCACTAATAAAGGTCAAGCCACTTGGTTGCCAGAATGCCCTGCTTCAGCACAGACCAGAAAGGCATTGTGATAAGCGTATCCCCGGTATAGTCAGGGGTTAATGGGAGTCGTCCCCGTCCCCCCAGTATACGGCCAGAACCATGGACCCGGTACTTGTGGTTCGGACTGTCTCCAACCAGCCATAATGTTGTGAGAGTGAAATTATGTCTAAGTCCAGCTTTGGTACATTAGAAGCAACTCTGAAACTTAACCTAAGCGTTTTTCGAAGCTACTTTTTGGCTAACTTCTTATAGGAAGGTCTAGCAGCTCTGAAAATGAACGTGCGCGTCTTTCACTCTTCCCGAGGGACTTAGAAGAATTTTGTGATATTTTTTATTAAAATGGTGTATAAGGGTATATATATAAATATATTTTATGCACTGTATATGAGCTGGCGATTTCTAAGTCTGTGGTTCCGAGAGGGGGTAACCAGGCTCACTAATAAAGGTCAAGCCACTTGGCTGCCAGAATGCCCTGCTTCAGCACAGACCAGAAAGGCATTGTGATAAGCGTATCCCCGGTATAGTCAGGGGTTAATGGGAGTCGTCCCCGTCCCCCCCAGTATACGCCCAGAACCATGGACCCGGTACTTGTGGTTCGGACTGTCTCCAACCAGCCATAATGTTGTGAGAGTGAAATTATGTCTAAGTCCAGCTTTGGTACATTAGAAGCAACTCTGAAACTTAACCTAAGCGTTTTTCGAAGCTACTTTTTGGCTAACTTCTTATAGGAAGGTCTAGGAGCTCTAAAAATGAACGTGCGCGTCTTTCACTCTTCCCGAGGGACTTAGAAGAATTTTGTGATATTTTTTATTAAAATGGTGTATAAGGGTATATATATAAATATATTATATAAATATATTTTATGCACTGTATATGAGCTGGCGATTTCTAAGTCTGTGGTTCCGAGAGGGGGTAACCAGGCTCACTAATAAAGGTCAAGCCACTTGGCTTCCAGAATGCCCTGCTTCAGCACAGACCAGAAAGGCATTGTGATAAGCGTATCCCCGGTATAGTCAGGGGTTAATGGGAGTCGTCCCCGTCCCCCCCAGTATACGCCCAGAACCATGGACCCGGTACTTGTGGTTCGGACTGTCTCCAACCAGCCATAATGTTGTGAGAGTGAAATTATGTCTAAGTCCAGCTTTGGTACATTAGAAGCAACTCTGAAACTTAACCTAAGCGTTTTTCGAAGCTACTTTTTGGCTAACTTCTTATAGGAAGGTCTAGGAGCTCTGAAAATGAACGTGCGCGTCTTTCACTCTTCCCGAGGGAATTAGAAGAATTTTGTGATATTTTTTATTAAAATGGTGTATAAGGGTATATATACTGTATAAATATATTTTATGCACTGTATATGAGCTGGCGATTTCTAAGTTTGTGGTTCCGAGAGGGGGTAACCAGGCGCACTAATAAAGGTCAAGCCACTTGGCTGCCAGAATGCCCTGCTTCAGCACAGACCAGAAAGGCATTGTGATAAGCGTATCCCCGGTATAGTCAGGGGTTAATGGGAGTCGTCCCCGTCCCCCCCAGTATACGCCCAGAACCATGGACCCGGTACTTGTGGTTCGGACTGTCTCCAACCAGCCATAATGTTGTGAGAGTGAAATTATGTCTAAGTCCAGCTTTGGTACTTTAGAAGCAACTCTGAAATTTAACCTAAGCGTTTTTCGAAGCTACTTTTTGGCTAACTTCTTATAGGAAGGTCTAGGAGCTCTGAAAATGAACGTGCGCGTCTTTCACTCTTCCCGAGGGACTTAGAAGAATTTTGTGATATTTTTTATTAAAATGGTGTATAAGGGTATATATACTGTATAAATATATTTTATGCACTGTATATGAGCTGGCGATTTCTAAGTCTGTGGTTCCGAGAGGGGGTAACCAGGCTCACTAATGAAGGTCAAGCCACTTGGTTGCCAGAATGCCCTGCTTCAGCACAGACCAGAAAGGCATTGTGATAAGCGTATCCCCGGTATAGTCAGGGGTTAATGGGAGTCGTCCCCGTCCCCCCAGTATACGCCCAGAACCATGGACCCGGTACTTGTGGTTCGGACTGTCTCCAACCAGCCATAATGTTGTGAGAGTGAAATTATGTCTAAGTCCAGCTTTGGTACATTAGAAGCAACTCTGAAACTTAACCTAAGCGTTTTTCGAAGCTACCTTTTGGCTAACTTCTTATAGGAAGGTCTAGGAGCTCTGAAAATGAACGTGCGCGTCTTTCACTCTTCCCGAGGGAATTAGAAGAATTTTGTGATATTTTTTATTAAAATGGTGTATAAGGGTATATATACTGTATAAATATATTTTATGCACTGTATATGAGCTGGCGATTTCTAAGTCTGTGGTTCCGAGAGGGGGTAACCAGGCGCACTAATAAAGGTCAAGCCACTTGGCTGCCAGAATGCCCTGCTTCAGCACAGACCAGAAAGGCATTGTGATAAGCGTATCCCCGGTATAGTCAGGGGTTAATGGGAGTCGTCCCCGTCCCCCCCAGTATACGCCCAGAACCATGGACCCGGTACTTGTGGTTCGGACTGTCTCCAACCAGCCATAATGTTGTGAGAGTGAAATTATGTCTAAGTCCAGCTTTGGTACATTAGAAGCAACTCTGAAATTTAACCTAAGCGTTTTTCGAAGCTACTTTTTGGCTAACTTCTTATAGGAAGGTCTAGGAGCTCTGAAAATGAACGTGCGCGTCTTTCACTCTTCCCGAGGGACTTAAAAGAATTTTGTGATATTTTTTATTAAAATGGTGTATAAGGGTATATATACTGTATAAATATATTTTATGCACTGTATATGAGCTGGCGATTTCTAAGTCTGTGGTTCCGAGAGGGGGTAACCAGGCTCACTAATAAAGGTCAAGCCACTTGGTTGCCAGAATGCCCTGCTTCAGCACAGACCAGAAAGGCATTGTGATAAGCGTATCCCCGGTATAGTCAGGGGTTAATGGGAGTCGTCCCCGTCCCCCCAGTATACGGCCAGAACTATGGACCCGGTACTTGTGGTTCGGACTGTCTCCAACCAGCCATAATGTTGTGAGAGTGAAATTATGTCTAAGTCCAGCTTTGGTACATTAGAAGCAACTCTGAAACTTAACCTAAGCGTTTTTCGAAGCTACTTTTTGGCTAACTTCTTATAGGAAGGTCTAGGAGCTCTGAAAATGAACGTGCGCGTCTTTCACTCTTCCCGAGGGACTTAGAAGAATTTTGTGATATTTTTTATTAAAATGGTGTATAAGGGTATATATATAAATATATTATATACAGTAAATATATTTTATGCACTGTATATGAGCTGGCGATTTCTAAGTCTGTGGTTCCGAGAGGGGGTAACCAGGCTCACTAATAAAGGTCAAGCCACTTGGCTGCCAGAATGCCCTGCTTCAGCAAAGACCAGAAATGCATTGTGATAAGCGTATCCCCGGTATAGTCAGGGGTTAATGGGAGTCGTCCCCTTCCCCCAGTATACGCCCAGAACCATGGACCCGGTACTTGTGGTTCAGACTGTCTCCAACCAGCTATAATGTTGTGAGAGTGAAATTATGTCTAAGTCCAGCTTTGGTACATTAGAAGCAACTCTGAAACTTAACCTAAGCGTTTTTCGAAGCTACTTTTTGGCTAACTTCTTATAGGAAGGTCTAGGAGCTCTAAAAATGAACGTGCGCGTCTTTCACTCTTCCCGAGGGACTTAGAAGAATTTTGTGATATTTTTTATTAAAATGGTGTATAAGGGTATATATATAAATATATTATATAAATATATTTTATGCACTGTATATGAGCTGGCGATTTCTAAGTCTGTGGTTCCGAGAGGGGGTAACCAGGCTCACTAATAAAGGTCAAGCCACTTGGCTTCCAGAATGCCCTGCTTCAGCACAGACCAGAAAGGCATTGTGATAAGCGTATCCCCGGTATAGTCAGGGGTTAATGGGAGTCGTCCCCGTCCCCCCCAGTATACGCCCAGAACCATGGACCCGGTACTTGTGGTTCGGACTGTCTCCAACCAGCCATAATGTTGTGAGAGTGAAATTATGTCTAAGTCCAGCTTTGGTACATTAGAAGCAACTCTGAAACTTAACCTAAGCGTTTTTCGAAGCTACTTTTTGGCTAACTTCTTATAGGAAGGTCTAGGAGCTCTGAAAATGAACGTGCGCGTCTTTCACTCTTCCCGAGGGAATTAGAAGAATTTTGTGATATTTTTTATTAAAATGGTGTATAAGGGTATATATACTGTATAAATATATTTTATGCACTGTATATGAGCTGGCGATTTCTAAGTCTGTGGTTCCGAGAGGGGGTAACCAGGCGCACTAATAAAGGTCAAGCCACTTGGCTGCCAGAATGCCCTGCTTCAGCACAGACCAGAAAGGCATTGTGATAAGCGTATCCCCGGTATAGTCAGGGGTTAATGGGAGTCGTCCCCGTCCCCCCCAGTATACGCCCAGAACCATGGACCCGGTACTTGTGGTTCGGACTGTCTCCAACCAGCCATAATGTTGTGAGAGTGAAATTATGTCTAAGTCCAGCTTTGGTACATTAGAAGCAACTCTGAAATTTAACCTAAGCGTTTTTCGAAGCTACTTTTTGGCTAACTTCTTATAGGAAGGTCTAGGAGCTCTGAAAATGAACGTGCGCGTCTTTCACTCTTCCCGAGGGACTTAGAAGAATTTTGTGATATTTTTTATTAAAATGGTGTATAAGGGTATATATACTGTATAAATATATTTTATGCACTGTATATGAGCTGGCGATTTCTAAGTCTGTGGTTCCGAGAGGGGGTAACCAGGCTCACTAATGAAGGTCAAGCCACTTGGTTGCCAGAATGCCCTGCTTCAGCACAGACCAGAAAGGCATTGTGATAAGCGTATCCCCGGTATAGTCAGGGGTTAATGGGAGTCGTCCCCGTCCCCCCAGTATACGCCCAGAACCATGGACCCGGTACTTGTGGTTCGGACTGTCTCCAACCAGCCATAATGTTGTGAGAGTGAAATTATGTCTAAGTCCAGCTTTGGTACATTAGAAGCAACTCTGAAACTTAACCTAAGCGTTTTTCGAAGCTACCTTTTGGCTAACTTCTTATAGGAAGGTCTAGGAGCTCTGAAAATGAACGTGCGCGTCTTTCACTCTTCCCGAGGGAATTAGAAGAATTTTGTGATATTTTTTATTAAAATGGTGTATAAGGGTATATATACTGTATAAATATATTTTATGCACTGTATATGAGCTGGCGATTTCTAAGTCTGTGGTTCCGAGAGGGGGTAACCAGGCGCACTAATAAAGGTCAAGCCACTTGGCTGCCAGAATGCCCTGCTTCAGCACAGACCAGAAAGGCATTGTGATAAGCGTATCCCCGGTATAGTCAGGGGTTAATGGGAGTCGTCCCCGTCCCCCCCAGTATACGCCCAGAACCATGGACCCGGTACTTGTGGTTCGGACTGTCTCCAACCAGCCATAATGTTGTGAGAGTGAAATTATGTCTAAGTCCAGCTTTGGTACATTAGAAGCAACTCTGAAATTTAACCTAAGCGTTTTTCGAAGCTACTTTTTGGCTAACTTCTTATAGGAAGGTCTAGGAGCTCTGAAAATGAACGTGCGCGTCTTTCACTCTTCCCGAGGGACTTAAAAGAATTTTGTGATATTTTTTATTAAAATGGTGTATAAGGGTATATATACTGTATAAATATATTTTATGCACTGTATATGAGCTGGCGATTTCTAAGTCTGTGGTTCCGAGAGGGGGTAACCAGGCTCACTAATAAAGGTCAAGCCACTTGGTTGCCAGAATGCCCTGCTTCAGCACAGACCAGAAAGGCATTGTGATAAGCGTATCCCCGGTATAGTCAGGGGTTAATGGGAGTCGTCCCCGTCCCCCCAGTATACGGCCAGAACTATGGACCCGGTACTTGTGGTTCGGACTGTCTCCAACCAGCCATAATGTTGTGAGAGTGAAATTATGTCTAAGTCCAGCTTTGGTACATTAGAAGCAACTCTGAAACTTAACCTAAGCGTTTTTCGAAGCTACTTTTTGGCTAACTTCTTATAGGAAGGTCTAGGAGCTCTGAAAATGAACGTGCGCGTCTTTCACTCTTCCCGAGGGACTTAGAAGAATTTTGTGATATTTTTTATTAAAATGGTGTATAAGGGTATATATATAAATATATTATATACAGTAAATATATTTTATGCACTGTATATGAGCTGGCGATTTCTAAGTCTGTGGTTCCGAGAGGGGGTAACCAGGCTCACTAATAAAGGTCAAGCCACTTGGCTGCCAGAATGCCCTGCTTCAGCAAAGACCAGAAATGCATTGTGATAAGCGTATCCCCGGTATAGTCAGGGGTTAATGGGAGTCGTCCCCTTCCCCCAGTATACGCCCAGAACCATGGACCCGGTACTTGTGGTTCAGACTGTCTCCAACCAGCTATAATGTTGTGAGAGTGAAATTATGTCTAAGTCCAGCTTTGGTACATTAGAAGCAACTCTGAAACTTAACCTAAGCGTTTTTCGAAGCTACTTTTTGGCTAACTTCTTATAGGAAGGTCTAGGAGCTCTAAAAATGAACGTGCGCGTCTTTCACTCTTCCCGAGGGACTTAGAAGAATTTTGTGATATTTTTTATTAAAATGGTGTATAAGGGTATATATATAAATATATTATATAAATATATTTTATGCACTGTATATGAGCTGGCGATTTCTAAGTCTGTGGTTCCGAGAGGGGGTAACCAGGCTCACTAATAAAGGTCAAGCCACTTGGCTTCCAGAATGCCCTGCTTCAGCACAGACCAGAAAGGCATTGTGATAAGCGTATCCCCGGTATAGTCAGGGGTTAATGGGAGTCGTCCCCGTCCCCCCCAGTATACGCCCAGAACCATGGACCCGGTACTTGTGGTTCGGACTGTCTCCAACCAGCCATAATGTTGTGAGAGTGAAATTATGTCTAAGTCCAGCTTTGGTACATTAGAAGCAACTCTGAAACTTAACCTAAGCGTTTTTCGAAGCTACTTTTTGGCTAACTTCTTATAGGAAGGTCTAGGAGCTCTGAAAATGAACGTGCGCGTCTTTCACTCTTCCCGAGGGAATTAGAAGAATTTTGTGATATTTTTTATTAAAATGGTGTATAAGGGTATATATACTGTATAAATATATTTTATGCACTGTATATGAGCTGGCGATTTCTAAGTCTGTGGTTCCGAGAGGGGGTAACCAGGCGCACTAATAAAGGTCAAGCCACTTGGCTGCCAGAATGCCCTGCTTCAGCACAGACCAGAAAGGCATTGTGATAAGCGTATCCCCGGTATAGTCAGGGGTTAATGGGAGTCGTCCCCGTCCCCCCCAGTATACGCCCAGAACCATGGACCCGGTACTTGTGGTTCGGACTGTCTCCAACCAGCCATAATGTTGTGAGAGTGAAATTATGTCTAAGTCCAGCTTTGGTACATTAGAAGCAACTCTGAAATTTAACCTAAGCGTTTTTCGAAGCTACTTTTTGGCTAACTTCTTATAGGAAGGTCTAGGAGCTCTGAAAATGAACGTGCGCGTCTTTCACTCTTCCCGAGGGACTTAGAAGAATTTTGTGATATTTTTTATTAAAATGGTGTATAAGGGTATATATACTGTATAAATATATTTTATGCACTGTATATGAGCTGGCGATTTCTAAGTCTGTGGTTCCGAGAGGGGGTAACCAGGCTCACTAATGAAGGTCAAGCCACTTGGTTGCCAGAATGCCCTGCTTCAGCACAGACCAGAAAGGCATTGTGATAAGCGTATCCCCGGTATAGTCAGGGGTTAATGGGAGTCGTCCCCGTCCCCCCAGTATACGCCCAGAACCATGGACCCGGTACTTGTGGTTCGGACTGTCTCCAACCAGCCATAATGTTGTGAGAGTGAAATTATGTCTAAGTCCAGCTTTGGTACATTAGAAGCAACTCTGAAACTTAACCTAAGCGTTTTTCGAAGCTACTTTTTGGCTAACTTCTTATAGGAAGGTCTAGGAGCTCTGAAAATGAACGTGCGCGTCTTTCACTCTTCCCGAGGGAATTAGAAGAATTTTGTGATATTTTTTATTAAAATGGTGTATAAGGGTATATATACTGTATAAATATATTTTATGCACTGTATATGAGCTGGCGATTTCTAAGTCTGTGGTTCCGAGAGGGGGTAACCAGGCGCACTAATAAAGGTCAAGCCACTTGGCTGCCAGAATGCCCTGCTTCAGCACAGACCAGAAAGGCATTGTGATAAGCGTATCCCCGGTATAGTCAGGGGTTAATGGGAGTCGTCCCCGTCCCCCCCAGTATACGCCCAGAACCATGGACCCGGTACTTGTGGTTCGGACTGTCTCCAACCAGCCATAATGTTGTGAGAGTGAAATTATGTCTAAGTCCAGCTTTGGTACATTAGAAGCAACTCTGAAATTTAACCTAAGCGTTTTTCGAAGCTACTTTTTGGCTAACTTCTTATAGGAAGGTCTAGGAGCTCTGAAAATGAACGTGCGCGTCTTTCACTCTTCCCGAGGGACTTAGAAGAATTTTGTGATATTTTTTATTAAAATGGTGTATAAGGGTATATATACTGTATAAATATATTTTATGCACTGTATATGAGCTGGCGATTTCTAAGTCTGTGGTTCCGAGAGGGGGTAACCAGGCTCACTAATAAAGGTCAAGCCACTTGGTTGCCAGAATGCCCTGCTTCAGCACAGACCAGAAAGGCATTGTGATAAGCGTATCCCCGGTATAGTCAGGGGTTAATGGGAGTCGTCCCCGTCCCCCCAGTATACGGCCAGAACTATGGACCCGGTACTTGTGGTTCGGACTGTCTCCAACCAGCCATAATGTTGTGAGAGTGAAATTATGTCTAAGTCCAGCTTTGGTACATTAGAAGCAACTCTGAAACTTAACCTAAGCGTTTTTCGAAGCTACTTTTTGGCTAACTTCTTATAGGAAGGTCTAGGAGCTCTGAAAATGAACGTGCGCGTCTTTCACTCTTCCCGAGGGACTTAGAAGAATTTTGTGATATTTTTTATTAAAATGGTGTATAAGGGTATATATATAAATATATTATATACAGTAAATATATTTTATGCACTGTATATGAGCTGGCGATTTCTAAGTCTGTGGTTCCGAGAGGGGGTAACCAGGCTCACTAATAAAGGTCAAGCCACTTGGCTGCCAGAATGCCCTGCTTCAGCAAAGACCAGAAATGCATTGTGATAAGCGTATCCCCGGTATAGTCAGGGGTTAATGGGAGTCGTCCCCTTCCCCCAGTATACGCCCAGAACCATGGACCCGGTACTTGTGGTTCAGACTGTCTCCAACCAGCTATAATGTTGTGAGAGTGAAATTATGTCTAAGTCCAGCTTTGGTACATTAGAAGCAACTCTGAAACTTAACCTAAGCGTTTTTCGAAGCTACTTTTTGGCTAACTTCTTATAGGAAGGTCTAGGAGCTCTGAAAATGAACGTGCACGTCTTTCACTCTTGCCGAGGGACTTAGAAGAATTTTGTGATATTTTTTATTAAAATGGTGTATAAGGGTATATATATAAATATATTATATAAATATATTTTATGCACTGTATATGAGCTGGCGATTTCTAAGTCTGTGGTTCCGAGAGGGGGTAACCAGGCTCACTAATAAAGGTCAAGCCACTTGGCTGCCAGAATGCCCTGCTTCAGCACAGACCAGAAAGGCATTGTGATAAGCGTAGCACCGGTATAGTCAGGGGTTAATGGGAGTCGTCCCCGTCCCCCCAGTATACGCCCAGAACCATCGATCCGGTACTTGTGGTTCGGACTGTCTCCAACCAGCCATAATGTTGTGAGAGTGAAATTATGTCTAAGTCCAGCTTTGGTACATTAGAAGCAACTCTGAAACTTAACCTAAGCGTTTTTCGAAGCTACTTTTTGGCTAACTTCTTATAGGAAGGTCTAGGAGCTCTGAAAATGAACGTGCGCGTCTTTCACTCTTCCCGAGGGACTTAGAAGAATTTTGTGATATTTTTTATTAAAATGGTGTATAAGGGTATATGTATAAATATATTATATACAGTAAATATATTTTATGCACTGTATATGAGCTGGCGATTTCTAAGTCTGTGGTTCCGAGAGGGGGTAACCAGGCTCACTAATAAAGGTCAAGCCACTTGGCTGCCAGAATGCCCTGCTTCAGCACAGACCAGAAATGCATTGTGATAAGCGTATCCCCGGTATAGTCAGGGGTTAATGGGAGTCGTCCCCTTCCCCCAGTATACGCCCAGAACCATGGACCCGGTACTTGTGGTTCGGACTGTCTCCAACCAGCCATAATGTTGTGAGAGTGAAATTATGTCTAAGTCCAGCTTTGGTACATTAGAAGCAACTCTGAAACTTAACCTAAGCGTTTTTCGAAGCTACTTTTTGGCTAACTTCTTATAGGAAGGTCTAGGAACGCTGAAAATGAACGTGCGCATCTTTCACTCTTCCCGAGGGACTTAGAAGAATTTTGTGATATTTTTTATTAAAATGGTGTATAAGGGTATATATATAAATATATTTTATGCACTGTATATGAGCTGGCGATTTCTAAGTCTGTGGTTCCGAGAGGGGGTAACCAGGCTCACTAATGAAGGTCAAGCCACTTGGTTGCCAGAATGCCCTGCTTCAGCACAGACCAGAAAGGCATTGTGATAAGCGTATCCCCGGTATAGTCAGGGGTTAATGGGAGTCGTCCCCGTCCCCCCAGTATACGCCCAGAACCATGGACCCGGTACTTGTGGTTCGGACTGTCTCCAACCAGCCATAATGTTGTGAGAGTGAAATTATGTCTAAGTCCAGCTTTGGTACATTAGAAGCAACTCTGAAACTTAACCTAAGCGTTTTTCGAAGCTACTTTTTGGCTAACTTCTTATAGGAAGGTCTAGGAGCTCTGAAAATGAACGTGCGCGTCTTTCACTCTTCCCGAGGGAATTAGAAGAATTTTGTGATATTTTTTATTAAAATGGTGTATAAGGGTATATATACTGTATAAATATATTTTATGCACTGTATATGAGCTGGCGATTTCTAAGTCTGTGGTTCCGAGAGGGGGTAACCAGGCTCACTAATAAAGGTCAAGCCACTTGGTTGCCAGAATGCCCTGCTTCAGCACAGACCAGAAAGGCATTGTGATAAGCGTATCCCCGGTATAGTCAGGGGTTAATGGGAGTCGTCCCCGTCCCCCCAGTATACGGCCAGAACTATGGACCCGGTACTTGTGGTTCGGACTGTCTCCAACCAGCCATAATGTTGTGAGAGTGAAATTATGTCTAAGTCCAGCTTTGGTACATTAGAAGCAACTCTGAAACTTAACCTAAGCGTTTTTCGAAGCTACTTTTTAGCTAACTTCTTATAGGAAGGTCTAGGAGCTCTGAAAATGAACGTGCGCGTCTTTCACTCTTCCCGAGGGACTTAGAAGAATTTTGTGATATTTTTTATTAAAATGGTGTATAAGGGTATATATATAAATATATTATATACAGTAAATATATTTTATGCACTGTATATGAGCTGGCGATTTCTAAGTCTGTGGTTCCGAGAGGGGGTAACCAGGCTCACTAATAAAGGTCAAGCCACTTGGCTGCCAGAATGCCCTGCTTCAGCAAAGACCAGAAATGCATTGTGATAAGCGTATCCCCGGTATAGTCAGGGGTTAATGGGAGTCGTCCCCTTCCCCCAGTATACGCCCAGAACCATGGACCCGGTACTTGTGGTTCAGACTGTCTCCAACCAGCTATAATGTTGTGAGAGTGAAATTATGTCTAAGTCCAGCTTTGGTACATTAGAAGCAACTCTGAAACTTAACCTAAGCGTTTTTCGAAGCTACTTTTTGGCTAACTTCTTATAGGAAGGTCTAGGAGCTCTGAAAATGAACGTGCACGTCTTTCACTCTTCCCGAGGGACTTAGAAGAATTTTGTGATATTTTTTATTAAAATGGTGTATAAGGGTATATATATAAATATATTATATACAGTAAATATATTTTATGCACTGTATATGAGCTGGCGATTTCTAAGTCTGTGGTTCCGAGAGGGGGTAACCAGGCTCACTAATAAAGGTCAAGCCACTTGGCTGCCAGAATGCCCTGCTTCAGCACAGACCAGAAAGGCATTGTGATAAGCGTAGCCCCGGTATAGTCAGGGGTTAATGGGAGTCGTCCCCGTCCCCCCAGTATACGCCCAGAACCATCGATCCGGTACTTGTGGTTCGGACTGTCTCCAACCAGCCATAATGTTGTGAGAGTGAAATTATGTCTAAGTCCAGCTTTGGTACATTAGAAGCAACTCTGAAACTTAACCTAAGCGTTTTTCGAAGCTACTTTTTGGCTAACTTCTTATAGGAAGGTCTAGGAGCTCTGAAAATGAACGTGCGCGTCTTTCACTCTTCCCGAGGGACTTAGAAGAATTTTGTGATATTTTTTATTAAAATGGTGTATAAGGGTATATATATAAATATATTTTATGCACTGTATATGAGCTGGCGATTTCTAAGTCTGTGGTTCCGAGAGGGGGTAACCAGGCGCACTAATAAAGGTCAAGCCACTTGGCTGCCAGAATGCCCTGCTTCAGCACACACCAGAAAGGCATTGTGATAAGCGTATCCCCGGTATAGTCAGGGGTTAATGGGAGTCGTCCCCGTCCCCCCAGTATACGCCCAGAACCATGGACCCGGTACTTGTGGTTCGGACTGTCTCCAACCAGCCATAATGTTGTGAGAGTGAAATTATGTCTAAGTCCAGCTTTGGTACATTAGAAGCAACTCTGAAACTTAACCTAAGCGTTTTTCGAAGCTACTTTTTGGCTAACTTCTTATAGGAAGGTCTAGGAGCTCTGAAAATGAACGTGCGCGTCTTTCACTCTTCCCGAGGGAATTAGAAGAATTTTGTGATATTTTTTATTAAAATGGTGTATAAGGGTATATATACTGTATAAATATATTTTATGCACTGTATATGAGCTGGCGATTTCTAAGTCTGTGGTTCCGAGAGGGGGTAACCAGGCGCACTAATAAAGGTCAAGCCACTTGGCTGCCAGAATGCCCTGCTTCAGCACAGACCAGAAAGGCATTGTGATAAGCGTATCCCCGGTATAGTCAGGGGTTAATGGGAGTCGTCCCCGTCCCCCCCAGTATACGCCCAGAACCATGGACCCGGTACTTGTGGTTCGGACTGTCTCCAACCAGCCATAATGTTGTGAGAGTGAAATTATGTCTAAGTCCAGCTTTGGTACATTAGAAGCAACTCTGAAATTTAACCTAAGCGTTTTTCGAAGCTACTTTTTGGCTAACTTCTTATAGGAAGGTCTAGGAGCTCTGAAAATGAACGTGCGCGTCTTTCACTCTTCCCGAGGGACTTAGAAGAATTTTGTGATATTTTTTATTAAAATGGTGTATAAGGGTATATATACTGTATAAATATATTTTATGCACTGTATATGAGCTGGCGATTTCTAAGTCTGTGGTTCCGAGAGGGGGTAACCAGGCTCACTAATAAAGGTCAAGCCACTTGGTTGCCAGAATGCCCTGCTTCAGCACAGACCAGAAAGGCATTGTGATAAGCGTATCCCCGGTATAGTCAGGGGTTAATGGGAGTCGTCCCCGTCCCCCCAGTATACGGCCAGAACTATGGACCCGGTACTTGTGGTTCGGACTGTCTCCAACCAGCCATAATGTTGTGAGAGTGAAATTATGTCTAAGTCCAGCTTTGGTACATTAGAAGCAACTCTGAAACTTAACCTAAGCGTTTTTCGAAGCTACTTTTTGGCTAACTTCTTATAGGAAGGTCTAGGAGCTCTGAAAATGAACGTGCGCGTCTTTCACTCTTCCCGAGGGACTTAGAAGAATTTTGTGATATTTTTTATTAAAATGGTGTATAAGGGTATATATATAAATATATTATATACAGTAAATATATTTTATGCACTGTATATGAGCTGGCGATTTCTAAGTCTGTGGTTCCGAGAGGGGGTAACCAGGCTCACTAATAAAGGTCAAGCCACTTGGCTGCCAGAATGCCCTGCTTCAGCAAAGACCAGAAATGCATTGTGATAAGCGTATCCCCGGTATAGTCAGGGGTTAATGGGAGTCGTCCCCTTCCCCCAGTATACGCCCAGAACCATGGACCCGGTACTTGTGGTTCAGACTGTCTCCAACCAGCTATAATGTTGTGAGAGTGAAATTATGTCTAAGTCCAGCTTTGGTACATTAGAAGCAACTCTGAAACTTAACCTAAGCGTTTTTCGAAGCTACTTTTTGGCTAACTTCTTATAGGAAGGTCTAGGAGCTCTGAAAATGAACGTGCACGTCTTTCACTCTTCCCGAGGGACTTAGAAGAATTTTGTGATATTTTTTATTAAAATGGTGTATAAGGGTATATATATAAATATATTATATACAGTAAATATATTTTATGCACTGTATATGAGCTGGCGATTTCTAAGTCTGTGGTTCCGAGAGGGGGTAACCAGGCTCACTAATAAAGGTCAAGCCACTTGGCTGCCAGAATGCCCTGCTTCAGCACAGACCAGAAAGGCATTGTGATAAGCGTAGCCCCGGTATAGTCAGGGGTTAATGGGAGTCGTCCCCGTCCCCCCAGTATACGCCCAGAACCATCGATCCGGTACTTGTGGTTCGGACTGTCTCCAACCAGCCATAATGTTGTGAGAGTGAAATTATGTCTAAGTCCAGCTTTGGTACATTAGAAGCAACTCTGAAACTTAACCTAAGCGTTTTTCGAAGCTACTTTTTGGCTAACTTCTTATAGGAAGGTCTAGGAGCTCTGAAAATGAACGTGCGCGTCTTTCACTCTTCCCGAGGGACTTAGAAGAATTTTGTGATATTTTTTATTAAAATGGTGTATAAGGGTATATATATAAATATATTTTATGCACTGTATATGAGCTGGCGATTTCTAAGTCTGTGGTTCCGAGAGGGGGTAACCAGGCGCACTAATAAAGGTCAAGCCACTTGGCTGCCAGAATGCCCTGCTTCAGCACACACCAGAAAGGCATTGTGATAAGCGTATCCCCGGTATAGTCAGGGGTTAATGGGAGTCGTCCCCGTCCCCCCAGTATACGCCCAGAACCATGGACCCGGTACTTGTGGTTCGGACTGTCTCCAACCAGCCATAATGTTGTGAGAGTGAAATTATGTCTAAGTCCAGCTTTGGTACATTAGAAGCAACTCTGAAACTTAACCTAAGCGTTTTTCGAAGCTACTTTTTGGCTAACTTCTTATAGGAAGGTCTAGGAGCTCTGAAAATGAACGTGCGCGTCTTTCACTCTTCCCGAGGGACTTAGAAGAATTTTGTGATATTTTTTTATTAAAATGGTGTATAAGGGTATATATATAAATATATTTTATGCACTGTATATGAGCTGGCGATTTCTAAGTCTGTGGTTCCGAGAGGGGGTAACCAGGCGCACTAATAAAGGTCAAGCCACTTGGCTGCCAGAATGCCCTGCTTCAGCACAGACCAGAAAGGCATTGTGATAAGCGTATCCCCGGTATAGTCAGGGGTTAATGGGAGTCGTCCCCGTCCCCCCAGTATACGCCCAGAACCATGGACCCGGTACTTGTGGTTCGGACTGTCTCCAACCAGCCATAATGTTGTGAGAGTGAAATTATGTCTAAGTCCAGCTTTGGTACATTAGAAGCAACTCTGAAACTTAACCTAAGCGTTTTTCGAAGCTACTTTTTGGCTAACTTCTTATAGGAAGGTCTAGGAGCTCTGAAAATGAACGTGCGCGTCTTTCACTCTTCCCGAGGGACTTAGAAGAATTTTGTGATATTTTTTATTAAAATGGTGTATAAGGGTTTATATATAAATATATTATATACAGTAAATATATTTTATGCACTGTATATGAGCTGGCGATTTCTAAGTCTGTGGTTCCGAGAGGGGGTAACCAGGCGCACTAATAAAGGTCAAGCCACTTGGCTGCCAGAATGCCCTGCTTCAGCACAGACCAGAAATGCATTGTGATAAGCGTATCCCCGGTATAGTCAGGGGTTAATGGGAGTCGTCCCCTTGCCCCAGTATACGCCCAGAACCATGGACCCGGTACTTGTGGTTCGGACTGTCTCCAACCAGCCATAATGTTGTGAGAGTGAAATTATGTCTAAGTCCAGCTTTGGTACATTAGAAGCAACTCTGAAACTTAACCTAAGCGTTTTTCGAAGCTACTTTTTGGCTAACTTCTTATAGGAAGGTCTAGGAACGCTGAAAATGAACGTGCGCATCTCTCACTCTTCCCGAGGGACTTAGAAGAATTTTGTGATATTTTTTATTAAAATGGTGTATAAGGGTATATATATAAATATATTTTATGCACTGTATATGAGCTGGCGATTTCTAAGTCTGTGGTTCCGAGAGGGGGTTACCAGGCGCACTAATAAAGGTCAAGCCACTTGGCTGCCAGAATGCCCTGCTTCAGCACAGACCAGAAAGGCATTGTGATAAGCGTATCCCCGGTATAGTCAGTTGTTAATGGGAGTCGTCCCCGTCCCCCCAGTATACGCCCAGAACCATGGACCCGGTACTTGTGGTTCGGACTGTCTCCAACCAGCCATAATATTGTGAGAGTGAAATTATGTCTAAGTCCAGCTTTGGTACATTAGAAGCAACTCTGAAACTTAACCTAAGCGTTTTTCGAAGCTACTTTTTGGCTAACTTCTTATAGGAAGGTCTAGGAGCTCTGAAAATGAACGTGCGCGTCTTTCACTCTTCCCGAGGGACTTAGAATAATTTTGTGATATTTTTTATTAAAATGGTGTATAAGGGTATATATATAAATATATTATATAAATATATTTTATGCACTGTATATGAGCTGGCGATTTCTAAGTCTGTGGTTCCGAGAGGGGGTAACCAGGCTCACTAATAAAGGTCAAGCCACTTGGCTGCCAGAATGCCCTGCTTCAGCACAGACCAGAAAGGCATTGTGATAAGCGTATCCCCGGTATAGTCAGGGGTTAATGGGAGTCGTCCCCGTCCCCCCCAGTATACGCCCAGAACCATGGACCCGGTACTTGTGGTTCGGACTGTCTCCAACCAGCCATAATGTTGTGAGAGTGAAATTATGTCTAAGTCCAGCTTTGGTACATTAGAAGCAACTCTGAAACTTAACCTAAGCGTTTTTCGAAGCTACTTTTTGGCTAACTTCTTATAGGAAGGTCTAGGAGCTCTAAAAATGAACGTGCGCGTCTTTCACTCTTCCCGAGGGACTTAGAAGAATTTTGTGATATTTTTTATTAAAATGGTGTATAAGGGTATATATATATAAATATATTATATAAATATATTTTATGCACTGTATATGAGCTGGCGATTTCTAAGTCTGTGGTTCCGAGAGGGGGTAACCAGGCTCACTAATAAAGGTCAAGCCACTTGGCTGCCAGAATGCCCTGCTTCAGCACAGACCAGAAAGGCATTGTGATAAGCGTATCCCCGGTATAGTCAGGGGTTAATGGGAGTCGTCCCCGTCCCCCCCAGTATACGCCCAGAACCATGGACCCGGTACTTGTGGTTCGGACTGTCTCCAACCAGCCATAATGTTGTGAGAGTGAAATTATGTCTAAGTCCAGCTTTGGTACATTAGAAGCAACTCTGAAACTTAACCTAAGCGTTTTTCGAAGCTACTTTTTGGCTAACTTCTTATAGGAAGGTCTAGGAGCTCTGAAAATGAACGTGCGCGTCTTTCACTCTTCCCGAGGGACTTAGAAGAATTTTGTGATATTTTTTATTAAAATGGTGTATAAGGGTATATATATAAATATATTATATACAGTAAATATATTTTATGCACTGTATATGAGCTGGCGATTTCTAAGTCTGTGGTTCCGAGAGGGGGTAACCAGGCTCACTAATAAAGGTCAAGCCACTTGGTTGCCAGAATGCCCTGCTTCAGCAAAGACCAGAAATGCATTGTGATAAGCGTATCCCCGGTATAGTCAGGGGTTAATGGGAGTCGTCCCCTTCCCCCAGTATACGCCCAGAACCATGGACCCGGTACTTGTGGTTCAGACTGTCTCCAACCAGCTATAATGTTGTGAGAGTGAAATTATGTCTAAGTCCAGCTTTGGTACATTAGAAGCAACTCTGAAACTTAACCTAAGCGTTTTTCGAAGCTACTTTTTGGCTAACTTATTATAGGAAGGTCTAGGAGCTCTGAAAATGAACGTGCGCGTCTTTCACTCTTCCCGAGGGACTTAGAAGAATTTTGTGATATTTTTTATTAAAATGGTGTATAAGGGTATATATATAAATATATTTTATGCACTGTATATGAGCTGGCGATTTCTAAGTCTGTGGTTCCGAGAGGGGGTAACCAGGCTCACTAATAAAGGTCAAGCCACTTGGTTGCCAGAATGCCCTGCTTCAGCACAGACCAGAAAGGCATTGTGATAAGCGTATCCCCGGTATAGTCAGGGGTTAATGGGAGTCGTCCCCGTCCCCCCAGTATACGGCCAGAACCATGGACCCGGTACTTGTGGTTCGGACTGTTTCCAACCAGCTATAATGTTGTGAGAGTGAAATTATGTCTAAGTCCAGCTTTGGTACATTAGAAGCAACTCTGAAACTTAACCTAAGCGTTTTTCGAAGCTACTTTTTGGCTAACTTCTTATAGGAAGGTCTAGGAGCGCTGAAAATGAACGTGCGCGTCTTTCACTCTTCCCGAGGGACTTAGAAGAATTTTGTGATATTTTTTATTAAAATGGTGTATAAGGGTATATATATAAATATATTATATAAATATATTTTATGCACTGTATATGAGCTGGCGATTTCTAAGTCTGTGGTTCCGAGAGGGGGTAACCAGGCGCACTAATAAAGGTCAAGCCACTTGGTTGCCAGAATGCCCTGCTTCAGCACAGACCAGAAAGGCATTGTGATAAGCGTATCCCCGGTATAGTCAGGGGTTAATGGGAGTCGTCCCCGTCCCCCCAGTATACGCCCAGAACCATGGACCCGGTACTTGTGGTTCGGACTGTCTCCAACCAGCCATAATGTTGTGAGAGTGAAATTATGTCTAAGTCCAGCTTTGGTACATTAGAAGCAACTCTGAAACTTAACCTAAGCGTTTTTCGAAGCTACTTTTTGGCTAACTTCTTATAGGAAGGTCTAGGAGCTCTGAAAATGAACGTGCGCGTCTTTCACTCTTCCCGAGGGACTTAGAAGAATTTTGTGATATTTTTTATTAAAATGGTGTATAAGGGTATATATATAAATATATTATATACAGTAAATATATTTTATGCACTGTATATGAGCTGGCGATTTCTAAGTCTGTGGTTTCGAGAGGGGGTAACCAGGCGCACTAATAAAGGTCAAGCCACTTGGCTGCCAGAATGCCCTGCTTCAGCACAGACCAGAAATGCATTGTGATAAGCGTATCCCCGGTATAGTCAGGGGTTAATGGGAGTCGTCCCCTTCCCCCAGTATACGCCCAGAACCATGGACCCGGTACTTGTGGTTCGGACTGTCTCCAACCAGCCATAATGTTGTGAGAGTGAAATTATGTCTAAGTCCAGCTTTGGTACATTAGAAGCAACTCTGAAACTTAACCTAAGCGTTTTTCGAAGCTACTTTTTGGCTAACTTCTTATAGGAAGGTCTAGGAGCGCTGAAAATGAACGTGCGCGTCTTTCACTCTTCCCGAGGGACTTAGAAGAATTTTGTGATATTTTTTATTAAAATGGTGTATAAGGGTATATATATAAATATATTATATAAATATATTTTATGCACTGTATATGAGCTGGCGATTTCTAAGTCTGTGGTTCCGAGAGGGGGTAACCAGGCGCACTAATAAAGGTCAAGCCACTTGGTTGCCAGAATGCCCTGCTTCAGCACAGACCAGAAAGGCATTGTGATAAGCGTATCCCCGGTATAGTCAGGGGTTAATGGGAGTCGTCCCCGTCCCCCCAGTATACGCCCAGAACCATGGACCCGGTACTTGTGGTTCGGACTGTCTCCAACCAGCCATAATGTTGTGAGAGTGAAATTATGTCTAAGTCCAGCTTTGGTACATTAGAAGCAACTCTGAAACTTAACCTAAGCGTTTTTCGAAGCTACTTTTTGGCTAACTTCTTATAGGAAGGTCTAGGAGCTCTGAAAATGAACGTGCGCGTCTTTCACTCTTCCCGAGGGACTTAGAAGAATTTTGTGATATTTTTTATTAAAATGGTGTATAAGGGTATATATATAAATATATTATATACAGTAAATATATTTTATGCACTGTATATGAGCTGGCGATTTCTAAGTCTGTGGTTTCGAGAGGGGGTAACCAGGCGCACTAATAAAGGTCAAGCCACTTGGCTGCCAGAATGCCCTGCTTCAGCACAGACCAGAAATGCATTGTGATAAGCGTATCCCCGGTATAGTCAGGGGTTAATGGGAGTCGTCCCCTTCCCCCAGTATACGCCCAGAACCATGGACCCGGTACTTGTGGTTCGGACTGTCTCCAACCAGCCATAATGTTGTGAGAGTGAAATTATGTCTAAGTCCAGCTTTGGTACATTAGAAGCAACTCTGAAACTTAACCTAAGCGTTTTTCGAAGCTACTTTTTGGCTAACTTCTTATAGGAAGGTCTAGGAACGCTGAAAATGAACGTGCGCATCTTTCACTCTTCCCGAGAGACTTAGAAGAATTTTGTGATATTTTTTATTAAAATGGTGTATAAGGGTATATATATAAATATATTATATAAATATATTTTATGCACTGTATATGAGCTGGCGATTTCTAAGTCTGTGGTTCCGAGAGGGGGTAACCAGGCTCACTAATAAAGGTCAAGCCACTTGGCTGCCAGAATGCCCTGCTTCAGCACAGACCAGAAAGGCATTGTGATAAGCGTATCCCCGGTATAGTCAGGGGTTAATGGGAGTCGTCCCCGTCCCCCCCAGTATACGCCCAGAACCATGGACCCGGTACTTGTGGTTCGGACTGTCTCCAACCAGCCATAATGTTGTGAGAGTGAAATTATGTCTAAGTCCAGCTTTGGTACATTAGAAGCAACTCTGAAACTTAACCTAAGCGTTTTTCGAAGCTACTTTTTGGCTAACTTCTTATAGGAAGGTCTAGGAGCTCTAAAAATGAACGTGCGCGTCTTTCACTCTTCCCGAGGGACTTAGAAGAATTTTGTGATATTTTTTATTAAAATGGTGTATAAGGGTATATATATATAAATATATTATATAAATATATTTTATGCACTGTATATGAGCTGGCGATTTCTAAGTCTGTGGTTCCGAGAGGGGGTAACCAGGCTCACTAATAAAGGTCAAGCCACTTGGCTGCCAGAATGCCCTGCTTCAGCACAGACCAGAAAGGCATTGTGATAAGCGTATCCCCGGTATAGTCAGGGGTTAATGGGAGTCGTCCCCGTCCCCCCCAGTATACGCCCAGAACCATGGACCCGGTACTTGTGGTTCGGACTGTCTCCAACCAGCCATAATGTTGTGAGAGTGAAATTATGTCTAAGTCCAGCTTTGGTACATTAGAAGCAACTCTGAAACTTAACCTAAGCGTTTTTCGAAGCTACTTTTTGGCTAACTTCTTATAGGAAGGTCTAGGAGCTCTGAAAATGAACGTGCGCGTCTTTCACTCTTCCCGAGGGACTTAGAAGAATTTTGTGATATTTTTTATTAAAATGGTGTATAAGGGTATATATATAAATATATTATATACAGTAAATATATTTTATGCACTGTATATGAGCTGGCGATTTCTAAGTCTGTGGTTCCGAGAGGGGGTAACCAGGCTCACTAATAAAGGTCAAGCCACTTGGCTGCCAGAATGCCCTGCTTCAGCAAAGACCAGAAATGCATTGTGATAAGCGTATCCCCGGTATAGTCAGGGGTTAATGGGAGTCGTCCCCTTCCCCCAGTATACGCCCAGAACCATGGACCCGGTACTTGTGGTTCAGACTGTCTCCAACCAGCTATAATGTTGTGAGAGTGAAATTATGTCTAAGTCCAGCTTTGGTACATTAGAAGCAACTCTGAAACTTAACCTAAGCGTTTTTCGAAGCTACTTTTTGGCTAACTTATTATAGGAAGGTCTAGGAGCTCTGAAAATGAACGTGCGCGTCTTTCACTCTTCCCGAGGGACTTAGAAGAATTTTGTGATATTTTTTATTAAAATGGTGTATAAGGGTATATATATAAATATATTTTATGCACTGTATATGAGCTGGCGATTTCTAAGTCTGTGGTTCCGAGAGGGGGTAACCAGGCTCACTAATAAAGGTCAAGCCACTTGGTTGCCAGAATGCCCTGCTTCAGCACAGACCAGAAAGGCATTGTGATAAGCGTATCCCCGGTATAGTCAGGGGTTAATGGGAGTCGTCCCCGTCCCCCCAGTATACGGCCAGAACCATGGACCCGGTACTTGTGGTTCGGACTGTTTCCAACCAGCTATAATGTTGTGAGAGTGAAATTATGTCTAAGTCCAGCTTTGGTACATTAGAAGCAACTCTGAAACTTAACCTAAGCGTTTTTCGAAGCTACTTTTTGGCTAACTTCTTATAGGAAGGTCTAGGAGCGCTGAAAATGAACGTGCGCGTCTTTCACTCTTCCCGAGGGACTTAGAAGAATTTTGTGATATTTTTTATTAAAATGGTGTATAAGGGTATATATATAAATATATTTTATGCACTGTATATGAGCTGGCGATTTCTAAGTCTGTGGTTCCGAGAGGGGGTAACCAGGCTCACTAATAAAGGTCAAGCCACTTGGCTGCCAGAATGCCCTGCTTCAGCACAGACCAGAAAGGCATTGTGATAAGCGTAGCCCCGGTATAGTCAGGGGTTAATGGGAGTCGTCCCCGTCCCCCCTGTATACGCCCAGAACCATCGATCCGGTACTTGTGGTTCGGACTGTCTCCAACCAGCCATAATGTTGTGAGAGTGAAATTATGTCTAAGTCCAGCTTTGGTACATTAGAAGCAACTCTGAAACTTAACCTAAGCGTTTTTCGAAGCTACTTTTTGGCTAACTTCTTATAGGAAGGTCTAGGAGCTCTGAAAATGAACGTGCGCGTCTTTCACTCTTCCCGAGGGACTTAGAAGAATTTTGTGATATTTTTTATTAAAATGGTGTATAAGGGTATATATATAAATATATTTTATGCACTGTATATGAGCTGGCGATTTCTAAGTCTGTGGTTCCGAGAGGGGGTAACCAGGCGCACTAATAAAGGTCAAGCCACTTGGCTGCCAGAATGCCCTGCTTCAGCACACACCAGAAAGGCATTGTGATAAGCGTATCCCCGGTATAGTCAGGGGTTAATGGGAGTCGTCCCCGTCCCCCCAGTATACGCCCAGAACCATGGACCCGGTACTTGTGGTTCGGACTGTCTCCAACCAGCCATAATGTTGTGAGAGTGAAATTATGTCTAAGTCCAGCTTTGGTACATTAGAAGCAACTCTGAAACTTAACCTAAGCGTTTTTCTAAGCTACTTTTTGGCTAACTTCTTATAGGAAGGTCTAGGAGCTCTGAAAATGAACGTGCGCGTCTTTCACTCTTCCCGAGGGACTTAGAAGAATTTTGTGATATTTTGTATTAAAATGGTGTATAAGGGTATATATACTGTATAAATATATTTTATGCACTGTATATGAGCTGGCGATTTCTAAGTCTGTGGTTCCGAGAGGGGGTAACCAGGCTCACTAATAAAGGTCAAGCCACTTGGTTGCCAGAATGCCCTGCTTCAGCACAGACCAGAAAGGCATTGTGATAAGCGTATACCCGGTATAGTCAGGGGTTAATGGGAGTCGTCCCCGTCCCTACAGTATACGGCCAGTACCATGGACCCGGTACTTGTGGTTCGGACTTTCTCCAACCAGCCATAATGTTGTGAGAGTGAAATTATGTCTAAGTCCAGCTTTGGTACATTAGAAGCAACTCTGAAACTTAACCTAAGCGTTTTTCGAAGCTACTTTTTGGCTAACTTCTTATAGGAAGGTCTAGGAGCGCTGAAAATGAACGTGCGCGTCTTTCACTCTTCCCGAGGGACTTAGAAGAATTTTGTGATATTTTTTATTAAAATGGTGTATAAGGGTATATATATAAATATATTTTATGCACTGTATATGAGCTGGCGATTTCTAAGTCTGTGGTTCCGAGAGGGGGTAACCAGGCTCACTAATAAAGTTCAAGCCACTTGGCTGCCAAAATGCCCTGCTTCAGCACAGACCAGAAAGACATTGTGATAAGCGTATCCCCGGTATAGTCAGGGGTTAATGGGAGTCGTCCCCGTCCCCCCAGTATACGCCCAGAACCATGGACCCGGTACTTGTGGTTCGGACTGTCTCCAACCAGCCATAATGTTGTGAGAGTGAAATTATGTCTAAGTCCAGCTTTGGTACATTAGAAGCAACTCTGAAACTTAACCTAAGCGTTTTTCGAAGCTACTTTTTGGCTAACTTCTTATAGGAAGGTCTAGGAGCGCTGAAAATGAACGTGCGCGTCTTTCACTCTTCCCGAGGGACTTAGAAGAATTTTGTGATATTTTTTATTAAAATGGTGTATAAGGGTATATATAAATATATTATATAAATATATTTTATGCACTGTATATGAACTGGCGATTTATAAGTCTGTGGTTCCGAGAGGGGGTAACCAGGCTCACTAATAAAGGTCAAGCCACTTGGCTGCCAGAATGCCCTGCTTCAGCACAGACCAGAAAGGCATTGTGATAAGCGTATCCCCGGTATAGTCAGGGGTTAATGGGAGTCGTCCCCGTCCCCCCAGTATACGCCCAGAACCATCGATCCGGTACTTGTGGTTCGGACTGTCTCCAACCAGCCATAATGTTGTGAGAGTGAAATTATGTCTAAGTCCAGCTTTGGTACATTAGAAGCAACTCTGAAACTTAACCTAAGCGTTTTTCGAAGCTACTTTTTGGCTAACTTCTTATAGGAAGGTCTAGGAGCGCTGAAAATAAACGTGCGCGTCTTTCACTCTTCCCGAGAGACTTAGAAGAATTTTGTGATATTTTTTATTAAAATGGTGTATAAGGGTATATATATAAATATATTATATACAGTAAATATATTTTATGCACTGTATATGAGCTGGCGATTTCTAAGTCTGTGGTTCCGAGAGGGGGTAACCAGGCTCACTAATAAAGGTCAAGCCACTTGGCTGCCAGAATGCCCTGCTTCAGCACAGACCAGAAAGGCATTGTGATAAGCGTATCCCCGGTATAGTCAGGGGTTAATGGGAGTCGTCCCCGTCCCCCCAGTATACGGCCAGAACCATGGACCCGGTACTTGTGGTTCGGACTGTCTCCAACCAGCCATAATGTTGTGAGAGTGAAATTATGTCTAAGTCCAGCTTTGGTACATTAGAAGCAACTCTGAAACTTAACCTAAGCGTTTTTCGAAGCTACTTTTTGGCTAACTTCTTATAGGAAGGTCTAGGAGCTCTGAAAATGAACGTGCGCGTCTTTCACTTTTCCCGAGGGACTTAGAAGAATTTTGTGATATTTTTTATTAAAATGGTGTATAAGGGTATATATATAAATATATTATATACAGTAAATATATTTTATGCACTGTATATGAGCTGGCGATTTCTAAGTCTGTGGTTCCGAGAGGGGGTAACCAGGCTCACTAATAAAGGTCAAGCCACTTGGCTGCCAGAATGCCCTGCTTCAGCACAGACCAGAAATGCATTGTGATAAGCGTATCCCCGGTATAGTCAGGGGTTAATGGTAGTCGTCCCCTTCCCCCAGTATACGCCCAGAACCATGACCCGGTACTTGTGGTTCGGACTGTCTCCAACCAGCTATAATGTTGTGAGAGTGAAATTATGTCTAAGTCCAGCTTTGGTACATTAGAAGCAACTCTGAAACTTAACCTAAGCGTTTTTCGAAGCTACTTTTTGGCTAACTTCTTATAGGAAGGTCTAGGAGCGCTGAAAATGAACGTGCGCGTCTTTCACTCTTCCCGAGGGACTTAGAAGAATTTTGTGATATTTTTTATTAAAATGGTGTATAAGGGTATATATATAAATATATTTTATGCACTGTATATGAGCTGGCGATTTCTAAGTCTGTGGTTCCGAGAGGGGGTAACCAGGCTCACTAATAAAGGTCAAGCCACTTGGTTGCCAGAATGCCCTGCTTCAGCACAGACCAGAAAGGCATTGTGATAAGCGTATCCCCGGTATAGTCAGGGGTTAATGGGAGTCGTCCCCGTCCCCCCAGTATACGGCCAGAACCATGGACCCGGTACTTGTGGTTCGGACTGTTTCCAACCAGCTATAATGTTGTGAGAGTGAAATTATGTCTAAGTCCAGCTTTGGTACATTAGAAGCAACTCTGAAACTTAACCTAAGCGTTTTTCGAAGCTACTTTTTGGCTAACTTCTTATAGGAAGGTCTAGGAGCGCTGAAAATGAACGTGCGCGTCTTTCACTCTTCCCGAGGGACTTAGAAGAATTTTGTGATATTTTTTATTAAAATGGTGTATAAGGGTATATATATAAATATATTTTATGCACTGTACAGTATATGAGCTGGCGATTTCTAAGTCTGTGGTTCCGAGAGGGGGTAACCAGGCGCACTAATAAAGGTCAAGCCACTTGGCTGCCAGAATGCCCTGCTTCAGCACACACCAGAAAGGCATTGTGATAAGCGTATCCCCGGTATAGTCAGGGGTTAATGGGAGTCGTCCCCGTCCCCCCAGTATACGCCCAGAACCATGGACCCGGTAATTGTGGTTCGGACTGTCTCCAACCAGCCATAATGTTGTGAGAGTGAAATTATGTCTAAGTCCAGCTTTGGTACATTAGAAGCAACTCTGAAACTTAACCTAAGCGTTTTTCGAAGCTACTTTTTGGCTAACTTCTTATAGGAAGGTCTAGGAGCTCTGAAAATGAACGTGCGCGTCTTTCACTCTTCCCGAGGGACTTAGAAGAATTTTGTGATATTTTGTATTAAAATGGTGTATAAGGGTATATATACTGTATAAATATATTTTATGCACTGTATATGAGCTGGCGATTTCTAAGTCTGTGGTTCCGAGAGGGGGTAACCAGGCTCACTAATAAAGGTCAAGCCACTTGGTTGCCAGAATGCCCTGCTTCAGCACAGACCAGAAAGGCATTGTGATAAGCGTATCCCCGGTATAGTCAGGGGTTAATGGGAGTCGTCCCCGTCCCCCCAGTATACGCCCAGAACCATCGATCCGGTACTTGTGGTTCGGACTGTCTCCAACCAGCCATAATGTTGTGAGAGTGAAATTATGTCTAAGTCCAGCTTTGGTACATTAGAAGCAACTCTGAAACTTAACCTAAGCGTTTTTCGAAGCTACTTTTTGGCTAACTTCTTATAGGAAGGTCTAGGAGCGCTGAAAATAAACGTGCGCGTCTTTCACTCTTCCCGAGGGACTTAGAAGAATTTTGTGATATTTTTTATTAAAATGGTGTATAAGGGTATATATATAAATATATTATATACAGTAAATATATTTTATGCACTGTATATGAGCTGGCGATTTCTAAGTCTGTGGTTCCGAGAGGGGGTAACCAGGCTCACTAATAAAGGTCAAGCCACTTGGCTGCCAGAATGCCCTGCTTCAGCACAGACCAGAAAGGCATTGTGATAAGCGTATCCCCGGTATAGTCAGGGGTTAATGGGAGTCGTCCCCGTCCCCCCAGTATACGGCCAGAACCATGGACCCGGTACTTGTGGTTCGGACTGTCTCCAACCAGCCATAATGTTGTGAGAGTGAAATTATGTCTAAGTCCAGCTTTGGTACATTAGAAGCAACTCTGAAACTTAACCTAAGCGTTTTTCGAAGCTACTTTTTGGCTAACTTCTTATAGGAAGGTCTAGGAGCTCTGAAAATGAACGTGCGCGTCTTTCACTTTTCCCGAGGGACTTAGAAGAATTTTGTGATATTTTTTATTAAAATGGTGTATAAGGGTATATATATAAATATATTATATACAGTAAATATATTTTATGCACTGTATATGAGCTGGCGATTTCTAAGTCTGTGGTTCCGAGAGGGGGTAACCAGGCTCACTAATAAAGGTCAAGCCACTTGGCTGCCAGAATGCCCTGCTTCAGCACAGACCAGAAATGCATTGTGATAAGCGTATCCCCGGTATAGTCAGGGGTTAATGGTAGTCGTCCCCTTCCCCCAGTATACGCCCAGAACCATGACCCGGTACTTGTGGTTCGGACTGTCTCCAACCAGCTATAATGTTGTGAGAGTGAAATTATGTCTAAGTCCAGCTTTGGTACATTAGAAGCAACTCTGAAACTTAACCTAAGCGTTTTTCGAAGCTACTTTTTGGCTAACTTCTTATAGGAAGGTCTAGGAGCGCTGAAAATGAACGTGCGCGTCTTTCACTCTTCCCGAGGGACTTAGAAGAATTTTGTGATATTTTTTATTAAAATGGTGTATAAGGGTATATATATAAATATATTTTATGCACTGTATATGAGCTGGCGATTTCTAAGTCTGTGGTTCCGAGAGGGGGTAACCAGGCTCACTAATAAAGGTCAAGCCACTTGGTTGCCAGAATGCCCTGCTTCAGCACAGACCAGAAAGGCATTGTGATAAGCGTATCCCCGGTATAGTCAGGGGTTAATGGGAGTCGTCCCCGTCCCCCCAGTATACGGCCAGAACCATGGACCCGGTACTTGTGGTTCGGACTGTTTCCAACCAGCTATAATGTTGTGAGAGTGAAATTATGTCTAAGTCCAGCTTTGGTACATTAGAAGCAACTCTGAAACTTAACCTAAGCGTTTTTCGAAGCTACTTTTTGGCTAACTTCTTATAGGAAGGTCTAGGAGCGCTGTAAATGAACGTGCGCGTCTTTCACTCTTCCCGAGGGACTTAGAAGAATTTTGTGATATTTTTTATTAAAATGGTGTATAAGGGTATATATATAAATATATTTTATGCACTGTATATGAGCTGGCGATTTCTAAGTCTGTGGTTCCGAGAGGGGGTAACCAGGCTCACTAATAAAGGTCAAGCCACTTGGCTGCCAGAATGCCCTGCTTCAGCACAGACCAGAAAGGCATTGTGATAAGCGTAGCCCCGGTATAGTCAGGGGTTAATGGGAGTCGTCCCCGTCCCCCCAGTATACGCCCAGAACCATCGATCCGGTACTTGTGGTTCGGACTGTCTCCAACCAGCCATAATGTTGTGAGAGTGAAATTATGTCTAAGTCCAGCTTTGGTACATTAGAAGCAACTCTGAAACTTAACCTAAGCGTTTTTCGAAGCTACTTTTTGGCTAACTTCTTATAGGAAGGTCTAGGAGCGCTGAAAATAAACGTGCGCGTCTTTCACTCTTCCCGAGGGACTTAGAAGAATTTTGTGATATTTTTTATTAAAATGGTGTATAAGGGTATATATATAAATATATTATATACAGTAAATATATTTTATGCACTGTATATGAGCTGGCGATTTCTAAGTCTGTGGTTCCGAGAGGGGGTAACCAGGCTCACTAATAAAGGTCAAGCCACTTGGCTGCCAGAATGCCCTGCTTCAGCACAGACCAGAAAGGCATTGTGATAAGCGTATCCCCGGTATAGTCAGGGGTTAATGGGAGTCGTCCCCGTCCCCCCAGTATACGGCCAGAACCATGGACCCGGTACTTGTGGTTCGGACTGTCTCCAACCAGCCATAATGTTGTGAGAGTGAAATTATGTCTAAGTCCAGCTTTGGTACATTAGAAGCAACTCTGAAACTTAACCTAAGCGTTTTTCGAAGCTACTTTTTGGCTAACTTCTTATAGGAAGGTCTAGGAGCTCTGAAAATGAACGTGCGCGTCTTTCACTTTTCCCGAGGGACTTAGAAGAATTTTGTGATATTTTTTATTAAAATGGTGTATAAGGGTATATATATAAATATATTATATACAGTAAATATATTTTATGCACTGTATATGAGCTGGCGATTTCTAAGTCTGTGGTTCCGAGAGGGGGTAACCAGGCTCACTAATAAAGGTCAAGCCACTTGGCTGCCAGAATGCCCTGCTTCAGCACAGACCAGAAATGCATTGTGATAAGCGTATCCCCGGTATAGTCAGGGGTTAATGGTAGTCGTCCCCTTCCCCCAGTATACGCCCAGAACCATGACCCGGTACTTGTGGTTCGGACTGTCTCCAACCAGCTATAATGTTGTGAGAGTGAAATTATGTCTAAGTCCAGCTTTGGTACATTAGAAGCAACTCTGAAACTTAACCTAAGCGTTTTTCGAAGCTACTTTTTGGCTAACTTCTTATAGGAAGGTCTAGGAGCGCTGAAAATGAACGTGCGCGTCTTTCACTCTTCCCGAGGGACTTAGAAGAATTTTGTGATATTTTTTATTAAAATGGTGTATAAGGGTATATATATAAATATATTTTATGCACTGTATATGAGCTGGCGATTTCTAAGTCTGTGGTTCCGAGAGGGGGTAACCAGGCTCACTAATAAAGGTCAAGCCACTTGGTTGCCAGAATGCCCTGCTTCAGCACAGACCAGAAAGGCATTGTGATAAGCGTATCCCCGGTATAGTCAGGGGTTAATGGGAGTCGTCCCCGTCCCCCCAGTATACGGCCAGAACCATGGACCCGGTACTTGTGGTTCGGACTGTTTCCAACCAGCTATAATGTTGTGAGAGTGAAATTATGTCTAAGTCCAGCTTTGGTACATTAGAAGCAACTCTGAAACTTAACCTAAGCGTTTTTCGAAGCTACTTTTTGGCTAACTTCTTATAGGAAGGTCTAGGAGCGCTGAAAATGAACGTGCGCGTCTTTCACTCTTCCCGAGGGACTTAGAAGAATTTTGTGATATTTTTTATTAAAATGGTGTATAAGGGTATATATATAAATATATTTTATGCACTGTATATGAGCTGGCGATTTCTAAGTCTGTGGTTCCGAGAGGGGGTAACCAGGCTCACTAATAAAGGTCAAGCCACTTGGCTGCCAGAATGCCCTGCTTCAGCACAGACCAGAAAGGCATTGTGATAAGCGTAGCCCCGGTATAGTCAGGGGTTAATGGGAGTCGTCCCCGTCCCCCCAGTATACGCCCAGAACCATCGATCCGGTACTTGTGGTTCGGACTGTCTCCAACCAGCCATAATGTTGTGAGAGTGAAATTATGTCTAAGTCCAGCTTTGGTACATTAGAAGCAACTCTGAAACTTAACCTAAGCGTTTTTCGAAGCTACTTTTTGGCTAACTTCTTATAGGAAGGTCTAGGAGCTCTGAAAATGAACGTGCGCGTCTTTCACTCTTCCCGAGGGACTTAGAAGAATTTTGTGATATTTTTTATTAAAATGGTGTATAAGGGTATATATATAAATATATTTTATGCACTGTACAGTATATGAGCTGGCGATTTCTAAGTCTGTGGTTCCGAGAGGGGGTAACCAGGCGCACTAATAAAGGTCAAGCCACTTGGCTGCCAGAATGCCCTGCTTCAGCACACACCAGAAAGGCATTGTGATAAGCGTATCCCCGGTATAGTCAGGGGTTAATGGGAGTCGTCCCCGTCCCCCCAGTATACGCCCAGAACCATGGACCCGGTAATTGTGGTTCGGACTGTCTCCAACCAGCCATAATGTTGTGAGAGTGAAATTATGTCTAAGTCCAGCTTTGGTACATTAGAAGCAACTCTGAAACTTAACCTAAGCGTTTTTCGAAGCTACTTTTTGGCTAACTTCTTATAGGAAGGTCTAGGAGCTCTGAAAATGAACGTGCGCGTCTTTCACTCTTCCCGAGGGACTTAGAAGAATTTTGTGATATTTTGTATTAAAATGGTGTATAAGGGTATATATACTGTATAAATATATTTTATGCACTGTATATGAGCTGGCGATTTCTAAGTCTGTGGTTCCGAGAGGGGGTAACCAGGCTCACTAATAAAGGTCAAGCCACTTGGTTGCCAGAATGCCCTGCTTCAGCACAGACCAGAAAGGCATTGTGATAAGCGTATACCCGGTATAGTCAGGGGTTAATGGGAGTCGTCCCCGTCCCCCCAGTATACGGCCAGTACCATGGACCCGGTACTTGTGGTTCGGACTGTCTCCAACCAGCCATAATGTTGTGAGAGTGAAATTATGTCTAAGTCCAGCTTTGGTACATTAGAAGCAACTCTGAAACTTAACCTAAGCGTTTTTCGAAGCTACTTTTTGGCTAACTTCTTATAGGAAGGTCTAGGAGCGCTGAAAATGAACGTGCGCGTCATTCACTCTTCCCGAGGGACTTAGAAGAATTTTGTGATATTTTTTATTAAAATGGTGTATAAGGGTATACAGTATATATAAATATATTTTATGCACTGTATATGAGCTGGCGATTTCTAAGTCTGTGGTTCCGAGAGGGGGTAACCAGGCTCACTAATAAAGTTCAAGCCACTTGGCTGCCAAAATGCCCTGCTTCAGCACAGACCAGAAAGGCATTGTGATAAGCGTATCCCCGGTATAGTCAGGGGTTAATGGGAGTCGTCCCCGTCCCCCCAGTATACGCCCAGAACCATGGACCCGGTACTTGTGGTTCGGACTGTCTCCAACCAGCCATAATGTTGTGAGAGTGAAATTATGTCTAAGTCCAGCTTTGGTACATTAGAAGCAACTCTGAAACTTAACCTAAGCGTTTTTCGAAGCTACTTTTTGGCTAACTTCTTATAGGAAGGTCTAGGAGCGCTGAAAATGAACGTGCGCGTCTTTCACTCTTCCCGAGGGACTTAGAAGAATTTTGTGATATTTTTTATTAAAATGGTGTATAAGGGTATATATAAATATATTATATAAATATATTTTATGCACTGTATATGAACTGGCGATTTATAAGTCTGTGGTTCCGAGAGGGGGTAACCAGGCTCACTAATAAAGGTCAAGCCACTTGGCTGCCAGAATGCCCTGCTTCAGCACAGACCAGAAAGGCATTGTGATAAGCGTATCCCCGGTATAGTCAGGGGTTAATGGGAGTCGTCCCCGTCCCCCCAGTATACGCCCAGAACCATCGATCCGGTACTTGTGGTTCGGACTGTCTCCAACCAGCCATAATGTTGTGAGAGTGAAATTATGTCTAAGTCCAGCTTTGGTACATTAGAAGCAACTCTGAAACTTAACCTAAGCGTTTTTCGAAGCTACTTTTTGGCTAACTTCTTATAGGAAGGTCTAGGAGCGCTGAAAATAAACGTGCGCGTCTTTCACTCTTCCCGAGGGACTTAGAAGAATTTTGTGATATTTTTTTATTAAAATGGTGTATAAGGGTATATATATAAATATATTATATACAGTAAATATATTTTATGCACTGTATATGAGCTGGCGATTTCTAAGTCTGTGGTTCCGAGAGGGGGTAACCAGGCTCACTAATAAAGGTCAAGCCACTTGGCTGCCAGAATGCCCTGCTTCAGCACAGACCAGAAAGGCATTGTGATAAGCGTATCCCCGGTATAGTCAGGGGTTAATGGGAGTCGTCCCCGTCCCCCCAGTATACGGCCAGAACCATGGACCCGGTACTTGTGGTTCGGACTGTCTCCAACCAGCCATAATGTTGTGAGAGTGAAATTATGTCTAAGTCCAGCTTTGGTACATTAGAAGCAACTCTGAAACTTAACCTAAGCGTTTTTCGAAGCTACTTTTTGGCTAACTTCTTATAGGAAGGTCTAGGAGCTCTGAAAATGAACGTGCGCGTCTTTCACTTTTCCCGAGGGACTTAGAAGAATTTTGTGATATTTTTTTATTAAAATGGTGTATAAGGGTATATATATAAATATATTATATACAGTAAATATATTTTATGCACTGTATATGAGCTGGCGATTTCTAAGTCTGTGGTTCCGAGAGGGGGTAACCAGGCTCACTAATAAAGGTCAAGCCACTTGGCTGCCAGAATGCCCTGCTTCAGCACAGACCAGAAATGCATTGTGATAAGCGTATCCCCGGTATAGTCAGGGGTTAATGGTAGTCGTCCCCTTCCCCCAGTATACGCCCAGAACCATGACCCGGTACTTGTGGTTCGGACTGTCTCCAACCAGCTATAATGTTGTGAGAGTGAAATTATGTCTAAGTCCAGCTTTGGTACATTAGAAGCAACTCTGAAACTTAACCTAAGCGTTTTTCGAAGCTACTTTTTGGCTAACTTCTTATAGGAAGGTCTAGGAGCGCTGAAAATGAACGTGCGCGTCTTTCACTCTTCCCGAGGGACTTAGAAGAATTTTGTGATATTTTTTATTAAAATGGTGTATAAGGGTATATATATAAATATATTTTATGCACTGTATATGAGCTGGCGATTTCTAAGTCTGTGGTTCCGAGAGGGGGTAACCAGGCTCACTAATAAAGGTCAAGCCACTTGGTTGCCAGAATGCCCTGCTTCAGCACAGACCAGAAAGGCATTGTGATAAGCGTATCCCCGGTATAGTCAGGGGTTAATGGGAGTCGTCCCCGTCCCCCCAGTATACGGCCAGAACCATGGACCCGGTACTTGTGGTTCGGACTGTTTCCAACCAGCTATAATGTTGTGAGAGTGAAATTATGTCTAAGTCCAGCTTTGGTACATTAGAAGCAACTCTGAAACTTAACCTAAGCGTTTTTCGAAGCTACTTTTTGGCTAACTTCTTATAGGAAGGTCTAGGAGCGCTGAAAATGAACGTGCGCGTCTTTCACTCTTCCCGAGGGACTTAGAAGAATTTTGTGATATTTTTTATTAAAATGGTGTATAAGGGTATATATATAAATATATTTTATGCACTGTATATGAGCTGGCGATTTCTAAGTCTGTGGTTCCGAGAGGGGGTAACCAGGCTCACTAATAAAGGTCAAGCCACTTGGCTGCCAGAATGCCCTGCTTCAGCACAGACCAGAAAGGCATTGTGATAAGCGTAGCCCCGGTATAGTCAGGGGTTAATGGGAGTCGTCCCCGTCCCCCCAGTATACGCCCAGAACCATCGATCCGGTACTTGTGGTTCGGACTGTCTCCAACCAGCCATAATGTTGTGAGAGTGAAATTATGTCTAAGTCCAGCTTTGGTACATTAGAAGCAACTCTGAAACTTAACCTAAGCGTTTTTCGAAGCTACTTTTTGGCTAACTTCTTATAGGAAGGTCTAGGAGCTCTGAAAATGAACGTGCGCGTCTTTCACTCTTCCCTAGGGACTTAGAAGAATTTTGTGATATTTTTTATTAAAATGGTGTATAAGGGTATATATATAAATATATTTTATGCACTGTACAGTATATGAGCTGGCGATTTCTAAGTCTGTGGTTCCGAGAGGGGGTAACCAGGCGCACTAATAAAGGTCAAGCCACTTGGCTGCCAGAATGCCCTGCTTCAGCACACACCAGAAAGGCATTGTGATAAGCGTATCCCCGGTATAGTCAGGGGTTAATGGGAGTCGTCCCCGTCCCCCCAGTATACGCCCAGAACCATGGACCCGGTAATTGTGGTTCGGACTGTCTCCAACCAGCCATAATGTTGTGAGAGTGAAATTATGTCTAAGTCCAGCTTTGGTACATTAGAAGCAACTCTGAAACTTAACCTAAGCGTTTTTCGAAGCTACTTTTTGGCTAACTTCTTATAGGAAGGTCTAGGAGCTCTGAAAATGAACGTGCGCGTCTTTCACTCTTCCCGAGGGACTTAGAAGAATTTTGTGATATTTTGTATTAAAATGGTGTATAAGGGTATATATACTGTATAAATATATTTTATGCACTGTATATGAGCTGGCGATTTCTAAGTCTGTGGTTCCGAGAGGGGGTAACCAGGCTCACTAATAAAGGTCAAGCCACTTGGTTGCCAGAATGCCCTGCTTCAGCACAGACCAGAAAGGCATTGTGATAAGCGTATACCCGGTATAGTCAGGGGTTAATGGGAGTCGTCCCCGTCCCCCCAGTATACGGCCAGTACCATGGACCCGGTACTTGTGGTTCGGACTGTCTCCAACCAGCCATAATGTTGTGAGAGTGAAATTATGTCTAAGTCCAGCTTTGGTACATTAGAAGCAACTCTGAAACTTAACCTAAGCGTTTTTCGAAGCTACTTTTTGGCTAACTTCTTATAGGAAGGTCTAGGAGCGCTGAAAATGAACGTGCGCGTCTTTCACTCTTCCCGAGGGACTTAGAAGAATTTTGTGATATTTTTTATTAAAATGGTGTATAAGGGTATATATATAAATATATTTTATGCACTGTATATGAGCTGGCGATTTCTAAGTCTGTGGTTCCGAGAGGGGGTAACCAGGCTCACTAATAAAGTTCAAGCCACTTGGCTGCCAAAATGCCCTGCTTCAGCACAGACCAGAAAGGCATTGTGATAAGCGTATCCCCGGTATAGTCAGGGGTTAATGGGAGTCGTCCCCGTCCCCCCAGTATACGCCCAGAACCATGGACCCGGTACTTGTGGTTCGGACTGTCTCCAACCAGCCATAATGTTGTGAGAGTGAAATTATGTCTAAGTCCAGCTTTGGTACATTAGAAGCAACTCTGAAACTTAACCTAAGCGTTTTTCGAAGCTACTTTTTGGCTAACTTCTTATAGGAAGGTCTAGGAGCGCTGAAAATGAACGTGCGCGTCTTTCACTCTTCCCGAGGGACTTAGAAGAATTTTGTGATATTTTTTATTAAAATGGTGTATAAGGGTATATATAAATATATTATATAAATATATTTTATGCACTGTATATGAACTGGCGATTTATAAGTCTGTGGTTCCGAGAGGGGGTAACCAGGCTCACTAATAAAGGTCAAGCCACTTGGCTGCCAGAATGCCCTGCTTCAGCACAGACCAGAAAGGCATTGTGATAAGCGTATCCCCGGTATAGTCAGGGGTTAATGGGAGTCGTCCCCGTCCCCCCAGTATACGCCCAGAACCATCGATCCGGTACTTGTGGTTCGGACTGTCTCCAACCAGCCATAATGTTGTGAGAGTGAAATTATGTCTAAGTCCAGCTTTGGTACATTAGAAGCAACTCTGAAACTTAACCTAAGCGTTTTTCGAAGCTACTTTTTGGCTAACTTCTTATAGGAAGGTCTAAGAGCGCTGAAAATAAACGTGCGCGTCTTTCACTCTTCCCGAGGGACTTAGAAGAATTTTGTGATATTTTTTATTAAAATGGTGTATAAGGGTATATATATAAATATATTATATACAGTAAATATATTTTATGCACTGTATATGAGCTGGCGATTTCTAAGTCTGTGGTTCCGAGAGGGGGTAACCAGGCTCACTAATAAAGGTCAAGCCACTTGGCTGCCAGAATGCCCTGCTTCAGCACAGACCAGAAAGGCATTGTGATAAGCGTATCCCCGGTATAGTCAGGGGTTAATGGGAGTCGTCCCCGTCCCCCCAGTATACGGCCAGAACCATGGACCCGGTACTTGTGGTTCGGACTGTCTCCAACCAGCCATAATGTTGTGAGAGTGAAATTATGTCTAAGTCCAGCTTTGGTACATTAGAAGCAACTCTGAAACTTAACCTAAGCGTTTTTCGAAGCTACTTTTTGGCTAACTTCTTATAGGAAGGTCTAGGAGCTCTGAAAATGAACGTGCGCGTCTTTCACTTTTCCCGAGGGACTTAGAAGAATTTTGTGATATTTTTTATTAAAATGGTGTATAAGGGTATATATATAAATATATTATATACAGTAAATATATTTTATGCACTGTATATGAGCTGGCGATTTCTAAGTCTGTGGTTCCGAGAGGGGGTAACCAGGCTCACTAATAAAGGTCAAGCCACTTGGCTGCCAGAATGCCCTGCTTCAGCACAGACCAGAAATGCATTGTGATAAGCGTATCCCCGGTATAGTCAGGGGTTAATGGTAGTCGTCCCCTTCCCCCAGTATACGCCCAGAACCATGACCCGGTACTTGTGGTTCGGACTGTCTCCAACCAGCTATAATGTTGTGAGAGTGAAATTATGTCTAAGTCCAGCTTTGGTACATTAGAAGCAACTCTGAAACTTAACCTAAGCGTTTTTCGAAGCTACTTTTCGGCTAACTTCTTATAGGAAGGTCTAGGAGCGCTGAAAATGAACGTGCGCGTCTTTCACTCTTCCCGAGGGACTTAGAAGAATTTTGTGATATTTTTTAATAAAATGGTGTATAAGGGTATATATATAAATATATTATATAAATATATTTTATGCACTGTATATGAGCTGGCGATTTCTAAGTCTGTGGTTCCGAGAGGGGGTAACCAGGCTCACTAATAAAGGTCAAGCCACTTGGCTGCCAGAATGCCCTGCTTCAGCACAGACCAGAAAGGCATTGTGATAAGCGTATCCCCGGTATAGTCAGGGGTTAATGGGAGTCGTCCCCATCCCCCCAGTATACGCCCAGAACCATCGATCCGGTACTTGTGGTTCGGACTGTCTCCAACCAGCCATAATGTTGTGAGAGTGAAATTATGTCTAAGTCCAGCTTTGGTACATTAGAAGCAACTCTGAAACTTAACCTAAGCGTTTTTCGAAGCTACTTTTTGGCTAACTTCTTATAGGAAGGTCTAGGAGCGCTGAAAATGAACGTGCGCGTCTTTCACTCTTCCCGAGGGACTTAGAAGAATTTTGTGATATTTTTTATTAAAATGGTGTATAAGGGTATATATATAAATATATTTTATGCACTGTATATGAGCTGGCGATTTCTAAGTCTGTGGTTCCGAGAGGGGGTAACCAGGCGCACTAATAAAGGTCAAGCCACTTGGCTGCCAGAATGCCCTGCTTCAGCACAGACCAGAAAGGCATTGTGATAAGCGTATCCCCGGTATAGTCAGGGGTTAATGGGAGTCGTCCCCGTCCCCCCAGTATACGCCCAGAACCATGGACCCGGTACTTGTGGTTCGGACTGTCTCCAACCAGCCATAATGTTGTGAGAGTTGAAATTATGTCTAAGTCCAGCTTTGGTATATTAGTTGCAACTCTGAAACTTAACCTAAGCGTTTTTCGAAGCTACTTTTTGGCTAACTTCTTATAGGAAGGTCTAGGAACGCTGAAAATGAATGTGCGCATCTTTCACTCTTCCCGAGGGACTTAGAAGAATTGTGTGATATTTTTTATTAAAATGGTGTATAAGGGTATATATATAAATATATTATATACAGTAAATATATTTTATGCACTGTATATGAGCTGGCGATTTCTAAGTCTGTGGTTCCGAGAGGGGGTAACCAGGCTCACTAATAAAGGTCAAGCCACTTGGTTGCCAGAATGCCCTGCTTCAGCACAGACCAGAAAGGCATTGTGATAAGCGTATCCCCGGTATAGTCAGGGGTTAATGGGAGTCGTCCCCGTCCCCCCAGTATACGGCCAGAACCATGGACCCGGTACTTGTGGTTCGGACTGTTTCCAACCAGCTATAATGTTGTGAGAGTGAAATTATGTCTAAGTCCAGCTTTGGTACATTAGAAGCAACTCTGAAACTTAACCTAAGCGTTTTTCGAAGCTACTTTTTGGCTAACTTCTTATAGGAAGGTCTAGGAGCGCTGAAAATGAACGTGCGCGTCTTTCACTCTTCCCGAGGGACTTAGAAGAATTTTGTGATATTTTTTATTAAAATGGTGTATAAGGGTATATATATAAATATATTTTATGCACTGTATATGAGCTGGCGATTTCTAAGTCTGTGGTTCAGAGAGGGGGTAACCAGGCTCACTAATAAAGGTCAAGCACTTGGCTGCCAGAATGCCCTGCTTCAGCACAGACCAGAAATGCATTGTGATAAGCGTATCCCCGGTATAGTCAGGGGTTAATGGTAGTCGTCCCCTTCCCCCAGTATACGCCCAGAACCATGACCCGGTACTTGTGGTTCGGACTGTCTCCAACCAGCTATAATGTTGTGAGAGTGAAATTATGTCTAAGTCCAGCTTTGGTACATTAGAAGCAACTCTGAAACTTAACCTAAGCGTTTTTCGAAGCTACTTTTTGGCTAACTTCTTATAGGAAGGTCTAGGAGCGCTGAAAATGAACGTGCGCGTCTTTCACTCTTCCCGAGGGACTTAGAAGAATTTTGTGATATTTTTTAATAAAATGGTGTATAAGGGTATATATATAAATATAATATATAAATATATTTTATGCACTGTATATGAGCTGGCGATTTCTAAGTCTGTGGTTCCGAGAGGGGGTAACCAGGCTCACTAATAAAGGTCAAGCCACTTGGCTGCCAGAATGCCCTGCTTCAGCACAGACCAGAAAGGCATTGTGATAAGCGTATCCCCGGTATAGTCAGGGGTTAATGGGAGTCGTCCCCATCCCCCCAGTATACGCCCAGAACCATCGATCCGGTACTTGTGGTTCGGACTGTCTCCAACCAGCCATAATGTTGTGAGAGTGAAATTATGTCTAAGTCCAGCTTTGGTACATTAGAAGCAACTCTGAAACTTAACCTAAGCGTTTTTCGAAGCTACTTTTTGGCTAACTTCTTATAGGAAGGTCTAGGAGCGCTGAAAATGAACGTGCGCGTCTTTCACTCTTCCCGAGGGACTTAGAAGAATTTTGTGATATTTTTTATTAAAATGGTGTATAAGGGTATATATATAAATATATTTTATGCACTGTATATGAGCTGGCGATTTCTAAGTCTGTGGTTCCGAGAGGGGGTAACCAGGCTCACTAATAAAGGTCAAGCCACTTGGCTGCCAGAATGCCCTGCTTCAGCACAGACTAGAAAGGCATTGTGATAAGCGTAGCCCCGGTATAGTCAGGGGTTAATGGGAGTCGTCCCCGTCCCCCCAGTATACGCCCAGAACCATCGATCCGGTACTTGTGGTTCGGACTGTCTCCAACCAGCCATAATGTTGTGAGAGTGAAATTATGTCTAAGTCCAGCTTTGGTACATTAGAAGCAACTCTGAAACTTAACCTAAGCGTTTTTCGAAGCTACTTTTTGGCTAACTTCTTATAGGAAGGTCTAGGAGCTCTGAAAATGAACATGCGCGTCTTTCACTCTTCCCGAGGGACTTAGAAGAATTTTGTGATATTTTTTATTAAAATGGTGTATAAGGGTATATATATAAATATATTTTATGCACTGTATATGAGCTGGCGATTTCTAAATCTGTGGTTCCGAGAGGGGGTAACCAGGCGCACTAATAAAGGTCAAGCCACTTGGCTGCCAGAATGCCCTGCTTCAGCACACACCAGAAAGGCATTGTGATAAGCGTATCCCCGGTATAGTCAGGGGTTAATGGGAGTCGTCCCCGTCCCCCCAGTATACGCCCAGAACCATGGACCCGGTACTTGTGGTTCGGACTGTCTCCAACCAGCCATAATGTTGTGAGAGTGAAATTATGTCTAAGTCCAGCTTTGGTACATTAGAAGCAACTCTGAAACTTAACCTAAGCGTTTTTCGAAGCTACTTTTTGGCTAACTTCTTATAGGAAGGTCTAGGAGCTCTGAAAATGAACGTGCGCGTCTTTCACTCTTCCCGAGGGACTTAGAAGAATTTTGTGATATTTTGTATTAAAATGGTGAATAAGGGTATATATACTGTATAAATATATTTTATGCACTGTATATGAGCTGGCGATTTCTAAGTCTGTGGTTCCGAGAGGGGGTAACCAGGCTCACTAATAAAGGTCAAGCCACTTGGTTGCCAGAATGCCCTGCTTCAGCACAGACCAGAAAGGCATTGTGATAAGCGTATACCCGGTATAGTCAGGGGTTAATGGGAGTCGTCCCCGTCCCCCCAGTATACGGCCAGTACCATGGACCCGGTACTTGTGGTTCGGACTGTCTCCAACCAGCCATAATGTTGTGAGAGTGAAATTATGTCTAAGTCCAGCTTTGGTACATTAGAAGCAACTCTGAAACTTAACCTAAGCGTTTTTCGAAGCTACTTTTTGGCTAACTTCTTATAGGAAGGTCTAGGAGCGCTGAAAATGAACGTGCGCGTCTTTCACTCTTCCCGAGGGACTTAGAAGAATTTTGTGATATTTTTTATTAAAATGGTGTATAAGGGTATATATATAAATATATTTTATGCACTGTATATGAGCTGGCGATTTCTAAGTCTGTGGTTCCGAGAGGGGGTAACCAGGCTCACTAATAAAGTTCAAGCCACTTGGCTGCCAAAATGCCCTGCTTCAGCACAGACCAGAAAGGCATTGTGATAAGCGTATCCCCGGTATAGTCATGGGTTAATGGGAGTCGTCCCCGTCCCCCCAGTATACGCCCAGAACCATGGACCCGGTACTTGTGGTTCGGACTGTCTCCAACCAGCCATAATGTTGTGAGAGTGAAATTATGTCTAAGTCCAGCTTTGGTACATTAGAAGCAACTCTGAAACTTAACCTAAGCGTTTTTCGAAGCTACTTTTTGGCTAACTTCTTATAGGAAGGTCTAGGAGCGCTGAAAATGAACGTGCGCGTCTTTCACTCTTCCCGAGGGACTTAGAAGAATTTTGTGATATTTTTTATTAAAATGGTGTATAAGGGTATATATAAATATATTATATAAATATATTTTATGCACTGTATATGAACTGGCGATTTATAAGTCTGTGGTTCCGAGAGGGGGTAACCAGGCTCACTAATAAAGGTCAAGCCACTTGGCTGCCAGAATGCCCTGCTTCAGCACAGACCAGAAAGGCATTGTGATAAGCGTATCCCCGGTATAGTCAGGGGTTAATGGGAGTCGTCCCCGTCCCCCCAGTATACGCCCAGAACCATCGATCCGGTACTTGTGGTTCGGACTGTCTCCAACCAGCCATAATGTTGTGAGAGTGAAATTATGTCTAAGTCCAGCTTTGGTACATTAGAAGCAACTCTGAAACTTAACCTAAGCGTTTTTCGAAGCTACTTTTTGGCTAACTTCTTATAGGAAGGTCTAGGAGCGCTGAAAATAAACGTGCGCGTCTTTCACTCTTCCCGAGGGACTTAGAAGAATTTTGTGATATTTTTTATTAAAATGGTGTATAAGGGTATATATATAAATATATTTTATGCACTGTATATGAGCTGGCGATTTCTAAGTCTGTGGTTCCGAGAGGGGGTAACCAGGCGCACTAATAAAGGTCAAGCCACTTGGCTGCCAGAATGCCCTGCTTCAGCACACACCAGAAAGGCATTGTGATAAGCGTATCCCCGGTATAGTCAGGGGTTAATGGGAGTCGTCCCCGTCCCCCCAGTATACGCCCAGAACCATGGACCCGGTACTTGTGGTTCGGACTGTCTCCAACCAGCCATAATGTTGTGAGAGTGAAATTATGTCTAAGTCCAGCTTTGGTACATTAGAAGCAACTCTGAAACTTAACCTAAGCGTTTTTCGAAGCTACTTTTTGGCTAACTTCTTATAGGAAGGTCTAGGAGCTCTGAAAATGAACGTGCGCGTCTTTCACTCTTCCCGAGGGACTTAGAAGAATTTTGTGATATTTTGTATTAAAATGGTGAATAAGGGTATATATACTGTATAAATATATTTTATGCACTGTATATGAGCTGGCGATTTCTAAGTCTGTGGTTCCGAGAGGGGGTAACCAGGCTCACTAATAAAGGTCAAGCCACTTGGTTGCCAGAATGCCCTGCTTCAGCACAGACCAGAAAGGCATTGTGATAAGCGTATACCCGGTATAGTCAGGGGTTAATGGGAGTCGTCCCCGTCCCCCCAGTATACGGCCAGTACCATGGACCCGGTACTTGTGGTTCGGACTGTCTCCAACCAGCCATAATGTTGTGAGAGTGAAATTATGTCTAAGTCCAGCTTTGGTACATTAGAAGCAACTCTGAAACTTAACCTAAGCGTTTTTCGAAGCTACTTTTTGGCTAACTTCTTATAGGAAGGTCTAGGAGCGCTGAAAATGAACGTGCGCGTCTTTCACTCTTCCCGAGGGACTTAGAAGAATTTTGTGATATTTTTTATTAAAATGGTGTATAAGGGTATATATATAAATATATTTTATGCACTGTATATGAGCTGGCGATTTCTAAGTCTGTGGTTCCGAGAGGGGGTAACCAGGCTCACTAATAAAGTTCAAGCCACTTGGCTGCCAAAATGCCCTGCTTCAGCACAGACCAGAAAGGCATTGTGATAAGCGTATCCCCGGTATAGTCATGGGTTAATGGGAGTCGTCCCCGTCCCCCCAGTATACGCCCAGAACCATGGACCCGGTACTTGTGGTTCGGACTGTCTCCAACCAGCCATAATGTTGTGAGAGTGAAATTATGTCTAAGTCCAGCTTTGGTACATTAGAAGCAACTCTGAAACTTAACCTAAGCGTTTTTCGAAGCTACTTTTTGGCTAACTTCTTATAGGAAGGTCTAGGAGCGCTGAAAATGAACGTGCGCGTCTTTCACTCTTCCCGAGGGACTTAGAAGAATTTTGTGATATTTTTTATTAAAATGGTGTATAAGGGTATATATAAATATATTATATAAATATATTTTATGCACTGTATATGAACTGGCGATTTATAAGTCTGTGGTTCCGAGAGGGGGTAACCAGGCTCACTAATAAAGGTCAAGCCACTTGGCTGCCAGAATGCCCTGCTTCAGCACAGACCAGAAAGGCATTGTGATAAGCGTATCCCCGGTATAGTCAGGGGTTAATGGGAGTCGTCCCCGTCCCCCCAGTATACGCCCAGAACCATCGATCCGGTACTTGTGGTTCGGACTGTCTCCAACCAGCCATAATGTTGTGAGAGTGAAATTATGTCTAAGTCCAGCTTTGGTACATTAGAAGCAACTCTGAAACTTAACCTAAGCGTTTTTCGAAGCTACTTTTTGGCTAACTTCTTATAGGAAGGTCTAGGAGCGCTGAAAATAAACGTGCGCGTCTTTCACTCTTCCCGAGGGACTTAGAAGAATTTTGTGATATTTTTTATTAAAATGGTGTATAAGGGTATATATATAAATATATTATATACAGTAAATTTATTTTATGCACTGTATATGAGCTGGCGATTTCTAAGTCTGTGGTTCCGAGAGGGGGTAACCAGGCTCACTAATAAAGGTCAAGCCACTTGGCTGCCAGAATGCCCTGCTTCAGCACAGACCAGAAAGGCATTGTGATAAGCGTATCCCCGGTATAGTCAGGGGTTAATGGGAGTCGTCCCCGTCCCCCCAGTATACGGCCAGAACCATGGACCCGGTACTTGTGGTTCGGACTGTCTCCAACCAGCCATAATGTTGTGAGAGTGAAATTATGTCTAAGTCCAGCTTTGGTACATTAGAAGCAACTCTGAAACTTAACCTAAGCGTTTTTCGAAGCTACTTTTTGGCTAACTTCTTATAGGAAGGTCTAGGAGCTCTGAAAATGAACGTGCGCGTCTTTCACTTTTCCCGAGGGACTTAGAAGAATTTTGTGATATTTTTTATTAAAATGGTGTATAAGGGTATATATATAAATATATTATATACAGTAAATATATTTTATGCACTGTATATGAGCTGGCGATTTCTAAGTCTGTGGTTCCGAGAGGGGGTAACCAGGCTCACTAATAAAGGTCAAGCCACTTGGCTGCCAGAATGCCCTGCTTCAGCACAGACCAGAAATGCATTGTGATAAGCGTATCCCCGGTATAGTCAGGGGTTAATGGTAGTCGTCCCCTTCCCCCAGTATACGCCCAGAACCATGACCCGGTACTTGTGGTTCGGACTGTCTCCAACCAGCTATAATGTTGTGAGAGTGAAATTATGTCTAAGTCCAGCTTTGGTACATTAGAAGCAACTCTGAAACTTAACCTAAGCGTTTTTCGAAGCTACTTTTTGGCTAACTTCTTATAGGAAGGTCTAGGAGCGCTGAAAATGAACGTGCGCGTCTTTCACTCTTCCCGAGGGACTTAGAAGAATTTTGTGATATTTTTTAATAAAATGGTGTATAAGGGTATATATATAAATATATTATATAAATATATTTTATGCACTGTATATGAGCTGGCGATTTCTAAGTCTGTGGTTCCGAGAGGGGGTAACCAGGCTCACTAATAAAGGTCAAGCCACTTGGCTGCCAGAATGCCCTGCTTCAGCACAGACCAGAAAGGCATTGTGATAAGCGTATCCCCGGTATAGTCAGGGGTTAATGGGAGTCGTCCCCATCCCCCCAGTATACGCCCAGAACCATCGATCCGGTACTTGTGGTTCGGACTGTCTCCAACCAGCCATAATGTTGTGAGAGTGAAATTATGTCTAAGTCCAGCTTTGGTACATTAGAAGCAACTCTGAAACTTAACCTAAGCGTTTTTCGAAGCTACTTTTTGGCTAACTTCTTATAGGAAGGTCTAGGAACGCTGAAAATGAATGTGCGCATCTTTCACTCTTCCCGAGGGACTTAGAAGAATTGTGTGATATTTTTTATTAAAATGGTGTATAAGGGTATATATATAAATATATTATATACAGTAAATATATTTTATGCACTGTATATGAGCTGGCGATTTCTAAGTCTGTGGTTCCGAGAGGGGGTAACCAGGCTCACTAATAAAGGTCAAGCCACTTGGCTGCCAGAATGCCCTGCTTCAGCAAAGACCAGAAATGCATTGTGATAAGCGTATCCCCGGTATAGTCAGGGGTTAATGGGAGTCGTCCCCGTCCCCCCAGTATACGCCCAGAACCATCGATCCGGTACTTGTGGTTCGGACTGTCTCCAACCAGCCATAATGTTGTGAGAGTGAAATTATGTCTAAGTCCAGCTTTGGTACATTAGAAGCAACTCTGAAACTTAACCTAAGCGTTTTTCGAAGCTACTTTTTGGCTAACTTCTTATAGGAAGGTCTAGGAGCTCTGAAAATGAACGTGCGCGTCTTTCACTCTTCCCGAGGGACTTAGAAGAATTTTGTGATATTTTTTATTAAAATGGTGTATAAGGTTATATATATAAATATATTTTATGCACTGTATATGAGCTGGCGATTTCTAAGTCTGTGGTTCCGAGAGGGGGTAACCAGGCGCACTAATAAAGGTCAAGCCACTTGGCTGCCAGAATGCCCTGCTTCAGCACAGACCAGAAAGGCATTGTGATAAGCGTATCCCCGGTATAGTCAGGGGTTAATGGGAGTCGTCCCCGTCCCCCCAGTAT